>NC_092060.1:1767500-2375000 GCF_039877785.1 Chaetodon trifascialis
AACGTTTTTTGACCGCTGTGGCGCTGTAAAGTTACGGTGAAGCTAAGTGATTGGTCTTTGATAAAGGAAGAAATGGTTATTGTTCACGTTTTGAGCACAGTAAAGCAATAAAGAGATTGTTATGCTGCAACAACAAATTGCCTATAAATTCTTGGAAGAAGCAACACACAGTTACCGTAATCAATCAAGCGAAGCACGTCAGCCAGGTTACACTGGGGTAAGACATTTCAGTGGCTAGTAATAAACTAGAGAATATGTCCCTCCTGGAGCGCGAGACAGGCCTTAACTACTCCCATGTCCTTGTTGTCAGGTTGTTAATTGAATACATAAGCCGGGTTGATGGTGCTGTTCGTTCTTCCTTTCATCCTTGTTTGCGACTGCTCGTGTGGTGCTGTTTCTCCTCTCCTTTTGTGTGTGGTAGGTGTCCATGCCATTTTCTAAAGTTGACAAATAGCTGCTGCGTGTTTTACTGTCTGATTTATTTGCTCTAGATCCCGCGTCATGGTGACCCTCGCCCTATGTGTCCAACTGTCTGGCAGGGTATGGTATTGTGCAATAATTAGCCAGATGTAAATGCCAATTTTTTATTTTGTTTCATCAGTTTGTTTGGCAGTGTGTTAATGTATTTTGTTTCTTTTGTAGACACTGACTGCTACTGCTGGTTTGGTCTTGTGCATTAGTAATTAACTTTACATTATTTTTGGTGACAAATTAATTCAAGCAACAAAAAAATCTGAGGAGCCACTCCGAAGGAGTTGGCTCTTTTAAGAGAGCTGAGCCATAAGAGCCGGTTTGCTTAAAAGAGCTGGAATTCCCATTACTCTTTCTTACCTGTGCTTCTAACCCCGTAATTGTGAGCGTGTGAGTGGTAGTTTTGCATTACCTTCACATTTGTATTTTCATTCCTGTCATTTTTACTTTGTGTTGTGTGTGCATGTGTGTCGGGCATGGGAGAGAGGTAGGTACTCTATCCCAACATATTTCCCCTATTTCCCCTATTCACTGTGGACGGCTGCAGCCAGCCATTCATCAGCACTACCTTTTTTTAAAAAAAAAAATTTATCTGAGTATCTTTTGTATCATATTTTGGTAGTTCGAATTGAGTGTTAAACCTAAGAGTGTAAAGAGACAAACCAAACCTGGGCCTTGCCCCAGCTAAGCCACATTAGCCTGGATAACAGTAGTGCAAAAACACTAATAGAATTAAGTCTCTGAAGACATGGTGTAATTATTAATACTATTCTATGTAATGAACATATGTGCTGAATCTACTGTAAGCTGTTGTTATAAACTGTAATTTTCTGTGAAAAAACTTTCAATAAATGATGAAGAGACAAACTTCTCTTTATGTTGTGTGATAATTAATTAAACAAGGTTTACAGATCAGATTTCAGTGCACATCAAGTGTCAGCTGTACAGCTCTGTCCAGCTCATACGCCAGATTTTGGTATTAAAGGTCTGACCATGAACTAGAATCAGCTGCTGCTTTTATCCTGTCTTGTACAGAATGCTATGTTCAGATGTCACATACACCAGCTGGTTGGGAGGAAACTATGAAGGCACAAGGTGGTCTCCTCAGTCATGAAACAGGTTGTAAATTTTACAGAAACACATAAGTTCATTGTGAAATATATGGTTATATAGTAAATTAACATTACACCATACTTTAAAATTTAAATACAAAATTTTGAAAATACCAGCCTACTTGCACAGTGACTTGTTCACATGCTATTATGTTATATTTATTTGCTTGCATGTTTTACCATACTGGTAATTGTAATATGTGATCTATTTTATTGGCTTGTCTGGCTCAGTTTTCAGCAATTTCCAAGAGTCACCTCGTTTTGACAACTTTATATTCTGACCAGGAGAATCCAGTAAAACAGTACAGAAGTTGTGTTTACTATCAGAGTGGGATACTATTTCAATTTAACAGGATCCTGAATTCTTAGAGGTTGATGTTGAGTTTGCTAAATTTACCATTTACCATTAAATACTGCAAGTACAGGCTTGAATGTAAAATATATATGTTTATATATAATATATAGCTATATACAATAGCTGTCTTATTATTGAGCTGTTACCGAGAGACTTCACCCACCTCAACATCCTTAAGCAGTCCCACAGCAAAGTTTTCATGTCTGGACCAAGCCTCACTCACAGCTGTGGCATGGAACGCTTCACGCAGCTACTTAGCCTTAATGGCTGTCGTCTGGGAGTTGAGCAGGTTGATGATGACCAGACGAGGGAGGTGCAACAGTTTTTTTGTTTTTTTTCTCTGTGTAGTGATACAGGTAGTGTTGTTTTTGGCGGCCTGTTTTAATTTTTGTCTTAGTCTAGTCTTTGTGTCAAGCTGTCATTTTAGTTTTTATGAGTTTTAGTCACATTCATACTCTTTTTAGTCTAGTCAAGTTTCAGTCGACTAAAAGTCTGAGCATTTTAGTCTTATTTTAGTCAGAATTATCTGTGACTATTTTCGTCTAGTTTTAGTCGACGAAAACTGATGACATTTTGTCTAGTTTTAGTCAATGAAAATTGTAATAACTTTTTAGTAATGGAATTCTATTTAACCCAGTCAATATAGTATCTAGTAGTATAGACAAGACCAAAATTTTCTTTTAGTCAAACCCATTTCGCAATTCAAACAAGGCTGTCTTATTATTATATTGTTACCTCATAGACTCAAGAATACATTCATTCCAGACACGAAGGCACTCTGATTTGAGTTTACAACATATTTATTTTACCAACCAAAGCCGGCTGGCCGGCCATCGGTCCCGTTCTCTGTGTCGGTTGTCTGTCGTTAACGTTAACCAACCGCAGCTGCATCTTCTAAATAATGCCGCCAGTGGGAACTAATGCCATGACGTCACCTGTGACTGTGCAGTGCGACCTGATGCAGCCCCTGAAGTGAGACACGGGAAACGGAAATACTGCAAAAATAATAATAACAACGTGACTAAACGAGATGAAATAATGCTAGAACATTACGCCTCGTTTCATTTTAGTCAACGAAAATGAAGAGACATTTTAGCAAATTTATTATTTTGTAAACCACATTTGTCTTGTTTTTATTCGTCAATGATATTGCATTAGACATTTATTTATAGTTATCGTCACATGACCAGCATTTACATTGCGTCTCATCTCGTTTTCGTCACGTGATAAAGGTTCGTTGACGATATTTAGTGATAATTTTCGTTGACGACAGCAACTATAGATACAGGTCCAGCCCACTCCTTCCTCACTGGCAGTGCTAATGCAAGTTAACTTCAGCTGTTCTTGTCCAGTTATTCAGTGAAAGCTATGCATGTCGTTAACAGCTGACTGTCTCTCACAACCGCTATAGCTCAATGTTGACAACTTCATAAGTTGTCACGTTTTTGTTTTTGTTTTTGTTTTTGGTTTTTTTTTTCAGCTCAAATGAAACGACAAATGTGGCTAAACTAACTCCTCTCTCACTTCAAACTGTCAAAACAAGTTGCTCAGCTGCAAGATACACAAGAAGTTTAACTGCACAATAATACTTGTGTGGCGAGGAGGTGGTAAAAAGGACAGATACAACTCCTAATATTACTAGAGAGCTCGACAACGCCACCCTGGGAATTTCACCCAGGGAATTACTCTTGTGAGACACAAGGCACACAGGTTTGTGGTTACCGAGAGCACGAGACGTGGTTCCAAATTTAAAATACAATTTATTGAATATTCATTTTTTTAAAAAACACAATACTAAAACCCATTCACACCAAAAGAGTGCAAACCTAATCAGGGCTGAGGCCGAAGTGGATGGACGAAGGCTAATGCAGGGGAGGGATCCACCAAACAAAAGAAGAAGCAGAAACTCAAATCACCAGGCACACGTGGCAGACACACTCAGTGAAGAAAACCCACTCCCAGGGACACAGCAAGACAGGACGAGGAGGGAGGATGCCACCACACCAGCACCGCCACCACTGGCTTACAGCAACTGAGAAGGAAGAGAAGAACACAGATTAATAAGGTTGCACACACTTAAAAAAAAGAAAACCCATCAAAATCACCATTAATGGGCAGGTCCCAGATGCAAACCATATATCAAATAATGACTGCCCAATGTAACCAGAAATAGAGGAAAAAAAAAAAAGAAGAAGAAACTCAATTACCTCGATAAAGGAAATGACTAGGGATTAACAAAATAAAACTACAAAAATAAAATAAAAAAAATAAACCCAAGCGCAGTAATCAAGAAAAATAAAATAAAATAAAGTCAACCACTCATGCCACATTGTTGGGTTTATGTTCTCATGTTGTTCTCTTGTTTTATAATGTACAGTTTGTGGAACTATTTTGTGTTGTGGGTGCGCCTATATTGTATTCATCCACATCAGTGGAGGTCAGGTGAGCCGCTTGAGCCAATGGAATGAATGAGCGCGCTCTTTTGTTGCCGTTGCACCGTGTGTGAAAAAAAAAAAAAAAAAGAACGATAAGGAAACAAGGTGTGTTAATTTCCCCTCCTAAGATGACAGAAGAAACAGAAAGGCCAACACACATAAAAGGACTTAGTCCTCAATAAATAAACGAATCGTTCCGGCCGTGGCGTGCGGCCAAACAATTTTGCGCCGAGGACGTGACGCCAAAGCGCCGCAGGACGCCGTAACAGCAGCAGCAGTGAGTACGCCCCGCAAACGCGGTGCACACAAAGCAGCAGCGGTCCGGTGAGGTGGTTACCAATAACACCTGATTCAGAAAAACAACGTTAGCATTTACTAAGTATATTAAGAGTGATACGGTTGCATGTTGCACACACATACCTTGTTAGCGGCAACAGACTCTCACACACTGACCAGAGAGGGAGGAGGGGGCGAAAGGACTCCAGGCAGCCGCCAGCATTTACCTGTGACCACGTTAGAGTTAGCCACCTAGTACCACCAACCACAACGCAAATAGAGATGACACTTACCACCGCCAGATAATCACGCACACACAGGGAGCACGGCGCAGCACACAGTCGCCCTACAGCACAACACACATGCCTTAGCATGACAATCAAACAAAATGACCAGCGTGGTGAGGCAGCGTACGGCCATACCTGTCGGGCACACAACCTCTGACCCGGAAGTGACACAGGCAACGATGGGAGTGCAGAGGAAGAGACGGTGAGCGGAGGACCGCTTTTATACCGGCACACCTCAATGCATAACGGAAGCCCCGGTGACCAAAACGTTCATCCTGCTACAATCGTACTAACACTTAAGAGTAAAACTTCACTTCAATATTGCAAAAATCAGGCATATTTTGTCTCAAAATGATGCAGAAAAACTAGTCCATGCATTCGTAACTTCCAGGCTGGATTATTGCAATTCCTTACTATCAGGCTGCCCAAATTCGTTGCTCAATATTCTCCAGTTGCTCCAGAACGCTGCAGCACGTGTTCTGACAAAAACCAGAAAGCGAGATCATATTTCTCCAATACTCGCCGCTCTGCACTGGCTCCCTGTAAAGTTTAGAATAGAGTTTAAAATTCTCCTCCTTACTTACAAAGCCATAAATGGCCAGGCACCTTCTTATCTTAAAGAGCTCATAGTACCTTATTGCCCTACTCGAACACTGCGTTCCCAGAATGCAGTCCTTCTGTCCCTCTCCATCCGCACGCTTTCATGTCCCACCACGGTGTGTTACTAACTTAGCTCCTTCCCCGGAGTCTCTGTGCTTTGTTGTCTTGCAGGTTCCCATGGACAGTGGCTGAATCTGGATTGTGGATTGCAGCTGCGTCTCCTGCCTTGGCCCTGCCTGACATCCACTGCAACTGCTACTGCTATTATTACATCCACTGTCACTGTTACTGTGATTGCATGTCTGTCTCTCTGTCTCTCTGTCTCTCTCTCTCTCTGACTGCATTTCTGTCTGTCTGTCTGTCTGTCTGTCTGTCTGTCTGTCTGTCTGTCTGTCTGTCTGTCTGTCTGTCTGTCTCACTCTCCCTCTCTTGCTCTTCCTCTCTCTCTGTCACCCAACCGGTCGAGGCAGATGGCCGCCCACCCAGAGTCTGGTTCTGCTCGAGGTTTCTGCCTGTTAAAAGGAAGTTTTTCCTCGCCACTGTCGCCAAGTGCTTGCTCATGGGGGAATTGTTGGTTTCTTTGTAGATAAAAGAGCTTGGTCTGTACCAGCTCTATATGGAAAGTGTCCTGAGACAACTTCTGTTGTGATTTGGCGCTATACAAATAAAATTGAATTGAATTGAATTGAATTGAATTGAATTGAATTGAATTGAATTGAATTGAATTGAATTCTGACTAACACACAGCTTGTATCTCTCTTGTGTGTCTCTTGACCAAAAGTCCTCCTCCCTACTTCTAACAGTTTTTCACCTGAGAAGGTCTCTTAAGGGCTAAGATGCTTTGTGAGTAACATTTATCTTGAAAAGAAATCTTTATGAATACTATCCATGTTGTTTAAGATTGCAATGGCTCCATAGAGCTAACTTCACAATGATGAACCATCAAGTTCTCAGGATGACTGATCAAGAACGGATGACAATACAGTCCTGATTTAACTTTCCCAGGCTCTTACATCTTCCAGGAACTTTTACCCATCAAAGCTCATGCCCTGGTTAAATTACAATTACAATTACTCATTTTGCAGCCACTTTTTATCCAAAGCGACGTACATACACACACTGATGGCACAGCATTGGGGGCGGTACTGGGGTTCAGTATCTTGCCAAAGGATAAACCATTGACCCTCTGATAGGTGGATGGCCACTCTACCTCTACCATTGTCCAACATTTTCAAGTAGGGCAATGAAGGCACTAAGAGCATTGATAAAGGCATTGGCCATCATGTCATCAAGCAGTTCTATGTGCACAGCACGCAAGCACAGCTTGGTCAATAGCAGACCACAGTGCTTCATCTCCCTTCTATCCACTTTCCATCCATCCATCCATCCATCCATTGTCTTCCGCTTATCCGGGGCCGGGTTGCGGGGGGAGCAGTCTGAGCAGGGACGCCCAGACTTCCCTCTCCCCGGACACTTCCTCCAGCTCTTCCGGGGGGATCCCGAGGCGTTCCCAGGCCAGCCGAGTGACATAGTCACTGGGTCTTCCCCGGGGCCTCCTCCCGGTGGGACATGCCTGGAACACCTCCCTAGGGAGGCGTCCAGGGGGCATCCGATAGAGATGCCCGAGCCACCTCAGCTGACTCCTCTCGATGTGGAGGAGCAGCGACTCGACTCTGAGCTCCTTCCAGGTGACAGAGCTCCTCACCCTATCTCTAAGGGAGCGCCCCGCCACCCTGCGGAGGAAACTCATTTCAGCTGCTTGTATCCAGGACCTCGTTCTTTCGGTCATGACCCAAAGTTCATGACCATAGGTGAGGGTAGGAACGTAGATTGACCGGAAAATCGAGAGCTTCGCCTTTCGGCTCAGCTCCTTCTTTACCACAACAGACCAATACAGCGACCGCGTTACTGCAGCCGCTGCACCGATCTGCCTGTCAATCTCACGTTCCATCCTTCCCTCACTCATGAACAGGATCCCAAGATACTTAAACTCCTCCACTTGAGGCAGGAACTCTCCCCCAAAATGAAGATACCTGATGTAGTCAGATGATACGACTACAAAGTCGATCATTGACCTCCGGCCTAGGGTGTTCTGGTGCCACGTGCACTGATGGACACCCTTATGCTTGAACATGGTGTTCGTTATGGACAAACTGTGACTAGCACAGAAATCCAATAACAGAACACCACTCGGGTTCAGATTGGGGAGGCCGTTCCTCCCAATCACACCCCTCCAGGTGTCACTGTTGCTGCCCACGTGAGCATTGAAGTCTCCCAGCAGAACAATGGAGTCCCCGGTTGGAGCACTTTCCAGTACCCCTCCCAGGGACTCCAAGAAGGCCGGGTACTCTACGCTACTGTTCGGCCCGTAGGCCGAAACAATAGTGAGAGACCGATCCCCAACCCGAAGGCGCAGGGAAGCGACCCTCTCACTCAGCGGGGAGAATTCCAACACATGGCGGCTGAGCTGGGGGGCTATAAGCAAGCCCACGCCAGCTCGCCGCCTCTCACCGCGGGCAACTCCAGAGTAGAAGAGAGTCCAGCCTCTCTCAAGGAGTTGGGTTCCAGAGCCCAGACTGTGCGTGGAGGTGAGCCCGACTATCTCTAGCCGGTACCGCTCAACCTCCCGCACTAGCTCAGGCTCTTTCCCCCACAGTGAGGTGACATTCCATGTCCCCATAGCCAGAGTCGTTGTCCAGGGTTTGGGTCGTCGGGGCCCACGACCGCTACCCATTCCACATAGCACCGGCCCCTTCTGATCCTTCCTGCGGGTGGTGGGCCTACGGGAAGGCGGGCCCACGTCGCTCCTTCGGGCTGTGCCCGGCTGGGTCCCGTGGGCAAAGACCCGGCCACCAGGCGCTCGCCTGCGAGCCCCAACCCCAGGCCTGGCTCCAGGGTGGGGCCCCGGTGACGCCAATCCGGGCGACATACGCTTCCTTGATTTAATGTCTTTCATAGGGGCTTTTTGAACTGCTCTTAGTCTGACCCGTCACCTAGAACCTGTTTGCCTTGGGAGACCCTACCAGGGGCATTAAGCCCCGGACAACATAGCCTCTAGGATCATTCGGGTACTCAAACTCCTCCACCACGATAAGGTGGCAGTTCAAGGAGGAGACTATCCACTTTAATAAGAAAAATAATTAGCTTTATTTGTATAGCACCTTTTATACATGAATTGCTGCTGAAGTTTTACAACCAAACCAAGTGTTGTGCCCTTAAATAAGGGGATAGTTGTGAGAGGAATGAGGAGAGACTACACAACACAGCTCTTGCACTCACTTGTCTGTATTGTGTATTTTATGTAATTAAAACAAAACTCATTTTTGTTCAGGCAATCACACCAACACACTCAATATCAGGACGGCAGACATCATCGCAAAAACAAAAATTAGCAAGAAACTCTTCTTAACAGTAACTACATAAAACATAACTTTCCTCTCATACAGCATCGCAATAACACATATAAAATCATTGACAATGTGTGTTCTCAAGCTTACAGTGCTTTGTGTAGAGTAATTACCTTAAATAAGGGGATAGTCGTAAGAGGAATGAGGAGAGACTACACAATGCAGCTCTTGCACTCACTCGTATTCACTCTGTATTGAGTGAGGAAGCAGAGCGCGATTCCCTCTACGGAGCCCTGAGGCATTACCTACAGATCACAGAGCAATCAAACCACTCTGCATCTTTTGTCCGTCCGTCTCTGTGTTTTGCTAGCTGTATATCTTAAAGATAACTAATATTACAGGTGACTAACAGTGACTAATGAACAAGAGGTCATAACGTCTGCAACCATCTCAGTAGTACAATATACCAGGGTCACTCTCCCCTCGTTTACAATGGACCTTATAAAGTGATATTAAGTGTTTGCACCTTTGTCTGCTTACAGGGTTTTTCACTAAGGCAATTGTTCCCTGGTTGTCCTCATACACTACTGTTTGTGTGTATTTGTAGTCATCAATGTTTTTCAATAGCTCCTCTAAGTATATACACTCCTGCATAGTAGACTATGCAACTAGTACATGGTGCGACTTTCTAAACAATAATAGTTTATTTGAGGATTTCCAGTCAGGATTTAGAGTACATCATAGCACAGAGACATCACTGGTTAAAGTTACAAATGACCTTCTAATTGCATCTGATAAAGGATTTGTCTCTGTACTAGTCTTATTGGATCTTAGTGCTGCATTTGACACCATTGACCATGGCATCCTATTGCAGACACTGGAACACTTCATTGGCGTTAAGGGAACTGCGCTAAGCTGGTTTAAATCCTACTTGTCAGATCGCTCTCAGTTTGTACGCGTTAATGACGACTCCCCTGTGCTCACGAAAGTCAGCTATGGATTTCCGCAGGGTTCTGTGCTTGGACCAATTCTATTCACCTTATATATGCTTCCTTTAGGTAAGATTATCAGGAAGCACTCAATAAATTTTCATTGCTATGCAGATGATACCCAGCTATATTTATCAGTGAAGGCAGAAGAAACCAGTCAGTTAACTAGACTACAAGCATGTCTTCATGACATAAAGACCTGGATGACCTGCAATTTTCTGATGCTAAACTCAGACAAAACTGAGGTTATAGTAGTAGGCCCTAAACATCTTAGAAAGTCAGCTTCAGGGCATTCAATCGATCGCAACTGGACTAGATAGGACAGCACTAGTCCAATGAAATGGTGTTAGGTTCAAGTATTTATCCTCTGAGTGAGGCCAACCCCCAAAACCAAGGGTAGTATCACTCTATTGTGAGGCAAACGATCCCCCATTAAGGCGGGGTAGGGTGCGACCCTTGGGTGTCAACGACAGTCGTCTGCCTCGTTAGTGTCCCATTCTTGTCATTGGGAGGCTCCTTGAGCCATGTGTGAATGACTTTGTTGTTTATTTTCAGAGGCTAAGTTTTTGAATCTCTTTGGAAGAGATGAAAGGACAGCATTGTATGTGAGAGATAGGTGGTGTCTCAGACCTCCCCCTCTGTTCAGAGATGGTTTTTCAATCTTGACATGGATGGCTTCTCTCACTCCTCTTTCAAACCATCTGTCTTCTCTGTCCAGAATATGCACATTTCTATCCTCAAAGGAGTGTGCTTCCTCCTTGAGATGCAGGTAAACAGCTAAGTCTAGACCTGAAGAGTTAGCTCTTCTGTGTTGTGCCATGCGTCTGCTCAGTGGCTGTTTTGTTTCCCCAATATATAAGTCTGTGCATTCCTCACTGCACTGGACTGCACACACCAGATTGTTCTTCTGAGTATGAGGTGTCCGGTCTTTGGGGTGCACCAGCCTTTGTCTGAGAGTGTTCCCAGGTTTGAAATGTACCGGGATGTTGTGTTTGTTAAAGATTCGCCTGAGTTTCTCTGATACACCAGACACATATGGAATGACAATGTTATGCCATCTGTCTCTCTTTGCTTCCTCTGTCACCCTGTTCTTTCTGGAAGCGGCTGAACTTTTCACAAAAGACCAGCTGGGATAACCACAAGTTTGGAGAGCATCCCTCAGGTGTTTGTGTTTTATCAGCTCTGTGCTGGAGAGTTCTGATAACACCCAGTTTGTGTTCCAGTGGGTGATGTGAGTCAAAAAGGAGGTACTGGTCTGTGTGAGTAGGTTTTCTGTAAACCCTAATATGGAGGCTCCTGTTCTCTCCGATGTGGACATCACAGTCCAAAAAAGGCAAACTCATGTCCTTGACATCCTCTCGAGTGAATTTGATGTTGTTGTCCACTGAGTTAATGTGCTCGGTGAAGGCTTGCACTTCTTGGCTTTGGATTTTTACCCATGTGTCATCCACATATCTGTACCAATGACTTGGTGTTGTTCCTTTGAAAGAGTTCAGGGCCGTTCTTTCCATGTTCTCCATGTACAGATTAACCACAATGGGGGATACTGGTGAACCCATCGCACACCCATGTTTTTGCCTGTAAAACCTCCCATTAAATTGAAAATAGGTGGTTTTTTAGCAGAGTTCCAGTAAATTGCATATTTGCTCTGGGTTATCGGTAGTTCTGTTCTGCAAAGTGTTGTCTTGTAACAACTGCCACCTCACTGTTTCCACTGCATCCTGAGTTGGAATGCAGGTGAACAACTGACAAAGTCTAGTTGCGATTGATTGAATGCCCTGAAGCTTACAATGACCTGGATGAATGAGAATATTCACAGGCATCTTAGAAAGTCACTTTCTGAAGACATAGCAGCTATGGATGGCATTGTGCTGGCCTCCAGCACCACTGTAAAGAATCTGGGAGTTACCTTTGACCAAGACATGTCCTTTCACTCCCATGTTAAACAAATTTCAAGGACTGCCTTTTTTCACCTACGTAATATCGCAAAAATCAGGCATATTTTGTCTCAAAATGATGCAGAAAAACTAGTCCATGCATTCGTAACTTCCAGGCTGGATTATTGCAATTCTTTTCTATCAGGCTGCCCAAATTCGTTGCTCAATATTCTCCAGTTGCTCCAGAACGCTGCAGCACGTGTTCTAATAAAAACCAGGAAGAGAGATCATATTTCTCCAAAACTAGCCACTCTGCACTGGCTCCCTGTAAAGTTTAGAATAGAGTTTAAAATTCTCCTCCTTACTTACAAAGCCATAAATGGCCAGGCACCTTCTTATCTTAAAGAGCTCATAGTACCTTATTGCCCCACTCGAACACTGCGTTCCCAGAATGCAGGTCTACTTATGGTTCCTAAAGTCTCAAAAAGCAGAACAGGAGTCAGAGCATTTAGCTATCAAGCTTATTCTGCCCCCGCTTCTGTGTGTGTGTGTATGACACGGCCTCGCCTGCTACATCAGCTCGGCAGATAGCTAACAGTTTCCCCAAGATAAAGAGTGAAGCAGCTTTCATCTTTTCTTCCAATCTTTACTTGGGAAGCACTGTAAAACTAGACACATACAAGAATACATCTATCAGTATTTCATTCAATAACAGATGTTGTTGAAGAACAATATTGTTATCTTAGCTGTTTTAACTGTGTAGCGACAAATGTTAGCATATACGATCAAAACACACATTTAGAACGAACTTAGATTCATTAATAAATTAATTCAACACTAGTGTTCTTATTATTCAATGTCAAAATGACTGTATGAAACTGAAACTTACAGGCAAACATGTTTTCTGGCCAACTAAAGTCATAAGAGAAAAAATAATTGACCGTTTACTTCACCATGTTCCGTAACTACGGCAAGCCTAATAGTATAAAATAAACATTACGTTAGTAGTCACTACTAGAGGTCTCCTTTTCCCCCAGAAGAACATCAGAACATCACAAAGCTCCTCTCCTGTGGAACCATCTTCCAGTCTTTGTCCGGGAGGCAGACACTGTCTCTACATTTAAGAGTAGACCTAAAACTTTCCTTTTTGATAAAGCTTATAGTTAGGGCTGGCTCAGGCTTTTCCTGGACCAGCTGCTATAGGATTAGACTGTCGGGGGACCTCCAAAGATACACCAAGCTCCTCTGTCCTTCTGTCCCTCTCCATCTGCACGCTTTCATGTCCTACCACGGCGTGTTACTAACTTAGCTCCTTCCCCGGAGTCTCTGTGCTTTGTCGTCTTGCAGGTTACTCAGTGGCTGAATCTGGCTTCTCCTGCCTTGGCCCTGCCTGACATCCACTGCAACTGCTACTGCTATTATTACATCCACTGCCACTGTTACTGTGATTGCATGTCTGTCTCTCTGTCTCTCTCTCTCTCTCTGACTACATTTCTGTCTGTCTGTCTGTCTGTCTGTCTGTCTGTCTGTCTGTCTGTCTGTCTGTCTGTCTCACTCTCCCTCTCTTGCTCTCCCTCTCTTGCTCTCCCTCTCTCACCCAGTCGGTCGAGGCAGATGGCCGCCCACCCAGAGTCTGGTTCTGCCCGAGGTTTCTGCCTGTAAAAAGGAAGTTTTTCCTTGCCACTGTCGCCAAGTGCTTGCTCATGGGGGAATTGTCGGTTCTCTGTAGATAAAAGAGCTTGGTCTGTACCAGCTCTATATGGAAAGTGTCCTGAGACAATTTCTGTTGTGATTTGGCGCTATACAAATAAAATTGAATTGAATTGAATAGATTCACTACTTGTCTCACTTGACTCTTCTTGGTCAGATTGATCAGATGTATCACCTTGTGGATTTATGCTTCTCACTTCTCTTGTGTGACTGTCATCATCATCATTTGGCTTTGTCTCAACTGTCTGTGTTTGCTTTTCCACATTTATCTTGTTCACAAACTTAACAAGTCTGTGCTTTTGATTCTTCTGTCAGGATGATATATCAAATAAGCAGGGCTCTTCTTGTCATAACCGACAAACAGTCCCTGGACACATCTGGAATCAAGCTTTCCCTTGTTCTGTTTGTATATGTAACATACAGATCCAAACTTCAGCTTTTTGGACAAATTTGGCTTTTTACCTGTCAGCATCTGGTAAGGGGTCTTCCCTGCTTATTAAAACATCTGTTGCGTACTATGGCCATCGTTTGGACAGCATAGTTCCAGAGACATTTGGGTAGCTGACTTTCAAGTAGCATACATCTGCCCATTTCAAAAAGAATATGCCAGCCCCTCTCAGCGGTACCATTTTGGTGAGGTGAATACGGGGCTAATGTCTTGTGCTTAAGTCTATTCTTCCTTAACAGGGTCTGGAAATCCCTGCACATAAACTCTGTGCCATTATCAGACCTGATACACTTTACTTGTCCATAAGGAGCTGTATCTGCGAGGAACTTTTCAGTAAGTAAAGAGTATACAAACACTGCATTTGAATAATCATTAGTGAATGACACATATTGATACCCATCAATAGACTCATGAGTTATCGGACCTGCTACGTCTGTGTGCACCATTTGTAAGGGTGCCTCTGCTCTTGTATCAGGGTCTCTATTTTGGGTTTGTACAAACTTTCCTTGAATACATACCTCACACTCTTGATCATGCTTAATAGTATTGCCCTTAATCTGCATCCCAGTAAACACATTTTGTAATCTTAGAACATCCTCATAGTTGCAGTGGCCTAATATTTCATGCCATGCCTGCATGTCATGTATTGCATGTCATGTATAAGTATTACACGAATCACTATCCTCAATCTCAGTGTTGTACACATGAATGTTAAATCTGGTACCGTCATTATGTGTCAACATGTCCTGTCCTTGTTTAAATGTGACCGTTGCTCCACATGCGGTGGCTGACTTCACCAAGAAAATGTCCTGGGGGTAAGACGTTATAAACAAACGCATTTCTCAGTGTGGCTCTGCATCGTTGTCCCATGCTGTCTACCAGGAACACCTCTGCATTTCCTTTTCATTGTGCGACGCCTCTGCACAGTTTAAAGTTTTTAAACTCGGCTATGTCGGTGACGATGTGGGAAGTAGCCCCACTGTCAACCATCAAGCGCTTCTCCTTGATGCCGTGCACTGGCTGCTCCTGAACCCCGATGTCTGCGTCCTTGATCCTGAAGACAAAACCCACTGCTGCTGCCCCAGATCCGTTGCCGCTCTCATCTGCGACTTTCCTAGCCCCATCTTGTTTATTTTTACGCCTACAAGTGGCCTCATTGTGGGTGTGACTTTTACAATAACTGCACCATGTCTTTCGCCGACATGCTTTTGCTCGGTGACCCGTCATGCCACACTTAAAACATACAATGTCCTTATCTTCATTGCTCCTGTACCATGCACTTGACTTGGTGGGCTCCCGCCCGGCTCTCGCCAGAGTCTTCATCTCATTATCGCTGGACTCGGCTGAAGTTAGTGTCTCTGTGGCTTCAAAACTACACGGCCTTGTTTTGAATTCTGCAAATGTTATGTTGTCCTCATTACCTGCTACATGTATTGCAAATGGCTTAACATTTTCAGGCAGCCTTTTTAAGACCATAACAATCAGCAGGCCATCTCCTAAAGTTTCACCCAAGTTCCGCAACACCATAATGGCAGCCTCCATCCTGATGATGTAGTCTGTAACGGTCTTCTGAAGCAATGTCAGCTGGGTGTATAGGTTGATAATGCAGGGCTTCCCCTTCCTGGCATAGTACTCCCTCAATATCTTTAATGCCTTTCTTGCATTGTCAGGTGCATTTCTCATGATTAAGGAGAGGCTTTTATCATCCAAAAGTTGAATCAACTTGATGTACGCGTCTGTGTTCTTACAGTCTGCCGTAACCTCATCTTCACCGTTGGGTTCTCTCAGAACCGTATTCTTTAATCCTAATAAATGCAAATGTCCCAGCACTTTAGTCTCCCACAGTTCGTACTTGGTTTCATCTCTGTGAAAACATTACTCAGGGCAGCCTGCTTGTTCCTTGTGGATCCATAATGCTATCTGTTAGCCGTTAGCACGTTGTCCGTCATGACTTTCTACCGGCGATAAAACATCAAAAAGAAAACTTCCCCGAGTTGCTCCTGGGCCCATAACCTCTTGAGCTTTGCAGCTTCACCAGCACTGAACCTGGGGAATAATCTGATGGAGGCACTGATACTCATCAGCCCTCATGGCATCTTTTATTGAGACTAAACAGGATCTTTGGCTTTCTCTAGTCACTCCGAAGAACTCCGAAGTCCACATAACAAGCCTGGGCATGGCCTAAACAAAATGTGATGTCACAAGATGAATTTCACAATGACACACTGTGGTGAAAACAAAATACTGCACCTCATTAAATTGTATATTGCAATATTGCATATTGTAATGACTGAGTACACACTCAAAAAAAACAAACTGGGTGTCTGCAAAATTAATCTAAGTGTAACATGTTGCTTCTACCATATATAGTCATTTTTCTGGTTGAACATCACTAAGTAATGTTATTTTAGCATGATGTGCAATAACTTAACATTTCCTAAATTCAGTTATGCTGAAAGAACCTAGTGCTTTTTGGGTAAGACATCAAATGGCGTGTACAACTCCAAAACAGAAGGCAGCAGTAGTGTGTGAGCAGGGAGTGCATTTACAAACTTTACTTCCCGAAGTTGCAGAAGAAGGCAGAGCAACACACGAAAGAGACAGGAGGGCGGACATGTTGTGGAAGGAGGTAAGTTAGAGTCTTTGCCATCCATCGACTTAAAAAGTAAACCACTGCACGGAAATGTCACATAACTTGTCCGCTCTATGATTTTGAACGATTAATTTTGTCACCGAATGTTTTCATAGTGCGATATGTTCCACGTGTGCTTAGTGTCATATTAGCATTAGCGGAGTCCAGTTAAACACACACACACACACACACACACACACACACACACACACACACAAAAACAACTTTTGTTGGTAACACGTGTTGCGGCTTCCAAAACAAACCTTTTTAGTCGCTGAGAGTATGAGGTTGGGTCCTCAGGTTCGCAGATTTGTGACGTGCTAGAAGACTATGATGACAGATATGCTGGGATCCAAATATGCTTTGGTGCATTTATTAAGAACAAACAGCACAGAGCTATCACTGTTGTGGTCGTGTTGTTGTGTTAATTCTGATTTTGCTCCCATTGACTTTCTCTCTCCCTCTCTGTAGTGCGAGTGACAAGGGGCGGGGCGATCTCCTGGGGAGCCAGCACAGAGCTGATAATGTTCCAACCAGCCAACAGGCCAGAGACAAGGAACACAAACACCTGAGGGATGCTCTAAAAACGTGGTTATCTCAGCTGGTCTTTTGTGAAAAGTTCAGCCGCTTCCAGAAAGAACAGGGTGACAGAGGAAGAAAAGAGAGACAGACGGCATAACATTGTCATTCCATATGTGTCTGGTGTATCAGAGAAACTCAGGCGAATCTTTAACAAACACAACATCCCGGTACATTTCAAACCTGGGAACACTCTCAGTCAAAGGCTGGTGCACCCCAAAGACCGGACACTTCATACTCAGAAGAACAATCTGGTGTATGCAGTCCAATGCAGTGAGGAATGCACAGACTTATATATTGGGGAAACAAAACAGCCACTGAGCAGACGCATGGCACAACACAGAAGGGCTAACTCTTCAGGTCTAGACTCAGCTGTTTACCTGCATCTCAAGGAGGAAGCACACTCCTTTGAGGATAAAAATGTGCATATTCTGGACAGAGAAGACAGATGGTTTGAAAGTGGAGTGAGAGAAGCCATCCATGTCAAGATTGAAAAACCATCTCTGAACAGAGGGGGAGGTCTGAGACACCACCTATCTCCCACATACAATGCTGTCCTTTCATCTCTTCCAAAGAGATTCAAAAACTTAGCCTCTGAAAATAAACAACAAAGTCATTCACACATGGCTCAAGGAGCCTCCCAATGACAAGAATGGGACACTAACGAGGCAGACGACTGTCGTTGACACCCAAGGGTCGCACCCTACCCCGCCTTAATGGGGGATCGTTTGCCTCACAATAGAGTGATACTACCCTTGGTTTTGGGGGTTGGCCTCACTCAGAGGATAAATACTTGGCCCTAACACCATTTCATTGGACTAGAGCTGTCCTATCTAGTCCGGTGTGCATGAACTGATGAAGCCTGCTTGGATGAGAGGCGAAACGTCCTCCAAGACAAACTGACAAAGTCCAGTTGCGATCGATTGAATACCCTGAAGCTTACAATGACCTGGATGAATGAGAATATTCACAGGCATTTGGACAGAACTCTCCTAATGGCAGTGCTTACTCCCGTCATTCAGTATTTCTCCCTGAGCTTTGACAACTTGTGGTTGCGGCTGCTGTGTCCTACCTCTTGATGCTTCCAGGACAGCTATGCCTTTAAATGTGCACCCTTTCTGCTTCATCATTCTCTGTTGCTGCATGCTCTCTTCACTCTGATTGGTTGTTAGCTTTTTTCTCTTCCTGATGCAGGACCACAACCATTCCTTATATTTCAGCCACCACGCCACAGCTTTCTTTAATCAGATCCACGAGGAATAATGATGAATCAGGTGAGTAATGGGATCCTCTTCAGTTTGTACAGTATTGACAGCGGCACTTTTCTTCACCTCTGGGTCACCCTGGGAGAGATGGCTCACAGACTCAGGGTTCACAGGCCATTCTGTTTCAGGTTGGCAAAGAAACAGAGGTCCCATTAGCCAGAGTCCATCATTCAGAAATGCCTCCACTTTGACCCCTCTGGGTGCTGCGTCTGCTGGATTTGAAGCTGTATCCACGTACCTCCACTGAGCAGGGTGAGATGATTTCAGTATCTCTGAAACATGATTGGCAACAAACACCTCGAATCTGGAGCTTTCATTGTTAATGTATCTCAGCACAGAAGCACTATCAGTCCAAAACACAGACTCCTGAAGACTCATGTGTAGCTCTTTCTTCCACAGAAAATCCTTGCGGCTGGCCATTGTTGCAGCAATCAGTTCCATTCTTGGAATTGTAACTGTATGTTCAGTGGGGCAACACGAGCTTTTCCCATAATGAAAGCACTGTGAATTTGGAGGTGCTCATTCTGTAACAGCAGGTAAGTGACTGTACCATAGCCTTCCTCACAAGCATCGCAGAAATGGTGTAGTTGCACAGTCATTACATCTCCAAACTCCAGAGGTTTCAGACATCTGGGTAGCTCAAAGTTGTCCAGTAGGTGGAGCCCTTGCATCCACTTAAGCCACTCCTTGGAGACAGTCTCTGGTATGGGGTCATCCCAACCAACTCCTCTTCTGCACAAATCCCTCAAGATCCTTTTTTGATGTCAGAACAAGGGGACTTAACATACCCAGAGGGTCATAAATACAGCTTACAATAGAAAGGATGCCTCCGTGGTTGAGTGGTCTGTCCTTCTATACAATTCTGAATTCAAAGAGGTCCAACTGCCTCACGCCTTTAGCTCTGTGGGGCTCTGGGATGGCCTCGAGCACTTCAGATCTGTTACTGTGCCACTTGGTCAAACAGAATCCCCCTTTAGCACACAGAGACATGAGCTCATGACAGAGGGTCAGTGCTTCCTCCACTTTTGCAACTGACACCAAACAGTCATCCACATAGAAACAGTGCTGCAGCTTGTCCACCGTCTCTTCCTTGTGCTCATGTCCAAAATCCTCTGAGGGCGAAGTTGGTGCAGCAAGGGGAGGATGTAGCTCCGAAAAGGTGCACCTTCATCCTATATTCACATGGTGCTTGGCTCAGGTCTCCTTGTGGCCACCAGAGGAATCGCAGCAGGTCGGCGTCATCTGGGGGCACTTGGACTTGGTGAAACATAGCCTCTATGTCAGCCATGATGACCACAGGTTCCCTCCTGAACCTGGTCAAAACTCCAATTAGTGAGCTGGTTAGATCGGGGCCTTGCAACAGCTCTTCATTCAGAGATTGTCCTTTGTAACTGGCACCACAATCAAACACAACTCTGAGTTTTCCTTTTGTCGGGTGGTGGACACCATGGTGTGGTATGTACCAAACCCTGCCATCACTTCTTTCCAGCTCTGCATCAGGAACTCTTTCAGCATAGCCTTTACCAAGCAGATCATTAACAAAGGTGTTACACTCCCTGTAAAACACTGGATCCCTCTGGAGCCTCCTCTTCAGATGGTATAGACGCTGTTCCACTACTTTCCTGTTATTTGGCATGCAGAGCGATCTGGTAGTGACCATCAATGTGTTTGGCTGACTTTGTGACCATGTCCATGAACCTCAGGTCTTCTCTGGACATACCCACTTGTTCCTCCACAGCAGATTCTGGAAAGTCCATCTTAAATTGCTGTTGCCACAGTTCATCCAAATTTACAATGGACACATGGTTCACAGTTACTGGCTGCTCATAGCAATTGACCTCTCCACTACTTCCTGTCAGTGATCCATTTACTGTCCAGCCCAGCACCGTCCTTATAGCGTAGGGTCCATTATGCTCACCGCGGATGACTTCCAGCGGTTCCATGGCTCATGGGACATTTGTTCCAATCAGCAACTCAATTCCAGCTTCAATCTGTGGTAAGGAGATGTGTTTTAAATATGGCCACCTTGTCAGATCCTTATTTGTGGGTATGTTTGCTTTGTGGACTGGCACTGAACACCGAGTGTACGCTTTTGGCAACTCAATGAAGCTATCATCTTCAAGTTCCGCCACCTCCAGCTCTGGCACAATGTAGCTACTGACTACCTTCTCCTGCCCCATGGTCCTGAGAAGAATGTCAGACTCTCAGTACAGAACATTGCAGTACTTCCCTGGTCCAAAAAGGCATATGTGAGAATTATTTTATTGCCCTTCTTCGCCTTTACTTGGATCAGCACAATAGGAAGCTTGCAATCCATCTCAACAGCCCCTGTAAGCCCACTGGAAACCAAGGTGCCATCCACTGTAACCTGGACGCTTCTCTCAGCCGGTTCTGCGGTTGCTACACTGTCCTTATGGAGCACAGTCGGGTGTTTTTGGCCACACTTCGAGCAGGAAATCTTACTTTGGCAATTTTTGCTGATGTGTCCTATACACAGGCAATGAAAACAAGGACCATTTTCCTTCAGGAAGTCAATTTTCTCCTTGTGTGGCATTTTTTCCAACTGCGCACACACATCCAATGTGTGTTCTCCAGTGCAGCAGGGACAGATCTTCTTGGCTGGTGATTTTATGTCCTTGGCTTTGTTCACAGCTTGGGTTGTTCTCTCCACATGATTCACTGTGGTAGCGAAGCTGGTTCCTCTGATGCTGGAGCGAGGGTGAGGTTTGTGTTTCATTTGTTGAGTTGATATAGCAGTGTCCTGAATGTTTCCAAACACAGGGTCTGTCAAGATTTTCACCTGTTTTTCAACAAAATTGGCATTGTCCAGAAACTTTGCTCTTCTGTTGTACCTTTCCTGCAGGTCACATGCATGGCACCTCCAGCGGTCTCAGAGTTTGTAGGGCAGTTTTTTGATCATTTCCAACATATATGTGGGTGTGTCCAGATCAGAGCATGTGAGCGGAGTGGAGCAGCGAGAATTCCCGCTCCTCGCTCACATAGGTTGCCATCCCCCTCTCTCCTCACTCAAAGTCGCAACACGCCGCCCCACCCATAACCGCTCAGCGCTCCAGCAAGACTGCGTCCCAGTCCGCTCCACGCTCGCTCCAGGCTCCGCTCCAAAAATGTTTGCATGCATATTAAATTTACATGTTTAGCTGAAGCCTTATATCTGATCAGAGGCGGACTGGGAAAATACATGTTCTATGGCTAGATTTTATTTTTTCGGACAGCCTATTAACAAAGCTCTGCCACTGAACATCATAGAGTTTAAAAGATGTTTATTGAAAAAAAACACAAATGTTAACACATATGCATATTTTCGATTTGCAAACAGGAAATTCCTAAGTTTTTCTCTTACAATATACTGTATGAATTTTTTTGTGATTGTTGCGATCAAAAAAAACAAACTCATGTAAAAAAGTTGTATATAATCACTTCCTATGTGATAATAAGCATACTTCACATTACAGAAACAGTCGAAAAGATTCAGTTCCCAGCGGCTACGGGTTCGATTCCCTCTTTCAGCCCTTTGCTACATGTCATCTTCCCTCTCCTGAACCACTTTTATGGCTGCTCCTCAGCTGTCCAATACACTAAAGGCCAAAAAGCCCAAAACATAACTTTGAAAAAAAAAAAAAGTTACAAAATCATTCCTGAGTCATAAAAGTGATGTAGCTTTACAAAACAGCCTGTGACTCCAAGAATAAACAGGCTCCATCTGTTTACATAGAGTTTGCTTTTGATAATTATCAACAAAAATGATGACCTAATTTTACTTTAGGGCTTATGGCTTATCCATAAATGTAATTAAGTGTAATGGAAACATTTAGTGAAGTCTATAAAGTAGCCAGCGACACAATATTAATATCTGTGGCACAAATTGATTTTTAATTACTGGAGGTACGTGCTCCCCTCAGCCCTCCACCTATTTTACTGGCCATAGCTAGTCTGTGGGACAGTGGGGGCTGGGAGCCTGTTTGGCTGGCGACCATCCATTGAGTTAGAACAAAGGATACACTGTAATGCAAATAATGACTTTTCAGCCAACAACGCGGCCGGCTCAACACTACACATGCCTGACAGAGTGACAGACAGGAGAACATCATGACGCCCATGGTGATGATGCGCGACAAGAGATTTGGCCACGACAGCTGACATGTAAACTTCTGTGATGCAAAACTGTGTTTGCTTTTGATGTCTAAGTGTGAAGCGTTTTAAATCATGTGCATCTTCTTTGTACTCAGAAGCACATCAAGAATGCATTTTTTTACTCCGGAAATTATGAAAAATCATCAAAATATCACAGCCTAGAGAAGGATCACAAACTTTTCAATGTCTAATGTCAATTTACTAGTCGCCTTTATATTTATTTATTTACGTGCATAACATGCTGTCTGCCACCAGCTTTGTGTGGAAATACGTCAAAATATGAAACAATGAAACAATTGGATTTATACTTTACCCAAAATCGGGGTGAAATATTGCATGCCATGGATTAGATAGATACAGAAATCATCATCTGAGAAATACTCATGATACTGATTTCACTGTTTATTGGCCATTTTCATGTGTGTGTGTTAACTGATTGGTCAATAAAAACAAGTAGATTGGCCCATCTACATCGGCCCATTGGCCCTTTATGCCCCACAACATTGTTTTTTTTCATTGGTCTGATTGGCCCATTAGGATTATTTATGATTGAATGTAGGTGTTGTGCGGGGGATGAGGCTCGCTGGCTGCGGAGGGAGAGTTGATGTTGTAGTAAGAACCTGTCTGCCTGGTCTAACATGATGAAGTCATGTTGAACATTTCCGTTTCCCAAAAAAACATTTATTTGAGGTGCAGCGGCACAATATTAATATCAAACACGCGTGCACAACGCCTGATGTAAAAAATGCATTCTTGGTGCGCTTCTGAGTACTATGTTTTCCCGCGACTATAACTTTTTTTAATAGTTACTGTTTATATTCATTGCGTGAACAGTCTGAAAAAAGAGACAGAGACACAGAGAGGAGGACACAGACAGTCACGCAGACAGAGTGATGAAAAAGATCAGTGATAATTAACTACAGTATATTAAGCCTATGATGTTGAACATCGCAGTGCGCAGTGCGAGCCATCTGCGGCGCTGGGAGTCTCTCCAAAGGTGGAGAGAGATGTGGAGGAAAAGGCAGGATTGGCAGATGAGCAGATCCAAGTTTGTGAACGAGCACTACAATAATGTGGATGATTAAGCATAATTATATTTAAAAAACTGCACAGGGTGCTCTACTAGACAAGCAGTTTTTCTTACAGCAGTGGAGGCTATGTGCAGATCTAATGAACGACTCAGCAAAGCTGACATGGTAACCAATTATAATGACTGCTCCTCCTGGTGGACTGATCGAGCGAGTGCAGGTAGTTTCCGCAAATGGAGCTTAGGGGCGTTACGAGTTGGCCCCGCGCCGATGACGTCATCGCGGGGGATCTCATTACAGTCACGAGCCCGCCTACTGCAGAGCAGGGACCGGTCACGGACCCGCCAGGGCCCCAGCACTAGATTAGGGGAATTTCGAGGCCGCTACATCTGTACCTAACGGAATTAGCTGGTTAAATACACTTTTGTTAGTTATTAACCTTTCTGAAACTATTTTTCATTCACCGTTTTCCTCCTACTTTTATACTTACACCGGTCTAAAAGAACGTTTGACGTGCTGACGTAGGAGTAGCGTGCGTTTGTCGCTCTTGTTCCTCTGAGTGTAATTTGCTCTGTGTTTTGTTACAGCGGCCGTTTGTCCGCGCTCTAAAGTAACATTAGTTCTGCTCAAGCACACATAAGTCTGTTTATTTAGCGACCGTCAATTTCATTTGTCTACGCACTTGTCTGCTCTGCTAGCTACACCAGCTTAGCCTAGCAGCTAGCGATGGCTTCTCTCTGTCCCTCTCCAGCTCTCTCCTGCTTGGTGTGTCACATGTTTAGCTACTCCTCTGCCTCCTTTAGTGATACTGGTATGTGTAATAAATGTAGTTTATTTGGTGAGTTGGAGGCGAGGCTTAGTGAATTGGAAGCTCGGCTCCGCACCATGGAAACCAAACCATTAGCTGTAGTTAGCCAGGCCCCCGTAGCCGGTGCGGACCGACCAAGTGCAGCTCCTGCTAGCCGTCCCTTGACAGCTCCCGAGCAGCCGGGAAACCAGGGAGGCTGGGTGACTGTTCGAAGGAAGCATAGTCCCAAGCTGAAGCCCACCGGTCACCACCAACCGCTTCATGTTTCTAACAGGTTCTCCCCACTCGGCGACACACCCGCTGAGAAACCAACTCTGATCATTGGCAGCTCCATTTTGAGAAACGTGAAGTTAGCGACACCAGCGACCATAGTCAAATGCCTGCCAGGGGCCAGAGCGGGCGACGTCGAATCAAATTTGAAACTGCTGGCTAAGGATAAGCGTAAATACCGTAAGATTGTTATTCACGTCGGCGGTAATGACACCCGGTTACGCCAATCGGAGGTCACTAAAATTAATGTGGAATCGGTGTGTACATATGCTAAAACGATGTCGGACTCCGTAGTTTTCTCTGGACCCCTGCCAAATCTGACCAGTGATGATATGTTTAGCCACATGTCATCATTCAATCGCTGGCTGTCGAGGTGGTGTCCAGCAAACAGTGTGGGCTTCATTGATAATTGGCAGACTTTCTGGGGAAGACCTGGTCTGATTAGGAGAGACGGCATCCATCCCACTTTGAAGGGAGCAGCTCTCATCTCTAGAAATCTGACCGATTTTATTTATGAACCTAACCCCTGACAACTCAGAGTTGAGACCAGGAGGCAGAGCTGCAGTCCTACACGCTTCTCTGCGCCTCCATTAGAGCAGTTACCCACCCAACACTCCATAGAGACTGTGTCTGCCCCCCAACCACGTAAACTAAGTAAACCAAAAGTACAGAGAAGAGTAGTTAAACATAAGAATCTAATTAAAATTAGAACAACCTCTGCAATAGTACAACAAGATAGGAGAATTAAATGTGGACTCCTTAACATCAGATCTCTGTCCTCTAAAGCTGTTCTAGTAAATGAGTTAATATCAGACCATATTGTTGATTTATTCTGTCTGACTGAAACCTGGCTGTGTCCTGAAGAGTATGTGAGCCTAAATGAAGCTACTCCTCCGAGCCATATTAATACCCACATTCCTCGAGGCAGCGGCAGAGGAGGTGGAGTTGCAGCCATTTTTGACTCAAGCCTTTTGATCAACCCTAAACCTAAACTTGACTATAACTCATGTGAAAGCCTTGTTCTCACTCTTTCTCATGAAAAATGGAAAACAGTGCAGCCAGTTTTATTTGTTATAGTATACCGCTCTCCTGGTCCTTACTCCGAATTTATAGCTGAGTTCTCGGAGTTTCTATCAAGTTTAGTCCTTGAAGCAGATAAAGTAATTATTGTAGGTGACTTTAATGTACATGTCGACGTTGATAATGACAGCCTTAGCACTGCGTTTATCTCAGTATTAAACTCAGTTGGCTTCCATCTGAATGTACATGAACCAACTCACTGTTTTAACCACACCCTCGACCTTGTTCTGACATATGGCATTGAAATCGAAGACTTAATAGTCTCCTCACAGAATCCTCTTTTATCGGACCATCATTTAATAACTTTTGAATTCATATTACCAGACTACCAGCCAGTAGGCAAAAATTCTTATACCAGACTCCTGTCTGATAGTGCTGTAGCTAAATTTAAGGTTATGATCCCATCAGTATTTAATTCAATGCTATGTTTCAATACAACAAAGGATTCCTATGCTAACGTTAGTCCCTCCCAGATTGACTACCTGGTTGATCGTGCTACAGGTTCATTGCGTATGACACTTGACTCTGTTGCTCCCCTAAAAAAGAAGATAATTAAACAGAGGAGGTTAGCTCCATGGTATACTCCTCAAACCCGCAAATTAAAGCAAACTTCACGGAAAATAGAAAGGAAATGCCGTTCTACCAATTTGGAAGAATTTCCGTCCGCCTGGCAAGACAGTCTTAAAATATACAGGAAAGCCCTCCGCAGTGTCAGGGCAGCCTATTACTCTGCAATAATAGAGGAAAATAAGAACAATCCCAGGTTTCTCTTCAGCACTGTAGCCAGGCTGACAGAGAGCCATAATTCTGTTGAACCATGTATTCCTTTAGCTCTGAACAGGAATGACTTCATGAGCTTCTTTAATGATAAAATTCTAACTATTAGAGACAGAATTCATTGGCTCCTGCCGTCAACAGGTACTGTTTTGTCCTCAAACACAGAAACCGTAGAAACTGTTACTCAGTCTGTCACAGTTTTAGACTGTTTTACTCCTGTTGACCTTCACCAACTAATTTCAATAATTTCATCAGCAAAATCATCAACCTGTATTTTAGATCCAATCCCGACTAAGCTGTTTAAAGAAGTATTACCTCTAATTGACTCTTCAGTTTTAGACATGATCAATCTGTCTTTATCAACGGGCTATGTACAGATGGAGCGGCCTTGAAATTCCCCTAATTTCATGCTGGGGCCCTGGCGGGTCCGTGACCGGTCCCTGCTCTGCAGTAGGCGGGTTCGTGACTGTAATGAGATCCCCACGATGACGTCATCGGCGCGGGGCCAACTCTTAACGCCCCTAAGCTCCATTTGCGGAAACTACCTGCACTCGCTCGATCAGTCCACCAGGAGGAGCAGTCATTATTACCGTGTCAGCTTTGCTGAGTCGTTCATTAGATCTGCACATAGCCTCCACTGCTGTAAGAAAAACTGCTTGTCTAGTAGAGCACCCTGTGCAGTTTTTTAAATATAATTATGCTTAATCATCCACATTATTGTAGTGCTCGTTCACAAACTTCTTGGATCTGCTCATCTGCCCATCCTGCCTTTTCCTCCACATCTCTCTCCACCTTTGGAGAGGCTCCCAGCGCATCTCCGCGTGCCGAGTGATTTGTGTCCAGAAAATTAATCATGAATAACAGAAGTTGTGCGTCGCGTTTTTCTAGCATTCTGAACTGCTAAATAGTTAAATGTTTAATACTCTGCCTGATTCGCGGAGCCACTCTGCTTTTCAGTTGGTGGGTTTCCTGTTTGTAGCGCATTTTAGATTTGCGGGTCGCTATTTGATGCGGCGACCAGCAATACGCAGTTTCTGTATGTGTGTGTACTGTATATTACTGGACAGAAATCATTTACAGTGCGCTGAAGAGGGAGGGACGGGAGGATGAAATGCCAATTTCAGCCTGTGATCTGTTAATGTCTGACTGAACAGCCTCATGGAAGTGATATTTTACAGTTCTACATATTTTAATCTAACGAAATTCGTTAAAACAAGTCACTTGGTGCTTTCAAAGTCATGTCATTAAGCTGAAAGGTTCCAGATTTCGTTTGCCTTCACAGGCGGCTGCGGAGCACTGCAGACGGCTCGCACTGCGCACTGCGATGTTCAACATCATAGGCTTAATATACTGTAGTTAATTATCACTGATCTTTTTCATCACTCTGTCTGTGTGACTGTCTGTGTCCTCCTCTCTGTGTCTCTGTCTCTTTTTTCAGACTGTCCACGCGATGAATATAAACAGTAACTATTTAAAAAAAAGTTATAGTCGCGGGTAAACATGGTACTCAGAAGCACACCACGAATGCTTTTTTTTTTTTTACGTCAGGCGTTGTGGACGCGTGTTTGATATTAATATTGTGCCGCTGCACCTCAAATAAATGTTTTTTTTGGGAAACGGAAATGTTCAACATGACTTCATCATGTTAGACCAGGCAGACAGGTTCTTACTACAACATCAACTCTCCCTCCGCAGCCAGCGAGCCTCATCCCCCACACGGACACCTACATTCAATCATAAATAATCCTAATGGGCCAATCAGACCAATGAAAAAAAACTATGTTGTGGGGCATAAAGGGCCAATGGGCCGATGTAGATGGGCCAATCTACTTGTTTTTATTGGCCAATCAGCTCACACACACACACATGAAAACGGCCAAGAAACAGTGAAATCAGTATCATGACTATTTCTCAGATGATGATTTCTATATCTATCTAATCCGTGGCATGCAACATTTCAGCCCGATTTTAGATAAAGTATAAATCCAATTGTTTCATTGTTTCAGCTGTCGTGGCCAAATCTCTTGTTAACTCATTAAGCTCTTCCGCACAGTGTGACATCTATTTTAATTATTAGAGAGCTGCTCTAATGGCCATCCATCCTATTCTATAAACTGTTGGTGGTTTGTGAACTTCACTGCATTTGTGCATTTGAAGCGATTAACTCCCGGCACATTTCAGAGCTGAGTAAACCTGTAGTTTCACTGACACATCGCGCATCATCACCACGGGCGTCATGATGTTCTCCTGTCTGTCACTCTGTCAGGCATGTGTAGTGTCGAGCCGGCTGCGTTGTTGGCTGAAAAGTCATTATTTGCATTACAGTGTATCCTTTGTTCTAACTCAATGGATGGTCGCCAGCCAAACAGGCTCCCAGACCCCACTGTCCCACAGACTCGCTATGGCCAGTAAAATAGGTGGAGGGCTGAGGGGAGCGCGTACCCCCAGTAATTAAAAATCAATTTGTGCCACAGATATTAATGTTGTGTCGCTGGCTACTTTATAGACTTCACTAAATGTTTCCATTACACTTAATTACATTTATGGATAAGCCAACTTTCCCACCTCCCTCATGCATCAAAATGTATATTATCAGTCCGACCAGGAAATCTTGCGATCGCAAAAATTAGCGCATATCCAACCAATACTAATATGACTGTCTACTGGCCGCTTCCTGGTCTATTTTTGCCGAGAGCTGCGCGCCTGTTACGGAAAACATAGGTGAGCCCTGGAATCTCCAGATGACGCGCTCTGCTCCTGCAGCTCTGTCTCTGTCTCCCAGCGCATGTAAAGTAAAATTAGGTCATCATTTTTGTTGATAATTATCAAAAGCAAACTCTATGTAAACAGATGGAGCCTGTTTATTCTTGGAGTCACAGGCTGTTTTGTAAAGCTACATCACTTTTATGACTCAGGAATGATTTTGTAACTTTTTTTCGAAGAAGATAACATGCAGCAAAGGGCTGAAAGACGGAATCGAACCCATAGCCGCTGCAGAAAGCTTCATACATGGGGCGAACGCTCTACCAACTACGCCAAATCTCCATCACGTAATTTCGTAACTTTGAGCTGATGCTTCGTATTCTCAACTTAAAACCTGTTTTTTTTTAAGATGGGAACTGAATCTTTTCGACCTGAAGTATGGTTATTATCATATAGGAAGTGATTATATACAACTTTTTTACATGAGTTTGTTTTTTTTGATCGCAACAATCACAAAAACATTCATACAGTATCTTGTAAGAGAAAAAAATTTTCTGTTTGCAAATCGAAAATATGCATTAAAAGAGGCTGATGGAAACACACATTTAAGACTTTTTTAAGACTTTGTGCGAGAAATATTTTTCTAAGTTGATCTAAATAATCAACGTAAAATAGTTGAGTAACTGTGACTGCCTAACTACAAATAAGCCTACTAAAGCAGATGAATGTAGTGCAGTAAAAATCTTTGCCCTTGAGATGTGTTCCTGTGAGGGACACGCCATCTCCTGGTGACACCCTGCAATTGAATGAAGAGGCGTGTTTATAGTGGATTCTGGGCACACCCCCAAGAGGAGGGGGGGACTGGTAGCTGGCTGGCAGCCGGCTGGGAGCTGGGTGGCCTCTGGCCTGGAGGGGAATTTCGAGGCCGCTCCATCTGTACCACAGTCCTTTAAAGTAGCTGTGATAAAACCACTACTGAAAAAGCCTACTCTTGATCCAGGGGTTTTAGCCAACTATAGACCGATATCCAACCTTCCCTTTCTCTCAAAAACTCTTGAGAAAGCAGTTGCGAATCAGCTGTGCGACTTTCTAAACAATAATAGTTTATTTGAGGATTTCCAGTCAGGATTTAGAGTGCATCATAGCACAGAGACAGCACTGGTTAAAGTTACAAATGACCTTCTAATTGCATCTGATAAAGGATTTGTCTCTGTACTAGTCTTATTGGATCTTAGTGCTGCATTTGACACCATTGACCATGGCATCCTATTGCAGACACTGGAACATTTCATTGGCATTAAGGGAACTGCGCTAAGCTGGTTTAAATCCTACTTGTCAGATATATCTCAGTTTGACGCGACTCCTCTGTGCTCACTAAAGTCAGCTATGGAGTTCCGCAGGGTTCTGTGCTTGGACCAATTCTATTCACCTTATATATGCTTCCTTTGGGTAACGAGACTACAAGCATGTCTTCATGACATAAAGACCTGGATGGCCTGCAATTTTTTGATGCTAAACTCAGACAAAACTGAAGTTATAGTAGTAGGCCCTAAACATCTTAGAAAGTCACTTTCTGATGACATAGCAGCTATGGATGGCATTGCTCTGGCCTCCAGCACCACTGTAAAGAATCTGGGAGTTATCTTTGACCAAGACATGTCCTTTCACTCCCATGTAAAACAAATTTCAAGGACAGCCTTTTTTCACCTACGTAATATCGCAAAAATCAGGCATATTTTGTCTCAAAATGATGCAGAAAAACTAGTCCATGCATTGGTAACTTCCAGGCTGGATTATTGCAATTCCTTACTATCAGGCTGCCCAAATTCGTTGCTGAATATTCTTCAGTTGCTCCAGAACACTGCAGCACGTGTCCTGACAAAAACCAGGAAGAGAGATCATATTTCTCCAATACTAGCCGCTCTGCACTGGCTCCCTGTAAAGTTTAGAATAGAGTTTAAAATTCTCCTCCTTACTTACAAAGCCATAAATGGCCAGGCACCTTCTTATCTTAAAGAGCTCATAGTACCTTATTGCCCCACTCGAACACTGCGTTCCCAGAATGCAGGTCTACTTATGGTTCCTAAAGTCTCAAAAAGCAGAACAGGAGTCAGTTATCTATCAAGCTCCTCTCCTGTGGAACCATCTTCCAGTCTTTGTCCGGGAGACAGACACTGTCTCTACATTTAAGAGTAGGCTTAAAACTTTCCTTTTTGATAAAGCTTATAGTTAGGGCTGGCTCAGGCTTGTCCTGGACCAGCCCCTAGTTATGCTGCTATAGGATTAGACTGTTGGGGGACCTCCAAAGATACACCGAGCTCCTCTGTCCTTCTGTCCCTCTCCATCTGTACGCTTTCATGTCCTACCACGGCGTGTTACTAACTTAGCTCCTTCCCCGGAGTCTCTGTGCTTTGTTGTCTTGCAGGTTACACAGTGGCTGAATCTGGATTCTGGATTTCAGCTGCGTCTCCCGCCTTGGCCCTGCCTGACATCCACTGCAACTGCCACTGCTATTATTACATCCACTGTCACTGTTACTGTGATTGCATGTTTGTTTCTCTTTCCCTCTCTCTTTCCCTCTCTGTCTCTCTCTCTGACTGCATTTCTGTCTGTCTGTCTGTCTGTCTGTCTGTCTGTCTGTCTGTCTGTCTGTCTGTCTCACTCTCCCTCTCTTGCTCTCCCTCTCTCACCCAACCGGTCGAGGCAGATGGCCGCCCACCCAGAGTCTGGTTCTGCCCGAGGTTTCTGCCTGTTAAAAGGAAGTTTTTCCTCGCCACTGTCGCCAAGTGCTTGCTCATGGGGGAATTGTTGGTTTTCTGTAGATAAAAGAGCTTGGTTTGTGCCAGCTCTATATGGAAAGTGTCCTGAGACAACTTCTGTTGTGATTTGGCGCTATACAAATAAAATTGAATTAAAAAATTTAAATGCATCTTTAATCGCCAGCTGCAGCAAGTGAATTGGGCATCTCAGATGTAGCTTTGGCATGGTGAAATAGTTATTTATCATTGTTTCCACATTTGTTGTTATTTCTTCCATTTGGACCTGCGCGAGTGCTGGTGCACCTTCATCCTCCTCTTCGTCACGTTCAACGCTGCTGCTGTCGTCAGTGGCACTTGTCACCTCAACACCCTCGGCCTCCTCAGTGGCAGGGAGAAGGTTAAATGCCTTTATCATGTTGCTGGCACTGTCAGTGACTACTCTGATGACACGTTCCACTTGCCAGTGTTTCAGCACATTTTCATATTTTTGGTAAATACGATCTGCTGTGTGGTGTCCATGAATGTGCTCACAGCCCAGCAAAACTGTGTGTCCCTGGAAAATCTCATCAATGAAATTGGCCACGATACCAAGGAAGCTATGCCCTCTTCTATTGGTCCAAATGTCCGCCGAGATAACGAACCCCTGGCCTTTTTGCAGTAGGTTGGCAAGCTTTGTCTCCATGTCTTCTAAGGCATGTGGCATAAGCATGTCCCGCACGGTACTGTAGCAGGGGGGCGTGTAGCAGCGTGTTTGGGCATGCATCGGGTCCGTGATGTGAGCGGTAACGGAGCGAAACTGGAGCGGGATAACGCCCCGTTATTGGCTGAAAATGCTGGTATGCAACGAAAAACCACACGAATTTCCCATGTGTTTCACCTGAAACACGTGTTACCACGTGTCCACTTGTGTCCACATGTGATAACATGTGGTACCACATGTTATCACATATAGTAACACGTGTCCACATGTTACTACATGTGGACACATGTGAAACGTGTGTGTGTGCGCGCGCGTGGGTCAAAATGCAGATGTGAGCTTGATGAGATGCTGACTAATACCTTAAATGTGTTTTTCCCACAGAGGCACGGTAACATGTGGTACCAAATAGAGCACATTTGGAAAATATGTTTCCACATGTTGTTAATATGTGGTAATGTAGAGTGCATGTAGCAAACATTTTACCATGTTGCAACATATGGAGCACGTGGAAATCATGTTACCATGCCATGCCATGCCAGACCATACCATACCATACCATACCATACCATACCATACCATACCATACCATACCATTGCCACACCCCCAACGAGGACCAACAATTTCCTCTAAAACAACCCAAATTCAAATACAAAGTTTATGGCGTTAAGGCCCCCAGTAATGTTACTTGAAACATGGAGTGGCTTCTTCATGATTTCAACTTACATATTCTGCAAAAAAAACCCCGAAAATCACTAATTGTTTAAAAAAAAAAAAAGATTTTTCTTTGTTTACACAACTTGCACCGGGCCGACTTGTTGCTGGTTTTCTTGTGGCAGGTCAAGGTTTCACCATAACATTTTAAACAAGTGCAGTAATTTGAGTACTGACAAACACAAAGCAATACTGATAAATGATAAATACATATAGAATCTGTATAATGGCAATACATACACTATAAAGATGGTAGGCATTTAAAAGTATTTTATTTTGACTGAATGAGTTAGTGAAGCTGGACTAAAGTATGAAATAATGACACCAGATGTAGTCTTAAAAGTAATGCAGTACTGTATGTATTGAAAGAACTCTCCAAGATTTAGAGTCTCTAGGACATGTTTCAGTTGGCCGACAAGGGATAAGGTAAAGACAAAGTTACCATTTTTCATTAGTTCATTTTTGTCAAATACCTGATGGCAAGTCTTGCATGCATTGTTTTCCAAAGCACAAAAGCAGTTGGGCCAATATACATGAAAATCATATTCCCCTGTTTTGAAAAGTTTTTTGAGCAGATATTTGGTGGATGGCAAGAGAAAAGTTTGTGGTAGAAGTATCACAATTTGGAGAAGTGTTTGCAGACCATCTTGTGTCAATCCCACTACTCCAGCAAAAGCCATCAAAAGTAGGATGGTTTGTCCAAGAGTAACAGATGCTCCTCTGTACAGTGGGGACCTCATTATGTCATCATTAACCTGGAATAAAAAACAGGATCCCTATTAGTTATAGCTCCTGTAATGTGGTTAAAGTAGGAGATGTGATCGGACCATTTGGCCTCTTGGCAGCAGAGGCACCCCCACCCTCTTACAGAGGCAGTATGAAATGTTGTGACATCATAAATTAAACTGCTTGCTATTGGCAGAAGAATCAAGAATCTGGATTCCAGCTGTGAAGTGTCAGGGGGCTGCTGTAAAATATTGACTAAATATTGACCATTGGCTATATGATGGCACGATATTTAGAACCACTGGTTGTTATGAGTGTTATGAGTTATTAGTGCATTATCAGAAATTGCTATTATTTGGAATCCTGCTCAACCATTCCCAGTGCCCATTCCAAGCTAACTATGGTACAAGGACAAAATGTTTGATGGCTCTACTGTGCAAATTTTGGATATATTATAATAAAGATTATCCAACTGCATGTAGTGTGAATCACAACAGCTCATATTTTACAGGAAGTGATTGAACTTCAACAAGGATTTGATTCATATCTCTAATCAGACTGGTTTGTATCAAAAATGATCCTACCATGTGTTCAGAATCAGAAGTTGAGCCGTTATCACCACCATCATCACCATCACCACCATCATCGTCATCCGTGCTGTTGAGGAGGTGCTACAGAGAGGAGAGACACCAATAGCTATTATTAGTTAAGAGAAGTGCTGGATTTAAATTGTTCTGTTAAATCAGTTTCTGTGAAAGGGAAAGGATTTAGAAGTTGATATACAGTATTTAAACAAAATCATCATGTTGATAATGATGATGATGATGATGAATAAATACTGTAAATCAATTTCTAGCCCTGTTAGCACAACTACTACTCATGTTTTCTGTCCTTGGTTCTGAGAGGTCCCCCAGAACATCACATTTGATTACTCCGCTTTTAAAATGAAAACTTAAAATGCAAACTCACCTCGAAGTCAGAGTCCAAACATGCGGCTGTGCCATTGCGGTCTCTGTCTGTGGTAATCAAGGGACTGCTGGGAGGAGACAATAGGTAGCATTATTTCAAAGTGGGGCTAAGTCTTAATCATTATGAGAATACACATGAAATAAAGAATGAGTGAACCTACTTTTTCAAGTTCATTGTTCATCCTCCCCTGTTCCTCATCGCTGGGCTGCACGGTGGCGCAGCAGGTAGTGCGCGTGCCTCACAGCACGAAGGTTGCCGGTTCGATCCCCGGGTCAGGCGGGGCCTTTCTGTGTGAAGTTTGCATGTTCTTCCCGTGCATGCGTGGGTTCTCTCCGGGTACTCCGGCTTCCTCCCACAGACCAAAAAACATGCTCATTAGGTTAATTGATGACTCTAAATTGTCCGTAGGTGTGAGTGTGAGTGTGAATGGTTGTTTGTCTTTGCATGTTGCCCTGCAATTGGCTGGCGACCGGTTCAGGGTGTACCCCGCCTCTCGCCCATTGTAGCTGGGACAGGCTCCAGCCCCCCGCAACCCCGAAAGGGATAGGCGGTATAGATAATGGATGGATGGATAACTAATTACTTAGCTTCATAAGCACCCCTCATGACTCATGTTAGATAACATGACTAGGCTGACCTCTCAGAGCAATGGCAAAAGCCATGAGGTGTGCTTATGAGGCCAAAGTGATTTCTGAGCTGTTTGAAATGCAAATTCACCTCGAAGTCAGAGTCCAAACTTGCGCCTGTACCATTACTGTCAGTGTTGTCATCAAAGGACTGCTGTATAAGAGGAGAAACAATTCTGTTAAATCACCACACGGCCATCTTGCTAGAAGCTATAGATGATGCACGTGGAGACTTTGCAAGCCTGCCGAAAAATCTGATTGGCTCTGCTTTTACTGTCAGTTGCTGAGGCAAAGCTAAGTAGTCTAGAGATATAAGCTACGTTAGCAAAGGGACAAGAAAGCTATGTATGTGCTAATAAAGTGGATAGAAGAAAACAAAGTAAGTGTGGGATTAGAGAGAAATGTGAAAGACAAAAAAATGTTAAGTGACCCAAAGAGGATTGGCCTGGTGGAACGTGGGGCGGTTGGAGTAAAGCCACCTAAAGGCGGCTGGAAAGCTTTTCCGGCCCAGATACTCAGTGTAAAAGGTAAGTGAATCAATTATGAATAATTCAACGTTAGTGCCATAAGTATTTATGATCATTATTACTTACCGTTAAGTCAAGCAACAAAATGGTAACGTAAAGTAGTGGTCTGTAGGGAACAGTTAATGTTGCATTTCCATTAGGTTGGCTAACAAACTTAGCTAGCAAGATACTGTGTCCGCTAACCTAGCTACAACGTACAGCTGGTTTGGCATTATTGAATGTGCTAGCTAACCTCGCTATAAAATAACCCCTAACATTGCAATTTTCTGATTCATTATTTTGTTATTGTGTTCAACTTTATCCTTTATTATGGCCATCTCACAGCTTTCAAGAGACAACAAGGCCTGTTCAAGAATCTGGCAATTAAGTTCTACATTGGTTAAGGTATGGGCAAACAAAAAAAAAACAATTTTATATATATATATGTGTGTGTGTGTGTGTGTGTCTATGTATGTATATATATGTGTGTGTGTGTGTGTGTGTGTGTGTGTATATACTCACACACACACACACACACACACACACACACATAAACATATATATATATATATATGTATAACTAACCGGTAGGGTGGTAAATGTATGCGAAATGAAAAAAAAAAAACACCTCACAAGTGATCGCTCAGATTGCAGGCAATGCTACCACAACTTCATATCAATATTAGTTGTTCTTTAACAAAACTGTATCATTTTGTTTCGTGGCTTTCAGGCATGCAAGAAAAACCTACTACTCCCTGCATTAGTGTTGTGTCGTTCGCGTACGATTCGTTCAAAAGAACAAATCTTTCAGGTGAAAGTATTGAACCAAATCACTTCCTCAAGTGATTCGTTCGTTTCTCAGTTCAGTTGAACTGTCAGCAGCGCCGGGCGGGCAGCCGGCCAGCCGCTGCAGGCAGGGAGGGAGGGAGTTGATGTGAGAGAATTTAGAGAAATGAAGTCGATTAGCTACTTAGCAATAGTCACGTTAGTGTTACTAGTAACGTTACTCGGGACATGTTGGTGGATGATGTTGACGTGGAAGCCGTCCAGGACGTACGTGTAACATCAACAGCAGTTGTCGACCCACGGGCCGGCTAACATTAGCATAACCTGAGCGTTAGCAAAAGTCCACAGAAGTTAGTAATAGTAACGTGAGTGTTACTACTAACGTTAGTCGGGACACGTTGGTGGACGATGTTGACGTCCGCAATGTTAGATTCTGCCCCCCCCCCCGTCAATCCCTGCTGCAATTACTGGTCTTGTGCTTTATTGTACAACAGAGAGCCTTCTTGAGGAAATAAGAAAGGCAGAGTGTCAGTGGATAGAGAGACACAATATGTGGACTCTAGAAAAACCAAAGGTATGTTGTTACACTATTGTTGAAATAGTCAGATTTAATATTTAAATTACTTACTCAATAATGAAGGTGTTATTGCAGGATGTTCAAGCTTATTTTTACTCCCTCCTGTCCTCTTCTTTCCCTTGCAATTCGCTTGCTGTTTTGTCAGACTACAATTGCCACTGGACAGTGGTCACTCTGATGATGAGGATGACACACCTCAACGCCAGAAGGTACAGAAATGCTGTACAAACATATGTTCATGTTCTTGTTACTTTTTTTTCCAGTTACCTTTTATTTTAATTATTTGGATTGCTTCAATTGTGACATAATTTACTGATGATTTGTTGCCTATTGCATACATTTATGATTGTGCTTTTACAAACCTGAGTATGTATACAACTTTTGGGCAGTACACATGTTACTATTCAGTCTTATACTCATCACCATAACTGCTGACCTTTTACACCCTTCCCCCACACTTGTTTTTCAGACTTTTCAGGAGGACCCATGCAGGGCTCCAAAACGACCAAAGGTAAATGTAACAGTTCATATTATTAAAAGTACAACTAAGGGTTTTTTTGTGTGTAGTTGTTTATTTTATTCATTTATTTTTTAAGACAGTAGAAACAGTGTGTAAAATAGGCCGCAGCACCCAACTGATTGTTGTCAGAGATCTCAGTCACGCTGTGGCTAGGCAGCAAACTAGGCAGCAAGTTAAGGCAGAATCAGCAATTAAGGGAAAACCAAAAATGTTTACTTACTGATTCTCTGCCTGTTATCATCGATAATTATTAAATTAATTGGTAGTGCCATAAGTGGTCCCAGCCCAACACAAAACATGTTGCACATCCTCTGAAGTCTGCAGATTCCAAAAATAGTAGTATATTCACTCAATGATCTTCCTGTCATCAGTAATGTTTGCCAAAGTTCAGGTTTCCATTCAGTTTTAATGAACAAGTGTACAATTTTTCAGACCTGATTTTGGTGTTGCACTTGTTTGTTTAATGACATAGAGAAAGCAATTCACTTGAAAACATTTCAGCAGGATTACAACACACCTTCTCCACTTGTACCAACCAGAGCAACAGATAACAGAGAATCACAGATTTTGGGCTTACACTATATCATGAGATACCACCAAAGTTCTCCATCCATTTAAGCCTCTTCTTTCTTTATCTTCTCTTTCTCTCCTGATAGAGGGACTACAAAAATGATCTAAAGGAGCTTGAGGAGAAGATAAATGACAAGGATACGGAGATCAGGTGGTTGCAAAGGTTGTACCTTCAACTGCAAGAGGGTAAGTATGGAGGCGAGCCCTTGCAGTAACCTTGAACCTATTTCCATGACAATATTATAATAATAATGCTACAACTATAATAAGTGACAACTCAATTAATGATTTTGAATAGGTAAGTGTTCCCTTTTTGATTTAATTGTAGGGCTAGCAGATACAATCGCAAAAACTGTGAAAGATGCTATACAGGCAGCTCAGCCTGCCCCCAGCCACCTGGTGCCTTCTAGCAGCCACCCGGTGCCTTCTAGCAGCCACCCAGCCCCTCTTCACAACCAAATAGGAGAGACAAATGTATCACTTACATAGTCAGGAGAAGTGATTTCCTTTGTGGACCATGCAGTGTTTCCCATACATTCACTATATTTGGCCTGCCAAAATCCTCTTGTAAGCAATGAATTGATCATCTATACTTAAATTCTGCTGTCTTTTCATTTCTTTTAATTAATGTTTGGTGATGCCACGCTAGTTGCCAGCTCCCCTCCCTCCCAGAACTGAACACCAACAAGCCAGAGGTGACTTTAGAGTCAAAAAAGAACAGTACGTTGGTTGTCTGGACCTGTTTTGACTGTCACGTATTGTATAGAACGACCCTTTCTACTGTAGCTTTAGAAAGTATCACAAGGCCATGTGTGACGATTGCATCGCTAAAAAACCGTGGTTACAGAAATGTTAGAGAGCAGAACTCCTTTTGAATGAGATTCAAAACAACACCGTGAAATGACCACGGCGACAGTAGGGGTCATAGTGAAATATACGATGCCCTTCAATCCACATATTTACATATTACATGTTTACAACGAGGCTTATGCTGTTTTAACTTTTAACTTTGCTGTTGTAAACGCTCTAGAAACAACATTTAGTTATATTCAAAATAGAAATAAATTCTAACCCTGTTTTGAATAGACTGAGCACACACTCATTGGAATGTGACGTGGCATGATGGCGCCAGGGTGCTCGGCTGGCCGTCTGTCGCTCTGCATGGTGCTTACTGTATGTTTAGTGTTTTACCTGTTCTGTCAAGAGGTGTCGTCTCTCCTCACCTATGATTGCCACATTCTACTTGAGATTAGAGGCTTCTCCGATCAGCTCAAATATGATCCGCTGGTGAACTTTTCTCCACGCCTCGAAGAAATCCCGGCGTTCCTGAGGCGTCCTCCACTCCACCTTGCCCGTCAGAGACGCCGGAAAAGACGGGGTAAATGAGGAGGCCTCTGGGTCAGGCTGGAGGCTCACCTGAGGTCTGTTCGTGTGCCGGATTATGGCATTAATCAGCACTTTCTAAATGTTTCCTCTGCCCTGCAATTGAGGAGGATTAGAGCCCGATGGATCCGGCCGGTGCTTCCTGACGTTAGCGGCTCTGACAGCGTCAGCTGTTCGGCGGACCCCGGTCAGCTGTTGCTGCCTCCAACCAGCTGGCGAGTTTGGACCAGGAGACGCGGCGTGGACCGTCGGAACCTCTGCACACTGAAGCGTGCTTCACCTTCAGACACTTTTAACCTCCAGTTGGCTCTATTGAATGTGAGATCTGTCACCAATAAGACTTTTTTACTAAATGACTTTTTTACCTTGCGCAAACTGGATTTTATGTTCTTAACTGAAACCTGGCTCCATGAAGGTGATCTTGCTCCTTTTTCGGAGCTCCTTCCCCCTGGATGTAGTTTCCTCAGTTCCCCTCGCACCACCAGCAAAGGTGGAGGGCTGGCTTCCATATTTAAATCCATCTTTCACGTCCAGCAGTCTCCAGCTGTCAACGGTTCCAGCTTTGAGCTCCAACTCTTTGAGGTAAAAATCCCCATGACTATTCTCTGTGCTGTGGTCCACCGCCCACCGAAATTTAACAAAGACTTTATACGGGACTTTGCAAACTTTGTGTCGGGCATTATTCTTGAGTATGATCACTTTTTAATTGTCGGCGATTTTAATGTGCATGTCTGCTGTGAGAACAGACCGCTGGTCAGAGACTTTCTAAATCTAATTGACTCTCTTAACCTCATGCAGTCTGTTTCTGCGCAGACGCACGAGAAAGGCCATATTTTGGATCTTGTACTGTCATATGGACTGAGTGTACATATAACTGAAATCTGCCACACACTTTTATCCGACCATCTCCCTGTTCTATTTTCCATCTCACTACCGACTCCCTCCAACACGGACTCTGTGTCCGCTCGCCGTCTCCGTGTTTTTAATCCTTCAACCCCTCTGCAGTTCTCTGCCGCCTGGAAAGGCTCGTTTTCTCTGGATGATTTTTACGACCTCAGTGCGGATGATTGTATTAAGTTGTTTGATTCTCTCTGTACTGAGATCTTAGACGCCATTGCACCAATGACTTTAATGCGCGTTAAGCCACAGACTGAGCCTTGGCTAAATGAGTGCGCTCAGGCGCGCATGCAGACAGGCGAAGAGAAAATGGAAAAAGGACAATCTCCAGATTTCTCGGGATCTCCTACATGTTCGCCTTCTCAATTATCAGCAGGCTGTTAAAGCTGCTAAGGCTGAATATTTTTCCTCACTTGTCTCCAGCAATGCTCACAAACCTCAGGTTCTTTTTAATGTATTTGACTCACTTGTGAACCCTTGTGATGATGTCTCTGTTGAACCGTCTTCTTCTCTGTGTGAGGACTTTTTGCAATTTTTTGCTAATAAGATCTCTACTCTTAGATCCCCACTCCCTCAGCCTGTCCAGGATCCCTCAGTTCCTACAGCAAGCTCAGCTGTTTTTTACCAGTTTGAGCCTGTTTCACTTTCTGCACTCACTGAAATAGTTGAACACCTTCGTCCTGCTAACTGCCCATCTGACAGCATTCCATCCTGTTTGTTCAAAAAGGTTTTCAGCTCAGTTGGGTCTTTTATCTTGTTTCTTATAAAGCTGTGTCTCAGCTCTGGATGTGTTCCCTCCTCCTTCAAGCATGCCACGGTGCAGCCTCTTTTAAAAAAGAAAAATCTGGATCCCTTGGTTCTTTCTAATTTCGGGCCTATTTCTAAATTTCCATTTATTTCCAAGGTTCTAGAGAAAGCTGCTTTTAACCAACTTCAAGAATTTTTAGATCAGGCAAAAATTGGTGAATTGTTTCAGTCTGGTTTTAAGCCTCTTCACAGCACTGAAACTGCTCTTTTAAAAGTCTTTAATGATCTTCTTTTAAACCTTGATTCTGGTAACTGTGCCATTTTAATTTTACTAGATCTCACAGTGGCATTCGATACAGTGGATCACACTATTCTCCTGTCGCGTCTCGAGCGCTGTGTGGGCATTAAAGGCTCTGCTCTGGAGTGGTTTAAGTCTTACCTTGCTGATAGATCCTTCTGTGTGCAGTTGGTGCAGTTTTCCTCCTCAGTGGCCCCTCTGACCTTTGGGATCCCCCAGGGGTCAGTTCTAGGCCCTCTACTATTCTCCCTATATATGCTACCCCTGGGGTCGCTATTTAGGAAGCATGGCATTCCTTTTCATTGCTTCGCTGATGATGTGCAGGTGTACTTGCCATTAAAGGTCCCCTCCAAGGAATCCCTTGATGCTGTGTTCAGTTGCATGAGGGACATTAAAACATGGATGGACCTAAACTTCTTAAAATTAAACTTGTCCAGGCCAGAAACCTAGGTGTGATTATTGATGGGGCACTAAGATTGGACAAGCAGGTCAGCTCTGTGGTTAAGGCTAGCTTTTTTCAGTTGCGGCTCCTAGCCAAAGTCAAACCTTATCTAAGAAGGGCTGATCTAGAAAAGGTTATCCATGCGTTCATTTCATCGCGCTTAGACTATTGTAATTCCTTGTACATCGGCATTGGCCAATCAGAGCTTAACTGTTTACAGCTTGTGCAGAATGCAGCAGCTCGTCTCCTAACCGGGGCAAAGAAACAAGAGCACATAACACCGGTGCTCTCCTTGCTTCACTGGCTTCCGGTTAGGTACAGGATTGATTTTAAGATTCTTTTATTTGTGTTTAAGTCTCTGTATGCAATGGCCCCTGAATATTTATCTGACCTTATTAAGGTGCATCGACCCTCCAGAGCCCTGAGGTCAGCTGACCAGTTAGTTCTGGATGTTCCTCGATCCCTCTTAAAATCTAGAGGAGATCGAGCCTTTGCAGTGGCGGCTCCCATGCTGTGGAATGGTTTACCTCTGTCTGTGCGACCAGCCTCTCTATTTTTAAAACACGTCTCAAAACCCATCTATTTACCCTGGCCTTTGGCTGAGTTGAGTCACCTGTTGTTGTGTTTTGTTTTGGTTTTTTTTTGCTTGTATTGTTTTGTATTGTATTGTATTGTTGCTGATGATTTTATCTTGTAAAGCACTTTGGTTTGCCGTAGGCATTTAAATGTGCTATATAAATAAACCTGACATTGACATTGACATTGACACTTATTCATCACCACGCAGTAAGACTACATAGACTATTTGTGCCAAAATGATGATTTCAAATAATTCCTAGATTTTAAGACTGCTTATTAGAAACTCAGTAATAGCTAGCTGCTAATTTAGGCCTTACACCTACACATTGCACATGTGGAATGCAAACATAAGCTTGCCACACAACTTAAACCCCAGTAAAAAAAAAAGTTCAGTCAAATCTTTTTCTCTCACCAGCACCCATGCCAATGCCACACCTTTGAGAACTGGACTTTTTTGCATTCTAGGAGTACGTGGATGTATTCTAATATTTCTTCATCTTTGCAGAACGAGTCTGTAATGGATTTAATGAATCGAACCACCTTGGATTATGCTCAAAGGTGTGATGGCTACAAGAAGCAGGACTGTGATGGACTCCATCTTCACTGGAAGAGATGGCGACAAGCCAGGAAAAAAGGGGATTATAGGGGAGAAAAGACAGAGCCTTGACAAAGGCAAAGTGAAGCTAGTACTTGGTAAGCATACCTGAATATTGTTTGGGTTGGGCAATATGCTATTGTATCAGCTTGTTAACACACAAAAATGTTGCTCTTTTTCAATTACTTTCATTAGCATCCTCATTGACACCTATCTTACACAACATGAATTGAATTAATTGGTGAACCCTGAGTAAATTTAGTAGCATTTCATTTCTTACAGACCATGTCAAAAAAGTTTACGGAGCCATCAGACACACTGAAATCAAAGCCTGCTTGGCACAAAAATTAAAAGACACCAGGAGACAAGCTGAGAGGGAAACAGGGTAACCTATTTATACTGTATATGATACTGTTGATGATACTTTGATTTGTAGAATCCAGTTTTGGATGGCTTCTCAGCGGCCTGCTATGGGTCTGCACAGGATCTGTGTTTGTTTATATATTTGACTACTCTACATAGACCAGTCATCACTTGAAAATAACCAGTCCTGTAATCCAGATAGAAAAGAAATTAACCTTTACTTTGATAGAATAGACTGGCGTTTGTACTGCCCTAATCTTTGATTTTGTCTTTCAATCCCAAAACAGGGAGCCTGCTGGAGGATACCCAGAGGACTGAGACAACACAAACACACAATACACACACACCCTTTCCCCAGAAGACATTTTTTAGGGGCATTTTGATCCTTTTTATGGACAGTTCCATTCTCACTTTTCATTGCATGTTTGCAAATAAACAGTATTTGTATCACTTATACTGTATTTGTCTTAACTACTTTATTTTTTGTAAAATTATTAAACTGAATATTAAACACTGGCTTGAAGTCTGCCTTTGCATGGATGGACAGATCATATCATGCACCCTCATTTTCCTCTTAGACGACATCTGCCAGGCACATATAGAAAATGTAAGTACTAAGACTATTTTGAAACCCACTTGGTTTCACATGGGTATTTGAATTGGTTTCACATGGGAGTTTATATGGGTTACACATGTAAAAACACGAGTTTCACATGTAATAATATGGGTTTCACATGGAATCCCATGGGTTTCACATGTGATCACATGGGTTTCACATGGGTATTTTAATCGCTCACATGGGAGTTTATGGGTTACACATGTAATAACATGGGTTGCACATGTAAAAACATGAGTTTCACATGTAATAATATGGGTTTCACATGGAATCCCATGGGTTTCACAAAGGAATTTGCATGGGTTTCACATGTAATCACATGGGTTTCACACAGGAATTTACATGGATTTCACATGGGAGTCTATATGGGTTACACATGTAATAACACAAGTTTCATATGTGATCACATGGGTTTCACATAGGAATTTACATGGGTTTCACACATTACACCATGAAAAATGTTCCAAAACCACATGTTTCCCATGATTGACATGTGCAAACCACATGTGTTCCACATTTTTCACGTGTGGTTTTAACATGTTTTCACATGTTAAATTTCACATGTGCAAAATCACATTTCCATATAATCACATGTGACCACGTGATTTGCACGTGACATTCATGTAGTTTTTCTGTTAGGGTAGCTTTATACATGCATGAATTGTCTTTTTTATTATTATTATTTGATTGTATCAGAACACATGTGGAAATTGTGCAACAGTGCAGTCAGAGCCTGAGAACATATGCTGCCAGGAGGAGCCAAGGGTCACAGTGTCTTTACCTGCACTTACAGTATGATCGTGGTGTATGATTGCAGATAACATGCCACTGCAGATACTGATCTTATGTTATGCATAACAGGTTACAAGACGGCTGCAGCAGCTGGATGAAAGGCCTCCAGGCATGATTGAGAATCCAGGTTTAGAACCTGTTTGCCTAAATGTGCATACAACACTTACAGTTGACTACGGTCCTTTACAGCTATGGGGGACAGAGCAGTGAGTTTCATCTTAACCAACTTTATTGTCCATACGCCATAATAAACTAAATAAAGTCAGTCATATCTTTTCTTGAACATATAGCCAGGTTTTTCCTTAGCAAATACTGTATATTACACATTTATTTACATGAAACATTTTATAGATATACAATAAATATTTATTGACCACAGTCATGAATATTTGTACATGGAAATACAGTACAAGTGAAGGAATCACTGAATCCATATTCGAAAAATGTGAATACAGATGTTGACATTATAGAACCTATTGACTAATATAATGTTCAATTTTCTCAGTTGTTACAGGTATCTAGCCTATATGAATTTTGTGAGCTGGTGCTGGAGCTTCCTTGGCCAGAAGATTTGTGTAGTCATCCCATCACGTGCATGTCCATCAAATCATCAATATACCCTGTGCAATACACAGACACACAGAAAAACATGAATCATTAGTATCATTTATTGGATTATTCAACAACTGTTAATATAGTGACATTTTGCACTTTGAATTCTGTGTTTAAGTGTGTAGTTTTTGGTTTGTTTATTGTGTGACATGTACAATATAAATGTTTGTTTTTTTTGAGTAAAAAAAAGTTAACACGAATGTAGCCTCAGTCTTCACTGGTTTGGCTCTGCACTCTCACTTCATGAACTTTGGAAAGCTCAGTTTGAAAAGAGGATCCCCTGATGATGTGGTGGTTTGTCCTCTAACAGCATTCTCGCTGTAATGCAGTGCAAAAGTATATTTTTATGATAACAGGCCATACTTAGGAGTAAAACATGACAGCACTGTTACAGTGTAAATTCAAGCACTAAAGGCTGCAACAGCTCACTGCTACACTTGATCAACAGCAGGTAGCTGTAATGATGCACTGGCCTATGTAAAAAGAGAGAAGTGACATCAGCTTTATCTTACATGTATCACTATGCCAACAGCTGCATGCAGCGTAAAAAAGGATCACTCAAAAATAAAATCCAGAGAAAAAACGCTTGGAGTGTAAATTGTGCTGAGATGTAGCAGTCTCAACCATACACTTGTTTTGCCCTGGGCTTTTCTAACATACACCAGTTTAGAAGATATTTCCAAATGCATTATTTTCACAAATTCCAAAGCTTAGACCCGGTGAAGCGTCCGTGTATGTATCGCTTGACAGACCTGGTCGCTGGGTTTGCATATTGTTAGGCAGAGTGCCACTCAGTTATAGGACCCAGTGATGCAGACCCGGAGGCAGGCTTTATGAAAGTAACACAATTTATTAACAAAACCAAACAAAAGACGCACTCGGACGAGTGGATGAAAAAACATCAAAAAGCGCACTCAGCAGGAGTGGAGGAAATGAAAAGAGCTCCCACGAGGTGGGTATAAACACAACTGGCAGGAGCGGCTGGCAGGCACTGAAACAAACAAAAGGAAAAGCACACTATAAGTGATCCTACAAGGATACTAACACATATGAAGACTGTGCTGATTGCTAACTAGAAGCTAGCGGTTAGCGTTAGCTTGTGCTATATGGCAAAACGCTACTTTGTTAGTCCGTAGAATGGAAAAATGAACACAGCTAAACATTTGTAAATGCTGGCATCTCCCTCGGACATGCACTAAATCATTTACAAGACCAGAAACATGGTGTGATGTACCAGAAGCTACGGTAGGAGCGAGCTAACGTTTGACAGCTGAAGCCGTAGTCTCGAAGCTAGCGGTTAGCCTTACGTCGTTCTCAATGGCAAAACAAACACGCTACAACACGCAAGAGTTCACGCTAATCTACAAAAGAAACACACAGCTAATTATTTGTATACTTACATGTCCTTCCTCTGCAGGTATTCCATGCAAATTTGGAAGTGAGCCCTCCTTTAGATGAAGTCTCTCGGCTAATCCTGCCTCGTACTGACCGAGGTTGGAAAAACAGTCAGCCTTGAAGTGGTTAGCACACACAAGCAGGTTTTTGCCAACTGTAGCGTGGATGTTGCCTTCAAAAATGAATTCAATCCACACCGCTTTTTTGTCCTTGGCGGCTGGGAGCTGATGGAGCGATTTGTGCTGGTCTTTACAGCCAACAACAGAACATTGCGTGTGGCGCCTCGACATGATAACTACTTAAACGGTGCTTTCAATAACGAAATGGCGTATCTGTGGTAGCGCTGTGTCTGGTCGGTGGAGAGACACCGGGGAGATGGGGGGGGGTGCTGGCTGGTGGGCGGGAACATGTTCCCTTATTGCATATTAGCGAGAGACAAATTCGAATTGGCTCGTTTGGAAGGGTGTTTTCAGAAATCCGTATCTCACTCGAAAAAGCGCAAACGGTCTTATTTCACACTTTGTATGTGTGTGGCAGCACCAGAGACCCAAAATAACACCCCAAAACCCAGAAAAAGTTGGTTTTTCATAATATGGGACCTTTAAGAGGGATGATGACATGAATGAGGGAGAGGGCTACATACACAATGTCTTAAAAATACCTGCGTATACAGGTATTATAAACTAACTAGAATACAAACTAACCTGGCCATAGAACATTAGCCAAAAATATGTTATTGACATCAGCTTGACCATTGTCAACATCAGAGTCCTGAAAAAAGTAAATAAAAACATAAATATCATACAGATTAAACAATGGATTTTTTTGCTTCAAGGGACAAATGACTAATGCAAAACAGCTATTTAATTAACATAATGTGTGAATTGCATTTTCTTTTGTAAGATGTAAATATAAGGACTGGAGAATAAAAGCGAAATTACATAACATGCGCTCTTTCACCACTTTCTCTGGCTCTTCATTCAGGTAGACCGACAGCGCCTTGAGGATGCATTCTCTTTCACATCAATGTTGTCTGTCTGAGTATGTGGGCCGCACAAAGTACGCCAGCTAACAAAAACATGAGGAAAACCGTTTTAACCAGGGAGACTAAATGTCACGCACATAATGCCACATTAAACAAAGGGCACATTTTTTTCTTTCAAATGTAACCTATTTCATCTTTATCAATCAATTTTATGATATATGAATTTTTTGCAATATCGTATTGCAAATTTGTAGCTTGTATGCTAAGCTTCAAATTGCTGCTAAAGCAAGCTGTAACCTGTGTATGTGTGTGTTCAACAAGTAAAATCAAAGATGTACCTGTCCAACAATTCCCGGGAAAGTTTTTTTTTTTATTAGTGAGCAGTGTTGGGCAAGCTACTTAAAAAATGTAGTGAGCCAAACTACTCGTTACTCTATCGAGAGAGAGAGCACGAGAATAATGAACCACCAATCACAGCAGCTATGCAAGTGGTGGTGGAACATGGCCGATTTATTAAATTTTCACACTTCTTAAAACACAGTCTTGTCACTTGAGTCGCACATTTCCCACGCTAGATATACGAAGGAGGGGTAGTGGAAACCCTCTCCAAATCTGGTAGAGTAGTGTAGAGTAGGTACTGGCAGTGGAAAGTCAAAGTGGCACACAGCCTAGATTGTTAAGGGATTAAGTTATTTGAGTTCACTTTGTCAAATCTACCAAAAGTTAGAATTATAATAAAATCATTTCATCATTTTTCATACAGTGAAAAAGTTTGCCCTCTTTCCAAATTGTCTTACTCTCTTCTCCCCATCGCATTTCCTCTTAAAATGTTAACTTTACAGTGATGCGTTTGGCAGTTTGTCCCCTTTGTTTTACCTGGGTCATGGGCATCAGGATGCTCTTGATCTTTCTTCCCTGAGCACCACCCTTCTTGCCAAAGACCTTGAGCAGTTTTGATGAGTGAGCATCCAGCTCGGAGACAAACAGCAAACCGACTGTCGTTATCCTCTTGAACACAGCACTCTAATCACTTATTGTTGCCCCACGCGCACTGAAGAGAGCTGGCCATATGGTTTTAAAAACTGCAATCATGAGTGTATCTCGAAGAACTTCTTGCCTTTTATGAGAAAAGGTCTTGGCCATCATTGCTGCCTCTGTGTCCTCATTGTTCCTTTTCTTTGCTTCTGAAATAAGGTTCTCTCTTATCTTTTCAAGTGTCTCTGCAGATCTCTCACATGCAAACGTCCAACCGGAGTTTTTCAAGATCTCCACTCTGAGTTTTTAAAATGCATCATTTTCAGAGGCGAATTCTCCGTTGGGTGAAAACAAAGGGATATTTCTTTGTTTCTAAAAATAACCGTGTACGTCTAAACAGGGCATCAGAGTTTGTAAGATTTTAGATTTGTGGCAAAGTAAGTTAAATTGTTAGATGACAACATATTAGAGTGATCATATAATTAGGGGTACATTTCAGATAATGAAGGGAAAAAAAATCACAGTGTTGTTTCGCTTTAAATTCTATGTTTCTATAATTCTATGTTCTAAATTCATTAATTGGCATGCTTAAGCTCTAACTGTTTTTTTTTAGACGTTTAAATGAAAACAAACTTACTTCATCATTTTGTCAACCGTGTTGTAGGAGACATACAGGTTGAAGATGAGGAGCACTGTGTACTTGAGTGAGTGTGTGTGTGTGTGTGTGTGTGTGTGTGTGTGTGTGTGTGTGTGTGTGTGTGTGTCTGTGTTGCAAAGGCGGTGGCTCATGTGGGAGTAGGCGTGTGCACGGGTGGAAGTGAGTGTGTATAAAGGTGTGCACTCACCTGTGACACAGATGAGAGAGTCAGGGTTGGGTATTAGCCGTAATTTTTGTTGACCGCTACTCACTCATTCATTCATCACCTTTTATCTGTTTAATCATCTGGTTTTCATTTTCTTCCATTCATCCATCGTTGCTGCACTGTGATAGCTCTGTGCTGTTTGTTCTTAATAAATGCACCAAAAGCATATTTGGATCCCAGCGTATCTGTCTTCTAGCACATCACAAATCTGTGAACCTGAGGACCCAACCTCATACTCTCAGTGGCTAAAGAGGTTTGTTTTGGAAGCCGCAACATTTCGTCATCAACGTTTAATGAAAATCATCAAGCCGCACCACAGAACCAAGTCAGTCACGCAACGACTAGCCCGAGGACAAAGGAGCCACAGCTAAGTGCCGCACCATGCCATCCATTCACCTGGGAACAGGTAGGCCTGAACCTGTTCATGTTTGTGGATTAAGGAATCCGCTTCGATTGGAATGCACTGTGTCAAATGAGGACAATGAATTAAACGGATGTTACGCTGGTTGCGTTGGCGCATTGATGGTGGCGCAACTTCTCCGTGCTTTATTTGATTGTGATGTCCGGACTTTGTGGCATAAATACGTGGCGGCTGATGTTGTCAAAAGGCCTATTGCTTGTTGGAATGCTTGGATCGAATCTGTTCTGTTAGTGAATTTAAATGTGATGTCTATGGATGGATTTTGAATGCACTCTTGATGAACTGTGATTGTGTTGCATCATACAAAATACAATCTAATGGAAATGAGTCAAATAAAAGCTGTTGCTGGATGCTCAAACATGGAAAATGAAAAAAGGGAAATTAATCTGACGGCCAAAGCTTTGGAAAATAAAATCGTACGACTCTAGTATGAGTGCAAAAGTGCCGTTAATAAAATCAAAGCGCTTATTCTGCAAATAAAAGTGCACATGAAATCAAAGGGCAATGTAACTGAAATTCCCTCACAACTGAACAACTTGAATGCACTGTGTAAAAAGGCCACCAACCTGCATAATGAATTACAGCCACTACTTCCTGATGATCAAGATAAAAAACAAAATGAGTGGTTTTCTAGCATTATGAATTACACTAATGCATTCAAAGAACAAATGGAAAAATGGATACAGGAAAATCTACATGAAAACTCAAATAAATCACCATTTCAGACAAATATTTCTGAACAACCACAAAAGGAAATAAACCATGTAGCACAAGTTCCTGTCGAAAAATGCAAGGATTTGTCTGCTGCTGACCCTCCAGTACCTGTTCCCACTGTACAAGACCCTCAGGATGAACTTTGGCCCTGTGACAGCATCTCAAATACAATGATGTGAGATCACGCTCACATCATTCCTCGTCCTCAGCTTCACACTCATCTGCTCGCTTAAAAACGGAAACAAATCTAGCAATTTTGGCAGCAAAACAAAAGGCATTAATGGAAAAACATGCATTGGGTGAAGGGGAGTTAAAGCTACGCAAAAGAAGAGAACAGCTTTTACTGGAGAATGAAATCGCTGAGGAAATGGCAAAACTAAGTGTTATAAAATCACAGTGTTGGCAGTAAATCAAAGTCATAGGTTTCAGATGGGATGAACTCATACTATGAAAGGACACGATCAAAACAACAACTTAATGTCAATGCCACTGAATTTGTCCCATCACTGCCAGTTGAACTAAAACCCAATGTAATTGAAACCACACAGACAGCTGTGAAGCCTAAAGTCACTCACTTACCTGACACAAAACATCTCTCAGGTCTTTACATGCTCCAACGTTATCTAATGGCTCCTGAAGATCCTGTGACCAATGTTACACAAACTGATGCATCACAAAATGATAGTGTGCTGGACATAATGAGAAAACAAAATGAAGTTACAACACTCCTAATGCAACAATAATGCCTCTCAGCACTCCCAAAAAGGGAAATTCCCATTTTCAATGGTAACCCACTCAAATACCATTCGTTCATTAAAGCTTTTGAAAATGGAGTTGAGCGAAACACCAATAACAACACTGACAGACTCTACTTCCTTGAACAGTACACCAAAGGGCATGCAAAAGAGCTGGTAAGGAGCTGTCAGTACATTGAGTCAGACAGAGGATATACATGTAGAGAGCTTTGTCATGGCCCAGTTTTCAGTTTCTACACTACTATTTTTATCTTGAAGATTGACCAATAATTAAATCTTTCTTTCTTTCTTTCTTTCTTTCTTTCTTTCTTTCTTTCTTTCTTTCTTTCTTTCTTTCTTTCTTTCTTTCTCAAACATACACACACAGAGTTCAAAGTTCATTCAGCAGTTCAGCTACATTCATCCTTTTGGACTGGGTCAGTTCACAATTTATTGAGTACTACTCTTGGAAGAGTTAGCATCTGATCCATCATTTCTCATCTCTATTCTTTCTTTTTTCTTTCTCCCTGAAGCACATAGGTGCACCCAATAGGATGAATTCTGCTTAAAGATCCATTACTGTGATCGAGTGATGAAGTATACTTTTTTGTAGTAGAACTTGGCCAGCCCAAGGCACACCTGTGCAATAATCAGTCGAATCAGCATCTTGATATGCCACACCTGTGAGGTGGGATGGATTATCTTGGCAAAGGAAGCACTAACACAGATTTAGACAGATTTGTGAACAATATTTGAGAGAAATGGATCTTTTGTGTGTATAGAAAATGTTTTAGATCTTTGAGTTCAGCTCATGAAAATGGGAGCAAAAAAAAAGTGTTGTGTTTCTATTTTTGTTCAGTGTTGTTCTACTAAATCCACATTTAAGTCAGTAAGACCATCAACCGCCTATCACCTACCAGACACAGCCCTGTGATACAGTTTTGTTCTGTCCTCTGCAGAACATTATTATTATTATCATTTTTTTGTCTGTTTTTAGGATTGGGAGTCTCCACAGGGTGTTTTATTCTGAAAATTGACAGAATTGAATTTTCAATTCTGTTCCTGTGTTTTCCTGCCCAGCTCAATCTACTCTTTACTGTACTCCAGGCTTCTGTCAAAAATATATTAGGTGCATGTTTTACCGCTTCTGAAATGTGCGAGTCTGGTGGAATCACAGGCATTGTCTAGAATGGCTGCGATTATCTTTAATCAGGGCCGTGCAACAGCAAATGCAAATTGGTTGGTCAGGTGCAGAAAGATTGTGTCGGATTCCCTGAGCACTATTTTGGTTTATGTCGATGAATTTCATGAAGAAAACATGAAATTACACTTTTACAAAAAAGGATGTTGAAAAAGAGACATGATGTGTGTAGAAGTGCATGGTTATGCGATATCATGAAGGGACAAAAACTTTTCACCAATGAGAGGCTGCAGATTACCATGTGTCCTGTTATTTGTGTCCTGCTGCCTTCAGATTGCTGCAGGAATGTAATGCACTGATTGTGAAGCTTTTCATACAGTTTAAAGCAGCTGTGGATCACAGACATTGTAAGAATCACTTACATGTGTTACACGTCATGTATGTTACACATACGTGTGCTAACCACTTTGAGACTTGCTGTTTCTCCAACCTTGGTTGAGGACGAGGCAGGATTAGGCAAGGCAAATTTATTTGTATGGCACAATTCATACACTAGGCAATTCAAAGTGCTTTACAGAAGCATAAAAGTACATTAAAATCACACATTTCAAAGAAAGAAAGAAAGAAAGATAGAGAGTAGAACAGAATAGAAAAATAAAAATAAAATACAATTAAAGGAAAGTTAAAAACAGAAATCAGTAAAAGACAATAATTTAGCATTTAGAATGATTAAAACCATTGAGCAAATACATTTACTTTAAGTAAAAGCTGTAGCAAATAATAATGTTTTCAACCCTGATTTAAATGAGCTGACACTTGGTGCAGACCTCAGGTGTGCAGGGAGACTGTTCCACAGGTGAGGAGCATAATAACTGAAAGCTGCTTCATTTTGTTTGGTTCTCATTCTGGGAATACACAATAGACCTGTCCCTGATGACCTTAATGCTTTGTAGACCAACAGTAAGATTTTAAAGTCTATTCTTTGACTCACAGGAAGCCAATGTGGTGATCTGAGGACTGGTATGATATGGTCCATTTTTCTGGTATTTGTAAGGACTCGTGCAGCAGCATTTTGGATCAGCTGTAGTTGCCTAATTGATTTTTTGTTTAGGCCAGTAAAGACTCCATTGCAATAGTCCAACCTACTGAAAATGAATGCATGAACCAGTTTTTCCATGTCTTCTTTGGACAGACATCCCTTGATTCTGGTTATATTTTTCAGGTGGTAGGAGGCTGATTTGGTAATCAGCTTTAAATGGCTGTTAAAATTCAGGTCTGAATCAATAATTACACCAAGATTTCTGGCTTTATCTGTTGTTGTCAGTGACATGGAGTTAAGGTGAGCACTGATCTTTGACCTTTCATTTTTAGGGCCAAAAACAATCACTTCTGTTTTATCTGCAATAAGCTGAAGAAAATTCTGGCACATCCACTCATTGATTTGATGAATACACTCACTCAGTGAAAGTAAGGGACTGTAGTCATGTGATGACACAGAAATATAAAGTTGTGTATCATCTGCGTAAGTATGATAAGAAATATTATGATGCTCCATAATCTGAGCTAGGGGCAACATGTAAATATTGAAAAGAAGTGGTCTGAGAATGGACCCTTGTGGCACCCCACACATCATCTTTTTTCGTTCAGACACATGCTCACCAATTGACACAAAGTAGTCTTGTAAATGGGATTTGAACCAGTGTAGTACAATGCCATTAATCCCACCCACTTTTCCAGTCTGTCAAGAAGTATGTCATGATCAACCGTATCAAAGGCAGCACTGAGATCTAATAATACTAAGACTGAGGTTTTGGAAGCATCATTATTGAGATGTATGTCATTTAAAACTTTGATAAGTACAGTCTCAGTGCTGTGGTGTGGACAAAATCCAGACTGAAATGCATTAAAAAGATTGTTCTGCATCATGAAAGCATGCATTTGTTGAAAAACAACCCTTTCAATAATTTTTCCTAGAAAGGGATGATTTGATATTGGCCTGTAGTTACTAATTACTGAAGCATCCAGATTAGTCTTTTTTAAGGAGAGGTTTTATTACTGCAATTTTCAAGGCCTGGGGAAAGTGACCAGACTGACGAGAATTATTTATTATCTGCAACACATCTGGAGCTATGCAATTAAAAACATTTTTAAAAAACTTTGTTGGCAGAGTATCAAGGCATCATGTTGTGGATTTTAACTGTGATACAGTTTTTGTCAGCCTTGTATGATCTAGAAGGTTAAAATGTGCTAGATTAACTGGAGAACAAGAAGGCACAGATGGACTTATCATTTTGCCTGAGTTGTTTGGTTTTTCGCCAGCTGCGCTCTGCCTGTCTGCAGACTCTTTTCTGGACTTTGACCAGTGTGGTGTTTCTCCAAGGTGCCTTTTTCCTCCCTGACAGAACTTTGGTCTTAATTGGGGCGATGGAGTCAATAATAGTCATAACTTTGGAACTGAAATTATTTACAAGGTCATCAGTTGAAGCTGAGGGCAGTTTTGATGATGGTATAAAAGACTGAGTGAAGACTGTACAGGTATTATCATTAATATAACGCTTTTTGATTACCTCTGTTCCACTTTTGTTAAGAATAGCAGGTGTGGCCATTTTAAATGACACACAGTAGTGATCAGAAAGAGCAACATCCGTCACCACAACCTCAGAGATATTAAGCCCTTTGGAGATAACCAAATCTAATATATGCCCTTTGTTATGTGTTGAATGTGTTACGTGCTGAGATAGGCCAAAATGATCCAGGATGTTTAAAAGTTCTTTAGCACATCCATCTTTGAGATTATCAACATGAATGTTGAAGTCACCCACTAACACAACACAGTCAAAATCAATACAAACAACAGACAGTAGATTGGCAAACTCATCAGAAAACTTTGCATTGTGTTTTGTGGGCTTGTAGATGGTTACAAAGACTGATCGACAGGGAGACTTTGATTGAATGGCAACATATTCAAAAGATTCAAACTGACTGTAAGAGACTCTCTTGCATTGAATGCTATCATTAAACAAAATGGCGACTCCGCCTCCTCTCTTATGCATTCTTACTTCACTCATGAAACTGAAATTCGGAGGGGCTGACTCATTGAGAACTGCTGTGCTGTTATCTTGTCCTAACCAAGTTTCAGTTAAAAACATAAAATAAAGTTTGTGCTTGATGATAAAGTCATTGATTAAGAATGATTTGCCTACCAAAGACCTAACATTTAAAAGACCTAAGTTAAATGTGCTAAAAAGTCGAACATCCCCATGTTTTAGAACATACTGTGGCTGACATGGAATACATGTTAAATTCGATGATGTGATGTTCCTGGAGAGATGGACCGATCTTCTCCTCCTACCTATTGAGACATGAATCAATGAAGCTTCCGGCACAATGGGCCCTGGCTTTTCCTTGGAAAAGTCAGGCATAACATTTGCCTTAAAAGCTGGACCCAGAACATATCAGTTACCAACACAAATAGGTGGCTGTGCTGGGCTCTTACTAGGGGACTGGAGTAGGTTCAGATCAACCCATGGAGGGGGTGGAGGTGGTGCACGCCTGCGCTGTGGTGGTGGAGGGGGACAGGGTGGTTGTAGGGGGCAGGGTGGAATTTGGGGGGACAGGATCCCAGATGGGCGAGGAGTAAACCTGATACCAGCACTGACAAGTTTGTTCATTTGGTCAGTAAACTCCAGCGGGGGGGGGGGGGGGGGTGATGGGATACCCAGTGAAGATGATGAGTTGGATGGAGTTTGAGCAGTTGGAGATGGTGGCCTAGGTGAAGTTTTAGTGGTTGGAGTCAGTGAATCCTCATGAGCAGTGGCCTCTGGTGGCCTCTGGCATCCCTCATGGTTAGAGTATACAGGCGGGGGGAGAGTTGGTTCTCCTTCATGTTTTGGTGTTTGCTGCTTTTGTTTGGATTCCTTTTGTCTCTTGTACTTGGGAGTGGGAACAGTGTGACGCAGGAAGAAAGATAGGTTGGAGGCAAAAAGTTTTACTCCTGACTTGTTTAGGGAAAGTCCATCTCCTTTGAAAAAATGTCTGCGGTCCCAGAAAAAGTTGAAATTGTCAATAAAATGCACTGAGTGGACATCACATGCAGTTGAAAGCCATCTGTTTACTGCCAACAATCTGCTGAATCTCTCTCCTTCTCCTCTGACTGGTGGTAAAGGCCCACTGAAGAAGACTTCAGCATTCAGAGAGCTCACTGTATTTAGCTGTGGAAAATCCCCCGAGCCCTGTCTCTCTCTACCTGAATTGGAAATCCTCCACCACTCCTACCTGCCTTCCCCTTTCTGGATGGGTGGAGCCCAGAGGCTATATAACACCCAGGCCAGATGCAGACCTCCTTTTCCCTCTGAAGAACAAAGGAGCATGTGGATGCCTCAGCCTTCCTTTGAGCTGTTTGACTGAGTACATGATATGTGAGTTGCTTCAATTTGAATGCATTTAAATGACCTTAGTTGATTACTGTAGTGGCACTCAGTTCCGCTTCTCTTTGTTATGCCACTTGTTGAGTCAGTCCACAAACACCATTTTCAAATCAAATCAAATCAAACTTTATTTATATAGCACTTTTCATACATAATAAAATGTAACACAAAGTGCTTCACAGGATTTAAAAACAATAGAAATCAAAATAAAGCAACAATAAAAACCCATCCCTCCCACCCTCCGTATGTACAAGCACCCACCCTCAACTACATGCATACACACACGCACACATGCGCACATACACGCGCACACACACACACACACACACACACACACACATTCTTACTGCAGACGATGGCAGGGGTAACGAGACATGGCACGGCACTAATGACTGAGGAAAAGGCCACCTTTCGGGTCGTCCACACCGAGAGACATCAGGGACTGTGAGCACAGGGGGCACTCGCACCCGGGCCCACCCGAGCCCGACAGACCGGTGGGCCCCACACCAAGGTAGGGAGTCCCCCAACCAGCCGGGCCAAGAGGGCCCGAGGACAGCCCCCCCTGCAACAGATCAGACACATCTCTCAGCGTGGAGGACCCGCCGAGGAAACACTGGAATTAAAAAATAAATAAATAAATAAATAAATAAGTTGAAAAAAAAAAAAAATAAATAAACATTTAAAAGTTCATAAGACAATAAGTAAAGTAGATAAGATAGAGTAAAATAATACAATATATAAAACATGAACATTGAGTGAAATGAGATGAGTAAAGGAATAAAAGGAATAAATAGTAAATAAACTATAAATGAAAGCTATAGATAAACTAGTAATAAACTGAGTAAATGAAATAAATAGTAAATAGTCATGTCGTAAGAACATACAACTAAAATATGATAAGATAAGAAGCCTGATTAAAGGAATGAGAAAAATCAGACATATCAATTAAAATCCTGGTGAAAGAAATGAGTCTTGAGCCTCTTTTTAAAAACATCAACGGTCTCTGCGGCCCTGAGGTTCTCCGGCAGGCTGTTCCACAGTCGGGGGCCATAATGACTAAAAGCCGCCTCCCCGTGTGTTTTAGTTCTTACTTTTGGTATGGTTAAGAGGCCGGAGCCGGAGGACCTCAGGGTCCGCGAGGGTTGATATGGTAAAAGAAGGTCAGATAAATAAGAAGGCCCGAGACTGTTAAGACATTTGAAAACTAATAAAAGAACCTTAAAATCTATCCTGAAACGCATGGGGAGCCAATGCAGCGATTTTAAAACTGGTGTAATGTGCTCCCGCCCTCTGGCCCTCATCAGCACGCGAGCGGCCGAGTTCTGTAGTAGTTGAAAATTTGAAGTACTCTTTTTGGGAAGACCAGAGAGCAGGGCATTACAATAATCTAAGCGACAAGAGATAAAACCATGCATCAGCACCTCCGTGCTGGCCTGAGAGAGAAACGGGCGGACTCTGGCTATATTCTTAAGATGGTAAAAACCTATCTTTGTTATGTTTTTGATGTGTGGAATAAAAGTAAGCTCAGAGTCAAAAATCACACCCAGATTTTTTACAGAATGTGTCGGTTTAAGATCTTTTAGTTTTGGTAAAAGTTTCTCTCTCTGGCCTTCAGGACCAATGACTAAGACCTCTGTTTTGTCCTGATTGAGCTGAAGGAAATTTTCTGCCATCCATGACTTGATGTCTAAAATACAGTTAAAAAGGGCATCAATAGGCCCTGTGTCATCAGGAGACACAGCAATGTACAGTTGCGTATCATCAGCATAACTATGGAAGCTGATGCCATGCCTCCTGATGACGTCCCTGAGGGGTAGCATGTACAGATTAAAAAGAGTTGGACCTAAAATTGACCCCTGGGGAACCCCACACTTGATCTCATGGGTACCTGAGGAACATGCATCCCAACTTACAAAGAAGTGTCGGTCAGTGAGGTATGAGACGAACCAGTTAAAAGCAGTACCGGAGAGGCCGACCAGGTGCCTCAGTCTGTTCAATAAAATGTGATGGTCTACTGTATCGAAGGCGGCAGTTAGATCCAGTAGTACCAAGACTGTGAGCTTGTGTTTATCTAAGTTGCACCTGATATGATTTAAAATCTTTAATAGGGCTGTCTCGGTACTGTGGTTCATCCTAAAACCAGACTGATACCTTTCTAAGATGTTCTTTTTGTTTAAAAAATCATTTACTTGGTTAAAAACCAGTTTTTCTAAAATTTTACTTAAAAAAGGTAAGTTGGATACAGGTCGATAGTTATTAAGAATATTGGGATCTAAATTGCTCTTCTTCAGAAGGGGCTTCACCACCGCCGTTTTAAAGGAGGCGGGGAAGACACCCGTCTGAAGAGAGCAATTCACCATGTATAACAGCTGTTCCTCAAAGAACCCATAGAGCGTTTTAAAAAACGGTGTGGGAATTGGGTCTAAAAGGCAGGTTGTGGGGTTTACCTGGGAGAAAACTCGACCAAGTGTCCTTGCATCAACCAGGGCAAAACTCTCCAGTGTTTCCTCAGGTAAAACCTGTGATCTAGACATATTGGTAGTTAAAACCTGTTGCGATAAAAGACTGGATCTGATGTTATCAATTTTGCGCCTGAAGTGGTCTGCAAAGTCTTCACACTAGGTATTTGTTATTGTCTTATGAGATCTGTTAAAATTACTGTTTATTAAAAGATCAATTGTGGAGAAGAGAAATTTGGGATTATTTTTATGGTCAGAGATTAGTTTTTTGAAGTGAGAAATTCTTGCCTGTTTAATGGTGTTATTGTAAGTTTTGAGGTGATGAAAAATTTCATGGTGGACTGTCAGCTTTGATTTTCTCCATTTCCTCTCAGCACTCCTGCAGTTTCTTTTCAGATGCCTAATATCTTCATTTATCCACGGAGGTGTAGGTTTTTTCTTAATTGTTTTTGTTAAGAGCGGAGCCACTGAGTCCAGCGTTGACTTCAGATTACTGTTAAAATTGTCAACGATAAAATCACAGGGTGCTGGTAAAATCTCTGCAGGAGTGCTCTGTAAAATCTGGATAAAATTTGCAGCCACTTCAGGAGTTAGGTAGCGTTTCCTCACTGTTCTCACTGGTGACTCCCGCTGAATAAAACTGGCGATGTTAAAAAACACACGAGTGATCGCACACAGTCAGATCCACAACAGAGGACACCCCCACAGACAGGCCATAAGTTATGATCAGGTCCAGGGTGTGCCCCCTGTTGTGGGTCGGCTGTGTAACGTGCTGTTTAAAATCCATACAGTTTAAAAGGTTTAAAAATTCTCTGGATACTGGGTCCGAGTTGTTGTCAATGTGTAGATTAAAATCACCAGCTATTAAAATCCTGTTGTAGGTGGTATGAATGATTGATAAGAACTCAGAGAATTCACTGATAAAAGAGGATGAATACTGGGGTGGTCTATAGATTGTTATGCAAAGAATAGGAGGACGGCTAAAAACAAAGGCATGGTGCTCAAATGATGTAAAACTGTTAAAAGGAACTGCATTTGCAGACATTGAAGTTCTAGTGATAGATGCAGTGCCGCCTCCCTTTTTGCCACCCCTAGTAGAGAATAAAAAGTTAAAACTTGGTGGGGAAGCCTCAGTGAGAACAACAGGTGCATCAGTGCCGAGCCATGTCTCTGTAAGGAGAATACCATCTAGGTTTTTGTCTAAAATTAAGTCATTTATGATAAAAGATTTGTTTAAAAGAGAGCGCACATTCAGCACAGCCAATTTGATAGCTGTGCTGAATGTGCACTCATCATGGTGTTTTAAAGGAATGTTAAAAACAGTGCTGGGTCTAAAAGCAGTCCTGGGCTTTGAATGTCTGTGTGAAGTGATTGATGTAATAATGTGAATGTCCTGAGGTTTCGGTGGAGAAGAGGGGGTTACTGCCGGGAAGGTGTGCATGGTGTGGGTGAAACATGTAGTGGGTGAGTGTGGAGCAGATTGCTTGTGTGCATGAGTCATACCAGTTAGTCAGGATTTTGTCACGCGAGCGACGAGACATGATGACTTTCCTCTGATTTTATAGTCTTTACTTGAAAACTTGAAAATAAAATACAATGTCTGACGCACAGTCAAAAGACTGTGTTGCTTCCACCATTATCTGACTCAAACTAGCAACAGCTACAACTGCCTGATCACATCATAGCAGAAAATTTAGAGACAGAACACATTTATCTTCTACACATTAACTTATACTTTTCAGAGTAAAACCTTTTAAACCTTTTATTAATTACAATAAAATTATCATTATCAATTTAACAGTTTTTCAATGAAATTATTAACATTAAATTATTAACTTATTTGGCCCTTACAATTACACTTCAGTTTTCTGTGATAGCAGCGTAGGCTGCAGTGGCAGGTCGCAACTTACCTGTGCCTCTAGTCAAAAGCAGGGTGACAACAGACATGGATGCGACACCGGAGAGCGAGGCAAGCCTACTTGGACCTTTGAACGGCAAGTTTATTTATAAAAAGAACAAAGACGGGACTATTAACAAGAACGCAGTGATTTGTACCTTCTGTAAAAAAGAATTTTCCTATCACCGTAGCAGCTCCAGCCTGAATTATCATTTAAACACTAAACATGTAGTTGCTGCTAGTGCCGCTAGTGCCGCTAGCTGCCTCACGGTAGCACCGTGAGCTCACTCCACCAACCCACACTTGCTGAGTTAGGAAAACAAATGAGCAAAGCCACGATAGAAAAACTGACAAACTCAATCGCAAAGTGGGTTGCTGCTGATTGCAGGCCGATTTCAATCGTGGAAGACGAGGGCCTAAAAGAGGCGTTTCAGATAGCGTCATCTGACTCTGATTTCCAGCTCCCGTCGAGAACTACAGTGATGAAAAGAATTCACCAGCTGTAATGTGAATGTCAGTGAATTGTAATGTCCTAGAATTCAAATTCTTTATTTGGGGACCTTTAGCAGATATGAGATTAAAATGCGATTAATTAGATTAATTAATTACAAATCCTGTAATTAATTAGATTAATTTTTTTAATCGCCTGACAGCACTATAAATAACCTTTGTATTAATTGTGTGAATTAATTATGCAATTAGAAATTATGCCGAGTTACTATTCTTCATCCCATTCCTTTGTTGTCAGATGAAACCAGATCAAACAACCTCATAATAAAAGATTCAAGTGGAACTTCCAGTATGTGCTCATCTGTCCTAACCGACATCCCATTGAGTTGAATTGAGTCCGTAAACCAGAGCATACCAGTCCTAAATATTTGACAAATATCCTACATAGCAGTTTACCTAAATCTTGTTTGAGCACTTCAGATTGTCGTTTCGCAATATCATTTGCCCCTGTGTGCAGTACAAGGTATTTCAGAGTTGGAATTTCTGCAACAATACCGAGAATTTTGTCGGTCATGTTGTCATGTCATGACTGTATCATCAGGAAAGCACAACACTTTTGTGTTTCTGCTGTACATTCTTCCCACATCTTTAATAGCAGAACCACCAACAATCAGAGTCTCAGGGCCAGTCAGTAGCTTTCCTTGTAACTTTCTAGCTTCTGACTTCCTGTCAGGCCTTACCCTTCTCTGTGAGGCCGAGAAGTTATCCAGGTTTTCATTTGGAGATCCGGGGTCCTGCAGTAGTGGAGCAAACCGATTTTGTAACTGCACACTAGCTGGTTTGGGAGCTTTGTTGCTCAACTTCCCTTTAGCTTTTATCCACGGCTGTGTCTTACTCTGCACAGGTGTTGAGTAGGATGTTAATGCAGGCCAGCCTGTCACATCACTGATCTCTGGGCGCTGGGTTCTACCTGTTGGACGTCTCCCCATATTAGCTGATTTACTCTTGGGCTTTGCCCCAAGAGCATTCCAGGGAGGACTAATACCGGCAGATTTATTACCCAGTACACAGCCCTTTAGTTTCGAGGGAACTATATAAGAGCTAATTAGCTGGATGTTAGCATTCTCCAGTCCGCTGTTTTGAGTCAGCGGCAAAGTGCTGTCATTTCCACAAAGTCCGTTCACTTCTGCGTTTATTTCCAGACGCTGGACTTTAGTTTCCAACACTGCAACCTGCTGCAGAAGTTTGTAGAGGTCATCTGTGGAGAAAAGAGGCATCTTGGTGCTAATTAGCTTTAGCTGCCAGCAGGCTTTTTCTGTTGGTAGGCCGAAGCAGGCTTTTTCTGTCAGTAGGCCAGTGCAGAGAATCCGTGAAATATCAGAGGTCGCAACACTGAAAAAAATGATTTTGGGGTGTAATAATATTTATTAGGTTAACTGTCACAGTTTTTACTTTCTAATTGTAAGTATCAATGAGAACCGGAATTATTCAAGTAAAAACTACATATGTCATTCATGTAATAAATAAACTGTGTGGGAAGAGTAAGTTTTACTATGTATTTTCACATAATATTTAAAGGTTTCATAGCCATTGCACATGAACCTAGAAATACCAAGTAAGTTTTACTAGCATTGTGTATTTTGAATACGCGCATGCGCCTTGTGATGCACGTACAGGATGCATGCGCTTCGTTAGCCGCCAAAATACAAGAAGACAACAACGGCAGTCAGGTTCAATGGAGGAAGGAGCGGCTAAATCATCTTGAAGGTAAGTCATTCGGGGTTTTTCTTGTATATGTAATGGATCGCGGTAATTTGAATACTGTACCATTAGCGCGATTTAGCGCATTTAGCGTTTATTAGCGGTCCAGCGCGTGTTGCATGACGTGTCCATACGCCTGTGTTTGTGTGTGTGTACGTCCGCCCGCACAGGAGAGAGATAGCAGGAGGAGGGGCTGCTAGCTAACCAGCTAACGTCTTTTTATATATTCGTTTTATATCTTTAGATCTGAAGCCTCATTGTTCTCTATTCTGATTCCGTTTACACTGTTTAAATTTTGATTCTGTATCATTACAGCTGTCTCTCAATGACGTGTCCTCTCAGCAACTACAGCAAGCTGTGTCGCAAGCAAAGCCATCTGGCTATTCAGGTAAAAAAAAAAAAAAGTTGTGTAGTGCTTTGCACTTCTTAAGTTGTAAGAGGTTTACCATTGTAGCAGAAGTGGCCTCTAACTGGCCCCTTCTTTCCCTCCTTTTCTGGCAATACTCAAAGGAAATGGAGGTGTAAACCCGCCAACTGATTGAATTATAGACCATCTGGTTTACCTACAATGCAATCTGATTTCAAAGAGAGACAGGATGTCTGGCTCAGTAAACTACTCTTCTCACATGTTGAAAAAAAAAAAGAGAGCCAAAAGTTCAACGTCTATCTCCTACCCAGGATGTCCCACTCAATGCTGATTACTCCCCCAATAGCCCTAAGGACTCAATACAGTAAAGCCGGCTGGGAAGAACAAAGGCCAGGTTTCAACTGAATCCACAAACCGAGTCTGTTGATGGGTTGCAAATTAGCCAACCTTGAAATGAACTGTTTGTGAACTGGAGGACTTTGTTTCTTGGTATACCTGACAATTGCATCTCTGTATGACTCAACACTGGATATATTCACGTGACTAAACCCATGATCTGTATGATGTCCATGTGCTCTCATGTCCCATGACAAAGCTGTGAATCTAACTTTGTTTTAAGATTTGCCTGAGGCTTGGAGCTTTCCTACCATCTAAGGGTTCGTAGGGTTGAAGTTGATTGTGCTTTATGAGACCTTTATTAAGGAATAATCGTAAGGATGATAATCATTTTGGCAAATATAGTCTGCCTTTCTTTATTTCTTTATCTTTATTTTTGTATTAGTTATATATTGAGTCATTGTACATGCTGGGATGAAACTGTACCAGGATTATCATTTAATGTTGTCACCCAACCATAGGAAGTGCCTAATGCATGCTGTGAACAATGTTGAAATGTCATTGAAAATTTGTCATTGAAATTATATGTGATTGACCATAGTGAGAAGCAGATGAGCCCCTCATATGAATCATTGATTAAAGCTCCATGAGGCGATTGCGTGTCGCAAACTGTCTCACATGTTCGACGGCCTGCCCATTAGACACGCCCCAGAGCGAGGTTTAAATGTCTGCAGCCGCAGCATGAATTCAGTGCGCGTTACTCAGTCTTGTCTTAAGTTATGTTACGTTATGTCTTAGTTTTGTTTGTTACTTCTTAGTTGTCTTAGTCTTGTACAGTCGTTTTGCTCTTTAAGTTTTTCCCGTCTTCGAGCTACGCAAAAGCCATACCGAGTAGCGTGATTTAATTTTCCGAAGACGTGTTTCTATAGTTTGCCGTAAACTTTCATTTTTCTAAGCCACACGTTTTGTTTTAGTCTGTAAATTTTAGTCAAATAATAATAATTTTGTAGACCCTTTTCGATTGGCCATTGAAGAGACTATCAATTTTGTTACTCTCAGTCTAAAATAATCCTTCACGGACTCAACTGAAACAAAACCCTGCAGCCAGCTGTTGATCCTTGGTCTGGGTTAACAACCATCCGGAGCCGTCCCTTATCTGTAACCGACACCGTAGAACCCAGTTCGAGAGACATCACCGTCCAACATCAGCTCTTCACCTTGGTGTGCCTGGGCCTTCCACCGGACCACCGAGCAGATCAAGCCACGGACGAGCACCTGGGCATCTTTGAGTTAGTTCGGAGCAGAACTCACCGGGACGCCAGCAATCCAGTAGGCATGCTCAGTGGGTTTGAATAAGAGTTGGTCCGTGAGGTTAAGATACTGCTAATTTATCCAAATTCTCTCGACTGCTCGTTTAATCCCTAACATTACGTTCGCGTCCCTATTATCCCCTTACAACTACTTCTCACTATCGCCAAACTTGTTTACCATTGTGTTGCCATAAGTTTCTTTTGTGTTCTGTCATATCACCTCATATCTTCTGTCGTACCATTCATGATATATTATTCATTACCCATAATTGTGCTTAATAAATGAGATTTTGATTTAAGTCCTGGTTTGACGGTGTCCTTTTGAGCTGAATATATACGATCCCTGTATCCAGAGTTTACACTTCAGATTATCAGACTGGTTTACTGTTAGTTCATTCGTTAGTATTTTATCAGCGTTATAGCAGTTAATTGCTGCAGTCCATCTTAGCTGAGGAAGGTGGTGCCCCATCATTTTATCAACGAATGCAACATCAAATTAAGGTAGTTCCCCTACACTATCATCACAGAATATATATTTTGAATTTTGAAGTTATATGTTGCGCAGCATAAAATGTGATATATACAAAAGCAGAAAGGACAACCTGATGTTATATCTATTCTAGTGATATGAACATAGTCCAAGAAATGCTGCTTCTCCATTATCCCTGGCATTAAAGTAACTTTGAGTATGATGCCTTATTGATTGGATTTCTTTGTATTTTACAGCCTCCACCGGGAAAGTTCTCCTGCTCTTCAGGCTATGTATGCAAACAGTTCCTGAACTTGTCCTTGTGCCTTTAACAAGCTACCTCAGACCCATTTTAGCCACCCTAAGGTGAAATTTCTGTCATCATCTACTCACCTCAATACTGATAGAAGGACTGAAGTTTTGTCAACATTCATGCTCTTCTGGGAGTTTGCCGTTTCTCACAAAACTGCAGTGAACGGCAACTGGGTTTCAAACGTCCAAAAAATACGTCATGAATGAAAATGTCTCCATACTGCTCATCTGAAGTAATCCAAGTGTCCTACAGCTAACGCATTCCTAGATGCTCTGATTAAAACATCTCAAAATTGTATTTTGGTTTTGTTTGCTGTATTTGATGTGAAGCTTGATTTGAAGCTAAGATACCGCTCACTGCAGGTGAGTGGAAAAAACGTCTCTCAAACTCACAGAAGAACACGGATGTTAAAAAAACTTCACCAATTCTATCGATAAAGGGGTGAGTAAATAATAACAAAAATTTAATCTATAGGGTGAACTATACCTTGTTGTTTTGTCATGCAAACTTGTTGGAAAATGTTTTATTAACTCAAGAAAAATAAAGGTGTTGTTAAATTAAACATTTGCCACATTTTTTTAAAGTCATTGTTACAATAAACAAAAACATTAAGAAGAAATTTAGGCAATTTAAACTGCAGAAAAAATATGTAAAATGTTGCTTAAATATAGTCCATAAATAAAAGTTAGAAAAAGTATTTAAAAATTACATTGAAAAGCCATTGATTTTTGGTGAGATTTCTTAGTAAAACTTACAAAGAAGGAGAGAGTAAAATTCAATGACCATATTAATAATCATCAGGAAATTATCTGAGGTTTGCTAGTAAAAGAAACTTATATCATCAAGTAAAATTGACTTAATGATTGCCCTCGTTGAATTTACTTACAATTTCTAAGTGCAAAAACTTTCCTAGGTTTTCTCAAGTAAATATCACTCCAAATTTTTTTCAGTGAAGAGTCATCCACAACTTTTAAATGTTTGTTATGGATACACATCTAAATATGTCTTTAGATGTCCAATTCAGCCGAAAATTAAAACTTTCAAGTTTAAAGAAAATTAAAATAAATACAGAAAACAAAATGGGAAATCACAAGCCCAGACAGAAACCAGCTGTCAGAGGAGGAGGAGGAGACACACTCCAGGAAACTTTTTCTAAAGGAGGAATACCTGCAGATGAGGGACATGTAAGTATACAAAATAATTAGCTGTGTGTGTTTTTTTTGCAGAGTAGCGCAGATTCTTGCGTGTTGCAGCATGTGTTTTGCCATTGAGAATGATGTAAGGCTAACTGCTAGCTGCGAGACTACGACTTCAGCCATCAAAGATTAGCTAGCTGCCACCATAGCTTTTGGTACATCACAACACAAGTTACAGCAGAATCCAAAGATTTTGTGTAATACACAAATATTTAGCTGTGTTTATTTTGCAGTTTTACATGAACTAACCAAGTAGTGTTTTGCTATAGCACAAGCTAACGCTAACCGCTACCTCCTAGTTAACAATCAGCATGGTCTCCACATGTGCTATTTTACGCTGTACATAGCTGTTGGCATAGCTACACATGTAAGATAAAGTTGATGTCGTCTCTCTTTTTATATAGGCCAGTGCATCATTACCGTTACCTGCTGTTGATCAAGTGTAGCAGTAAACTGTTGCAGCCTTTAGAACATGAATTTATACTGTAACAGTGCTGTTATATTTTACTCCTAAGTATGCCCTGTTATCATATACTTTTGTTACAGCTGTCCAGGCTACTGTGTCCTGCAAGGAATGTTGAATGCTGATAGAGGACAAGTCCATGAAGGGAGAGTGCAGAGCCAAACCAGTGAAGACCACATCAGTAGTAACTTCTTTTTTTTTTTCACTCCAAAAATATTGTATATGTCACAAAGTACCACAACTCAGTACTTCCAACACAATAAATAAATCAAAAAAACGCAAACTTAAATACCCGAGAAACTACAAAATTCACAGTGCAAAATGTCACTATATGAACAGTTGTTGAATAATCTAGTAAATGATACTAGTGATTCACTTTTTTGTGTGTGTGTCTGTGTATTGCACAGGGTATATTGATGATTTAATGAACATGATCATGGAGAAGGTCTTTGTCGATCCATCATCTTACAGAATTGAAATTCTGAAGATAAATATCCCACCAGACGTGTCTTCACAATATGAGCATCCAGACAAGGAGAAGGTCATCGCCAGCTATGTGTCAAGGTTCAATCGGTGCTTTATTTGTGGATGGAGAGGCAACTAGCTGGAAACATCCATTCTAACACCTGGCACATGTATGCAACCTGCTACTGTTCATTGTTTCACATATTTTCACAATTTACCAAGCTGTTTGTGAGCTGTTGACAATTTGACCTCGTGCACATGCAAAACCAGGCATGTCCATGATAAATAAATGTAATCTTCACAATTTAGATCTCTGGTGCTCGAAATTAATGTCAAACACCAGCTTCTCATGGCACCTCAAAGATCATCCCAACGATTCATATCAGAACTAGCAAGGTCTGGATAAAAGAGGATATTTTAATGTCAGTTCAGGTTGAACCAAATACTCAGCCCACAGAAACAGCAAGGTCAGATACTAGCCTGCAGGGAATTGTGGATATTGAAAGTAGAATTTCAGGATTGGGTGTGCAAGCATGCATGGCCCATTACAATTAAGCAGAAGTATACAAATAATGAAAATTAAATTCTCTCTGACAGGATGCAGCTGTGCTAGAATGCTGTCCACTTGACCTTTGCCCTCTGTGAATATAACATGCAGGCAATGTGAGTGAGGCATCTGTGAGATATTTTACCCTTGGTTGGATTCCAAAAACAGTCCAGCCGATGCTTGGTGTACAGGTGGACTCAGACACAGAGATATTCTGTTTGTTTCTCTCTCTCTCTCTCTCTCTCTATATATATATATATATAGATATATCTATATCTATATATATCTATCTATCTATCTATCTATCTATCTATCTATATATATATATATATATATATATATATATATATATATATATATATATATATATATATATATATATATAGATAGATAGATAGATAGATAGATAGATAGATATATATAGATAGATAGATATAGATATAGATAGATAGATATAGATATAGATATATATATCTGTCCCCAGCAGAAATTAAAAACAATTCCCTTTGAAATCTCTCCAGCCATTTGGGGTGGATTTTAGAGTTTTACCTCTGGAGATGTGAAAGACACAGTTGCAGCTTGTGAACCCTCATTAGGATTCAGACAGATGGAATCATACTTCCCTCCCTGTTTTTTTTCTTTCTCGCTTTGTAATTCATTAATTTTGTTGAAAGTGCCAGGCACAAGGTGTTGGCTCAAGAACATAGGGCACAGGAAAGCCCATATGGTGGGAGAAACATTTCAATGTCATTTCCATAGTTGCAAAGGTTATTTGAAAGTAACTATAACAGCTTATTCATGTAGCTTATAGCTTACAGTTTTGTGAAACAAAGAGAGAGAGAGAGTCAATCATCCATTTTAGTTTGGTTACAGTGCTCAATAATTTGATGTGACTCGATTTGATTTTATTATCAGGACATGTTTATGAAATTTATCTTTCGTCCCAAGACATACACTAATTTACATAAACAAATTACAATGACAATAAGGTACTATTTTTCATGTTGCTTTCAATGTCATAATTGCTTTTTAAAGGGCTAAACTTGTCATGGATCATTAATCCAAAATGGCTCAGTGACGTTACATTAGATGCATGCATTTTCTGAATTCATCGATCAGATGGGAAGCTTTGGCGGGCTGGATGTAGCCTGTGGGCTGCCACTTGATGATCACTGCCTTAAACTGTATAAAACATGGACTAAATCTCTGTCAAATCAGCCATGAGTTTCTGAGAGCCACTGTGAAGCTCAGCTCACTGCCTACTTGGCAGTGGCTGCTAATCCAAAATTGGGCAAAAAGGTGGAGCATGGGTGGAGCTGAAGTCTGTCTGAAACCTAGCGGCTAACTGTCAGTCAAACAGGCCATGCCCATAATTGTGGAAAACTTTAAGCCTTGATATAATTAATTAATATAAAAAAAAAATCACCCCCTGCACTGTTGTCATGAATGGGGAAAATAGCTACAGATCAAAACTGTTTTATGCACATATTTAAACGTGTGTGTCTTCTGTCAAATTGGCCGCTCTACTATGGGAGTCTATGAAGATGAACTGAGATGGCCATTCGAGGAACTGCAGTTTTTGTTGGATATATTTTTTAGCCCCAGAGGTTGCCACTTGTTTAATGCACATTTGTTTGTGGGCTTGGGCAGGCTGAGACCTCGCACAATGCCATGATCTGGCCTTGGACGACAAAGGCAGTGGAGTGAAAATCTGCACTAAAACTGTTCTCAATAAATAATTTTCCACCTCATGCTCAAATTTTGAAGTGTTTCTGAGTCTAGGCGCTGTTGTCTCCAATGGACTCATAACCTAAAAGTTTAAAATAAAATGCATATATGAAGTAAGTGTTTTTCTCCTGTACACTGACTTGATATTTGCTGTACAAAAACACAACATGATGCATGAGTACATCAATTATCACCCAACTAAAATACATGATATTATGTATAGAGAGCCATGTGTTTATGAAATAATCTGACCAGAATCTGTACAAAACTCACAAGTATAATGTATTACATAAAATGAAATGAATGAGACTGAAAGGGATAAATCCCAAATGTGAATGAGGGAGAACAGCACAATTTTGAAAGGTACCTTGTGCATATTAAAAACAACAAGGATATACAAAAGAATGGGATAAAAAGAAACGTCATCCTAATAAATTGTAAATAGTATTTACGGACTGCCATGTACAGGTTGTATTGCACAGATTATTGCGCTGTAATCCCGAATAAGTGAGCAGAACTCAAATTGAGGCAATCAGTTGCCACATATAATCTTGGCAGCTTTTGGCATCATTCAGTATCTCTCGTTGAATACACATGCGCAGTTGCCCACTGACGACATGCTTTGATTGAGGCGGTCAACCATCAAACAACAAGTGGGAAGAGACATAGGAGAGGGTTGCTGCATAGTGTCACAGTAAGTTCAACTGGTTTTATACGTCGCAAACGTTTAGTCGGTATTTTTGTCATATAATTTATTTGTTAGTCCAAATTTGGGGGTGAACTTTATGTTTTTGATTTAGCCATGTCTGGGACTCTCTAGTCGAATTATGTAATTTAGTGCCGTTTTGTTGTTGTTGCTGCGAGTCGGCCCTTTGCAGTCAGACTACCAAAAATGCCGTATTTAAATCAAACCCCTCCGATTAAAAGAGGTGAGCTAACGTTGATGTAAAGATTAACGATTTTCCTCCTTTGCTCCAGTCTAATGTTAATGTAAAGATTAATGTTATTGTTAATGCTAACGTTAATGTAAAGATTTACGTTAGCATGTGAAAGCTAAAGTTAACCAGCCCTTCACGTAACATTACGCGATGCAAAACTCAGTGAGGAAAGTGTACATTTAGAGATAACTGGAGTTTCAGTAAACACAGCATGCTTATTAACGGTTGAAAAAGCAATTCTGCTGATCTTTCACAGCCACTCATCTTAAGATGTATATAAAATCTCTACTTTGAATAATAATTTGTCTGTTTTTTCCACAAAAAAATAGACAATTATCTTGATAAAATCTCTACAATTATATCTACTCCTTCTCATTGAAATCCCCATATTTTCTGCAGATGAATATGAAAACCACCTTTCATCGCCAAGCTCTGCACAGTGAAGCCCAAACATTCAACTTCAACAGGAACAATAAGAAAAACATTTTTGAATGGAGGGTGACTTCATGATTTTTTAAATGGATCATTGTAAATCCAAGTTACGAAGTGTCTCATCAAATAGTAAAACACTTAGGGCTCTATTTTCGACTCCGCCGCTGGCGCGGCGCAGGCTGCGCCACCGGCGCAGTGGTATTTTCGAGTGGCGCAGGCAGGCGCACGGCGCATTTGGTATTTTGGTAGACCGAGGCGTACAGAGGTGCGCCAGGATGGGCGTTGCGGCGCAGTAGGGGGGAGGTGTCGGCATAATGAGCGTAAAAGTGCACTGAAAGCTCGCCACCTCAGACCTGGTCAACTCTGTCTGTTGTCTCTGTCAACTCTGCCGGCGGCGCAAGTGGATTTTTGTAAACCGGCGGAGTTGTGCGCTCACGTCACCAATACCTCACAGGCAGGTTTCCACAGTGTCTGGCATTTCACTGCGATCAATTATTAGCAACAGCCACGATTCAATGCAACTATCTGAGTCAGCACATACAGTCAGACCTAAATTTATATATTTTGATCCGTATCTCATCTGACCACATCGAAAGCGCGTTCGGCACGCGTAATGGTCACTCAACCTGACTGAATGTACACAGGTGAAACAGGGATGTCTGGTGATCTGTGACTCAAATTGCCTGGTGACGAATGTGTATGCCACTTTCCCCAGGTTGGCACATGACTCGTTCATCCAGCGAATTCTAGCATCCCTACAGTCTTTCAGGGGGACACCTCTCTGGATGGGTGGCTGCTAGGTAATAACGGCTATCCACTGAAAACGTGATGACACCATATATCACACCGTCAACAAGACGGCAGCGTGGTTTTAACGGTGTTTTCAGCAGTGCTCGGTCAGTCATCGAACGCACACTGCGATCAATAATTAGCAACAGCGACGATTCAATGTAACTGTCTGAGTCAGCACATACAAGCGCGTTCGGCACGCGTAATGGTCACTCACCCTGACCGAATGTACACAGGTGAAACAGGGATGCGAACTAATCGGTTAACGTCGCTGTGCCAACAGAAACAGCCGTGGCATCCTACAGAGCATATATACTGCATCTATCTCAGAGCACTCGAGAGACAGAGAGAGACAGACACATGAAAAAACGTAAGTGATGATGTTGTCCGCTATTACCCACGTCATTTCATTCCAAATACAAATGTTATCATTTTAATGCTTAACGTTATCTGCAACGATGGAGTACATCATTGCTTTGAGAAGGATGAAGAGGAGGCCGAGGATTTACCATTTAAGGACCTCATATTTAGACATCAGAATCAGAATCAGAAATTCTTTATTTATCTCCGAGGGGAAATTGTTTTTGTTGCAGTGCTCCTTACAAGAATAGAATTAGAATAAAATTAGAGAAGAAAGAAAAGAAAGAGAACTATATATATAAAAAGCAAATATAAAAACAAAATATTTATATTGAAAATATAAATATATAAACAAAATATACCACACAATATAGAACACAATATAAAACAATATATACATATATATATACTGAGAAAAATTAAACAGTATATACAAACGGTTGTGCAAAGTAATACAAAGGGATGTCAGGAGACATGAGTGACGTCAGTCTCCTGGAAACTTGCCATGCGCCTCGCCAGCGGTGTTCTTAAAGGTGAGGCGAGGAGCTGCTGTGATTGGTGAAGATTTGACTCGGCTGTGCCAAACCCACTCCACGCCTTGTCCCCTCCCTCTTTCCGAGTTGCGCCGCTGGGTGGGACTGAAATGAGAAGGAGGAGGAGATGCGCCGGCAGCGCAGCTCACGAAAATACCAAAGTCTGCGCCACCATGCCCCATCGGCGCAGCGGACCTGACTTTGCGCCGCGCCTGCGCTGCGCCAGCAGCGGAGTCGAAAATAGAGCCCTTAATCACATGGGCAGAAGCAGTATTGCCATGGCCTCCAAAGATTTGATACAAATTCCTAGTTTTTTGTTATTCTTTAATGTAGGTCCAATATGACTACATCTTGAATAATAACTTGTCATACTTTTCCTTTAGGTTCTGGCAGAGTTCTGTCGCTTGTCAAGCAAAAACTTGAATACAGAATTTCAGGATTTTCAGGACCAAGGGGGGAAGTGTTGGCCAGAAACTTCAGAAGTATCTGCAACAAGTCACCCCAGAGGTAAGTTTCTCAGATACAAAGTAATGAATTTTTTTATCATGTGGGGAACAAAAAATGCAACCCCATTGTGTATGCAGAGCTATTAATTGATTGTCCTTTACCACAGGAGTGATGTGTGTTTGATGTGATTTTTCAGAGTGCAGATGTTACTGTGGCCTTCCTGTCATCCTTGGAGATGAGAACACAGATTTCTTCAAGACATGCTTTGTAAGTCGTCTTTATTACTGAGTTTTTTCACACCACAGGATGTCCACTCTTATTTAAACCTGCTCCTTATGTTACTTTGATAGCTTTAGTTTAAGTTACTTTTCCTCCACTCAGCCTGAATCAGTGCTACTGTACTTCCTACTTGATGCACTGATGACCTATCCTCATGAATGAATTAAACAATCTGTTTAGGGACATAAATCCCTAAAACCAAAAATACAATCACTCAAAAATCTTCTGATGGAATGAGTGAATGTAATCACAATGTGAATGTGATGTGACATCTTGGGTCACATTGATACCTTTACCCTTATTGGAAAAGTGATATTTTTTTCTTGTTTGATCCTTTTTCGTTGATCCTCATCGCTCTTTCAGACTACTGAGTGGTTTTATGTTCATGAGGAGAAACATGAACACCTACTCTCCTTTTAGCTTTTGTTTTTCCTTTTGTGTTGATGCTGACATGATTGTGGTGATATTGATTACCAGCATCAGGTTCTTCAGCCAGTTAACTCTGACTTAATATCTGTTGAAAGTCAATCTCTAGTGCAGTTCTAAACTCCTTCACTAAGAATTTAAATCAGAATGCCCTGAGCAGTTTTTAGCAGGAGCTGTCTCAAACAAAAGAATTACAGTTGCACATTCAGTTGAAATAGTGATTTTATTTTGCAGTCATGCAATACGTGGATTGGAAACAGAGTTGAGCTATATCTACCGTTGACTTGATTTGGCCTTTTTTCCCCTTTGTATGTAATATAAAGAGCAACTTTTGCACAGACTTTTTCTCGAAAAAGTGTCCCATGTGACTTGTGACATATAGTGGGGTCACAAGCCAAAAAAGTTTGTTTTAACTGTTAGTCAAAAACTGTATTGGAACCAGAACAAATATAATGCATGCATTTCATGTCACCTTTACTCAATGGGTTGCCAGAAACATCTCTGAGGGCCACCATTGGCCCACGCACTGCACTTTAAGAACCCCTGTATGTAAGGTAAGCTTCAGTAGTTTTCAGTCTGGACACTATTTTTCCATGTGTTCTGAACAAAAAAAGTTAAATTATTAAACTTTGTTTTCCATTCAAAATGTTGTCTTTCTTTGTTTCAATACCTTATCACTTTAAGTTCAGCTTACTTGAAGTATCAAGGCAATTGGTTTCCTGATATTTTGCCAGAAATGTGAATGCTTAAACTTGTAAGGATAACATTTTTACAAGTACTGCTTAATTAACATTACTCACAAGATTACATAGTCAAAATTGACATTTTATAGTTAACCTAATTAATGATTTTGAGTTAACTTCACTCAATTCATTTTCAGCATTAACAACTTAAAATGAATTATCTACTTTACTTGGGAATTTTGCGGCAATCGGTTTCCTGACTTTTTTTTAAGTAAAGTGAACTTATTACAATTTATAGTGTAGCACAAAATGAAACGTAAACAATATTTGAAAGACAATAGTAAAAAAAAAAAAAACAACAACATCTGGTTGGAAGCTTGTAGTGCAACAACATATAAACAAATTGTTTATAAATTCTTCACTAAAATTTCAAAATTGTACGATAACATGTACAAAGGCAGTGTGTAGCCTTTCCTTGACTGTCTGGTTTAAAGAAACTTCAGGGTGCACATCAATTTAACATCAATAAAATATAAATTACACTAACCACTAACAAGTACAAAGACAGTACTTTGTGCCATTTTTCTTAAAACCAGTTGAGAAGATTAACGACTTAAACATCAACAGTTGAACAGCAGTCAAATGAGTCAATGACATTCTCGTGGACTATGCTCTAACACAGTGAGCTATCTGAATCCACCACTCGTGCACATCAGTTAACATCAATAAAATATAAATTACACTAACCACTAACAAGTACAAGGACAGTACTTTGTGCCATTTGACTTAAAACCAGTTGAGAAGCTCCTCCTTGAACCAACACCTTATCGTGGTGGAGGAGTTTGAGCACCCGAATGATCCTAGAGGCCATGTTATCTGGGGCTTAATGCCCCTGGTAGGGTCTCCCAAGGCAAATAGGTTCTAGGTGACGGGTCAGACTAAGAGCGGTTCAAAAGCCCCTTATGACAGAGAAAAAACAAAGGAAGCGTACGTCGCCCGGATTGGCGTCACCAGGGCCCCACCCTGGAGCCAGGCCTGGGGTTGGGGCTCACTGGCGAGCGGCTGGTGGCCGGGTCTTTGCCCACGGGACCCGGCCGGGCACAGCCCGAAGGAGCGACGTGGGCCGCCTTCCTGTAGGCCCACCACCCGCAGGAAGGATCAGAAGGGGCCGGTGCAATGTGATATGGGTGGCAGTCTTGGGCGGGGGCCCCGACGACCCAAACCCTGGACAAGGACTCTGGCTATGGGGACATGGAATGTCACCTCACTGTGGGGGAAAGAGCCTGAGCTAGTGCGGGAGGTTCTGGGCTCTGGAACACAGCTCCTTGAGAGAGGCTGGACTCTCTTCTACTCTGGAGTTGCCCGCGGTGAGAGGCGGCGAGCTGGTGTGGGCTTGCTTTTAGCCCCCCAGCTCAGCCGCCATGTGTTGGAGTTCTCCCCACTGAGCGAGAGGGTCGCTTCCCTGCGCCTTCGGGTCGGGGATAGGTCTCTCACTGTTGTTTCGGCCTATGGGCCGAACAGCAGTGCAGAGTACACAGCCTTCTTGGAGTCCCTGGGAGGGTACTGGAAAGTGCTCCAACCGGGGACTCCATTGTTCTGCTGGGGAACTTCAATGCTCACGTGGGTAGCGACAGTGATACCTGGAGGAGTGTGATTGGGAGGAACGGCCTCCCCGATCTGAACCCGAGTGGTGTTCTGTTATTGGATTTCTGTGCTAGTCACAGTTTGTTCATAACAAACACCATGTTCAAGCATAAGGGTGTCCATCAGTGCATGTGGCACCAGGACACCCTAGGCCGGAGGTCAATGATCGACTTTGTAGTCGTATCATCTGACCTTCGGCGGTATGTGTTGGACACTCGGGTAAAGAGAGGGGCTGAGCTGTCAACTGATCACCACCTGGTGGTGAGTTGGATTCGCTGGCAGGGGAGGAAGCAGGACAGACTAGATTCAACCAGATTCCGAGGGAGGTTGGAGACATTGAGTCCGAATGGACCATGTTCTCCACTTCCATTGTTGATGCAGCCGTCCGTAGCTGTGGCCGTAAAGTCAGCGGTGCCTGTCGTGGCGGCAACCCCCGAACCCGGTGGTGGACACCGGAAGTAAGGGATGCCATCAAGCTGAAGGAGTCCTATTGGGCCTGGCTGGCTCAGCTGAGGCAGCTGATGGGTACCGGCAGGCCAAGCGCGCGGCAGCTAGGGCGGTTGTAGAAGCAAAAACTCGGGTCTGGGAGGAGTTCGGGGAGGCCATGGAGGAGGACTACCGGTCGGCCTCTAGGAAATTCTGGCAAACCATTCGGCGCCTCAGGAAGGGGAAGCAGCTTTCTGTCAACACTGTTTACAGTGGAGATGGGGAGCTGTTGACCTCGACTGGGGATATTGTCGGGCGGTGGAAGGAATACTTCGAGGATCTCCTCAATCCCACTGTCATGTCTTCCGTAGAGGAAGCAGAGACTGGGGACTTGGAGGTCGATTCATCCATCACCGGGGCTGAAGTCACTGAGGTAGTTCGCAAGCTCCTCGGTGGCAAAGCGCCGGGGGTGGATAAGATCCGCCCTGAGTATCTCAAGTCTCTGGATGTTGTAGGTTTGTCTTGGTTGACACGCCTCTGCAACATCGCGTGGCAGACGGGGACAGTGCCTCTAGACTGGCAGACTGGGGCGGTGGTCCCTCTTTTTAAAAAGGGGGAGTGGAGGGTGTGTTCCAACTATCAGGGGATCACACTCCTCAGCCTCCCTGGGAAAGTCTATTCCAGGGTACTGGAGAGGAGAATCCGGCCAATAGTCGAACCTCGGATTCAGGAGGAACAATGCGGTTTTTGTCCTGGCCGTGGATCACTGGACCAGCTCTATACCCTCCACAGGGTGCTTGAGGGTTCATGGGAGTTTACCCAAACAGTCCACATGTGTTTTGTGGACTTGGAGAAGGCATTTGACCGTGTCCCTCGCGTCATTCTGTGGGAGGTGCTCCGGGAGTATGGGGTTGGAGGCCCTCTATTGAGGGCTGTACAGTTCTTGTACAACCGAAGCAGGAGCTTGGTCCGCATTGCCGGCAGTAAGTTGGACCTGTTCCCGGTGCATGTTGGACTCCGGCAGGGCTGCCCTTTGTCACCGGTTCTGTTCATCATTTTTATGGACAGAATTTCTAGGTGCAGCCAGGGGCCGGCGGGGTTTGGTTTGGGAGCCGCCAGATTTCGTCTCTGCTTTTTGCAAATGATGTTGTCTTGTTGGCTCCCTCCAGCCAGCACCTTCAGCATGCACTGGGGCGGTTCGCAGCCGAGTGTGAAGCAGCTGGGATGAGAGTCAGCACCTCCAAGTCCGAGGCCATGGTTCTCGACCGGAAAAAGGTGGCTTGCTCCCTTCAGGTTGGGGGAGAGTTCCTGCCTCAAGTGGAGGAGTTTAAGTATCTTGGGATCCTGTTCACAAGTGAGGGAAGGATGGAGCGTGAGATTGACAGGCGGATCGGTGCAGCGACTGCAGTAATGCAGTCGCTCTACCGGTCAGTCTGTGGTGAAGAAGGAGCTGAGCCGAAAGGCGAAGCTCTCGATTTACCGGTCAATCTACGTTCCTACCAAAAGATGACCATGACCAAAAGAATGAGGTCCCGGATTCAAGCGGCTGAAAGCACTAAGGGTTTCTCCAAATTGGTATACTGGTGGGTTTGTCAGCTGATCTACAAGTTCAGTATCTCCTTGTGGAGTGCAGTCCACTTAACTGGATGAGAAGGTGACAACAGAGCAGATTTGTGGCTAACTCCCTTTTTCTTTTGGCTTTACTTTACCTCAGACTTGGGCTTTGCTAACAGTTCTTCGAGGGGCTTGGCTGTCCTGGAGAAGTCTGGTACGTAGGATCTGTAATAACTGAGAAATCCCACCAGTTTTCTTACCTCTTGCACAATGGTTGGTGTCTCATGCTTCAGTGCTTGAACAGCTTCCACTTCTTTGGGATTCATCTTATATCCCTCTGCAGAGGGGCCCATGTAGCAGACCTGACTTTTGAAAAAGTTGCATTTCTTTGGATTCAGCTTTATGCCACACTTTTGCTGTTGTCTGAGCACCTGTCTCACATCTTCAATGTGTTTATTGAAGCTGGAGCTAAATACGAGGACATCATCTAAATACGGGACATATACTTCATCTCTGAGGTCTCCCAGACATCCCTCCATGTACTACTGGAAGCAGGCAGGTGCATTGGTAAGCCCAAACAGGATTCTCACCCATTCATACAGTCCCCATGGTGTTATGAATGCGGTGCAGGGCTTGCTTTTCTCGCTCATGAAGCCCTGGTGATAAACCTTCCCTTGGTCTGGCGCTTGAAGCAGGCAGGTGCATTCATGAGCCCAGACCAGATTCTCACCCATTCATACAGTCTCCATGGCATTATGAATGCAGTGCAGGGCCTGCTTTTCTTGCTCGGGAAGCCCTGGTGATAAGCCTTCCCTTGGTCTAGCACCATGAACCAAGAGTTGCCTCCCAGGTTCTCCAGAATCTCCTGTATCCTCGGAATTGGATGACAGTCAGGCAGTGTTTTCCCGTTCAGTAGCCTGTAGTCTGTATACAGCTGCAGACTGCCGTCTTTCTTCCTGGTGCATACTATAGGTGAGGAGTATGTAGAGCAGGATTTCTGGATCCAGCCTCGATGGAGTAAGTCCTGTATGTGTGTTTTCACTTCTTGATAGAGATGTTTTGGGATTGCTCTGGCAGTTTTGTGTCCTACCTCCAGTGTTGAGCACAGTCTCTTTACCATGTGACCAGAAGGAATACAGTCTTCACGTGTGTCATTTGTCAGGGCTAGTTCTTCAATTATCACTAAAGCCAATGATGGGGCATTCAATGTCATGGTTAACAACCAGGATCGGCACCACAACAGGTTTGTCACTCATCCCAGCCACAGCGTCTTTGGACAAGGTCACTTCAATTTCCATCCATCCCTCATACAATATTTCTGTTCCATTTGCAGCTGAGAGCTCCAATAATCCGTCTTCAAGCAGCTCACTGGTCTCACCTCGACATCCTCATACTTCCTTTTCCCGTTCTTCCCACTATTGATACCTGCGAACCAGTGTCCCACAGTATCGTAGTGTCCATTCCCCCCCGAGAGACTCAGAACTAGACATCTCTTCCCTACTAGCTTTGCTGTTTGGCATTGTTTACCAGTGAGTGGTGCTCCTAGACTGAACAGATCTACTTTCTCTATGTTTTTAGCAGTATGGTGCAGAATTTTGCTTATGCTAGCTGAGATGTTTTTTCTTTCAACAACCCAATGCCCAGTGTTCTGTGCTGCCACACATGAAACAGTGACCACACTTTTCATCAGGGTTAAACTGTTGACATTTCTGACACTGTTTGCTATTTCTAGTCTTACGCTGTGCTTGGTATTTTAGATCTGGCTCAGGCCAGTCATTTGGAGGAACTGATTTTGAATTAATTCTGAACTGTACTTCATATTCTTTGTCAGTGCCCTTTGAATTTGTCTTTCCAAACTAGTGTAGGTTACTTTTTCCTTTTGATTTGGTTGTAAAATTTGTCCAGTTATTTTTAAATCTCTTCTGTACCTTGGATGAACATAAGAGACATTCTGACTTCAATCAATCAATCAATCAATCAATCAATCAATCAATCAATCAATCAATCAATCAATCAATCAATCTCCTTTATTTAACCAGGTAAAAGACTCATTGGGCTCTATTTTCGACTCCCCCGCTGTCGCGGCACAGGCTGCGCTGCCGGCGCAGTAGTATTTTCAAGTATTTATTTTTTCAAGTAGTATTTTTTTCGGCGTACAGAGGTGCGCCAGGATGGGCGTTGTGGCGCAGTAGGGGGGAGGTGTCGGCATAATGAGCCGGCGCATTGGAATTTTCTACCATTTTGGTCTGCACCGGCAACATAAAAGTGTGCTGAAAGCTCACCACCTCAGACCTGGTCAACTCTGTGTGCCAGCGGCGCAAGTGGATTTTCGTAAACCGGCGGAGTCGTGCGCTCACATCACCAACACCTCACAGTCAGGTTTCCACAGTGTCTGGCATTTCACTGCGACCAATAATTAACAACAGCCGCGATTCAATGCAACTATCTGAGTAAGCACATACAGTCAGATCTAAGTTTATATATTTTGATCCGTATCTCATCTGACCACATCGAAACCACGTTTGGCACGTGTAATGGTCACTCAACCTGACTGAATGTACACAGGTGAAACAAGGATGTCTGGTGATCTGTGACTCAAATTGCCTGGTGACAAACATGTTACCATTACCAGTCGGCACATGACTCGTTCATCCTGGTGAATTCTAGCATCACTACAGTCTTTCAGGGGGACACCCCTCTGGATGGGTGGCTGCTAGGTGATAACGGCTATCCACTGAAAACGTGGTTAATGACACCATATATCACGCTTTCAACAAGACGGCAGCGGTGTTTTCAGCAGTGCTCGGTCAGTCATCAAACGCACACTGCGTTCAATATTTAGCAACAGCCACGATTCAATGCAGCTATCTGAGTCAGCACATGCAGTCAGACCTATATTTTGATCAGCATCTCATCTGACGACATCGCAAGCGCGTTCGGCACGCATAATGGTCACTCACCCTGACCAAATGTACACAGGTGAAACAGGGAAGCGAACTAATTGGTTAACGCTGCTGTGCCAACCAGAAACAGCCTAGGCATCCTACAGAGCATATATACTGCATCTATCTCAGAGCACTCAAGAGACAGAGAGAGACAGACACATGGAAAAAACGTAAGTGATGATCGCTGTCCGCTATTATCCACGTCATTTCATTCCAAATACAAATGTAATCATAGTAATGCTTAATGTTATCTACAAAGACGGAGTACATCATTGCTTCGAGGAGGATGAGGAGGAGGCCGAGGATTTACCATCTAAGGACCTCATATTTAGACATCAGAATCATAATCAGAAATCCTTTATTTATCCCCGAGGGGAAATTGTTTTTGTTGCAGTGCTCCTTACAAGAATAGAATTAGAATAAAATCATAAAAGAAAGAAAAGAGATAGAACTATATATATATAAAAAGCAAATATAAAAACAAAATATATCTATATATAAACAAAATATACCACAAAACATAGAACAGAATATAAAACAATATATATATATATATATATACTGAGAAAAAATAAACCGTTTATACAAACGGGTGTGCAAAGTAACACAAACGCATGTCATTACACACAAGTGACGTCAGTCTCCTCCTGGGAGAAGTTTGGGCGTTCCCGTGCGGTCTCAGTCATCCTCGAAACTTGCCATGCGCCTGGCCAGCGCCGTTCTTAAAGGTGAGGTGAGGAGCTGCTCTGATGTGAAAATTTGACTCGGCTGTGTCAAACCCACTCCACGCCTTCTCCCCTCCCTCTTTCCGAGTTGCGCCGCTGGGTGGGACTGAAATGAGAAGGAGGAGTAGATGCGCCGGCGGCGCAGCACACGAAAATGTCAAAGTCTGCGCCGCCACGCCCCATCGGCACAGCGGACCTGACTTTGCACTGCGCCTGTGCCGCGCCGGCAGCGGAGTCGAAAATAGAGCCCATTGAGATGCTCTTGTCTGTAACGGGTGCAGCAGCCAAAAAGTAAAGCAGGAGAGTTTCTGGAAGCATGCTGATTCCCATGCAGCACAGAAGAGGAATCTCCGAGTTTTTATTCGATCCTGAATCAGACGATGACGTTACGTGATGTCACATGTAAACAGGAACTGAGACCCGACGAAGCCGCACTGTGAAAAAAAATACATTAAAATCAGGACCCGCTGCGGTCTTAAACAACTGGAAAGCAATTTCCAGCACCAGAATCAGAAGAAAGAAGCACTTCCCTTTCTCATGCGGGGATGATGCTCATCAGCATCTCTCAGAATGTCAGCATTCCTTCACCAGGAGGCAAGCACCCTTATGAAACAAAAGTATATTGCAATATTCTAGAATTTATATTGCAATACATTAGAAAATATATTTCAATATATAACAATATGAGACATTCCTTCCATATATTTGAAAATATATAGCAATATATGGATGGAAATTCTATTGCTATATACTGACTTATATATTTTAAAATACATTGCTGTGCAAAAATAAAACCGTATTACATTATTGCAAGTATGTTTATTCAAAGTATTTTTTTATGAGTTAGACAAGCTCCAAATCACACTTTGTAAATCAGATTTTGCATGACATTCATTATATTTAACATTAGCCATATGGATGGACACTATATGGTTATGTACTGTATAAAAAATGGCAGCAGCAAATACAATTTTTTTCTTTGAGTCCAATTTTTATTCCCCAACATTATATTTCATCCTCAACATGATATTTCAGTCCTCCACACTGGAACATGAAGGCCCCTTGGACAATCTTTCTAACTCCTTCCTTGGTTCCTTGAGAAGCCAATTCTGATTTCAGACTCAACTACAGTATTTATAGGTAACCCACTGAGGAGCGAGGACCAGGCACACAAGAGTGGGATCCACCTCATCTTTCCTATTGCAACAATCCGAGACTATCATTGTGGATGTCTTATTTTATTATCTTTTACAGATGCTGTTGTTCAGCAACACCCAAGGGTGAAGCTTCCGGACTTGAGAACAGCCATTAACAAAAGAATCTGCGAATTAAGGCACCAGCAGAAGAAGAAGTCCATGGACAGCTGAAGGACTGGGCCTTGATAAGTTGTGTGCACTTCTTGATCTGTTATTTTTTTTTATTTTTTTCCACTGAGGGATTGTTCTGTTTTTATTACAATGAAGGGCAGTTGTCCTCTTGGAAATGTTTTATTTTAAAGTTTGTTTGTTTTTTTTCATTTATATTTTTTTTTCCACGTATTGGATTACATACAAATGTTGAAAACATGTTAAAAGACATGTTTAAAAATAAATAAAAGGTAAAAGTATTGTTTATATGATTTCAAATGTCGACGAGAGCGACTGCATTACACTGGAGAACATCCCTAATCTACAGTTGACCTTACCTGAAGATGAAGATGATGAAGAATATGACGAAGAGTAGTCATAGTGATGGCGGCGCGTGCGGACACAGCGGCTCCTCTCTGTCCCGATAATGCGGTGTCTACATGTTTGTGTTCGTCGGTGTGTTCGAATGATTTTATGTTTTCGTCGCGCTTGTTTGTCCCAATGCGCACATACAGCTGTGGGACTCTTTTTGACATCAGCAAAGCAGCAATCGACAAATTAAACCCAGCACATGCTAAATTAGTTACTCAACCTCGACCTACTCCAGCGGCCCGTTTCGACACTGACCCCCACAACTGCACCGCGCTCGCAGAGGAAGCGCCACAGGCGGTGCGAGAGGAGGTGGAACTGGGGAAAGCGCGGCGGTATCCGGGCTAGGCTAGCGGTGAATCCACACAAGCCGGCTATACCATCTATCGTATTCGCCAATGTACGCTCTTTCAACAACGACCTGGACTATATACACCTTCTGAGATCGACCCAGCAGACCGTGAGAGAGTGCTGTGTTTTCGTTTTTATGGAAATATGGCTCAGTAACAGTATAATGAACTCCGCCATCCCGTTGGAACAGAGCCCCAGCTTGGGGGGCATTGCATAGAAACATTTTATGATTTTTAACACATAAATAAGGCATTCTAGTGTGCTGTGAGGAGAAAATAGAGGGAAAAGACAACATTGCTTCAGATAATATATATATATCAGGGTCTCCGCGGATCCTTAAAAAGTCTTAAAAAGTCTGATATACAATATATGGTTTTTAAGGTATTATAAAGCATTACATTTCGCTATTTTTTGAAGCGTGGCATTAAATTTCACATGGGAGGCATTAAATTTCATCTGGGTACAGTTAATGAAAAAAGATATGTCTGGATTTTTTTTTTTTGTGCTAACATTATTTATTTAACCAGTGCACGTCCCTGTTATCAAGACGGTGAAAAATAGGATGTTCCCTTTCAGCCGATTCACTCGGTACAACACATATTGTATGGGATATCACGCCCCCGCGTGGCCTGACTGAAGACACCTCTATTCACGCCTTTACGGCAGATGACCTGTGGTGACGTATGTGAAGCCCTGCCTGCACATATATACGTGCACTACCACAGTCATCCTTCAGTTCTTACGCTCTTCACCTCGCTGAGAACACCTCTACCGAGTCAGGCTAACAAGCTGCTGCTGGTTAGCTTGGTCTTGTGGCTTCTGCCGTATCAAAATTAGCTTAACTGCCCCTGTTGGCGTTAGCTGCTGCTACCCGCGGAGCGCTGATTTCGCTGTTTTCTTGCTCTGGCTCACTGTGTCTCATTATGAGTGCACAGCCTAAGCAGGTGAATGGGAAGTCTTCCGTTCGCCCCTGTCCTCAGGGGTGCGGCTTCTCCCTTCACGAGAAGGACTTCCACGACGCATGTCCCGTCTGCCTGGGGATTGTCCACGCCAGGAGGGCGTTGACTGAGCCCGAGTCTTGTGAGTCCTGTCACCAGCTCCGGAGCTCAACCCTGGAAAGGCAGGTCAGGTTTGTGGAGAGAGTCCTGGGAAAGACGGCCATTGCACGTCTTGACCCCCTCCTCTCCGAGTCCAAGGACCCGGCTTCGTCCGAGTCTGGCGACGAGGAGCTCATGGTCGGAGACCCCATTAAAAGCTGGGCGGACCACATGGAGTGTGCTGACGGGTTAGCGGGGTCTGAGCCGGGCCCCTCCGAGGGCGCTAGCCAGCCGCTACCCGAGCTAGCCTGCTACCATGACGAGAAGGACGTGCTGGATGTTGGGTTAGACGTGCATGGCTTGTCGGAGGACGAACAGGAGCCGTTGTTGTCGGGTCATTACCAGGTCGACACGTCCTTCCTCTCACTGTACCATCGTGCAACTGAGAAATTGGAAGTGGCTTGCCCCTCTCCTCAACCGGCTCAGAAACCATCGCGATTTTCGGGGTTTTTTCTTCCCCCCGAACCGACGACCGTGAAGAACAGCCTGCCCATGTTCCCTGATTTTGTCACGGAGCTCACCTCGACATGGAACAAACCGCTGTCCACCCGCGCCATGGTGCCCGGCTGTGGTCAGTTTTTGGATCTGGATGGAGCTGAGAAGGCTGGTTTGGTCAACCTCCCGTCCATGGAGGCGTCCCTGGCAGCCTATCTGGCCCCGGCCCAGAACCACGGTGTCGGCGGTCCCACCACGCTCCCGTCCAAACACTGTAGGTTCTCCGCGTTGCAGCTGGAGAAAATCTACTGTTCGCAGGCGAACACGGCCCGTGCACTGAGCTCCGCCACAATGCTCCAGACATATCAGGCTATGTGTCTGGCGGAACTCGGGTCGCTTATGCCTCCTGACAGTCCACTGTCCCCGCTCTTGAACGAGGTTCGAGTCGCCACGGATTACATCCTCCGTGTGTCCCGCTGTGCAGCGCTCTCCCTGGGAAGGGGGATGGCTTCTACGGTGGTGGCGCAGAGGTACCTGTGGCTGACTCTCTCTGATGTTTCAGACCGGGACAGAGCGGTCTATCTGGACGAGCCAGTGTCGGCTGAGGGTCTGTTTGGTCAGTCGCTTGACCAAAAGCGCTTGTAAGTTCGAGCTGAGGACGAAGCAGACCGCAGCTTTGAGCAGCATCATCCCCAGACGGGATACTAAGCTTAAGCAGCCAACCAGTCTGCACAAACCGGCACCGCTGCCTCCTACCAAGAGGACGGCGCCGCCCGTGACTTCGGCGCCACAACCGGTGAAGCAGCAGACAACCGGCCAGAACCCACGCCCATCAGCCTGGAGCAAGGGTCCGCCCCCAGGCCTCAAGAAGGGCTCAGCGCCCTGGAGGAAGTCAAAGCAGTCATCCTAACGTCAGGATCGACTCTGGAGGGGCTTCAGCAGCAGAGAGACATTGCCGCCCCTCAGTTGTTGCCGCCAAAGAGGCCGTGTTTATGTTTCGTTCAGGGGTCCGGTCCTGTGAGGTGCTGCCACCCCCAAACACAGTCTCCCAAGCACAACACCCCCTCACACACAAGTGCCCCAAATATGGTGCCTGTTGTTCACTGTGTGAATGTAAATGTGCATTTATTGAATTCAATAAAGACTTCATTTTGTTCTCAAAACATTGCAAATCAAATGAGCTGGAGCAGACCAGTGTTGCTGTTCCCCTCCGGCACGCCAGAGGGCGACAGCCCCTCCCCCACAGTGCTGCAGGTCAGTCGGCTGGCGGTTCACCTCCCTCGGTGGCGCGCATGCGCAGTCTCACCTTGGGTAGAGCGGACCGTTGCCATGGGTTACCGTCTACAGTTCGGGGCCCGGCCGCCTCGTTTCCACTCTGTAGTAAAAACAGTAGTAGGAGACAAAGCGGCAGCAGTTCTGAGGGAAGAAATAAACAACTTGTTGGACAAAAGAGCGATACGAGTTGTTCCCGCTTCGGAAACGAACAAAGGTTGGTACAGCCGTTATTTCGTTGTTCCGAAAAAGGGTGGGGGGCTCCGTCCTATTCTAGATTTGTGAGTGTTAAACAAGTATCTACGAACTTACAAGTTCAAGATGCTTACACTCAGACAGCTACTGAGCGCGATCAGACCGGGAGATTGGTTTACAACTATCGATCTGACAGACGCTTACTTTCATTCGAGGGCATAGCCTACGAACACCTGGTTCTGCCGTTCGGCTTGTCACTCGCCCCCCGAACATTCACCAAATGTGTCAAGGCAGCGTTAGCTCCGCTCTGGGAGATCTGGACGATTGGGCTCCAGAGAGTGAGCAGCGGCTCAGCTGTCACTGACCCTGTCGCACATTCAAGAGTTGGGCTTTTCAGTAAATCTGCAGAAAAGTTCACTGACACCGAGCCAACGGTTTTCTTTCCTCGGTTTGGAAATATGCTCTGTTTCGGGCCGAGCGCGTCTGTCAGAGCACAGGGCGGCTGCGTTTCACCGCTGCCTTGCTCAGTTTCAGTTGGGATGCAAGCTGCGTTTCCGGACGATCTTACAGCTGACAGGCATGATGGCATCTATGATCGCTGTAGTGCCGCTCGGGCTTATAAAGATGCGAGCATTTCACTCTGGACTCTGTCTCACCGGCTCTGCATGCCACATCACCTCCAGAGGAGGCTGACGATAACTCCGCATGTCGGCTCTTCTCCCGTGGAGAGAACCCGGTTTACTACAACGAGGGTCTCCTATAGAGAGGGTGTTTTTCCGCAAGGTGGTGTCCACAGACGCATCCCTGAGGGGGTGGGGGGCGCTGTGCGAGGGCACAGCAGTGAGAGGGGTTTGGACGACAGCACAGTGCAGGCTCCGCATCAACCACCTGGAGCTATTAGCGACCCTTTTAGCTCTGAAGCATTTTCGTCCCATTCTGACAGGCCATCATGTCCTGATCAGGACGGACAACACAACGATGGTTTCTTACATAAACAAGCAGGGAGGGACATGCTCCCTTCCCCTGTTGAAACTGGCTCACTCTCTGTTGCTCTGGTGCAATACTCATTTTCTGTCTTTTAGAGCCACGCATGTTCCAGGGCACTTGAACCTGGGACCAGACCTTCTCTCCAGGGGAGGTCCTCTGGTGAGGGAGTGGAGATTGCACCCACTGGTGGTGTCTCAGATATAGGATCACTTCGGCAGGGCAGAAGTGGATCTTTTTGCCTCCAGAGCAAATACCCACTGTCCCCTGTTCTTCTCCATAACAGACCGCAGTGCTCCCCTGGGAACATATGCGCTGGCGCACACATGGCCCAACACGCTGCTGTATGCATTTCCCCCAGTGGAAATGATTGTGTCTGTTCTGGAGAGGGTGCGCCAGCAGGGGCTCTCCCTGATCCTGGTGGCCCCCCGCTGGCCGGCGAAGTCGTGATATGCGGAGATAATCAGTCTGCTAGCTGCAAGGCCCTGGCAGCTCCCTCTTCGCAGGGACCTCCTTTCCCAGGCGGGAGGAGAGGTGATTCACCCACGCCCAGATCTGTGGCAACTACATGCTTACCTGTTGAGAGGTCCAATTTAATGGCTCAGGGTCTGCCCCCAAATGTGGTGGCGACGATCCAGAGTGCGAGGGCATCATCTACTAGGGGCCTATATGCCTATAAATGGCAGGCATTTGAGCAGTGGTGTCAGGACTGAAATGTGCTCCCATTTCAGTACTCTATTGTGGATGTTTTGACATTCCTTCAGGAGCTGCTGGATAGGGGTCTCTCTTTCTCAACGATTAAGGTCTATTTGGCAGCTATATCTGCATGCCACGTTGGTTTTGAGGGAGTGACACCAGGCGCTCACCCTCTTGCTATGCGCTTCCTGAAGGGAGTTCGCAGGCTGAGGCCTGTGTTTAAACCCAGCGCTCCCTCATGGGATTTAGTGTTGGCGCTTGAGGCTCTTTGTGGACCCCCATTTGAGCCTATTGACTCTGCAGATATGAAATTTCTTTCATACAAGACTGCATTGCTACTTGCTTTGACTTCTGCAAAGCGAGTGGGTGACCTTCATGCTTTGTCTGTGCATCCCTCTTGTACCCAGTTCACTCAGGATGGACCTAAGGTTACACTGCGCCAGAAGATTATCCCAGCAGCCTATAGCTCTATGGCGTTTGAGGTCTTGAGCTTCTGCCCCCCTCCTTTTACATCTGAGGAGCAGAGGAGGTTACATTCCTTGTGCCCTGTGCGTGCACTACGCACTTACATAGACCGCACCCAGGGTGTGCGTTTATGTGACCAGTTGTTTGTCTGTTTTACTAATCCAGCCAAGGGCAAAGCGCTGTCTAATCAGCGGCTTTCCCACTGGATTGTGGAGGCCATCTCCCAAGCATACAGCAGCAGGGGTCTTCCGTTGCCCCAAGGTGTGAGGGCGCATTCAACCAGGGGCATGGCGGCCTCATGGGCCTTGTTTAAAGGGGTTTCTGTGAGTGATATCTGCGCTGCAGCCAGTTGGTCATCACCGCACACTTTTGTTCGGTTTTATCGTTTGGACTTGACAGCCCCTTCAGTGGCTCACTCTGTCCTTTCTGCTGGTTCTACAATGCACTAGAATATTGGAGGTTCGGCTCCGGTTCGGTGGCTGTTCTGCGGGGCGTGTATACATGTCCCATACAATATGTGTTGTACCGAGTGAATCGACTGAAAGGGAACGAAATGTTAAGAATATAACTTCTGTTCCCTGAAGGAGAGGAACGAGGTACAACACTATGTTGCCCCACTGCGCTGCTGGGCTCGGTGAAGAGCAGCTATCGAACTGAAGGATGACTGTGGTAGTTGTAGCAGAACCGGCCTTTAACTGACCCCTTCTTTCCCTCCTTTTCTGGTGATACTCAAGGGAAATGGAGGTGTAAACCCGCCAACTGGTTGAATTATAGACCATCTGGTTTACCTATAATGCAATCTGATTTCGAAGAGAGACAAGATGTCTGGACAAGAGACATCTCCTCCATGTTTTCTTTTCAGGGAAGCCAGGGACACAGACACCTCAACATCAAAGGTGGCCTTCTCCTCACCTTCTCCTCACTATGTTTCTCATGGCAATGCTAATTCTCTCCTGATAGCCCCAAGAGGACTCAATACAATAAAGCTGCCTGAAGAGACAAATGGCATGCCCCAGAGGAATCCACAAACATCAGCAAATGCTGATGGGTCGTAAACCGGACATCCATTGAAGCAACTGGTGATACATGTTTGTGTGTCTTTTCCTCAAACACTCCAAGATAACCAGACTTTTATGTTAAACTTAACTTTTGATATTTTCAACTTACAGGACTCGTTGTACGCATAATATTGATGTTTTCCCAGTATCTCTGACCTGAAGTATGACCAAGTTGTGATTGTAACGGTTTTATAAAAGTTTGTCTGAATTGTCACCACAAAACTATACTGCCATCCAGAGTTTCCTAACCATCAGATTGAATATGCTTGACTTGGCACATTTATCGATAAGTAATCGTAATCGTGATAATCATTTTTGGCAAATATAGCCTGCCTTCTTTATTCCTGTATCTTTATTTGTGTATTAGTTATACATTGAATCATTATACATGTTGGGATAAAACTGGACCATGATTACCATTTAATGTTGTCACCCAACCATAGTAAGTGTCTAATGCATGCTGTGAACAATATTGAAATGTCATTGAAATTTTGTCATTGAAATTATATGTGATTGACCATAGTGAGAAGCAGATGAGCCCCTCGTATGAATCATTGATTAGTTCAGCTCCTTGAGGCGATCGCACGTCACAAACCGTCTCACGTGATTCGATGGCCTGCCCTTTCAACACGCCCCGGAGCGACCTTTAAAAAACTGCGTGTAGTGCGCGTTACTCAGTTTTAGTCTTGTCTTAAGTTAGTTAGTTTTTGGTTCTTTTGTTTTCTTGTTTTTCTACATCTAGTTACTCTCAGCTGAGTTCTTTTTCTTACTTCTTTGTCTTAAGTTTTGCACAGTCATTTTGCTCTTTAAGTTTTTCGTCTTCGAGCTACTCAAAGCCATTTCGAGTAGCGTAAGTTATCTTCAGAAGACGTATTCTTGTAATTTGCCACAAGTTTTCCAGTTAACCTTTTTGTTTAGCCAAACGTTTTTGTTTTAACATCAGTAAATTTAGGCAAGTAATACTAATTGTAGCCTTCTTCGACCGGGCACCGAAGAGACTATTGATTTGTACTATCAGTCTAAAATAATCCGTCACGGACTCAACCGAACCAAACCCTGCAGCCAGCTGTTGATCCTTGGTCCGGCTAACAACCATCCGGAGCAGTCCCTCATCTGTAACCGACACCGCAGAACCAGTTCCAGAGAAGCCCGTCCAACATCAGCTCGTCACCTTGGTGCCTGGGCCTTCCACCAGATCACCAAGCAGATCGAGCCACGGACGAACATCTGGAACGTCTTCGAGTTAGTTCGGAGCAGAGCACAACGGGACGCCAGCAATCAAGTAGGCACGCTAAGCGGGTTTGAATAAGAGTTGGTCCGTGAGGTTAAAAGACAGTCAATTTGTCCAAATTCTCTCCGTTAATCATTTATTCCCTTAACTCTACGTTCGCGTCCCCATTATTCCCTTTCGACTGCCTCTCACTATAGCCAATTTATTTACCATTGTGTTGCCATAAGTTTCTTGTCTGTTCTGTCATATCACCTCCCATCTTCTGTCTTATTATTCATGGTACATTACCCATTATCCACAATTCTGCTTAATAAATGATATTTTGATTTAAGTCCTGGTTAGACGGTGTCCTTTTGAACTGAATATCTACGATCCCTGTATCCAGAGTTTACACTTCAGGTTACCAGACTGATTTACAGTTAGTCCATTCATTAATTTTTATCAGCGTTATAGCAGTTAATTTCTGCAGTCCTTCTTAGCTGAGGAAGGTGGTGCCCCGGCATTTTATCAACGAATGCAACATCAAATTAAGGTAGTACACACTACATAGTGCACGTATATATGTGCAGGCAGGGCTTCACATACGTCACCACAGGTCATCTGCCGTAAAGGCGTGACTAGAGGTGTCTTCAGTCAGGCCACGCGGGGACGTGATATCCCATACCATATGTGTTGTACCTCGTTCCTCTCCCTGTTCCTCAGGGAACAGAAGTTATATTCATAACATTTCGTTTCTCTCTCTGTGCTCTCGCTCTGTGCCTAATAGCACAGGCATCACACAACATTTAGGGGGCAGTGTTTCCTTATAGCCATGTAATAGAAACAGACAAAGAAGTGGTTAGAACTGGCAGACTGAACCGAGATGGGTAAGTGTAAGTTTAGTGATCAGTGTTGCGAATAACACCGTTATAAATAACGCCGTTATATAACGGCGTTATTTTTTCAGTAACGGGGTAATCTAACTAATAATTTTTCCCGCGTTACAACGCCATTGCCGTTGCTGACAGTCAAATGTGGTGCGTTACTATGAATAAATTGAAGAAACTACCAGCTGTAGCTCGCCTACTCTGCTCTGTTTATTTGTCATCCAAGACTTGAGGTGCGTTCAGGTTCGAGAATAGCGCACTACTTCTTATGACTCCAGTCTGTTTGTCCCTGCTCATTCAATTAGACAGTGCTTTCCAAATGCTTGCCAACGTTTCTGTGTTTGGTACATCTGATCTGAACCATACAGTCTATGATCTGAACGCACCCCCTGGCTAGATGCGATAGAAGTAATTGTGATTGGCTAAGGGGTAGAGTCATGTGTCATGGTAAGCCAATCAGAGCCGGTGTTTTCACACACAGACGGGAACAGCGCGTGCGGCAAACACACACACTAAACAGAGATGCGACGATATGATGGCAGAGCGATCTGATTTAATTTATTAGAGTTAAACTCTCTTTACATTGTTTACTGTTGATTGTTATTTTATTATATTGTTTCCTGTTTACCTTTGTAGTACCTGTCTGTTCTTCTCTATTCAACTGACTGGAATGCTGCTCAGAAAATTTCAAATTCTTTGACATATAGTTACTTTTATTATAGAGTAATTCAGTTACTAACTCACATTACCCAACACCATGCACTGATTTAAAAAATAAATGTGCTTTGAACTTAACCTAGAGTGTGCTTTCTTATATATTTTTTCCTGCGGTAGTGGTCTTATTTTTTATTCTCACAGGTCTTAAAATCTTAAAATGGCCTTAAAAAGCATTATATTTGGTTATCAGAAATGTGAGACCCTGATATCTGTGTGTGTGTGTGTGTGTGTGTGTGTGTGTGTGTGTGTACACACACACACACACACACACACACACACACACACACACACACACACACACACACACACACACACACATAAACACACACACACACAGCAGATTTAGTACTGACTGAAGTTCCTATCATTGTAATTGTAACAATGGCTGGACTGAAACCTAAACTGAACTCAGAACTGGTCTAGTTGGAAGCTGTGGTTGGAGAGCAAAAACAAAACTAATTTTTGACTTCTTCTCCTCCTGTCACATTTAAATTTGTCGAGATCACAGTTGTTGGAAAGTGTTTGTCTTTGCCACGTAAGTAATTTAAATGTAATAGTGAATGTAAATGTCATATTATGCACAAGTGATCAGAGATGGCAGAAAGGGCAGAAGATGAAACCCGACACTGCAATGGCACCTTAAACCACAGAGCAATCAATTTGCGCACAATGCCCAGGCAAACTAAATGCATGTAGTCTAGAGGAAATGCAGAAACCATACCAGTGCCTAGCCCTTGGAGAGGGGATTTAGAGTGATGGTGGTCTTCATCAGACATTTGTTCAAACTGAGTGTCTGTCCTCAGGCTGGAATCCATCTCTGGAATCACAACTCTACTGTCAAAAATAAATGCCATACTGTGTGCAACGCTCACAAGAACTACAGCCACCATGACCTTTGATACATTTTAAAAAAGCTCTTGCTGGAGTGTCACAGATGAAAGCATCAGGAAGTGCAACATTGTAGTGTTTCCCATTTAACATTACACCAGTTGTTGTGATGGCTTTTAAATCTTCAATAAAATCATGCATGTAATCATTCACAGACTCAGGTTTACAGGGACCCGCATATACACCTATGATAAACACTTTTGCTTTTGGTAGTTCAACTATTTGACCTAAAATAGGCCACAGCTGCACATTAGAGCTTCTTGAAAGCGGCAGCCCATCAACATTCACATGAATGTGTCTGTTGTCAGTATTGCACTTTTTCTAACAAGCCTCAGACATTCATTTTTATTATACAAGAGTTATACAGTTAATTTAAAAAACATTTTATTTTACCACCATGACAAACATCTTTTAGCAAAATCTATTACCATATCACAAAACTGTCAAATTACAGACTAAAACTAAAACTGATTTCCAGACTAAATTTTAACTATAACAAATCAAAACTTAAAGACTAACTTTAACTATATCTTTAGTGAGTGACTAGGACTAAAATTAAATTAAAAGTTCTTGTCAAAATTAACACTGTGATGTAGTACAAGCCATTTTACATGTGACCTGTGGGAACACTCCTGTGTGTTTTAGTGAAATGGATTACTTCCATGGCAATTCAAGGACAAGGAGGAGGAGAATCAAAAGTAGGGTGCAGCAACATTTAATGACCCTTGCCATGGAGGCTCTGGACCAGGCAGACCAGGCAGTGGACCATGCAGACCAGGCTGTGGACCAGGCAGACCAGGCAGTAGATCAGGCAGACCAGGCAGTGGACCATGCAGACCAGGCTGTGGACCATGCAGACCATGCAGACCATGCAGACCAGGCTGTGGACCAAGCAGTGCAGCCAGTGGATCAAGAAGTGCAGGCAATTGATCCTGATGTGCAGGTTGAGGAATATATGGAGAACAGTATTGACAAGGCTGCAAATCTGCAGTTGGACTTTGACAGTGATGTTGATGACTTGAAAAAACCTGAAAATGACAAATGAGCATAAACTGACAGCAGACACATTGACTACTCGTGTGAATGTTGATGGGCTGCCTCTTTCAAGAAGCTCTAATATGCAGCTGTGGCCTATTTTAGGTCAAATAGTTGAACTACCAAAAGCAAAAGTGTTTATCATAGGTGTATATGTGGGTCCCTGTAAACCTGAGTCTGTGAATGATTACATGCATGATTTTATTGAAGATTTAAAAGCCATCACAACAACTGGTGTAATGTTAAATGGGAAACACTACAATGTTGCACTTCCTGATGCTTTCATCTGTGACACTCCAGCAAGAGCTTTTTATAAAATGTATCAAAGGTCATGGTGGCTGTAGTTCTTGTGAGCGTTGCACACAGTGTGGCATTTATGTTGACAGTAGAGTTGTGTTTCCAGAGATGGATTCCAGCCTGAGGACAGACACTCAGTTTGAACAAATGTCTGATGAAGACCACCATCACTCTAGATCCCCTCTCCAAGGGCTAGGCATTGGTATGGTTTCTGCATTTCCTCTGGACTACATGCATTTAGTTTGCCTGGGCATTGTGCGCAAATTGATTGCTCTGTGGTTTAAGGGGCCATTGCAGTGTCGGGTTCCATCTTCTGCCCTTTCTGCCATCTCTGATCACTTGAAACTGTGTAGAAAAAGCTTACCCCGGAGCTTTTCCAGAAAGCCAAGATCATTGTTCGAGTACAGCCAGTGGAGAGCTACAGAATTTCGACAGTTCTTATTATATACAGGGCCAGTTGTGCTTTTTGAAAGGTTGCCCGATCAACAATACAGAAACTTCCTGGTTTTGTCATGTGCTATGAGAATACTTCTGTCTCTGTGTAGAGAGTTCTATGGTTATGCTAGAAAATTGTTAAGATTATTTGTTACTGACTTTGCTAAGATATATGGGACGAAATTTCTGGTTAATAATACACACATATACATTTAGCAGATGATGCCGAAAAATTTGGCCCTCTGGATTCAGTTTCATGTTTCCCTTTTGAGAACTATTTGGGACAGTTGAAAAAAATGGTGAGACGACCACAAGGTCCTGTGCAACAAATTGTCAGACGTGTCTGCGAAAGGCAATTATTTCCTCACGTCAAAAGACGTGCCTGAAGGTGTTGAACTGAAACAACCCCATGCATCTGGACCACTGCCAACCGATTTTTCCATGCATCAGGGTGTTCAATATAAGATGTATAAACTCAAAGACACGATAATCACCAACTCCACTGGTTCCAATTGTTTTGAACTAGGGGGAAGAGTTGCAATTGTGAGGAATATTGTGTATTCCTCTGCAGAAACACATACAGTGTATGAACTTTTTGAGACAGGGACACATTTTTCAGCTACCCCATTGACTCGACATGTCTTGGAGTTTATGTCTTGGAGTTTGTTTACAATCAAAACTGTCTGGTCAGCTTGCCAGTGCTCCAGTAACAGACTTCACAAAACCTCTGCTATTATTGCCTCTTAAGAAATGTTTGTGGCTTTGCCTTAGCTCCACAGCACATAAAATGATTAACTTTGCAGGATGGCCTCATTCAGTGTGGTGGAGTTTGTCGATGAAATTGATGAGGATGTCTGCAAGCAGGTGGACATCATTCCATCTGAGTGGTTCGAGGGCACTGATGGAAAACTATGCTGGTGGCCACCAGCCGGATTACTAAATGTGACCAAGGCTGTGAAAGAGGGCACGCCACCAGCTGAAAACTGGATCCTGTGTAATGTGCGTGTGATGGGAAATGCAGGTAACTTAAATTTTCCTCATTTACTACTGCTCTATTTGCTTTACTTAGTTTAAAGACTCTGTCCCCACCTTTTTCTTTTTCTCATGTTAATTTTTCTCTCTAGGTATCCCTGAGCTAATCTGTCAAGGGCTGGTAGCTGCAGATTGTCATTCCAAACAAGCAGGATCACACCAAATTCAATTCATTCAATTCAGTTGATTTCAGTTCTCACACGTGATAGTTGTGGGTGTGCTCCTTTTTGGTTGGACACCTGTAACCTCACTCTCCCTCTGCAGATTAGACTTAGTCTGTATGTGCATGTATGTCTGTGTTGATTGGCTATTACTTGTGACTTCCAAACAATGAATTTTCAAATAATCATATTTTATTTACCATAGTACCATAATAACTGTCTCTGGATTCTCATTTATCAAGGTCATGTTCTCTCTGGGCAAATTGAATAGTAGGCAACTAGACTTGCATTTGTCTAGGAAAGACAAATGCAAGTCCAGCTACGAATCATCTCTAATCTATCCTTTTTTCCTCATTTGCTGATCAGAAAAAAATAGCTAAATTATGACTCAAAACTGTGATGTTATCCAAATTGTGAATTTTGTGATACACGACAACTATTTTAAATTCCTATAATCTAGTTCTTCTTTAACATCTGCTCCACTCCTTTTATTTTGTGTCATTGTATTTTACAGCCACTTATGCAGAGGCCAGGGTGAAGCTACATCAAGCTGAGTATACATCAGACCTGACAGACACCGAGGATGGCTCAATAAAGAGAAAGTTGGTGTTTGTGGGAGAATACATGTTTAAGGTCATTTCCATAATATAGAGGCAGCAGATATGGTTTACCTCATATATCCTCATTTTAACCTATCTAGGGTGAGGGGAAACCTAAAGAGTCAGAGCAAGCAACTAGAATCAAGTGACCATTCTGATTCAGAGGAGGAAATTCCACCAACTCCCCCACAAAAACTCCTTGGGCTAGCAGCAAAGAAAATGGCCAGCCGGATCACCAGCTCCACTGCCCAGCAAGTTACCGGTTCCACGGCCCAGCAGGTCACCAGCCCCACTGCCCAGCGAGGTGCCAGCTACACTGCCCAGCAGGTCACCAGCCCCACTGCCCAGCAAGGCGTCAGCTCCACTGCCCAGCAGGTCACCAGCCCCACTGCCCAGCGAGTAACTGGTTCCACTGCCCAGAGGGTTGCAAGCCCCAGTTGTGAAGCCATGTTCTCTAAACTTCTTACAATTGTTGAAGAAATTAAGGAGACCCAGAAGGTTCATGGTAAGATGCTAAATGTACTGCTGAAGAAGCAAGATGCATCAATGATGGAGGTTCCTGATGGAGTGGTCTTCCCGCTGCAAACTCAAGCAGATGTTGAGGCTCTTGAGGAGAAACTGGGGGACCGCAGTCTAATGTCTACTGTTGTAAGTTTTTTTGTTTGTTTGTCTTTTTTAAAGTTTTGTTGTTCCAAATTAATTTTCATTAGCCTATAAAATAAAAACATGTATCATATCACAGTAAATTACATAAAGGCTACAGTAGGGTCCGACGTTAACAGTTGCCTGACTGCCTGGGGCAAGTAAAAAAAGTAGTGCTGTCAGGCGATTAAAAAAATTAATCTAATTAATTACAAGATTTGTAATTAATTAATCGAATTAATCGCATTTTAATCTCATATCTGCTAAAGGTCCCCAAATGAAGAATTTGAATTCTAGGACATTACAAAATTGTAGTGCATGACTAATCAATTGAATACACCAAGAAGAGAAGATTTGATATCCACATTTTTATTGGTGAAGTGTGCTTCATAAATGAAATTCAGATGACGCTATCTGAAACCCCTCTTTTAGGCCCTCGTCTTTCACGATTGAAATCGGCCTGCAATCAGCAGCAACCCACTTTGCAATTGAGTTTGTCAGTTTTTCTGTCGTGGCTTTGCTCATTCGTTTTCCTAACTCAGCAAGGGTGGTTTGGCGGAGTGAGCTCACGGTAGCACTAGCGGCACTAGCAGCAACTACATGTTTAGCATGGTAGCATGGTAGCACGGTGGCACAAGTGGTAACACTGTCGCCTCACTCCACTCATTCCTCCGTAATAACCCCCACTAAAAACATGCAAGAAGATCACCACCTGACCAGTGGTGACAATGGAGTACTGGTCCCCGGGCACGGGCGTCAGCATTGCCTGGCAGCTGGCAGCCCACCGCTCCTGGTCTGCCGCGAAGGATCGACAGGTCGAGGATGGGTCAAATGCGGAAAAAACTAATTTCACGGAAATGCATGGCGTGTAGTGCAACTACCACCTTGTGTAATGTGATTAATAAAGTACGTTTCTTCTTCTTTAGCATTTAAATGATAATTCAGGCTGGAGCTGCTACGGTGATAGGAAAATTCTTTTTTTCACAAGGTACAAACCACTGCGTTCTTGTTAATAGCCCCGTCTTTGTTCTTTTTATAAATAAACTTGCCGTTCAAAGGTCCAAGTAGGCTTGCCTCGCTCTCCGTTGTCGCATCGATGTCTGTTGTCACCCTGCTTTTGACTAGTGGCGCAGGTAGGATGCGACCTGGTCACTCAAAGAGCCATATTTAAAATGCTTGCGCATTGACTTGCCACTCACAATTAATTGCGTTAATTTTTATAGCGCGTTAATTTGCAGCGTAATTAATTAATCTAATTAACGCGTTAAACTGACAGCCCTAAAAAAAAGTCTTTCGGCAAGCAGAACCTGGTTGGACATTCCTGATCAGGCAAGCAGAGAATTGGATTCTATTTTTCTTTTTTCCCTCGTTCTTGTATTTCCTTTCCTGTTTCTATCCTTGAAGGAGTTCTAAATATGAGAACAGGTTGCACAGGCACACACACTCGTCTCCTTTCCATTCGTCTCCGTGGCCACTCAGCTCCAACTGACATATCAAATAGCCCATGACACCTCTCCACTCCGTCTCCGGAGGTCAGAACAGCATCATGGGGAACTACATGCACTTACACTGTGCATCTAGTGAGACATAGCTAAATGTAAACAACAGATCACTTTGCCTAAATGCGGTTGATTTACTTTTCTAATTACTCTGTTATTTTTAATTTGGTTCTCTTGTAGAGCAAATGCGTTGTAGGCTATTATAAAATGTTTCCATCTCCATCCCCTTGGCTCTTTTCTCTCCATCCATAGCGTCACGTCAGCTTTAGCTTTAGGACAGATAATGTGTGACTAATGTTTACAAATGATGATTTTATTGTGTTAATCAGGCCTGTATGGTCACACGTGCTATGAGAAAAAATGTCTTTGAATTTATTTGCTTACTAGCACATGTGCGATAGGCAGATTTGCGAGCCAACCCCATAGCGTTACTTGCTGACATGACGTCATATGTTTTGCTGAAGAGCTTGTTTGATTAAAAAAATCCTTCTGTGTAAAACGTTGATAAGCTACCGGCAACGTTACTTCGCTATCCCTCCTAGTAATTGTAGTCAACAACCATTCCCCAATAGTGTTACGTCTTGTACATTGAACTCCGTTTTCTCTCTCCTCCTGTCTCTGTCCGCACCGCTCTTACTGGACGCCTGCTGCCGCGCTCACACAAAACAAGCGCTCCCTCCTCCCTCTCTTGTGTCTCCTCGTCATTTCATCAGAGCAGACCGCGATGAAAACAGCGACAGAGGTGGCATTGTACCGCGTCGCACCACCAAACTTTCATAGAAAAGATGAGTCTGACCCATCATGTCACTGAGAGAACAGGTATCACAGAGCATCACTGTTCCTCACACTAATCAAAACCACAGAACTTTTCATATGAAAGAGAGTAATACATCATCTTACTGCAAAAGTACTAAAGGGGCCTTCACATGATAAGAAATTTTCTCTTCGCTCACCGCCAGGTAGGGCGCAGAGGCGCTGAGCGGAGGCGGCGCACATAGATATACATAGAAAGGCTAGATGGCTGATGGGACTTTCGCCGGCGTCGTCACCGGTCGGCCATCTTACCTAGGGGGACTTTTCCGGAGCGCTCTCTCGTAGTCGATGGAAGGTGAGCGACCTACACAAACAAAAATACCCTTAACTTGCTGAATTCTTGACGGATTTACAAACGGTTTGGTTTATTAAAAACCTTATTAACGTGGCTATGATTCAGGCCATGCAGACCTGTTGAAATTGCAGTTTTTCTTTTCGAAAATCGCTGCATAGTTGTGTGTTTGTTACAGCCATTTGCAAGGCTGCAATCTGGGAGTTTCAATTATTAAATAGGTTTCCGTGAGACCAATAATTATTGTATGACAACAACATATTTTGTCTAAATGACAATTTGTGTGGATGCAGTTGGGTATTAGCTAGCAAAGAAACAAGAAGTTGTGAATGAGACATGTGAGCCACTTGGACTATTACAAAGTAACCTGGACTTAATTCTATACAGGTGGGAAAGGCATAATTACTCCTTTGTTTTAACATGATTTCCAAGCTGTTTCACTAGTGAAATATATCCTCGATTTAGATTTATTGTGATACAGTAACTGGCTGGCTTTGTGTTTGCAGAAATACCCCCCTACAGTACAAGATGCCACACTTTTGTGCAGCATATGGATGCTCAAACGAACGTTCCTTCAAAACAAGAGCCCGTGGAATCACCTTTCACTCGTAAGAAATGACTTGAGGGACATATTTAGGATAATTGTTGCTAACTTGGTGGATTTGTACTTGTATAATACAAGTTATTTTGACCCTGACGTTTTAGAAATCTACCATTTGTTTACATAATAATCACTGAATATTTCTTTTTCACATTTCTTTTAACATGTTGCTGTTATTTAGGTTTTCATAATGGCATTCAAGCATAGGCTACATGAATTACCCCAACAATATCATAATTTAGCTCAGTATTTTTGTCCCTACCATTAATGTTAAAGGTAAGAAGGGTGTAAAATGTTGTCAATAATTCATATATCTTGGTATCTTCTCATGTTTTTAAGGTTTTCCCAAAACGCAGAGAAGGAGGCAATGAGAACTTGCTCTAAGAAGGGACGGTTTTGTTGCATCAAAAAATTGCAAACTGTGCAGCGAACATTTCAGGAGTGAGGATTTTGACAGGACAGGGCAGACTGTCTGGCTTAAGGCTGGTGTTGTGCCAACCATTTTCAACTTCCCTGCTCATCTCCAAAGGGTATGTGTATCATTGGCCAACAAGAATATGTGATATACGTATTGTCACGATTTCTGCAAGTTTAGGAATACATAAAGTGTTGTGCATTAAGGACATCTTAATATTTAACTGTATATTTTAGCCGGTAGCAACAAGAAGCACTGCTGCCTCTAGAAGAGCAGAAGAAAACCTGCCCATGGACCTGCACCAGGATGAGCCTCCACCTGATGTGAGTATTTGTACACAACTAAGAGCATCATATGGCTTATCATTAAATCATTTATCTCATTGGTGCCCAGGAAGGGATATGATGGTGTTACTTGAAGAACCCGAAAATATTTGAGGTGGTAATCTGTTTAAAAGGATTGAGAACCACAGGCTGTCACTTGCTCATGTTACTCATACCCTTTTATGAATAAGCATGTACAAACTACAATAAGGTGAAGGGAACCTTTACAATCAAAACTGACAATTTTGTCTAGAGACCCAAAACATAATTTCGCCTTTAGCCAAGCCAATTTATTAAAATCAATTTATTACAAGAGCACTGATTTGGGTTTTATTTTGTAGATTTAAAGAACATAGCATTGTCTTGAACTCAGCACTGATAGGTGAACATGAATTGTTAAAAAGTTACCGTTAATACTGTCCTTATTATTATTATTATTATTATTATTATTATTATTATTATTTATATATTTTTCCAAAGCCTCAGGCAGCCACTGGAGAGAGGAGAAAGAGCCTGAAGAGGAAGGCCCCTGACCACCTGTATGCATTGCCTTCCTGCCCCAAGGCTATAAAGGCCAAACTCACTCTGCAGCCTTGTGACAGATGCTGAATCTGCCCGTAAGGACCAGAGCTACCACCTGCTGACTCTGAAGAACAATGGAGGTCTGGTCATTCCATCTGAAGGCACAGTGAAAGTCGTCAGGGCAGCAGAGTGGGTCGTTCGCCAGGCAGCAACAGATTCTAAACAATCACAGCCCATCAAAGTGTTGGAGGTCCTCTACATGGTGGGGAAGAGGATAGGTTCAGAGGATGTGTTTTTGCTCGGGGAGCATATGAACGATACACGCTATGGCATCGACAGTCACCACAACACACTGTTGACATTAGTTGTGTCCCTGTTTTTTAAACTAAGGCTGCACCACATTGCTAAAATGACTACGCTTAGCCTACAGCAAGACAATGTGAGACAGAAGCTCACCAAGACAGTCCTTTTTAAGGGGCAGTAGCTCAAACTGTCCGTGCACTTGTATATATGTTGGTTTTGGGTGCATGTTGGTTTGGAGTGAATCTTGAATTGTTTTGTAATTGTGCGCACCTGTTAATAAAAGAAACTTTGATGTCATGTTACTGAATGTGTTTATTTAAAAATTTATAATAAAATATATGTAGGGTAGAACAGGTAAGATGAACAAACCATCCCCTTGATCTTTAAAACTATACACATGAGTTGTCACGAGACCCTAAAATAAGAACACAAACATCATTTCCAACTGGCTGTGGAATTCTTTGACTTCTGTGGTATAATTATTTTTTATGCTAAAGCAAATGGACCCAGGTCTAAATTTATACATTATGCATGTTAGTGATATTCAATGTATAGAACTATGTGAATCATTTAGCAAAAGATCATTCTGAATCATTAAATTAATTAGGTTTTATCAAAACGATGGTCATGGGGCAAGATGAACCAAAAGCCTTGGGGTAAATTGCCAATATGAATCACAATTCATATAATGTACATACATTATTCAGGTTAAGTTTGAAATATCATGTGGGTCAACTTACCCCTTTATATTTAATATATGTATTAATTAGAAATATAAAATATCAAACTATTAAATGTTTAACATAAACACTGATGATTTAATTTCACTGTATATGTGTGCAGCTATGGCAGGTAATGGTCTACTATCTACTTTTTTAATTTAATATGAAAGTCCATGGTTATAATTGTCCGTAAATATGCAATAACATAACTACATCTCTGGCGTTTATAACAAATCAAACCGTTTAAAAATCGGTTGAAAATTGAGCAAGTTATGGTTAATTGAATAGTACATGCTCCATAGGCATTAATGTTATCAGTGAGCCAGCAGCCCCTAGGTAAGATGGCCGCCGTGTAGCGACGTCAGCCCTCATTGGCTCACAGTGTCTGTAAGCTATCTAGCCTTTCTATGTATATCTATGGCGGCGGAGCTCAGGTATACGTCATCAACAAGTGCGAGCGATTCACCGTTGCTAGGCAACGCAAGTACTTCCTCTCACTCCGGAAAGCTAATCGTTGTTTGTAAATTATTACACACAATGTATCTGAGTTTGTTGCAAAAGAAGGCCCTTGCAGTAGTGTAGTAGTAGTAGTCGCTATTCCAGGCAGACGCAGTAGTCACTGTGTACTTACTTATTACACACAATGTATCTGAGTTTGTCGCAAAAGAAGGCCCTTGCAGCAGCGTAGTAGTAGTAGTCACTATTCCAGGCAGACGCAGTAGTCACTGTGTCTGCCTGGAATAGCGAACGTACACAAACAGCTAAGCTAACATCAAACGAGGTCAAAGTTCAAGTAATTTGAACTTTGAGCGCAGCGGTAAGCAGCAGATCTGAGCGGTGCGCCACGCCGAGGGTAGCGGTGCCACTTAGTCGGGCGCCAGCGCTCTCTCCATAGGAAAACAATGGGACAGCCGGCGCAAAGCGTTTTTACCGGTGATCATGTGTAGGGACCTTAATATTTTAAATGGTTTTAAAGTTTGTTCACAGACACAACTTTGTTTCATTTTGTAATACATATTTGTTGAACAATTGAATGTCTACTTGCAAGATTTTTGCTATTATAGCTTATTATAATTGTTATAAAAATCAGTATTAATCAAATGCAGAGGCAATTATGTGATATGAATACAATTGTATTGTATTACAACTGGCCCTTTGAGGGCAAACCTAAGGCTGATGTGGCCCAAGATGAAATTGAGCTTGACACCCCTGCCCCAGGCACTCACGCCATTCATATCAAATGGGATGAGTGCCTAAGGTGAGTGCAGACGGGCTGGATTCGGAAAGGGCATAAGTGATGAACTGCATTAATTGTGTTCTGTAGAGGTTATGGTTATTTTTAGTGTGTGCTACAACTCTCTGGCCCTGTGTTACATAACTGTCGGCCTCTGTAGCACCAGTGCTAGGTGCCGAAAAAGTTAGCGTACAGCCCTGGTGTTCATTTTTTTAAGTTCCAAAGCTGAGGCTTTGGTCTGTAGCCAAAAAACTCAAAACATTTTTTTTGCAAGTCTGGACATTGTCTTTTTTTCTCTAGTCTTCATCTAGAACAAAAATTAAATGACCCTAATTAAAAAGATAATTGAGGTAAATAGTTAACTAACTAAATAAAAGAGAAGTTAAGTGATTCAGAAGCTGACTGTTGTAATGGTGCAAGCCCAAGTTTGTGGTGTATTTTGGATACTGTTACTTTAATGACAAATCAGTAATCAATGTAATCTAAAATCGAATTTACAATCATTAATAAGCAGTTGGTAATCAAATTGAGACTTCAATAATCATAATTGAATCTAATCGGCAGCACAGAAACAGTTCTACTGTACACTTAATCTTTTGTTGATATTCAGTAAACAGTACATAACAGTAAATAAAGAAGTTTTTTAAGCAGACATATTTCTCCCTCAAGTGATTGGATCGTGATAGGTTATCTGTTTACTTTGAACTCACTAATCAACTCCCTGTGTTGCATAACTGTCAGCCTCTGTAGCACCAGTGCTAAGTGCTGAAAAAGTTAACGTACAGCCCTGGTGTTAATTTTTTTAAGTTCCAAAGCTGAGGCTTTGGTCTGTAGGCAAAAAACTCAAAAAAATTTTTTTTGCAAGTCTGGACATTGTCTTTTTTTCTTGTCTTTTTTTTTTTTGTCTTTTTTTCCTCTAACCTTTTCCTGCTTTGAAGTAACACAGAACCTGTGCACTCACCTTAACACAGAACCTGTGTTACTTCAAATGTTTAGTTAACTTTGCTGCTGAATTTTTAAATCTTTGAAGCTTATTGACTCAGCAGTTAATGTAAGCATTTTTTTCTCCTTTTGGCCCTCATCCCTAGGTTGCCATGGTGGCAGATATAGGGGGCACAAGTGTAGATGATGCAACGAGGCGAATGATGAAGTACATTCTGTCCAACGACCTGGCATTGGAGTATAACGTATTTGGCCGTCACGGGAAAAAGAAGTTTAAGGACCTAGTTAGAGAAGTTAACACTCCATCTGCAGGGATATAATTTCTCTGTTGCCCTGAAGGATCTTCGTCAGTTAGAAAAGTTAAGTGTTACTAACTTAGCTCCTTCCCCGGAGTCTCTGTGCTTTGTCGTCTTGCAGGTTCCCATGGACAGTGGCTGAATCTGGATTGTGGATTTCAGCTGCATCTCCTGCCTTGGCCCTGCCTGACATCCACTGCAACTGCTACTGCTGTTATTACATCCACTGTCACTGTTACTGTGACTGCATGTCTGTCTCTCTGTCTCTGTCTCTCTCTCTCTCTGACTGCATTTCTGTCTGTCTGTCTGTCTGTCTGTCTGTCTGTCTCACTCTCCCTCTCTTGCTCTTCCTCTCTCACCCAACCGGTCGAGGCAGATGGCCGCCCACCCAGAGTCTGGTTCTGCTCGAGGTTTCTGCCTGTTAAAAGGAAGTTTTTCCTCGCCACTGTCGCCAAGTGCTTGCTCATGGGGGAATTGTTGGTTTCTTTGTAGATAAAAGAGCTTGGTCTGTACCAGCTCTATATGGAAAGTGTCCTGAGACAACTTCTGTTGTGATTTGGCGCTATACAAATAAAATTGAATTGAATTGAATTGAAATTAAGTAAATTAGAGTAAAAATGTCTCCTGAGATGAAAATGCAAGGAATCTCTTTGTACTCTCTTTCACTGCACTATTTTAACTGCTCATCGAATTTCATTAGAAATAATACTAAAGCTTGAATCAATATATTCATAGATATCATGTGATGGCACACAGGGGTCTCAGTGCCTTCTAAGTTTTTCACAAGGCATACAGTGTCCCCTAACAGCTCCAGGAGGTAACAATTATTATTCAGTCATATTTGCTGGAACTGTCACTATATTCTGATAGTAGGAAATTAAATTGCTAATGTAGGACAAAATCCAACTCCTCTGGCTCCACTTACAGCCTGTAATCGCAGTGCTCTCCACCAATCAGGTAGAGAGAGCAGGAGGATCAGCCAATCGTAGCTCGTACACAACGTCATAACTTGACAAAACTGAAACTAAAGTCAGTGACTTGGTTGTGAATTTCAGGATGATACACCGTCAGGTCGCTCTTTTCACCTCTGTCAGCCCCCCTCCCTCCCTCCACACATGCAGACACACACAATAAGAGTGTGTTTCATGGTGAAAGAGATGCAATATCAGTTTGGAGTCTCCGGTTGCTATGGATACGGTACATGTTCTGTGGGTACGTTATGGCTGCTTTGTGTGTGTGTGTCTGCACGTGTGTTTTCATGTGTGCACGTGTGTCTGCGTGTGTGTGGGGTTCTTGGCAGAGGTTCATAAAGGCACCTGATGGTGTTTTGTCTTGAAATTTCCGACTAAGTTGCAGAATTAACTTCAACTTTTGTCAACTTACCAACTGTAGCTTTAAAGGGATAGTTGGGGTCTTTTGACAGAAAGCTGTATGAAATCCCCATTAGCAGTATCGTGCATCAACTGTGACTTTCCCCCTACTGTGTCCTGTGAGCTGAGTTCTGGCCTGGTTTTGGTGTTGATGAAATGCTATCTGGCTAGTTGGCTGGGGTCACAAATATAAAGCGTTTTGCTTCTCATAACCATATGTGCTCAAAAGAGTAATACATTTGCATCACAAAACCATTGTCCACAAAGAAGTCAATTCAATTCAATATACCTTTATTAGTCCCACAAGGGGAAATTCCAAAAAAGGGGATAAGTCAGATATCACAATCACTTGGCGTTATTCTCTCTCTCACTGTATGCAGCAGCCTGTTGACAGCTGTGAACGTTTCCATCACCTGCCTGACAGTGTTTACTGCTCAGATAGTAAACATAAACATGTCTGACTGTGACACAAGTGATGAAGACGGCACCTACACACACATACAAAATAGTGCTGTTCATAGTGCTCAGCCCCTGAGCCGTCTGTACCAGCACTGATGCTGTATCATGGCCACACCACAATGAGACTTAATGTTTTCATTCTCAATACACACTCGTTAATTCACAGCACACATTCATACTCATCATTGGTACAGCCATGAAAGACGAGACGGTCGTGCATGCAGCATTATTCAACAATCAATCAACTATGGGCAAAATCTGCCGAATCAGATTCGACTATGAAAATCCTTAGTTGAAGACAGCCATAGATTAGACTTTTTTTATTAACCCCCCCGTCCCCCCATTTTTTCCACAACTTTAAATACACATTAACATGAATCCACTGTAGTGAACAGATAAATGGAGGCAGAAGATGTCTTTCAGTCAGTAATGCACACATTCAGCGACAGCCAGGACCTCTTTTAAGCTGGACACAGTGTGTGTGCGCCTGCACGTTTGTGTTGGGGCAGCCCTACTTAATTCTAAATGGTGTTTGAAGAGCATCATGTTCATAGCTCATACTGTCAACCAACTTTGTTTTACAGAGGCTGTCAAGAAGAATGCGTTGACGGCACAAGTGAACCAGCAGGAAGCAGAGAGGGCACTGTCGAAGTGGTTCACTGGGGCAAGAGACAGAAGAGAAAGAAGGGCATCCAGGCAGCCAGTGTCAAATTAAACAGTAGAAGCAGTGGTGGCGAGTGAGTGCCATTTGTTTTAAGTACAGTTACCCTGTTCAGATATTGCTTAGTGTGGCGGCACAAGGGCAGATGGAGAGGGAATAGTGAGTTGTTTAGTGAAGATTGTTGTAATGTTATCACTAGTCAAGACGAGCCAGACAACGCCACCTTGGGAATTTCGCCCAAGGAAATAGTTAGATCAACCCCTGTTCGTTCACAATGAGGCAAGAGACATGCTTCCAAAAGAAGATCAAAAAGCAATATTTTATTACAACACTAAAAGGCAATATATGCTACAGGCACACAGGGATAAGGACACAGAAGGGCCTTCCAGTGCTGAGGCTTACCGGCAGGGAGACAGGTCCACAAGGGTGTGAGGAATCCAACAGAAAGTAAGGTCACCCCAGTCACACGTGGCAGCCACACAGACACACACACTTTAGTGAGGGGAACCCAATCCAGGGGATGCACAGCACACAAAAAGAGGGGAAACCACCACCCAGGACACCAGAACCACCACCGTCGGCTCTCAGCAACTGCAGGGGAAAACAAGGGAGAGGGGGGTTACACTCACAAAAATAATAAAACAGAATCCCCCAAAGGAAAAGAACAAGAAAACAGATTGATTAACAAACTAAATCAAAATACAACATATTCAATTGACACCACAAAACACAAAATCAGAAATGAAATAATATAACCAAGAACAAAAAGAAGTAAATTACGTAAGGTAACTTAAACAAAACAATCTAAACCCCCAAAAGAACAGAAAGCAAAATCCAGGGCGGCAAAGCAGCAGCAGGTAAAATGGCAGCAGGCAAAGCAGCGTCGGTCTCTGGCGCTGCTTCGGTTCCGCAGCATCTGTGCAAAGTAAAGTTAGCAATCTGACTGAGGGGCTTCGGCCTAGCGACAACAATTTGCCATCGGGCTAGCTTACCGATAAGGTGGTGTTTAAACACCTAAACGGGGGTGGAAAGCTTGCACACTCCGACAGCGGGAGGAAGACAGCCAGGCAAGACGCTACAAAAGGAGCAAACTTGTAAAATAAGCAGCCCAATTCCCACACCAATACAGGCAGCTAGTGCCACATTACCTGTGCAGATGGCAGCAGGGGAAAGGACGCGAGGCGACCAGGAAGTGGGCGAGAGGAAGAGCAAGAGGAAGTCCAGGTGAACCCGGTCCCCTCATATAGAGGGCCCTGGTACGGTGATTGGCTGAAGCGGAAATCAGAGCAGGACATTTTTTAAATCAGAGAGAGCCTGTCTCAAACTGGTTGGTGATTAATAATTTATTTTTGAATTGGATGGATCTTAAAGCTGGGACCAAGATGGCCTTATGTATTTAACCCAGTTGGGGCGTACTTAACACCTATTATTACACAGCTCTATTGGATTCTGCGCTCTAATTTGTCAATTTATGAATCGAGAAAAGTTGAATTTATATCGACATTATGTTTCAAATTAATTATTATACTCACAAGCCGTGTAATAAGCGGGATAATATGTAGTTTGTCAGTTGTTATGGAGAAATAAACCCCTTCAGGATCTATGGAACCCACCCTCCAGCCCTGTTAGGGTTTATTTCTCCATAACCTCTGAACTATACATTATCCCTTGTGTATAATCCTGCTTTAAACCCACATCAGGCAAGAATGCAACCAATGTAAAACCCATAGACTATCCCACTTGCAACCCATGTTTCAGCTCCCGTTGTCTCCATGTAGGACCCACATAGGACTAAAAGCTGGGACAAAAATGGGTCTTGCATATTGCCCAGTTGGAGCCCACTTAACAGCTAGCGTAATCCTACATTAAACCCACATGGCCAGTTAGCATGGGGCCAAAATGGAACCTGTAGACAGTCCCACCTGCAACCTATATTTCAGCCTATACTCTCCGATGTAGGTCCCACATAGGACTTAAAGCTGGGACCAAGATGGGTCTTGTCTGTTTTGCCCAGCTGGGGCCCAATGAAAACCTTGTGGAATCCTGCCTTAAACTCACATGGGCAATTGATTTGGGGCCACCATGGAACCCATGGACAATCCCACTTGCAACCCATATTCCAGCCCATACTGTTCCCATGTAGGTCCCATGTAGAACTTAAAACTGGGACCAAGATGGGTCTAGCCTGTTGTGTCCAGGTGGGGCCCACCTAATATCTGGTGCAATCCTGCCTTAAACCCACATGGGCAATTGGCTTGGGGCCAACGTGGAACCCGCGGACAATCCCATATGGGGCCCATTTATTTGCCCACTTTGTACCCACATGGGCCCTACGTAAAAATGTTGGCTGGGATATAGCAGCATCGACAATAAAGTGACTCATTCCGCTCATTCAGCAACAGACTGATCAATCCCGCTGCACCACAGAGTGACAGAATTTTCATTAATTTAATATTAGAAATAAGTATCTACATTTGCTCCTAACTCTTAAGCATATTACCTTTCTTGTTTTTATTCAGGGGCTTTTTGTAACAAAAGAATTTCTTGGACTTATGTAAATGAGATGCAATGAGCAGCACTGTGTTACCTGGCTCCCCTGAGTGAGAATCTTTCAGGCTGGATTTCTCAAGAAACTAGTTTGAGGAGTGCCTACATTCAAATGGCCATATCTTCCTCAAATATTTTCAGATTTCCATGTGTTAGACATGGAAGGAAAGCTTAGAAACTACACTTTTAGAATCTGTAAATAACTGGTTGCTGGTTTTCTCGTGGCTGGTCACATATATATATTTGTATATACATAATTGACACATATATATCTGATTATATCTTCTTGTACATTGAGGTTTATTACCTCATAATTCTACATATATTTTTACATATATTCACTGTGTATTTCAAAATATAATCTCATATGCAGATTCTGTTTTCTGAATCTGACCAATTAGTCAGACCCAAAGTTGCAGACCCGGAGACAGAACTTAATGAAAATAAAAACACTCAACGAGTGGACCAAAACAAACTAAAGATGCACTCAAAAGGAGTGGATGAATAACAAATGAAAGACGCACTCAAAAGGAGTGGATAAACAAAAGGAGCTCCGACGAAGCAGGTATGACAAACAAGGCACGCATGGAAGCGGCAGAAAGGCACTGAAACAAAAGAGCAAAGCACACAATAAGTGGCTGGATCAAAACAATGGAACATTAACACTTTCTCAGAGAAGAGGGGAGAACAAAGAGACGTAGTACTTACAAACCAGTAGACCAGACAACGTCATGGGAGGATGAGGAATAATCCGGCAACGTGTGGGAGAAAGCTCACTCCTTAAATACTCAGCCTGATCAGGAAGAGTGCACACAGGTGAGTAGCAGGAGGCAGAGCTGGCAGCACGTAAGGGGATGCCCAGCCATGCCAACAGGGGTGAAGAGACAGACACACACAGGGAAAAAAGGCAAGGTGACACAAAAGGAGAAACAGGAAGGCAGGATCCTAACAGATTCAAATGCAAGTTGTACTGATAACCTCTGTTTTCACACGCAATCATCATTTTTAAATCAGGGTGTATGTATTGTATGTGTTGTAATTTACCATAAGGTGTATACCATTTGTGCAATATTTCTTATTCTTATCTATTTTTATTTTTTATTTTTGTCTTCTTGTCCTCTGACTTCATGTATTAAAGAGACCTGATTCATCACACCGAGTCTATAATTCTTCAGAGAATTAGCAACTCTCAAAGAGCAACAAGGAGAATTTCCCTTACAGCCTCAAAACCTGTCACCAACACCTACAATAATTAACACTACCAATTATCTCTCTCACACACACTCACACACACACACACACACACACACACACACACACACACACACACACACACACACACACACACACACACACACCTGCACTAAGAAATGCTGAATTAACTAATTAATATTAATACAAAAATAATAATTTTTTATTTTGTTTGAAATTATGTCATTTATCAAATCAGACCCCCACCCCCCAAAGTCACAGAGCAAAGTAAATAAAGTACAAATAATGAAATAAATAATTGAATTCATAAATAATGAATGTGTAAATACAAACTGACCATATATATAGATATAGATACAGATGTATAGATATATTCAAGGACTACCAGGTGTCAGGACCTGTGTTTTTTGTTGTTGCTTTAGTTTTGGTATTTGTACTGGTGCTCTTCTCTCCACCTTCCCTCTCCCTCTTGTGTTTTCTCATTGCAGGTGCGACAGGTGACGGGGCTGGCCAATCTCTGCCTTTGCTGGTCTCCAGATGAGGCGCACCTGTGTCTCATCCCCACTGATCAGCTCTCCATAAGACTCTGGTCATTCTTCCTCCTTGTCACCAGATAATTACCAGTCACTTCTCCTACGTTCACCTTGTGGTCTCCATCTCTTGTGGGTTGCAACCTCCTGTCTGGTTTCTCCGCTGTCACGCCGAGGATACATGACTCTTTTCTCCTCCGCCTTGGTTTTTGAGAGCTGGAGTGTTTTGTGTTTTTCCTTGTGCTGCCTTAGCCTGCAGTGTTTCTTGTTGAACATTAATAAACTGTTGGTCCAAATCTACGTACCGTAACACCAGGATGGGTCAAAAGCGGAGGAATTAAGGGGCCTTTCTGTGTGGAGTTTGCATGTTTTCCCCATGTTCACCTGGGGTATCCTCCATAAAAAAAACCCAATAAAAACATGCAAGAAGGTCACCACCTGACCAATGGTGACAGGAAGGAACTGGGTCCCGCTGCTGTCGGCTGGCAGCACACCACTCCTGGTCTGCCGCAGAGGAAGGACTACCAGGATGGGTCAAAAGCGGAGGAATTAATTTCACATATGCATGGCGTGTGCATGTGATGCATGTGCTTGTGTGGAGTGATCAATAAAGTATGTCTCTTCTCTCTCTCTAATGGTGTAAATGTTATATTAGGTGGGAAGCAGCAATGAAATGTTCTGTAACAGTGTTACAGTGTCTTCCAATCATGTAATCTTGTTATTTACACTGCAGCATTTGATAAAAACACACTTGAACTCTGCATTTGCTACTCTCTGTGAGTGTGTGTGCATTTTCATGGTTGTACAGGTTGTGCAGCAGTGAGGGGAGTTGGCAGCCTGAAGTCAGTAAATATATTGAGGGGAGGCTTTGCACAAATAACTGCATTAACATGTTCTGCAGATGAATGTATGCTGGCTGAAATGTGTTTTCTTACATCATAGAATCAGTGTGTGCAGATATCACTATATCCACTTGTGAATAATTAGCTTTGCAGAACTTCTGTTACTTTAATTTCCCTCTCTTTTCTATGGAGTCATGGAGGTTTGGGCTATAATGAGTTGGAATTTTTTTGTCCAAACCCAAAAAGACCAGTGTGTGTGAAATGTGTTACCTGGCACTGAACAGGACCTGTCTATTGATTAAAAACTAGAACCTGGACACACGCAGAACCAAGAAATGCTGAACCTGAACCTGGCTGGAAGACCAAATTCACACCAATTTCTAAGCTAATTGTGCTTAAGGCTCTTAAAGGACTCAAAAGTAACCTAATTGTAAATGAGTCTCCCAAGCAGTGCATTCAAACCCCAATAACATCAACTGCAGTCTTCCATTATCCAAAAATTCTCCTTCTCCTTTTTTTAGTGTTTCTGTCGCATCAATCAAACATCTTAACATGCATTCACTGGAACATAGTTGCAAATCAGGTGGCATATTCACCGTCACCCAAGTGAATATATGTTTGAGCATGTTGTGGTTCAAGTTCTGCATCTTTTCAGCATGCATGTGTGTATGTGAGTTTTCAGCCTTAATAACACTGCCTTATTCCTCAGAGAGTAATCTATTCAGAATCAATGGGGCCGAGATTTTTCTCTATTCTCTCGGGGCAATTTTTTCCCCAAAGACTTGCTCTTCTCCCCAAGATTGCAATGTTGAATAGCAACACATAACACATAGAAAGTAGGCCACAAGCATCAGTCCTCCTTCCAGTCAACTTTTGCTAAGGAAAAATGGGAGGTAGGAGATGGAGCTGTGGAATACTGCACTTATATAGGAGACATAAGAGTTGTGTCTGTTAGAACAAGAACAAAAACATTTCTTTAACTACCTGTCAAACTACCTGCTTTCTTACAATCATCGAGGAAAAACAGTTAGAAAAAACCTTTAACAGAAGAATTGAGAACAATACTAAGAGTTCAAAAGCACTTTTTAGGATGACAGAAAGCCTCCATAGAGAGGTTTTAAATAATATAAACTTTTTTTTCTTCCTGGAATTAAATATATTCATATCCATCTAGCAAACAGCACATTATGATGAATGTAATCAATGTATTGACTGAGTTATAGATGTAATGGGATTGAATGCATTAGGGTCAGATGCACTGTGGTACACATGTGCTTATTCCCTGTGATTTCCCCAGTGATCAGTGTGCAACATTGATCAAATTCAAGTGGGGTTAATTGGTTTATGATACCACTAATAATAACAGTTTATACAGGTGAGGTGCTAAGTTCTAAATACAATGAGACTGAATAGGCCTCCATGGGTTTGATGCATTATGTAACTCATAAATTATACACGTCATCAAAATTGGCTCGTGTCCATTTACTTTTATTTTTTTATTTTTTTTGCACTGTGCACTAATAGTGTGTTTAGCACAAACTGATGTCTAAGGGAAAAGTCAAAACACGTGTACAGACCCAAACGCAGTGACTCAGCATAAGGACAGAGGAAGAGAGAGGGCTAAATAGTTCAATTGTCTTTTCACAGTCAACATAGAGAATCAATCCATAGAGCAGCAGGTCAGAGGTATCAAGTCCAAAAGAGAATCCAGTCTTAGTACTGACAAGCAGGCCAGTGGACATAGATCAGAGATGGAATCAAAGCTTTAACTCTCAAGGCAGACCTGCAGGGTGAAGGCTGGAGCATGTAGCAGGCGCCACATAGGTGAGCAGACAAATACTGGTGGGGAAACCAGTGCTTATATACTGTGGTGGATGATGAGGCTTGATTGAATGATTGAGGACAGATTTGCTCAGGAGAAAAGGAGGCTGTGTCAGACCTGTCAGCCATGCCCTGCAGTTAAACACATACATACAGAGGACAGACAGGGTAAAGACAGACATGAGACACGAGACAGAAGGAGAGGGAAACACAAGAGCACACCAGGCAAAAGGTAGGAAGTCTGCCTGCAGATTCCGACAACACGTCTACAAAGATTTAGACCAACATATGGTTTCATGTTTAAATCCTTAGGACAAGACGTGAATCGGAAGGGGGTTTAAAAATCATATTTTCAGAGATATCACACTTTTTATTATGAAATTCCCCCAAATTACATTCATAATGATTTATGAATGTTTTTATAAAATTTCCAGGAATTGTTTTTGGGTTACATAATAATCAGAATGCCCGACATCAATCACAATTACTGCTTATCATGCCTTTTATCTATAAGTCCTCTAAAAGCAGTGCCAGCAATGCTCTTTGTGGCATTATACACGTCCATCTGGAAAATAATTGCTGAAACTGGTTATGGGAATTTTTTGGAGGGTTACGTCCTGGGTGTGTTGGGTCAGCAGTGATGTTTCCTGCCCATTTCCTGACTCAGAGGATGTATGAGTCCTGAAAATAGGACAAATCTACTGAGTTTATTTTTCTGCAGCTCTGATTGTCTATTCCTTTCCTGTTTCCTGTTGCAGAGTAGAGGTGGATCAACAGCTTCTAAGACAGGTTGAATTTCATGATCTGGCACAGGAAAAACATCTTCTGCTGTTTTAGAGGTTGCCATCGATGTTGGATGCCCACTTCAGGTCCTGGTCCTGGTAGTAGAAAGGTTTCCACAGCAGACACAGTGCTATTGAGCATGGTGATAGAGGGCACTGTCATGAAGTCTGTTGCAACTGTATGCAGACTCACCGCCGTCCCGAATGAGGCAAATGACAGTTGTGTTGTCTGGAAACTTCAGGAGTTTAACAGATGGGTCTCCTGATCAGTGCATCTCATCTCATCTCATCTCATCTCATCTCATCTCATCTCATCTCATCTCATCTGCCACCGCTTATCTGGGGTCGGGTCGCAGGGGCAACAGCTTCAGCAGAGGACCCCGAATTTCCCTTTCCCGGGCCACATTAACCAGCTCTGACTGAGGGATCCTGAGGCGTTCCCAGGCCAGTATGGAGATATAATCTCTCCACCTAGTCCTGGGTCTTCCCCGTTGTCTCCTCCCAGCTGGATGTGCCTGGGACACCTCCCTAGGGAGGCGCCCAGGGGGCATCCTTACCAGATGCCTGAACCACCTCAACTGGCTCCTTTCAATGCAAAGGAGCGACTCTACTCCGAGTCCCTCACGGATGACTAAGCTTCTCATCCTATCTCTAAGGGAGACACCAGCCACCCTCCTGAGGAAACCCATTTCGGCCGCTTGGATCTGCGATCTAGTTCTTTCAGTCATGATCCAGCCCTCATGACCATAGGTGAGAGTTGGAACGAAGACTGACTGGTAGATCGAGAGCTTTGCCTTCTGGCTTAGCTTTGGGTCACAACGGTGCAGTAGAGCGAATTCAATACTGCCCCCGCTGCTCCGATTCTCCGACCAATCTCATGTTCCATTGTCCCCTCACTTGTGAACAAGACCCCGAGGTACTTGAACTCCTTCACTTGGGACAAGGACTCATTCCCTACCCGGAGTAGGCAATCTATCGGTTTCCTGCTGAGAACCATGGTCTCAGATATAGAAGTGCTGATCCTCATCCCGGCCGCTTCACACTTGGCTGCGAACCAATCCAGTGAGTGCCAGAGGTCACAGACCGATGATGCCAACAGTGCCACATCATCTGCAAAAAACAGCGATGAGACCCTCAGCACACCGAACTGCAGACCCTCCTCCCCCTGACTACGCCTTGATATCCTGTCCATGAATATCACGCACAGGATTGGTGACAAGGCACAGCCCTGATGGAGGCCAACCCCCACTGCAAACAAGTCTGACTTACTGCCAAGTACCCGAACACAGCTCTTGCTTTGGGCACATAAAGATTGGATGGCCCTGAGTAGTGCCCCCCTCACCCCATACGCCCGCAGCACCTCCCACAATATCTCCCGGGGGACCCGGTCATATGCTTTCACCAAGTCCATGACACACAGACAGACACACTGGATGGGTATGCTCCCAGGCTCCCTCCAGGAACCTTGCAAGAGTCAAGAGCTGGTCCGTTGTTCCACGACCAGGATGGAATCCGCATTGTTCCTCTTCAATCTGAGGTTTGACTATCGGCCGAACCCTCCTTTCCAACACTTTGGAGTAGATTTTACCAGGGAGTAGTGTGATACCCCTATAATTGGCACACACTCTCCCTAATTTTGGCAGTCCCTCGGCACTGTCCCAGACTTCCATGCAATGTTGAAGAGACGTGTCATCCAAGACAGCCCCTCAACACCCAGAGCCTTCAGCATTTCTGGGCAGATCGCATCAATCCCCGGGGCTTTGCCACTGCAGAGTTGTTTAACTACCTCAGTGACTTCCACCAGGGTAATTCATGATGATCCCCCATCAGCTTCCAGCTCTGCAATACAATATAGAGGGCGTATCGGTCTGATGCAGGACTTCCTCAAAGTGCTCCTTCCACTGTCGTGGAATGTGAAGGCCAAATGCACAAACCACAATCAGGCCAAAACAGCAGTACAGCAGAGCAAAGTACTTTATTGTCGACAATAAAGGAGAATAGTTCAGACTTGCACAAGGTACAAACCCGAAGGATTCTGACCTACAGTGGTCTGTGTCCTGTCTTTTATACTGTTCACCACACAAAGAAGCAGCAGCTGCCAAGACACTTGCACACGAATCATAGGCAAGTCCCAGGAAGCATGCACATGAATACCATCATATCTCTGCTCAATGCTCAATAGCAGCACTACACTACTGTTGCCACAGACATTTCTCTGGTTATCAGTTTTCTGCTTACATCACAACAGGATAGCTGACACATCTGTTTCACAATTTATTACATGTCTGCATAGGAAAAGATTTCTACATCTGTTTCTCAAATCAAGATTCAAGATTCAAGATCTCAAGAGGATCCAAGATTGCTTTTATTGTCATTGAGCATGGACATGTCAACGAAATTAGCATTGCAACCCCCATGTAGAAGAAAGATAATAAAATAAGATAAAACAAACTCATAGGCATAAAAAGTCAGCATTCAAAACGTATATACAATATACATAAAATGCAATGAAAATATACCAAAAATGTAATAAAAATCTATATAAAATGCAGTGAAATAGACTGAAATGAAGCGGCGATAAAGTAAGTACAGTGTGTGTACTTAAATGTTAAGTACACAGAAGGTGCAGGTGAAGGTGGTCAAAGTGCAATGTGCAAAAAGAAGTGTCCTCACAGTCTCTCCCTCCAATAGGTGGGAGTGACTGTGTCAGGGTGTAATGGCTCTGACAGCTCTGGGGAAGAAGCTGTCCATCAGTCTGTTAGTGGTTGTTCGGATGTTCCTGTACCGCTTTCCTGATGGAAGCGGTACAAACAGTCTGTGGCCCGGGTGGCTGGGGTCCGTGGCGATGGATCTTGCCCTCTTCTCGACCCAGCCTATATATATAGAGTCTGGGTCAGGAAGGGGGCAGCCCACGATGCCTTGTGCAGTTTTTACCACCCGTGCCAGTTGTTTCCGCATCTGTGCCATGCAGCTGCTATACCACACTGTCACACTGAGGCAGAGGATACTCTCGATCGTGGCCCTGTAAAAGTTCATGAGCAGACAAGAAGAAACTCCAGCCCGCTTCAGTTTCCTGAGGAAGAAAAGCCTTTGTTGTGCCTTCTTAACCAGGCGGGAGGTGTTCATGGACCAGGAGAGGTCAGATGTGATGTGGAGGCCCAGGAACTTGATGTTGTCCACACGCTCCACCACTTCTCCATCCATGAGGAGGGGGGCGTGATCCGTCTTCCTGGACCTCCTAAAGTCCACAATGACCTCCTTGGTCTTCCCTGTGTTCAGAATCAGGTTGTTGGCTGAACACCACTGGGTGAGCTGGTAAATCTCCTCTCTGTAGTGGGTCTCGTTGTTGTCTGAGATGAGACCCACTACTGTAGTGTCATCTGCGAAGTCTCTAATCCAGTGGCACAGTGATGCAGGCAGACCCACCGCGTGTAGCTTCAACGCCAGTTTGTCTGGGATGACGGTGTTAAAAGCTGAGCTGAAGTCAACAAATAGCATCCTGACACAGGTGTTGGGCTGCTGCAGATGGGTCAGGGCTGTGTGCAGGGTGATGGAGACAGCATCCTCTGTAGACCGATTCCCTCTGTAGGCAAACTGAAGGCTGTCTAGGTCTGAGGGGATGAAGTCTCTGATGTACCTGAGAAGAATCCGCTCAAAGCACTTCATGATTACCGGGGTTGTTGTTATTGAAGTGGTCTTCAATTTTCTGTTTATACCGGAGCTTGGCCTGCTTAATTCCTTTCTTCAGCTCTATACGAGCCCCGCTATAAGCCAGCCTATCTCCAGATCTGTAGGCGGTATCCCGGGCTTTGAGCAGGGACTGTACCGTGCCATCCAGCCGTGGTTTCTGGTTGGGAAACACTATGATGGTCTTAACAGGGAGGACAGCATCAGTTCAGAACTGAATGTAGGACAATACAGATGATGTATACTCCTCCAGGACTGCCCCTTTACTGAAACACATAGTCTATGTGCTCAAAGCAGTCCTGAAGTGCAGAGGAGGCCTCCTAAGTCCATACCTGTACTGTCCTGGTGGTCGGCTTTGTTCTGCAGGCCAGAGGCTTGTAGGCAGGAATCAGTTCCGCTGAAATGTGGTCTGACATGCCCAGCTGTGACGCTGCTGCAGCCTTGTAAGCAGCAGGGATGTTACAGTAGACCTGATCCAAAATGTTATTGTCTCTGGTAGGAAAGTCTATGTGTGGGAAACACCGCCTTCCGTTCAACCCGCTTCCGGGTTGTCGTTCATTGCCCGCTGATTAGGCAGTACAGCTCCTCTCATGCTAGCTTAGCATTAGCCCGCGGTGGGATGTAGACGGCCACAATAACAATGGCCGTGGGATGTAGACGGCGGTGGGATGTAGACGGCCACAATAACAATGAACGAGAGTTCTCTAACCAGCTTGAACGGTCAGCATTTCACCGCCAGGTATTCAAAATCAGGAGAGATGAATGTGCCGATGGTGTGTGTAGCTGTACACCAGGCATTATGTAGATACAGCACCAAACCTCCACCTCTGCTTTTACCCGAAGCTGCAGACCTGTTCGCCCGGTACAGAGAGCGCCCTGCTAGCTCCACTGCTGCGTCGGGGATGTTATCGTCCAGCCAGGTCTCTGTGACAACGGCAACACAGCTGTCCACCTGGCGAGAGACAATCCGTAGACGCCTTGAGAGCTTCCAGAAGAGTGGTGATCGTAGAAGTGAGTAAAAACAAACAAAACGTAAACACGGGAGCCGCGCCGCCATTATGCCTACTTTGTAATCATCACATCTACATAGGAAATGATTATACTACATCTGTTACTCAAGTCATCACATGTTTGCGTAGGAAAATTATACTACACCACCGCCCGACTACGCTCTCTGTAGAGGTCAACAGTGTCCCATCCTTACTGTACACAGCTTGGATGGTTCCCCCTCCTGAGGTTCTTGACAGTTTTCCAGAAACACCTTGGTGCTGAACGAACTTCCTTCTCCATGGCTGGTCCGAACTCCTCCCACACCCGCTGCTTTGCCTCCCCTACAGCAGAAGCTGCTGCCCGTTGGGCCTGTCAGTACCTTGCAACTGCCTCTGGAGTCCTCCGAGATAACATATCCCGGAAAGACTCCTTCTTCAGTCGGACGGCTTCCCTGACCACCGGTGTCCACCGCGGTGTTCGAGGGTTACCGCCCCTTGAGGCACCCAAGACCTTTAGACCACAACTCTCCGCCACAGCTTCAGCAATGGAAGCTTTGAACATCGCCCACTCAGGTTCAATGCCCCCCATCTCCACAGGGATAGCAGAAAAGCTCCACCGGTGGTATGAGTTGAAGATCTCTCGGACAGGGGCCTCCTCCAGACGTTCCTAGTTCAGGGTCTCCAAGAAGGCCGAATACTCTGAACTGCTGTTCGGTGCGTATGCACAAACAACAGTCAGAGTTTTCCCCCCCATAACCCGAAGGCATAGGGAGGCGACCCTCTCGTCCACTGGAGTAAACTCCAACGTAGCGGCACTCAGCCGAAGATTTGTGAGTATCCCCACACCCGCCCGGCGCCTCACACCTTGGGCAACTCCGGAGAAGAAAAGAGTCCAACTCCTATCCAGGGGTTGGACTTAACGGCTCCAGATGGGGGGGCCTCCTCCAGGCCAGGTATCACCTCCTCCTCCACGTTTTTCCATGAGGTCTGTAAGAACCATTCTTAGTCTGGACCCTCACCTGAGACCAATCTGCCATGGGAGACCCTATCAGGAGCACTAGGCTCCAGACAACGTAGCCCTCAGGTTCACGGGACACACAAACCTCTCCACCACGGTAAGGTGATGGTTCCCGGAGAGCGATCGGTGCAGTCATGTAAAAAAAATTGTCTGAGTGGATTGTCAAATTTTCTAAAGATCCTCTCTGGTGACTGACATAAAAGAGACCTGAACAAATTTGATTGGAAAGCACAGCCCTCTGCCAAGGTCCATAGACTACTCTTCCATGATATGCAAATCTGCAAGCACAAACATTGAATTGTGACATAATATCACATTTAGCCCTCTTTTCTACAGTGGGCTATGTTTTGCCACCGTTTAACTACCACCAACTTTAAGATGTATGGTATTTATTCCATCAGGAGCAAATGCCCTGTAATAAATGTAATTAATGTATCTGCCCCAGATTCTTCATCGGCTCACAATACACCCTTCCAACAACTTTTTTGAAATGCAGGCCAGTGGTTTTTCCACTAATCCTGCTGACAGACAAACAAACCAACAACCTGGACTGAAAACATAATTTCCTCAGGAAACAAAAATAAATGAATTGGGGTTTTTTTGTTTGTTTTTTTGTTTTTTGCCCCCCAAAATTTGAAAGGAAGTAAAAGTTTTTTAACCCCTGAGTTGTTTCTGCAGGTATTCCTTTGAAGCTATGTATGGCCTCAACAAGCTCTACCACTCAGAGGGTTAATGCAGCCTGTAGACAGACAAAGCTGATGCTTATTAAGCTTAATATTTCTGTGTGTATGATTGCAATAAAAGTTAGATCCATCATAAAGTTAGCTTCTGTCTGGCAAAATAATCCACATAGATCCACATAGCTGAATGTTGGTGTTGTGATAACAAGCTGTTGTGTAACTGACAATGAGATACAATGATAATGTCATTATATTGCCTGCTTTCTGCCTTATGCTTTAAAGGTTATTTTCCTGTTCTTATCACGTCTTTAATATTAAACATGTTTTCCTCCACTTGGTGTGTGCGTGTGTCTGCTCATGACCTTCTGAAGCAGAGCCCCAGGGCAGGACAACAGCAATCATCTGACCTTAATAGAATTTAGAGAGATTCTGTCCCCTGGCTATGGACCATCAGTCTGCAGAGAGGCAGGTGGTAGTGAGGGAGGGGACACAGAGAGAGTGTTATTTCTACTCCATCAATGTGTGTAATCCAGACAAAATATGACCACAGAAATTAAACCAAATACTGAGCTTAGTCTCACACATGACATGACTGGGCTGCTGGTAAAGGTCAGAATCAGTGTTTGGTTGAAGGCCAGTTCAACACACAAACTCACAGAGAAGAAAAATGTTGATGCACTGTTTTCTCTGGGTTATAACTTTCTGCCATTTTTTACTTTTGGTCACACACTAAAAACACCTCTGTACTGTGATATCATTTAATGGGGTGTGGCCAGAGGTGACAAATGTTTGAATGTTTCAACCCAGAGCAACCAATTTGGTGAAACATTTTCAGGCCAGCAAACTCTTAAAATGTGTGGAAATGTCAGACCACTGTCTCAAAATCCCTTTTCAAAGGGGGAATCGGGGGGGACAGTCTTCTTGCCCAAGCAGATTAAGTCCACTACATGCAATGGTTGGACAAGGGTGTGGCAACACAGGGTTTGAACTTCTCTCTCTTTTTATTCCTCACACAACTACCTCTATCACTTTTTATACAAATGAAATGATGTGAAAATGAGCACCATGGATGTCTTCAAGGAGATACTCTCAAAATCTCAAGAAGTGGTTCATTACTACCATTTATACATTTTACATTTATACAATTCATTGCTTCGAGGCAAAAAGGACACCCAAAAATCCAGTATGTTATCTAGAGATCAGGGAGGCAATGTGATACATCCAGAAAGAGACTCTCATGACAGGCTTTTTACTGCGCCTTCAAATGTGGTCACTCAGAATGAGAACTAAAAGCAAGGCAAGCTTTAGAGGCAGTGCAATTGCCTAAAAAGTCAGTGAAATTATATGAGAGAAGATGATGCAAATTTTCTGTTGAAAAACAGGTGTTGCAAAAACTAAGGCAAATGTGTTTGTTCCAACCTGAGCAAAATGTTAGATGTTGTAATTATTCTGAAGTGATATGATTTTGTTCAATGAGCATATAGAGTCAAAGAGAGACTGGAGGCGAATGACTTTTGAAATTAGTCAGAATCTGAGCAGTCAGACAAACACAGCACAGAAATACTCACAAATCCATACAAGACATACTAACTAACAGACAATGCAAAAACAGCTGACAATTTGTGTGCCAAGGTAAATTCTCTTGCCTGATACAAGAGAACCGTTTCACAAAATTATATCACCGGATGAATAATCAGGGTGTTACATGTAATAATTCTTCTTAAATACCAGTACAAGTCCAATACTTGTGATAAAAGGATAAAACTTCTTCTTCTTTTTTTTTTTTTCCAAATGCTCAAAAAAGTACATTAAAAACTATTAGTTGCTAGTCATAAAGGATTTAATGCCTTTTTCTGGGGGTTAGGTGGTTAGAGCTATTAAGGGATAGGCTTAGGTTATTAAGATCAGAATTTATGTACAGCAACTTCCTTACTTATTACTTACTTATTACTTTATTACTATCAGTAATTGGCAGTAATTAGGATATTGTTGAGGGAGAATGCTTATTTAATGGGTAGTAGTTGCTATATAGGGTTAGGTTTGGTTTAGATAAAACCAAGGTTAGGGGTGGGGTGGAGTGGCACACCTGAGGGGGACAGAGGCAAAGTCACTGGTGATCAAGCAGTACCTGAGAGGCTGATTAAGTATATACCACAGGGTTATATGGGACTGTGCTCACTTGGCCAGGGGCGCCACCGATGGGGGCCATGGCCACCATAATACAACAGGATGGCCAGAATACTAAAGCACTGTGTAGGGGAATCAGGTCACTAAACCTCTGGGTTTCGTGACTCGTTAATATAAAAAGGGGCACCAACCTTCCTCAGCTCTGAAGGATTTTATTCTTTTCTTCTTTTAATGAATAATACAACAAATAATATGGATTATACAATGTAATACAAACAACTGTAGACAATGAACAATGAAGAAACTATTGCAAAATAGTAAAAAGAATGAGCCTGGCAATAGTAAGAAGTAGGTTTGAGGAAAAATGGGGACACAGATGTAGTGTTAATTTCTTGAATGAATGACTAAGCGAGTCTAAATGAAAATTGAGATTGTTATAGACTATGACACCAACTCTTTGTTCAAAGCAGAATGGACAATGCCCACTTCCATGCCAGCGGTGCTCAAATGGTGGCCTGTCCCGAACTGCCAAGAAGGGAGGGGGGTGTGATGGCTCCAGCCAGAGACACACAATTAAGTTAAGTTTGTCACACTGCGTCATCTGCCTCCTGTTATCCAAACTGGCTTCCACCAATCACGCTATCTTACAGTTCTGAACAGTACACGGATATACATTAGGTTACAGAAGTGCAGTGGAAAAGTACAGAATAAGAATGGATGATATCTCTAGACAATGGCAATTATAACAATACCATACATATTGTGAGTTTAGTGCTGTGGGAACATCCAAAGTTGAATCAAACATATAGATTGCATTATCCTGATATGATAGAAAAGAAAGCAAACAGATACGCAAAACAGTTTGCTACAGGAATGTCTGATTTACAAATTGTCAATGTTAACTGATTCTTGGGGTATCTCTGAGGCCTGGTGATTGTCTATTCAGATGGTTTTAACGCCTTCATCTGGTGTGGAGCTGTAAAGAAAGAATTACCATCTCCATGAGAAGAGTTTAAGTATTAGGTAACTCTTTGAAGTTGAAATGTCTGTTGTCTCCAGCTCTTCTGAAGAATTACTGAGGAAGAAGGTCAGTTACAGTACATGTTCTGCTACAACTCAACACATATTGCACACTCACCTCTGTGATGGCTTAAACTGTTCTCTTTGGCGAGGCAACTGATGGCAGATGGTAGTGATGATGATGATGCTACGCACACCTGGTTTTCCAGGTTTGGGTCAGTCAGTCTTGAGTGGCACAGAGTCTTTGCCAGAGACATTTTTGAGAAGAAACCTGGTTCCACGTTAAACCGTGTAAGAAATATGTTCATTTCCTTTTGTTTATTTTTCTTGTCCTGAAACTTCTTGCCAACCACCAGCATATTCAGATGTCATAACAGGATTTTTGGAGGAGAAAGAAAATATATCTTGTTTCCTCTTTCCAATCGCCCATGACACAGTTGTATAATATTAGTCATATAGAATGAGACATTCATAAGTGTTTTATGATGACTGATAAAGAACCAGTATGCTACTGATATGTAAACTAAAACGCAACTAATTCATGGTGAATATGTGTCCCTTGATATGAAGTGTTAGTAGCATATGAAGAAGTGGAAAGAGCCTATCTCCCCCTCTTTCAAACTTTCAAACCTCTAAGCTTTAGGGCATTTAATCATTCGCAACTGGACTTTGTCAGTTTGTCTTGGAAGACGTTTCGCCTCTCATCCAAGCAGGCTTCATCAGTTCATGCGCACCAGACTAGATAGGACAGCTCTAGTCTAATAAAATGGTGTTAGGTTCAAGTACTTATCCTCTGAGTGAGGCCAACCCCCAAAACCAAGGATAGTATCACTCTATTGTGAGGCAAACGATCCCCCATTAAGGCGGGGTAGGGTGCAACCCTTAGGTGTCAACGACAGTCGTCTGCCTCGTTAGTGTCCCATTCTTGTCACTGGGAGACTCCTTGAGCCATGTGTGAATGGCTTTGTTGTTTATTTTCAGAGGCTAAATTTTTTGAATCTCTTTGGAAGAGATGAAAGGACAGCATTGTATGTGGGAGATAGGTGGTGTCTCAGACCTCCCCCTCTGTTCAGAGACGGTTTTTCAACTTTGACATAGATGGCTTCTCTCACTCCACTTTCAAACCACCTGTCTTCTCTGTCCAGAATATGTACATTTTTATCCTCAAAGGAGTGTGCTTCCTCCTTATCTAAACCTAACCCTAGCTGTTGATTGATCATATTAAATAAGGAAGAGTCAATTAAAGGTAAAACTTCTTTCAGCAGCAAAGTAAAGAAGTAGAGCTCTGTCTCTCTTCTGCCATTTCTTCCCAAAACACTTGAATGTGTGCCTTTACTCAACTCTCTCATTGTCTCCACCAGAACAACCTTCTTCATCCCATTACAGCCTGCTGAAAAAAAACAGCTGACTGTTCCTTTACTGCAGATTGGAGGATTGCTTACACCTGTAATGGAGTGTATGTGTGAAAGACAGGACAAGCCACATTGCAGAGCAGAATAGTATGACTTAGAGGCAAGTGTTTGCACCATATCTACACTGCAAGCCAAACAAGTTTATATCCATTGTGATTCTAGTTTATTTTAAGCAATAGAAAGCTTTTTAGTGGAGTGACTTTACACTCCAACCTGAGGACTACGCCCCTCCCCCATCTGTCACCTCCACAGTGTGCTTCACTGCTGACCAGGTGAGAAGATAGCTGATGAGACTCCACTCAAACAACGCTCTGGGCCCTGATGGTGTCAGCCCCAGGGTGCTCAAAGCCTGTGCCTCCCAGCTGTGTGGAGTTCTTCACCATGTCTTCAACATGAGCCTATGGGCTCTATTTTCGACTCCGCTGCCAGCGCGGCGTAAAGTCAGGTCTGCTGAGCCTATGGGGCATGGCGGCACAGACTTTGGTATTTTCGGGTGCTGCACCAGCGGCACATCTCCTCCTCCTTCTTATCTCAGTCCCACCCAGTGGCGCAACTCGGAAAGAGGGAGGGGAGAAGGCGTGGAGTGGGTTTGACACAGCCAAGTCAAATTTTCACCAATCACACAAGCTCCTCGCCTCACCTTTAAGAATGGCGCTGGCCAGGCGCATGGCAAGTGGCAAGTCCGACGCCCAAACTTCTCCCAGGAGGAGACTGACGGCACTCTTGTGTGTGTGTGTGTGTGTGTGTGTGTGTGTGTGCACTTACCAACCCAGCTAAGTGTGGACTTGGGTGTCGTCACACATTCACCAACAGTGGACTTGAAAACTAACAGGGGATATTTTTTAGGTCCCCTCTTGGACATGCCTTTAATCAGCCTAAAATCATGTCTAACATGCTCTGGTAAGGTTTATTAACTTTTTTCCAAGAGGTCCACACTTGGTGTGTGAGTGTTTAAGTACCTACTCATGAGTGCCTCTACTGGTTTGAACAATGAATTTCAACGACCCATTACACACACGTTGCTTTTCACACTCCTCAAGCTTTCGTTGAAATTCATTGTTCAAACCAGTAGAGGCACTCATGAGTAGGTTCTTAAACACTCACACACCCAAGTCCATACTTAGCTGGGTTGGTAAGTGCAGCTTTAATGGTCATCTTAGATTTCACTGTATTAAAATAAAGGGTTACCTAGAATGCAGCATATAAATGAATGTTTTAGAATCTAAAAAGGAGGGAAAAAAATTGAAATTAAATTTTCAGCAGTAAGACACTATTTTAGTTTAAATGAAACACAAAAAATAAATTGATGACAGACTGTACTGAATTTTTTGTTCCCAAAATGCTGGTCCGGCCACATTTCACACATTTATCGAAAGATTTTTTTTTAAAAACTTTTTTTAACCCTAACCCTGTGTGCTCAGTCTAGACTGAGGTGGAATTCAAGGAGTTTAAAGACATTTTGAAATAGTCAAATTAACCAGGATACAAGGACATAAAATGAAAAGACAGTGTGAAGATTAGTTATTGTAAGTTCATCCGATTTTTACTAGACCTAAATAAATACCGTTTCAATCAATTTATTTATGTAATTGTATCCCCAAGGTTCTCAAAAAGGTCCACACTTGCACTGTACCGAATGACATTGGTCCCCTGTTATATGGCTCATAATGACACAAGTGCATCATGGAGCAACATTCAAACTCATGCAATTAATCATGAAATTAATATTTCTTTTATATTGATATCCTTTTGGAAACTAAATGAAAAAAATATATATATTAGCTTTATTTTTGCATTCTAAATATATTATTTACAAATTTGCTACTATGCCTTTGTAAAAACACATCAAGGCTTTTCAACCCTAAATAGAAATCAGTCCATCCATCCATCCATTATCTATACCGCCTATCCCTTTCGGGGTTGCGGGGGGCTGGAGCCTATCCCAGCTACAATGGGCGAGAGGCGGGGTACACCCTGAACCGGTCGCCAGCCAATTGCAGGGCCACATGCAAGGACAAACAACCATTCACGCTCACACTCACACCTACGGACAATTTAGAGTCATCTAAGAGAGTCATCAATTAACCTAATGAGCATGTTTTTGGTCTGTGGGAGGAAGCCGGAGTACCCGGAGAGAACCCACGCATGCACGGGAAGAACATGCAAACTTCACACAGAAAGGCCCCGCCTGACCCGGGGATCGAACCGGCAACCTTCTTGCTGTGAGGCACGCGCACTACCTGCTGCGCCACCGTGCAGCCCGAAATCAGTCCAAAAATACTGAATTAACTTTGAAAAAGTTTATTTAAACCCACACATTTAAGCCCACACATACACTCCTAAACTTCGTCTTGCTGTACTCCAACGACAGAAAAGGCTTTCCACAGTTTATCACATGATAAACAGAGTTTATCATATAAAAAATCTTATATATGATGAGTTCTTTTACATACAGTAAACAGTTCAAACATATCAAAAACAGTTACATATAAATGAAATAAAATACAAATAATAAAATAGAAAAATAGAAATAAATTGCTTCAATGATATGACACAGTGGTGCTATGTTTACATGAATTGCTAATGTTACGACTGATACATTTATATGTGTTACAAATGCTCCATTAACATGAATTACTAGTGCTATGACCCTTACACTGAAGCTCTGTAATGCAAGCTCCCAGTAATTCAGGCACATATCACTGTTATCCAGATTTTCAAGTGAATAACACTGATGCTCCAAAATGTGAGCTCTCAGAATTCTGGCTGTCAGTTCTATTCAGAAATCAATGAGAAAATAATCAATTGCTTCAATGTTATGAAACAGTAGTGCTATGTTTACATGATGTGCTAATGTTGCAACCCTAACACTGATGCTCCATTTACATGAATTACAAATGTTGTGACCCTTACACTGATGCTCCGTTTACATGAGTTACCAGAGTGTTGTGACCTTTATACTGATGCTCTGTTTACATGAATTACCAATGTTATGACACTTAACACTGAGGCTCCATAATGCGAGCTCCCAGCATTCAGGCACATATCACTGATACCCCACAATGCAAGCTCCCAGTATTCAGGTGAGTAACACTGATGCTCCATAATGTGAGCTCTCAGAGTTCTGGCTGTCAGTATTATTGGTCTTCAAAGTTATTGGCACAAATTCCTCTTGATAGTTGTTATTTTGTTATGCACAAAACATTTCACTACTTTGTTGGTTTCTTTGTAGATAAAAGAGCTTGGTCTGTACCAGCTCTATATGGAAAGTGTCCTGAGACAACTTCTGTTGTGATTTGGCGCAATACAAATAAAATTGAATTGAATTGAATTGAATTCCAGTCTCTTCCATTGTCCCTTAGAATAGGATTTTCATCCAAGCATCTTAGACAATCAACCTTTCCAGGAATCTTCATTTTCGTCAGGAAGTCTTTGAAATAGTGTTCAATTATTTTTCTCTCACTTGGGGTGCATGGATTTCCCTATAAATACATGAAGAAATTCATTAAGTGAAGAAATTGTTCAATGAAAATCACCGCCATCAATTCTTATCAATAAATATCAAGGTGGCGATATCACGTCAGTGGAATCACGTATCCTTTTGCCTGAAGAGCAGTAATGATTTTATGTCCACGGTTGCCTTTCTGGAAACTGGAAGTCCCTTCTTCAGGATCTTCTTCTTCTTCTTTCTCTGAGTTTCCTGAAATCACATAGATGGTAATATAATCAGAGTGACAGATTTTTTGTTATGATTGATTAAGTACATGTAGTGGAAAGTCTTACCTTTTTGACTAATGGCATTATCAGCATCCAAGATTAACTCATCTTCAGCTGCAACAAAATGTTGTAATGTAAAATGAAAAGTTCTTACAAATTAAAAGTATTTTTGCCCCTAAACCTGTTTCTCCATGGCCTGTAATGAAACACATAGCATGGCTTGTTAGTTACTTTGCAAATAATAACAGAATTGTGAAATTTGATACTAGCTTATCATAGGCATGTTTCACCAACTCTGTTTATGTAATTGAAATTCTAATTACCATCACATACATAGACCGTTTCTCTTTGGTGGGAGAAGATGAATCCATCAGGTCACTGCAAGTAATCTCTGGCTGATCATTCTTTTGTTGTTGGGGATTACTGCTTACTGCTACTTCTGCTACTTGTTGTTCTTCGTCTGACATTTCCAGGAAAAGGGACATCTGTTGCTCAGTTGTCTGAAACAGAGAAGCGTCAGTTATTTGCTTTTATGAAAATATCAAGTGTTATCAAACCGTGCCCCAACACCTACTTGAAAATATTTACTTTATATGTATTCTCATTGTCCAAGTTGCTGGTGGTTCCAGTGCAATCAGACTGACGTCTGAAACCTGTAAATACATACAAGATTTGGCACACCCACAGAATTATTTTAAGGGTACAGTTTTCAATGTTTCAAATCTTCAAAAAGGGTGCTCTCAACTGACAAGAAAATTAAGAAAAATGAGAATTACCACAATGTCAATTATGTCTAAACTATCTCTGGGCTGCACCTGGCAACATGTAATATGTATAGATATAACTATGTACAGACTGTCGTAATAGATGTGTCCTAATTCATTATCAACTCAACTGAGATCTTTAATGCACAAACATACAGTTACTAGAGAACCTTACATTTCATTCTGATAACGTACCTTTCTCCACACTGATGAATTTTTTTTAAAATGTGTCCTTATCTTTTTGAGAAGCAAAAGTGCAAGGCTTCCTTTTCAGGACAAATTCTTCTGGGTCTCATCTCAAAAAACGTAGATAAATCTCTTCCGGGCTTTGCTGTCCTTGTTCGAGTGATGAACAATTCCAAAAGTCAGAAAAGACTGGTATAAACCCTCTGTACAAAGCTCAATATAATCCTGGATCTTTCTGGACCCTCATTGGTTCTTGCTAACTGTTGTTGGCACAGTAATGCAAATGTTCTCAGATAATGAAGACAATAGCCTGCATACCTGTGAAAGAGGTGTGTACGAAGAATGTTGCTTTGACCTTTGAACTGTAACAGAAAAAGGATTGCACAGACTTCCTTTGTCTGCAAAAACTCCAGGAATACACATTTCTTTAACATGAGATACTGGCTCTACCACAGTTTTTACTTACCATCTGCATTTTCTCATGACCACAAAGACACTTAAATTGAACATTAAATAAAGTTTTTTTTATTAGTATACACTGCATCACAGTGCACATCTGCATTTTCTCATGACCACAAAGACACTTAAATTGAACATTAAATAAAGTTTTTTTTATTAGTATACACTGCATCACATAATGACTGATATGGAGTTTTAGACTGGGAGAAAACATATTTCAAGACTGTCAGAAGGTGCAGCATCATAACAATTGATCTGAAAGTTTGCATAAAGTGGACGACACATGCATTAAGGTTACACTGTTACTCACCATGAATTAATGAAAAATATGGTTGGTTCTGGGAAGGTTACTGCAAGCTAATATGACTTTGGCACTGTCTAAGAGTTAGAATTAGAATTAGTCATGGCCATGTTTTAATCCACCTTGTGTCTTCTCAAATATGATGTTATACTACAGTGATACTTTTCATGACCATGCATGCTTAGGGGGCATCTGCGTCATGTCTAGGACCATTCATTTTCATTTGGATAATTCTGGCTACATCAGTTCCAAAAAGGTTCTGTTGCGGAGAACAACTTGTTTAAACACTCTAACATCTTGTTTTGTACTCTGGCATACGAAAACATCTTGTCACTGTGATAGAAGGCCTGACTCTTAGCCCTGAGTCATAAATATCATATCCCCAGAGACAATCAGTAGTGGCAAACAAGATGTCCATGGCACCTCTACTCCTTATTTATGATGTCTGTAATATTATCCTCACGCCGGACACAACACACATACACTCATATGTTTTACTTATCACATGTTTAGTGGTTAGTACTTGAAGATGTCTAGAATGTCCTGAACTGATTAATGTACTGGGCTGGTCAATCCCAACTCCTTAAATGTGAACCATTGTCTGTGAACGGTGCTCATTCTGGCTGAGATCCTGAGGGAGCTCTGTCAGTCTGAGTCCAGCGCTGCATTGCTTTACCTGTGACCTACAATAAATACTTTGACTGTGAACTGAAGACTTCTCCGGACCGTTCTTGAGCTTCCAATAAAGAACCGAGCTTCAAAGCTAACAGTTCAGTTGCACAAACCTGGGCTTATACTATTCAAAGCCATTTTTATGAATACTTGACATATTACTACTACTTTATTGCTGCTTCTATTCAATTATTTTCTGAAAGAGTTATACTTTTTTTTTTTTTTTTTAAATAGTTCTCTACACTGAAGTAGTGACATGACCAGGCCCCATGTGCTTCACAGATCCCAGCTCTGAGGTAACTCAAAGTGTTGTCTTTGAGAAGTGAGTGACTTGGGGTGGGTGAGGGGTGTGAATCAGATCCAGGCAATCTATGACAAACTGTGTCCATCCCTCTCTCTCTGCAGAGTGGGGGATGGTTTCCAGGATGCTGACGATGGTCGTTAGGCCACAATGGGCTTGAAGCTTGCTAAACAAGTTACAAAGATGTTCAAGTGAAGGAAACTGTAATTTACCCTGGCTGAATGTTCATAGTAATACTATGATACTACAGTAGTGATACTCATGACCATGCTCTCCATGATACAAAGTACATATCTCTGTTTGAATCTGTTCTCAATTAGAGAGCTGCAGAAAATAAACAAAATAACTCATAGTATAATATTTAAGTTGATAGCATTTTTCCCACTTTCTTGAAGAAAGTCATGGAGTGCTTGCATTGGTGCACTAAATCTTCAAAGAGTAGTCTATACTGGTTTTACAAAACCTTTATGGATATTTTAGCATTTTTCCACACAACTGAGCATCTAATGATTGTCATTTTATACTATATGAAGAACAGGTCTGGATCTTGTTACACTGATTCTTAAAAGGTGTAGGTAACTATTGGAGATTAACTTCACTATTCAGGTTAAAGAAGAAAGACAAAAACAAGTTGCTCAATTGAAGGAAACTGTAATTATCATATCCAAAGCCAGATTTACTGTGGCTGAATATTCATAGCAAAGTGCCTATTCCACACCAATAGCTTGAAGGACCACGTCTGACATGTTGACATATGTGAGGGGATATTGCTGCACATTGTAGCTTTACTGTCTTTAGTCTCATGAAGAGAGTTATACATTTGCGTCTCAAAAACAATGGCTTGTGTTTAAATCTTTCATTTTGATTGCAGTCCTTTGGATTACAGCTACACCCTCTCTGTGACATTCCTGCTGCTTCTAACCTTACAGGTGATTATTGCCTCTTGATGCAGGAATGTGAGTGTCGTTTCACACCATTTAACTGGGGACCTGCATCATTTTGTTCTTTACTATACAAGTGGGGACTGTTAATTTGTTCAGCTCCAAAAAAATGTTTGACACACTTGAAGATTGATAATGAACATGTCCATTTTAATAGATTAGAGTGGATAATTACAAATAATAATTCCTAAACTAGATAATGGTATTTACTCTGATCTAATTTACACGGCACATTACAAGTGTCGTCCTCACCAGTGTAGTCCACCAACCCATTTCTTCTATTTTGTGGGAGGAGCTTTTCGGTGGTATTTGCATAGCTGTATGAGGAGCTGTTAGCAAAAGATACCTTATCCAAAAGGAAGGATCACTTTATGTATAGCTAGCCAGGACTGAAGTTACTCTCGACTCCCCTCAGAATCTTCACAAGTGTCTTTGGTGCCTTTTGGAACTGTTGCACTTGGAATCTTTGAGACAGGTTCTTTCTTCTACAAGATGAGGTAAGTTTCAAATGGCAAATACCTTTTTTTTTCCTTAATAAAAATGAATTTTACATAGATTTGCACCCATAGAAAGCCAGTTAAAAAAATCTGCACTTCATAAAGTGTAAACATTAGGTGATTTTTAGTCATCAGTTATTCTCCAAGTGATTCTATGAAAATGCTTACCATGCTTGCACTCTCTTTTATTTCTTTTACAGAAAAGTTAAGTCTGTGGTTCATGTTGTTCATTCTAAACACCAAGAAGTTCAAGTAACAACAGAATTTACACTCCAAGATAATGGTATGTTGTCAGTATTTTTATTTATTTATTTATTTTTTTCATCAGTGAAAATCAGGGTTTAACCTGAGTAGTAGCTAGTGTATTTTAGAGCAAGCAAATTGTTACTATTTGAAAATATTCTTTGTTGTGTTTCATGACCCATCTCTAAAATATAAGCCTTTGAGGCTTTAACAGTGATGGAACTGACAAATTAACCTTGTTAACAAATAGTCATGTGAAAAGATAAATGCAAGTTATTGTGCAACATCTGGATAATATAGGAATAATACAGATCAATTCTTTAGGTTAAAACGTATGTCTTTGATTTACTTTTAAGCATGTATATCCTTTCTCCTCTTTCAGCAACTTGCAAAGTCTGGATTGTTGGTGATAGTTATGTGCGCCGAGGTGAAAAACAAGCAAGGAAGACCATAGGGGCCAATCTCGGTGTGCCTGCCCATGCTGAGTGGTTTGGCAGGGGAGGAATGTGTTGGGGTGACTTCGTTCCCTTCTTTGCCTAAAAGGAAGAACTGCTCCAGGTGTATAGTGATTCATTGTGGGGGCAATGACCTTGGATGTGTGAAAAGTGTGCTGCTTCTCAGAGCAATAAAGGGGGATCTGCATAACCTCCATCAACAGTTTTCTCAGATGAAAATTTTGTTTTCTTTCATCAACCAGAGACGGCACTGGAGGCATGCACCCCCAGTGAAGATTGACAAAGCAGGGAAGTTTGTTAACAGTGTGATGGCTGCCTTTGATTTGTGTGTTAATGGGAGGATGGTGCATCATCCACAGCTAGTGTTTGATAAGCCTGCACTATTCTTAAGTGATGATGTTCATTTAAGCTCTATATGCAACTCTTTATTTTTAAATGATGTTGCCCAAGGTCTGAAAGACCATGTTTTGTGAGGCTGACACTAGATTTTTTTCACAACTGCAAAAAAAAGAAAGACGTATCTTATCCTATATGATGTTTGCTTTTCTACAGTTGTCTTCAGAGCCAAGAGATATGTAAATAGGCATTATGCTGCAAATGACATTTGAAATCTCTGTTTTTACTGTAGACAAATGTAATTGTGGAATGGGAAATAGTCCTGATGATGACTTGTTTATTTAAGACATTTTGAATCTTACAATAAATGTTCAAAAAAAAAATTCTAGACTTCATCATTATTGTTGCAAATTGCGAGTCAGACTCAGATTTAGAAGCTGGTACATGAAATAAACAGTGAGAACATACAAACAGGTAGATTATCAGAGTTTAGTCTCTAAATCCACCTGGATAGTCTCAGTTTCAGAGACATTTCAGGCTGTGGATGTTTGACTGATCTTAGTGTCTGATAGGCTTGCGTGACGTGGGGCTTTTTCCCGGAATGCCTGATCCTGTGTGAATCCGTGCTTACTTTATATACTGACACTGAGTAGGTCTTCATATCTGCAATGACATGGCCGTTGAAATAGCAGGTAGCAGTTGCCATCCCACCTGAAGTACGCATCTAGCACTTGTTGCCGATATCATTCCTATGACCAAGTTGGACTCCACTATATTCATGAATAACTCATTGCTCTCTTGGTAGCCCTTATTATAAATACAGTGTCAAGCTTGAAAATGGTTAAGCCATTTCCCCTAAAGCCTTTATATTTTGTTACAAAAATATAATAAAAAAATCATGTTTGAAAAATAATTGTAAGATTATTTTGTAGAGATGATTTATTTCAATGGAATATTATGAAACATAGTGCATATATTAGAATAAATTTAGCTTATTTCTTGTATTGACACATGTGGAGTTTGAATGTCGGTCCATCCTATTCAACAGGTGTGTTATTACATGAAGGGACTAGAGAATTCTTTTGTTATGTTGCTTGAACTTTTATATATATATATAAAAAAACATTCATTTTTCATTTGTATAATTTGGGCTTATCCTATTCAAAGCCAGGTGTGCTAGTATTTCTACTTGCAAACAATGGAATACTCTCTAAAGGCATTGTAGTCTCTGCAGAGACAGAACAGAAAACACTATCACTGCAAAAGCAAAACCAACCAAACATTCACAAGTCACACATTTCTGTCACAGTGACCACATCTTTTTCTGTCCTAATGTATACATACATGCAGGAATGTGAGTGTCGTTTCACACCACTTAACTGGGGACCTGTACCATTTTGTTCTTTGCTATACAAGTGGGGACTATTTTTTGTTCAGTTCCAAAAAAATGTTTACTGTCTTTAGTCTCATGAAGAGAGTTGTACATTTGTGTCTCAAAAACAAGGACAATGGCTTGTGTTTAAATCTTTCATTTTGATTGCAGTGTGAGTGTGTGAATGTGAAGAATGTGAGAATGTGAATGTGAGTGTCATTTCACACCATTTAACTGGGGACCTGTATCATTTTGTTCTTTACTATACAAGTGGGGACGATTTTTTGTTCAGTTCCAAAAAAATGTTTGACACACTTGAAGACTGATAATGAACATGTCTGTTTTGATAGATTCGGTGGTATGGGTGTTTGCATGAAGAATAACACAATTCCTATATATATATAATCATATAATATAATCATTGATCATTGAATATAATCATTCAAAACAAGTTGCTCAATTGAAGGAAACTGGAATTATCATATCCAAAGCCAGATTTACACTGGCTAAACATTCATAGCAAAGTGCCTGTTCCACACCAACAGCTTTAAGGACCACGTCTGACATGTTGACATACGTGAGGGGATATTGCTGCACATTGTAGCTTTACTGTCTTAAGTCTCATGAAGAGAGTTGTACATTTGTGTCTCAAAAACAAGGACAATGGCTTGTGTTTAAATCTTTCATTTTGATTGCAGTGTGAGTGTGTGAATGTGAATAATGTGAGAATGTGAATGTTAGTGTCGTTTCACACCACTGGGGACCTGTACCATTTTGTTCTTTACAATACAAGTGGGGACGATTTTTTGTTCAGTTCCAAATAAATGTTTGACACACTTGAAGACTGATGATGAACATGTCCATTTTGATAGATTATAGTGGATAATTACAAATAATAATTCCTAAACTAGATAATGGTATTTACTCTGATCTAATTTACACGACACATTACAACTGTCGTCCTCACCAGTGTAGCGTAAAACAAAATTTCTGGTATATTTGCAAATCAAACTTGATCTTTAGACCATCTGTGTCTATTTTAAAATGTACATTTTGAAAGAAACAAAGAAAGTCTTTGCAGTAAACCAACACTCATTAAGTGAATGAATGGATACAGACAGTCACACTGTAGTCTATGGAGGTCCACTCTTTGATAGGTAGACATCGCCAAGTCCCCTCTTAGCTTCTTCTTTAAAAAAAATAAAAATTCACATTTGAAGTAATATTATGGTAAAAGACCTTAAAACTAAGTGTAGCATTTTAGTTTTGTATTTTTAAAATGACCAGAAACACCAGTTCCCACTTCCCAGGTGCTCGGCGACAGTGTGGTATATTTTGTTTATATATATATATTCTCAATATAAATATTTTGTTTTTATATTTGCTTTTTATATATATAGTCCAGTGCCTCAAAGGACTACAGACCTGTGGCACTGACCTCCCATATTATGAAGACTCTAGAGAGACTCGTCCTGGAGCAGGTCCAGCCCATGGTCAAGCCACTCTTGGACCCCCTCCAGTTCGCCCATCAGCCCCGACTTGGAGTTGAAGATGCCATCAGCTACCTGCTCAATCGTCTACGCCCACCTGGACAAGCCGGCGAGCACTGTGAGGGTTATGTTTTTTGACTTCTCCAGTGCATTCAACACCATTTGTCCAGCTTTACTGGGTGACAAGCTGACAGAGATGCAGATCTCCATGATCGTCCATGCAGATGGACGCCCCCCTAGTCACCTGGATCGTGGACTACCTGACTGGCAGACAACAGTATGTGCGCCTGAGGCAACTGAGGTCCTTCAACATCTGCCGGACTACGCTCAGGATATTCTATGAGTCTGTGGTGGCAAATGCTATTCTCTAGGATGTTGCGTGCTGGGGCAGCAGGCTGAGGATGGCAGATGCCAACAGACTCAACAAACTGATCCGCAAGGCCAGTGACATTGTGGGGATGGAGTGTGACTCTCTGACGGTGGTGTCAGAGAGGAGGATGCTGACTAAGCTACGGACTACCATGGACAACGTCTCACACCCACTTCATGATGTGCTGGCTAGGCACAGGAGTACGTTCATTGAGAGACTCATCCCACCAAAACTCAGGACTGAACGCTACAGGAAACCATTCCTGCCTGTGGCCATCAACCTGTACAACTCCTCCCTCTGAATGGCCCTTTCACGGACTTTCACTGACTTCACTGACTTTTTACTTTTCACTGCCTAATATTATACAGATACATATTTCCAAATTCATTTTTGCACATCCTTTGCACATACTTCTGTATATATTTTTTTCTTAGTATATATATTTTTTATATTTTGTTATATATTTTAATTGTGTGTGTGTGTGTGTGTGTGTGTGTGTGTGTATATATATATATATATATATATCTTTTCTTTCCTTCTTTCCTTCTAATTTCATTCCACAAAAGGACACCATTTCACCCACCATAACACCATAACACACAACTCATCATTGAAAACAACCGGGCACTCACACAGAGCACCCCACATTAGTCAGGAACATAAACGCACCCTCAGCACACTAGGTACATGCAAACACATAGTTATCAAACCAGCAGACAAGGGGGGCCAAATCGTTGTTCAGGATAGGGACAATTACATATTAGAAGCATACAGACAGTTAAATAACAGCACACACGACAGACCACTCCAAACTCCACTACAACAAGAAACACAAACACTAGTTAGGGACATTACAGACACATTACCAGAATCAGAATCAGAAAAGCTTTTACTGCCAAGTACGATATTACACATACAAGGAATTTGCTTTGGTGAAGTTGGTGCATGACACTTCTAGTAAAAAATAAGATATTAAAGTAATAAAAATATAACAATAAAAATACATATACACAAGTTTTTTGGGGTTTTTTTCTGAAACACCGACTGTTTTTTCAGAAATAAGTCCAAGCTGAGCGTTAATGTAACGCACAGGGTTATGGCAATGTCAGGGTGACATGATGGGGCAGAGGTGAAGTGTGAAGAGTGTCGGTGGGGGGTTCCGGGCCTTATTTATAAGGCCAAACTGTTCTTGTGGCGTGAGGTTTTGGTCCTGATAGACCACAGCCAGAGGGGAGTGTCTCCAAGAGTTTATGTCCGGGGTGGGAGGGATCAGCCACAATCTTTCCTGCACGCCTCAGAGTCCTGGAGGTGTACAGGTCCTGAAGAGATGGGAGATTGCAGTCGATAACCTTCTCTGCAGATCGAATGACACACTGCAGCAGCGTACCAGATGGTGATGGAGGAGGTGAGGATGGACTCAATGATGGCTGTGTAGAAGTGCACCATCATTGTCTTTGGTAGATTGAATTTCTTCAGCTGCCGAAGGAAGTACATCTTCTGCTGTGCTTTCTGATGAGGGAGCTGATGTTCGGCTCCCACTTGAGGTCCTGGGAGATGATAGTTCCCAGAAAGCGGAAAGACTCCACAGTGTCAATAGTGGAGTCACAGAGGGTGATGGAGGCAGGTGAGGCAGAGTTCTTTCTGTAGTCCACAACCATCTCCACTGTCTTGTCTCAGGTTGTTCTGGTTACACCAGGTCACCAGATGGTCAACTTCCCACCTGCAAGTTGACTGCATCGTCTACAGACCTATTGGCTCTGTAGCAAAATGCAGGGGGTCCAGGAGAGGGTCAGTGATCTCTTTGAGGTGTGAGAGCACAAGGCGCTCAAAGGACTTCATGACCACAGAGGTCAGGGCGACGGGTCTGAAGTCATTAAGTTCTGTGGTCCTTGGCTTCTTGGGAACAGGGATGATGGTTCAAGACTTGAAGCAGGCTGGCACATGACATGTCTCCAGTGAGGTGTCTGTGAACACTGGAGACAGATTCCGGTCCAGCTGCTTTCTGGGGGTTTTGTCTCCTGAAGAGTTTATTGACGTCCCTCTCATGAATGAAAAGAGTCGTCACTGAGGTGGGTGGTGAGGGGGAAGGGGGGACCTTTAAGGTGGGCATTGGTGGAGGTGACTGGAGCTGGAGCTGTTGGGAGGTGTCGTGGGGGATGGTTGCTGGACTGTCCCTTTGTCTTTCAAAGGGGCAGTAGAACTCATTCAAGTCGTTGGCTAGGTGTCGATCGTTGATGGAGTGGGGGCCTTTAGGCTTGTAGTTAGTGATCTGCCTGAGCCCTTTCCAGACAGACACAGAGTCATTAGCTGAGAAGTGGTGTTGGAGCTTCTCAGAGTACAGTCATTTAGCCTCTTTCGCTGCCTCGCTAAACTTTTACTTTGACTCTTTGAATCTGCCCTTGTCCCCACTCCTGAAGGCCTCTTCCTTTGCCAACCTTAGCTGTCTGAGTTTGGCTGTGAACTACGGTTTGTCATTGTTGTAACTCACCCTGGTGCGTGATGGAACACAGCAGTCCTCACAGAAGCTGATGTAGATTTATTTTCTCTCTATTCTTTCCAAATTTCATCATTATCTTTTAGGCTTTTCCATACTAAAATAAAAAAGGTTTACAACTTTATTGCAGGCACAGAGTGTATAACAGAAAGCATAAAAACAATACTTTGGTCATTAAGTGCACATAAAGTGATTATGAGAACTTTCAATCCATCAGTGATTATAGTAAACACACAATTATAAAGAATACATGTTTTAAGGTTACTTCAGGACAGCGAGATTATGTTAGGTCACACAGAGTAGCAGCTGCCCAAACACCTGCAAGGCTATGAGGTGGATCTCAAAATCTCAGACCACGAGCATTCTCCTTTTGTCATATCCATGATCACTCCGCCCTCTGTCACAGTGTATCACTGATTCACGCTCAGTATATCAGCTGTGGCCAGGTGTCATTCTGAGGACAGTGCATCACAGTATTACACTTCATCAGAGCTACTATAATATCAGGCTCAACAAATCAATCTTCTTCAGTCATTTGCTACCATTGATTATAACACTATGTTCTATTTCTTCAGTGAATTCACATTATCATCACACATCTGTTAGAAAAAATTATACTACAATACCCACAACTACTAACACTACACTGTACATGGTATCAGGTGCAAGGCCTGCCACAAAATGTATGTGGGACAGACCCGTAACACAATTGCCGGCAGAATAAAACATTATTTTTATATTATGAACAAGGGGAGTGATACCAGTGTCCTCTATGCACATTTTAAACTCCATGGCTAACATAATGTTCAAAGCATGGGCCTGGAGAGCAGAAGGGATTGGACCACGGGCCAAGAGGAAATGGATTCATCGCCGGTCCAGGGTGTACCCCGCCTCCCGCCTGTTGACAGCTGAGCCCCCTCCCGTGACCATGAAAGGGATACGCGGCATAGAAAATGGATGGATGGAACTTATTTAAATGGATAAGATCCAGTCTCTCCACCATTAATCACGTGTTTTTGCTGACATTGTATACATGGATTTTATCCACGCATTTAGTTTTTTAATATGTAACTAACAGTTACATATTATATATCATATATTTTATCTTTTTATCAGAATTGTTGTGTGCACTTTTTAATTATATTTTTAAAGCACTTACATTTAACAGGTTGGATGAGACTGAATCTTATTCCAACATGATTTTAATTTGGGATTTTTTTTAATTTATCATTTTACCTTTTAATGCATTTATTCATCATTTATTTTAATTATTCTATTACTTATGCAAATAATTTTGGGGTTTTTATCTCTTATTAAAATGTATTAAATAACTGTTTTGTTTTGTTTTTTTTCACAAGAGGCTTATCACCGCAGCTAGAGCCCCCATTAATCCTTTATCTTAATAAAATGCATTATACAAAAATACATCCCTGTGGGATGTTGTCATTATTATCATTATTATTTTTTTAATAGAGCAAGCTCTTTTATCTTGGGATTGACTCTTACAAATGGGAGATTTTAGTCAAAAAACAATGGTATGGCCTGAGGACCTTAAAAATGCATGGCATCACTTTAACCCCTTTTATCTTTCTTATTTCAGTTTTATTTTAACAAATTGTGTATATTTATGTATGTTGTGTTTTATACAAGCACTTTCGATTCCCGCTGTGGGCGCCAGGGGTGTGTCCTCCACCATGCCTTCAGTGCCTGCTGCTCGAGGAAAGGGGCCTTTCTCTGTGGAGTTTGCATATTTTATGTTTACCCTCTTAACTTCAATCCCAGCACTTATTTTATTACATTTCATTATACTGTATAAACCTTGCTCCTTTTAAGTAATGACATCTCCAGATGGTACAGCAGAGACCCTGGAGAGATGGGGTACTTTCAGAAATGTGCCACTGCTGGCCTGCACCGTTGTCCAATCCACCTTGCGCTTTTAAACATACTCTTAGCCAATTTTTTTTTTCAGGATTCTTTTTAAGGATTGCTTTTAAAGACTTGGTTAAGGATCCTTTGATCTTAAACAAAAGGGTCTTAATATCCATTGGATCCCCACAGCCCCCGAGAGCCCGTGCCCCTCGCAGTGCTCTCCCAAGAACACTACGCCTTTACCTAAACTTTTAACCCTCTATGGTACGCACTATGATCCCAGTTGGTAAAAAAATGTTTGGGTTGTTTTTTTGTCTTAAAATAGATCAAGTAAACATAATGACGAGACATTTTCAAAAAATATTATTTTTTTAGTAGTTTTTAGGGTTCGTTGCCATATGGCAACACCGTACCATAATGGAAAGTAATGAAAACAAGAGAGTTTTGTTTAAAATTGTATATAACATTTATTTTAAAACTCATGTTTTAGTATAAACAATCCCCAGTAGCCTGAACAGTTAATAATACATCTCATGTGAAATAAAAGCTTTTAAAAAGACATTGGAAGAATTGGAAGAATACTCCTGCTCTTCTTCCACACCAGCCCTTTAGCCTTTACCGTTTCCTGTGGAGGAGGTGGACCTAGAAAACAAGCAAATATCCTTAGTAAATATTCTTAGTTTAATGCAATACATAAATAGAGGCTGGAACATGATTACCATATACATTTTACACTCTCTTACTGGTAATACCTGTCACTTCACTTTCACCCTCACTGTCCTCCCTCTCCTCACTGTCTCCATTGCCCTCACTGTCTCTGCCCTCACTGTCTCTGTCCTCACTGTCTCCACTGTCCTCATTCTCTGGCTCATAGTCTTCATCCATCTCACTGTCTTCATCACTCTCACTCTGCTGTGTTTCCAGCAGCTCATTTTCCTCGTCACTGAATCCCTTGTCATCTTCACTATCATCTAGTGGGAGGGCTAGTTCAGCTTTTTTCTGTGATTTACCATAAAAAAAAATTGGCATTCATTCTGTAAATGGAAGAAAGATGTGTCAAATATCATCATATGCAATGTGGAAAGGACTCACAAAGTGCATTATTATAGTTTATAGACTATAGAAGATCAGTGTACACCAATGCAATTGCAAAGTAGGCCTCTAACTAAATACAACATGCTATCAACATGCCAGGCTAGCAATCCATAATGGTACGGTGTTGCCATGTGGCAACGTACACATTTTTAACATTTTCTATTATTTATTAATCAAGTACAGGGCAAGAAACTACATAATAATGAACTTAACTCACCTATTATTGAGTGTATATTTTTTTCCCCGTTGAAAAACTTCGAGAAAACACTTTTTTGGTGAATCTTTAGGAGTCAAATGGTGAGGCTCCTCCTGTCGATGATGTCTGCAGAAAAGGGTCTCACAATGGCCTCCAGAAAGTCATGTGACAAATTTAAACACTGCTAATGGTTTACTTAGAACCCCACCTCTTTTTTAATGCATTGCATCATACCTTGGGATGTATTATCTGTGTGTAGAAGGCTTAAAATGGGGTTGTTGCCATGTGGCAACGCTGTACCATAGAGGGTTAACCCAAGTTTTCATCATAAAATTTAATGATTTACATTATGGGGACTTGTATTTGTCCCCATAAGGAAGGTGAGTCGCCACAATGTGACTGACAGATTTATGTCAGAACATCAGTAATACATGACCATGCACACATGACTGGGGTCCTTGGCAGGTGCCTCCTCCATTGGATGTGCGGTGTCACAAGCACCATCCCCAGCTCCTCGAGAAAGATACGCCTCTTGTACAGCTTTGACACATTCCACTCAGGAAAGATCTCAGTCCAGATGACAAACGCACTGTAGGCCAATACATCAACCATGTTATAAAAGATGACCAATGGCCAGCACGCAGTCATTCGTTTGGTGCTGTAGGACCCTATTACTTTGTCCAAGTTGTCTACCCACCCTTCGGTCGCATTGTAATCCAGGATCATGCTTTGTTTCTGGTCCTCTCTTGTGCTGATTTCAGCATTTTTATGCACAGTGCTCATGAGCACGACATTTTTTCCCTTTTTGGGGCAGTAAGACACTAGGGCTGTGGTATCTGTGGAGGCAAACATGGAAGACTGAGGGGCCCTGTTCTTGATTACCAGCAGCTCAGCAGGGAGTTCAGCCCTGTTCTTTCGGACAGTTCCAACCATAGTGAGCTTTGTCTTTTGAAGCTCCTGACCCAAGTTGTAGCTTGTGAAAAAATTGTCACAGGTTAAGTTATGGCCCCTGAGACCCTGTGCCGAGCACGACCCTCTTGCCCTGATTCTTTTCTGGAGCTCCTCCAACCGGCTTTCCAGTGTAAACCTGCACGTTCAATGCATAGCTGGTGTTTGCATCACATGCTACCCAGATTTTTTATCACATATTTAGCTGGTTTGGAAGGAATGTATTGCCTAAATGGGCAGTGACCTGAATGCCACAGCCTTTCATCCACTGTGACATTAGGGCTTGGGTTATAGAGTAGTGGAAGTTGCTCTACCCACTTGTCCCACACTGTCCTAATAGCTGCCAGCTTGTCTCTCTCCTGTCTGCCAGCCCTTGTCTCTAGATTATCAAATCGGATTACTCTGGAGAAAATGTGAAAAGACATTGTGGCTCGAAATATAGCTCTGCCTGTCTCTGCATCCCACAGACTGGCTGTCGATTCATCCTTCGACTTATTGACCCCAGCCAGGATGAGGAGCCCCAAATACGCATCTCACTGTGTTTTGTTCAGCTCCTTCCAATTCTCCCCAAAAACACATCTCCCTTCGAGATCAGTCATTTCCAGAATGATTTTCTGGATTGAATTAGGCATGACCAGCTCAAAAGCTGACTTGATGTGTGTCACACGAGTCACTGTCATCCTAGTGGAGCCTGGCACTGTCTTTATTATGTTTTCTGCAGACAGTTTTGCCTGACGAATATTTGGGGATGAAGAGCACTGTATTTCACCATTTTTTGACATGAATGTCTTGCTTGGAGGAATTGGAATAGCAATTCCCTCATCTGGTTCAAAATTAGAATCATTAGAATCAGAATTGAGCTCAAGATAGTCTTCATCTTTAGACACATCCTCCTCTATTTCACTGTCATGATCTAAGATGACTTCCAGAGCCTCCTGGACTGTCATCTCTGCTCATTTTGTAAAGCTCCGAGTGTAATGTTGGTAGGACTCCCGTGCAGAGAATCTTTTATAGCCCCCCACCACCCACACACACACACCAATGAATGTGGGTGGGAACATAAATGGTTCCCGTCAAAAGTCATAACACCTGCACTGTGTTGTGTACGTGTGTCTGTGTGTGTGTGTGTGTATATACTGGTATTTATCACATTGTGGGGACAAAAATCGGTTTACACAGTCACATTGCGGGGACTCACCTGCCTTATGGGGACAAAATGCAGGTCCCCTTAATGTAAATCATTAAATTTTAGGGTGAAGACTGAGGATAGGGTTATGGGTTAGGTAAGGTTAGGTTAGGTTAGGAATAGGCAGATAGTGGTTATGGTTAGGGTTAAGGTTAAGGTAAGGCTCCAGGAAATGAATGTAAGTCTATGTAATGTCCCCACAAGTGATAAAAACACAACGTACGTGTGTGTGTGTGTGTGTGTGTGTGTGTGTGTGTGTGTGTGTGTGTGTGTGTGTGTGTGTGTGTGTGTGTGTGTGCGCGCGCATGTGTGTACGTGTGTATAAGTGTATGAGAGCGACATCATAGTAAAGTAATCATGATCTTCTTGTTTCTAGGTTGCTGCTGGGGGAAAGAGAAGAGGAAGAGGTTCCAGGTCTGCAGGCCATCTGATGATGTCAAGACAAGCATGACCTGTGTGAAATGTGCAAAATTCATTTGCACAAAGCACAGTGTGGTGACACGTCACTCGTGTGTTGTGTAGATGTACAGACAGACAGAGGGACAGACAGACACACACACGCGCACACGCACGCACGCACACACACACACACACACACTATTTTGTTAATTTCTGGTTAACAAGCAGTGCATGTATGTAAAACAAAATTTAAATGTTATGTTTCAATGTTATGTAAAACTATTGTGTTTTATATGTTGGTTTTTCAAAAGTAATAAATTGGTGAAACATTAAAAAAAGTTTGAACATGTATTTTTTTTATGAAAAATGAGTGAATTATCCGAATTGGCAGCACGGTGGAACAGGTGGTAACACTGTCGCCTCACAGCTAAAAGGTCCCGGTTCGAATCCTAACCCTCGGAGTGCTCCCCCAAGAGCACTGCGCCCTTATCTAAACCTAACCCTCTCTGCCGCGGAGGAAGGATGACCAGGATGGGTCAAAAGTGGAGAAAGAATTTCACAAAAATTTATGGCGTGTGTGCAGTTTCCCCCCTAACTCTGCATGTTGTGTATGAAAAAAATCCTACCTAATAAATGATTTCTTCTTCTTCTTCTTCTTCTAATTGAACCATTAATTATGAGAGGTAAGGAACACCATTGCACTAAATATTGATAGAAAAGTAATGGAGTTAGTAATGAAATATTAACAATGCTTATTAGGATTTTTTTTTTTTTTTTGAACATCTTTTGGATAATTAAACATGCACCAGGTCAAATTGACCCGGAAACATCATTGCTGTTCCTGAAAAATGAACATAACAGGAGGGTTCAACTATCTGCTTTGATGTCTTTGAAACCAGGATGCAGAGCCTTTCATGGCTGATCAATATCTCAAGGTATGATCACTTCCACATCCACTTCTTTCTTGTCAACCAAAATGCAGTTTATTTTGTTTCTAGTTTTGGATTAGGATTATTTATAAAATGACACAATTACACACAAATTAAACATTACAATGAACAATGTAATGGACTTTAAAGTAGCTAATTAGTTTTATTTTACTCTTTAACATTATCTTAGCACAACAGACATGTGCACTACATGAAATACTAAACACTTTGAACATAACAAATCCTTTTGTTATAACTTTTTGTCTCTCATTTTTTCAGTACCATAGGAAATATTCAGGTAACAGGAGCAGAGTTTTCAGTTTTAGCTGGTGCTGACCTTCACTTTAAGGAGTTATAATACAATATAATATCTGTCAAAGTATCAGAGAGTGGATCCCGAAGAAGGCTACGACCATATTTTAATCACTTTTATGTGTGACCTTCAAACAGCACAAGCCTTTTTGCTGTGACTGTGACAGGAAACCTAGGATCAGGACAGAGAGAATATGGTAAAATCTGTGAGCTGCACAGTGTGTGAGTGACTGGCTGAGAGAATTGCACGGGTTGAAAAGAGGATTGCAACAATGCTGCATCAAATACATATGACTCTGTAGCAGCTTCTTAACAAGGTGCTGAAAATGGGCAGACTTTTATACACAGGGTTACTGTAGTTGTGGAACATCTTGGCACTGACTTGTATGACATGCTGCCCTGGATGTGTCCTAATGTCACTAGGTGAGCTGTTGAGGCTCCCAAACCAGCCTTCTCTAATGATGTTTCTTACTAGCACCGGAGTGAGAGCATCCACTCCAGCCAAGGCAAATCCATTAAGAAAATAAATAAGAGGGCACCAAAGCTTACTCCATCATTTGAACTCTCACTGGAAAACAGGTATTACCCACTGACTGGTGGTGCGATAAGGCTAACTATGTTGTGGCCAGGGAAACCAATCACACCACAAACATTAAAACTTGAGGAGAAATATTGAACATCTAACATACATCTACAGTGCTGTGAAAAAGTATTTGCCCCCTACTGTATTTCTACTGTTTTTGCTTTTTTTCTCACACTTAAAAGTTTTAGACCATTGACGAAACTTTAATTTAAGAAAAAGACACTGAGCGTGAACATAAATAGCAGCTTTTAAATGATAATTCAATTTATTGAAAGTGAAAAATAATTCAAAACCAAAATCACTAATGTGAAAATGTAATTGCCCCCTTAACTTAATAACTGGTTGTGCCACCCTTTGCTGCAACAACTGCAATCAAGTGTTTGCGATAACTTGCAATGAGTCTTTCACATCGCTCTGGAGGAACTTTGGCCCACTCTTCTTTGCAGTACAGTTTTAATTCAGCCACATTGGATGGTTTTCGAGCATGAACAGCCCGCTTAAGGTTATGCCACAGCATCTCGATCGGATTCAGGTCCGGACTTTGACAAGACCACTCCAAAACCTCAATTTTGTTTCTTTTGAGCCATTCAGAGGTGGACTTGCTGGTGTGCTTCGGATCATTGTCCTGTTGCATAACCCAAGTGCGCTTGAGCTTAAGGTCACAAACTGATGGCCAAACATTTTTTGGTAGAGAGATGAATTCATGGTTCCTTCAACCACAGCAAGTCGTCCAGGCCCTGAAGCAGCAAAGCAGCCCCAGACCATCACACTACCACCACCATGTTTGACCGTTGGTCTGATGTTCTTTTTATCGAATGCTTTGTTAGTTTTGCGCCAGATGTAACGAGACACACACCTTCCAAAAAGTTCCACTTTTGTCTCATCAGTCCACAGAATATTTTCCCAGAAGTCTTGGGGATCATCCAGGTGTCTTTTGGAAAATGTGAGACGAGCCTTTATGTTCTTTTTGGTCAGCAGTGGTTTTCACCTGGGAACTCTACCATGGATGCCATTTTTGCCCAGTGTCTTTCTGATGGTAGAGTCATGAACACTGACCTTAACTGAGGCAAGTGAGGCCTGCAGTTCTTTTGATGTTCTTCTGGGTTCTTTTGTGACTTCCTGGATGAGATGTCGACGTGCTCTTGGAGTAATTTTGGTTGGTCGTCCACTCCTGGGAAGGTTCGTCACTGTTCCATGTTTTCTCCACTTGTGTATAATGGTTCGCTGGAGTCCCAAAGCCTTAGAAATGGCTTTGTAACCCTTTCCAGACTGATGGATGTCTATTACTTTCTTTCTCAGCTGTTCTTGGATTTCTTTAGATCGTGGCATGATATTTGGCCTTTTGAGATCTTTCAGCGTACTCCATATTGTCAGACAGGTTATATTTAAGTAGTTTCTTCATTGTACAAGTCTGGAAGTAATCAGGCCTGGGTGTGGCCAGTGAAATTGATTTCAGCTTTCCAAAAGATGTTGCTAATCACAGTTAATTCATGATTTGACAAGGGGGGCAATTAATTTTTTTCATCGATCATGGCAGAGAAAAGGAAAAGAAATTTTACGGAGACTGAAATTGAGGTGCTTGTGGGTGAGTTGGAGGCCAGAAAGGATATTTTGTTTGGTGGTCACAGTATTGGCGTCACGAATAAAATTTTAAAAAATGAGTGGCAGCACGTTGTCACCACAGTGAATAGTTCCAGTGCCACAGAGCGTTCTGTGGCAGAAATTAAAAAGAAGTGGTCGTATTTGAAGGTGGAGGCCAAGAAGAAAGTGGCACGGCACTGTCGCAGCGCATCTGCTACTGGTGGGGGCAAGGGCGCACCCGAGCCCACACCACTGGACACCAAGATAGCCTCGATCCTTGGTACGGCCAGCGTGTATGGCATAGTGTCAGAGAAGGAAGGAGACACCGATTTGGCAGAGACCAAAGAGGAGACCGGTAAAGTACAGTTTTATCTGTTTATTAAAATAAATATTTTAACAGACTTGTGAAAAGGTAGTTGAATTCTTTGTGTCCCCAGTCACTGTGGAGTTGGAAGCGGTGGGTGACAAGGAGGTTCCGGGCATGGCGTGTCCTGGCACCGTGGCTGAAGGCCTGGCTGTCCCCAGCACCAGTGCGTCCCGACCGCATGGTGCACCTAGAAGTGGCCGGGTCCTGACAGACGCTGTCCTTCAAACACAAAGGGACACCATCAGTGCCATTAATGAAGTCCGTGACGAACTCCAGCAAATAGCCAGCCTGCAGTCTGCTCCCTACACTACTGTGCGTCAGGATGAATGAGTCATGTGTTGAACCAGGCCACCGTGCCACTACATTCGTCAAGATCATGTCCGAGGTGAAAATAATTTGTACATTGAGTGAATGCACATTTTTTCGGTTCACAAAAGCAAATTCATTTTCACTAGGAGCCCTTATAGCAATGTGAGTACAGTCAATTGCGCCGATTACATTTGGGAAAACGGATATTGCTGCAAATTGCCTTTTAATGTCGGCCTGTTCACCCACAGTGTAAGGAAACCTGATGTATCGACTGGTCATTTTTATAATGCCATCCAAAACAGCTGGCATTATAAAGCTGAGGGATGGCTGCGATATCCCAGACCTAAGGACATATTTTAACTGAATTATATCATACCTAAAAGGGGCTTTAGACAGACATTGTAACATTATATAATATTAATCATATCAAACACTTACCTGTCAGCTAATTCCCACTGAGAGGAGCCACTTGGCAGAAACCCCAGAGTGGTCAGCACCTGGATATGCACCGTCCTTACAGAAAAACCACATGAATGTCACATGTGCAAATCACATGTGGTCACATGTGATTATATGGACATGTGATTTTGCACATGTGAAATTTAACATGTGAAAACATGTTAAATCCACATGTGAAAATGTGGAACACATGGGATTTGCACATGTTAAACATGGGAAACATGTGGTTTTGGAACATTTTTCATGGTGTAATGTGTGAAACCCATGTAAATTCCTATGTGAAACCCATGTGATCACATGTGAAACTCATGTTATTACATGTGTAACCCATGTTATTAAATGTGTAACCCATATAGATTCCCATGTGAAACCCATGTAAATTCCTATGGGAAACCCATGTGATTACATGTGAAACCCATATTATTACCTGTGAAACTCATGTTTTTACATGTGTAAGCCACATAAACTCCCACGTGAAACTGATTCAAATACCCACGTGAAACCAAGTGGGTTACAAAATAGTCTTAGTACTTACATTTTCTAAATAAAATGTAAACCAACCAAACTCAGATCTAAACTAGGACTGCAAGCAGTCTTGGATGTGCCTGGCTGATGTCGTCTAAGAGGAAAATGAGGCTGTCCATCCATACAAAGGCAGACTTCAAACCAGTGTTTAATATTCAGTTTAATAATTTTACAAGAAATAAAGTAGTTAAGACAAATATAAGTGATACAAATAATGTTTTTTTGTAAACATGCAAAAGTCAGAACAGAACTGGCCATAAAAAGGATCAAAATGCCCCTAAAAAATGTCTTCTGGGGAAAGGGGGTGTGTGTGTATTGTGTGTTTGTGTTGTCTCAGTCCTCTGGGCAGGCTCCCTGTTTTGGGATTGAAAGACAAAATCAGATTAGGGCAGTACAAACACCAGTCTATTCTATCAAAGTAAAGGTTAATTTCTTTTCTATCTGGATTACAGGATTGGTTCTGTTATTTTCAAGTGATGACTGGTCTATGTAGAGTAGTCAAATAAATAAACAAGCACAGATCCTGTGCAGACCCACAGCAGGCCGCTGAGAAGCCATCCAAAACTGGATTCTACCAATCAAAGTATCATCAACAGTATCATATACAGTATAAATAGGTTACCCTGTTTCCCTCTCAGCTCGTCTCCTGGTGTCTTTTAATTTTTGTGCCACGTAGGCTTTGTCTAATGGCTCCGTGAACTTTTTTGACATGGTCTGTAAGAAATGAAATGCTACTAAATTTACTCAGGGTTCACCAATTAATTCATGTTGTGTAAGATAGGTGTCAATGAGGATGCTAATGAAAATAATTGAAAAAGAGCAACATTTTTGTGTGTTAACAAGCTGATACTATAGCATTTTGCCCAACCCAAACAATATTCAGACATGCTTACCAATTACTAGCTGCACTTTGCCTTTGTCAAGGCCATGTCATTTCTCCCCTACAATCCATCTCTTCGCCATCTCTTCCACAGTGAAGATGGAGTCCATCACAGTCCTGCTTCTTGTAGCCATCACACCTTTGAGCATAATCCAAGGCGGTTCGATTCATTAAATCCATTACAGACTCGTTCTGCAAAGATGAAGAAATATTAGAATACGTTCATGTACTCCTAGAATGCAAAAAAGTCCAGTTCTCAAAGGTGTGGCATTGGCATGGGTGCTGGTGAGAAAAAAAGATTTGACTGAACTTTTTTTTTACTGGGGTTCAGGTTGTGTGGCGAAGCTTATGTTTGCATCCCACATGTGCAATGTGTAGGTGTAAGGCCTAAATTAGCAGCTAGCTATTACTGAGTTTCTAATAAGCAGTCTTAAAAATATAGGAATTATTTGAAATCATCATTTTGGCACAAATAGTCTATGTAGTATTACTGCGTGGTGATGAATGAGTGTGTGCTCAGTCTATTCAAAACAGGGTTAGAATTTATTTATACTTTAATTCACTATTCACAATTATTTCACTATGAACTCTGCTGTCGCCAGGGTCATTTCACGGTGTTGTTTTGAATTTCATTCAAAAGGAGTTCTGCTCTCTAACATTTCTGTAAAGATGGGTTTTTAGCGATGCAATCGTCACACATGGCCTTGTGATACTTTTTAAAGCTACAGTAGAAAGGGTCGTTCTATACAATACGTGACAAAACAGGTCCAGACAACCGCCGTACCGTTCCTCTTTGACACTAAAGTCACCTCTGGCTCTTTGGTGTTCAGTTCTGGGGGGGAGGGGAGCTGGCAACTAGCGTGCCATCACCAAACATTAATTAGAAGAAATGAAAAGACAGCAGAATTTAAGTATAGATGATCAATTCATTGCTTACAAGAGGATTTGGGCAGGCCAAATATAATGAATGTATGAGAAACACTGCATGGTCCACAAATGAAATCACTTCTCCTGACTATGTAAGTGATACCTTTGTCTCTCCTATTTGGTTGTGAAGAGGGGCTGGGTGGCTGCTAGAAGGCACCAGGTGGCTGGGGGCAGGCTGAGCTGCCTGTATAGCATCTTTCGCAGTTTTTGCGATTGTATCTGCTAGCCCTACAATTAAATCAAAGAGGGAACACTTACCTATTCAAACTCACTAATTGAGTTGTCACTTAATATAGTTGTGGTATTATTATTATAATATTCATGGAAATAGGTTCAAGGTTACTGCAAGAGCTCCCCTCCATACTTACCCTCTTGCATTTGAAGGTTCAACCTTCGCAACCACCTGACCTACTTATCCTTGTCATTTATCCACTCCTCAAGCTCCTTTAGGTCATTTTTGTAGTCCCTCTATCAGGTGAGAAAGAGAAAGAGAAGATAAAGAAAGAAGAGGCTTAAATGGATGGAGAACTTTGGTAGTATCTTGTGATGTACTGTAAGCCCAAAATCTGGGATTCTCTGTTATCTGTTGCTCTGGTTGGTACAAGTGGAGAAGGTGTGTTGTAATCCTGCTGAAATGTTTTCAAGCGAATTGCTTTCTCTATGTCATTAAACAAACAAGTGCAACACCAAAATCAGGTCTGAAAAATTGCACACTTGTTCATTCAAACTGAATGGAAACCTGAACTTTGGCAAACATTACTGATGACGGGAAGATCACTGAGTGAATATACTAATATTTTTGGAATCTGCAGACTTCAGAGGATGTGCAACATGTTTTGTGTTGGGCTGGGACAACTTATGGCACTACCAATTAATTTAATAATTATTGATGATAACAGGCATTAATTGCTGATTCTGCCTTTATTTGCTGCCTAGTTTGCTGCCCAGCCACAGCATGACTGAGATCTCTGACAACAATCAGTTGGGTGCTGCGGCCTATTTTACACACTGTTTCTACTGTCTTAAAAAATAAATGAATAAAATAAACAACTACACACAAAAAACCCTTAGTTGTACTTTTAATAAGATGAACTGTTACATTTACCTTTGGTCGTTTTGGAGTCCTGTATGGGTCCTCCTGAAAAGTCTGAAAAACAAGTGTGGGGGAAGGGTGTAAAAGGTCAGCAGTTATGGTGATGAGTATAAGACTGAATAGTAACATGTGTACTGCCCAAAAGTTGTATACATACTCAGGTTTGTAAAAGCATAATCATAAATGTATGACATAGACAACAAATCACCAGTAAATTATGTCACAACTTAAGTAATCCAAATAATTTAAATAAAAGGTAACTGAAAAAAAAAGTAACAAGAACATGAACATATGTTTGTACAGCATTTCTGTACCTTCTGGCGTTGAGGTGTGTCATCCTCATCATCACAGTGACCACTTTCCTCAGTGGCAATTGTAGTCTGACAAAACAGCAAGCGAATTGCAAGGGAAAGGAGAGGACAGGAGGGAATATAAATGAGCTTGAACATCCTGCAATAACACCTTCATTATTGAGTAAGTAATTTAAATATTAGATCTGACTTTTTCAACAATAGTGTAACAACATACCTTTGGTTTTTCTGGAGTCCACATATTGTGTCTCTCTATCCACTGTCACTCTGCTTTTCGTATTTCCACAAGACTCTCTGTTTTACAGTAAAGCACAAGAACAGTAATTGCAGCAGGGATTGACCATCTGGCCACTCAAAACATTGTGCCTCCTCGGGGGGGGCAGATTCTAACATTGTGGAAACGGTGGATTCCCAGTCGTTCGATTCTGAGGCGGCGGTTTGGCTAACGCTCATCTTATGTTAATGTTAGCCGGCTCGTGGGTCGACAACTTCTGGCGTTGATGTTACATGTACGTCCTGGACGGCTTCCACGTCAACATCGTCCACCAACGTGTCCCGAGTAACGTTACTAGTAACACTAACGTTAATATTGCTAACTAGCTAATCGACTTCATTTCTCTAAATTCTCTCACATCAACTCACAGCATCACTCGACTGACAGCTCAAGGAGACAGCTCACCTAACAGCTGAGCTGTGATTGGTGCCTTGAGCTTCGCATTGCATGCAGGGAGTAGTAGTTTTTTTTGCATGGCTGAAAGCCATGAAACAAAACGATACAGTTTTCTTGAAAGAACGGCGAATATTGATATAACGTTGTGGTAGCATCGCCTGCAATCTGAGCGATCACCTGTGCGAGGAGGGTTTTTTTTCATTTCGCATACATTTTTAATCGCCCTCAACACGCTCGTTCCGCGTCCTGGACAAGCCCTGTTGATGTATTTTTTGTTTGAGAGGAAATTCTCCAGATTAGGAAACTGACTTCACAACTATTCCAGTTTGGATTTCTACAACATATGGAAGGTAAGGAATCACCTTTTTGTCTATCAGAAGAGTTCACCCTAAAAAAAAAAAAAAAACAGGAGGTGCGTTGAAATTCGAGGTGTTTGAAAGATTTTATATGCCGAATTTAATAAAACAGCCTACCACTAGTCATATATATATGTTTATATGTGTGTGTGAGTATATATATATATATATATACATACATACACACACACATACACACACACGCACACACACACATATATATATTACGAAACCCAAAACCAGTGAAGTTGGCACGTTGTGTAAATCGTAAATAAAAACAGAATATATCAGAATATATCAGCAGATCCAAGAAGTTTGTGAATGAGCACGACAATAATGTGGATGATTAAGCATAATTATATTTAAAAAACTGCACAGGGTGCTCTACTAGACAAGCAGTTTTTCTTACAGCAGTGGAGGCTATGTGCAGATCTAATGAACGACTCAGCAAAGCTGACACGGTAATAATGACTGCTCCTCCTGGTGGATTGATCGAGCGAGTGCAGGTAGTTTCCGCAAATGGAGCTTAGGGGCGTTACGAGTTGGCCCCGCGCCGATGACGTCATCGCGGGGGATCTCATTACAGTCACGGACCCGCCAGGGCCCCAGCATGAAATTAGGGGAATTTCGAGGCCGCTCCATCTGTAAGCGACAAGGCCGAAAACCAACATTGAATGCCCGTGACCTTCAGGCGGTACTGCATCAAAAACCGACATCAGTGTGTAAAGGACATCACCACATGGGCTCAGGAACACTTCAGAAAACCACTGTCAGTAACTACAGTTCGTCGCTACATCTGCAAGTGCAAGTTAAAACTCTACAATGCAAAGCGAAAGCCATTTATCAACAGCACCCAGAAACGCCGCCGGCTTTGCTGGGCCCGAGCTCATCTAAGATGGACTGATGCAAAGTGGAAAAGTGTTCTGTGGTCTGACGAGTCCACATTTCAAATTGTTTTTGGAAACTGTGGACGTCGTGTCCTCCGGACCAAAGAGGAAAAGAACCATCCGGACTGTTATAGGCGCAAAGTTCAAAAGCCAGCATCTGTAATGGTATGGGGGTGTATTAGTGCCCAAGGCATGGGCAACTTACACATATGTGAAGGCACCATTAATGCTGAAAGGTACATACAGGTTTTGGAGCAACATATGTTGCCATCCAAGCAACGTCTTTGTCATGGATGCCCCTGCTTATTTCAGCAAGACAATGCCAAGCCACATTCTGCACGTGTTACAACAGCATGGCTCCGTAGTAAAAGAGTGCGGGTACTAGACTGGCCTGCCTGTAGTCCAGACCTGTCTCCCATTGAAAATGTGTGGCGCATTATGAAGCCTAAAATACGACAACGGAGACCCCGGACTGTTGAACAACTTAAGCTGTACATCAAGCAAGAATGGGAAAGAGTTCCACCTGAAAAGCTTCAAAAATTGGTCTCCTCAGTTCCCAAACGTTTACTGAGTGTCGTTAAAAGGAAAGGCGATGTAACACAGTGGTAAAAAGGCCCCTGTGCCAACTTTTTTGCAATGTGTTGCTGCCTTTAAATTCAAAGTTAATGATTATTTGCAAAAAAAAAAAAAGTTTCTCAGTTTGAACATCTTGTCTTTGCAGTGTATTCAATTGAATATAAGTTAAAAAGGATTTGCAAATCATTGCATTCTGTTTTTATCTACGATTTACATAACGTGCCAACTTCACTGGTTTTGTATTATAATTTTTTTTTTTTACCAATACGTTAACCAATGTAGTTAATTGCCAGATTCTTGAACGGGCCTTGGTGTCTCTTGAAAGCTGTGAGATGGCCTTAGCCATAATAAAGGATATAGTTGAACACAATAACAAAATAACGGGTGCAATTGATCATAAATACTTACAGCACTAACGTTAAATTATTCATAATTGATTCACTTACCTTTTACACTGAGTATCTGGGCCGGAAAAGACCAATCCTCTTTGGGTCACTTAACATTTTTTTGTCTTTCACATTTCTCTCCAATCCCACACTTACTTTGTTTTCTTCTATCCACTTTATTAGCACATACATAGCTTTCTTGTCCCTCTGCTAACGTAGCTTATACCTCTGATCTACTTAGCTTTGCCTCAGCAACTGACAGTAAAAGCAGAGCCAATCAGATTTTTCGGCGGGCTTGCAAAGTCTCCACACATGTCATCGATAGCGTCTAGCAAGATGGCCGTGTGGTGATTTAACAGAATTGTTTCTCCTCTTATACAGCAGTCCTTTGATGACAACACTGACAGCGATGGGACAGGCGCAAGTTTGGACTCTGACTTCGAGGTGAATTTGCATTTTAAACAGCTTAACAGCTCAGAAATCACTTTGGCCTCATAAGCACACCTCATGTCTTTTGCCATTGCTCTGAGAGGTCAGCCTAGTCATGTTATCTAACGTGAGTCATGAGGGGTGCTTATGAAGCCAAGTAGTTAGTTATCTATTATAAAATGTTTATTTTTCTTTTTTTTTAAGCAACCCAGTGGACATGCTGTAGATGACAGCGATGAGGAACAGGGGAGGAACAATGAACTTGAAAAAGTAGGTTCACTCATTCTATATTTTATGTGTATTCTCATAATGATTAAGACTTAGCCCCACTTTGAAATAATGCTACTTATTGTCTCTTCCCAGCAGTCCCTTGATGACCACAGGGACAGAGACAGCACTGGCATGGCCGCAAGTTTGGACTCTGACTTCGAGGTGAGTTTGCATTTTAAGTTTTCACTTTAAAAGCAGAGTAATCAAACGTGATGTTCTGGGGGACCTCTCAGAACCAAGGACAGAAAACATGAGTAGTAGTTGTGCTAACGAGGCTAGAAATTGATTTACTGTATTTATTCATCATCATCATCATCATTATCAATATGATGATTTTGTATAAATACTGTATATCAACTTCTAAATTCTTTCCCTTTCACAGAAACTGATTTAACACATGCGTGGGTTCTCTCCGGGTACTCCGGCTTCCTCCCACAGACCAAAAACATGCTCCTTAGGTTGATTGGTGACTCTAAAAGTCACACCTGCCCCTAGGTGTGAGTGTGAATGGTTGTGTGTATGTGCCCTGTGATCAGCTGGCGACCAGTCCAGGGTGTACCCCGCCTCCCGCCCGTTGACAGCCGAGATAGGCTCGGGCCCCCCCGCGACCCTGAAAGGGATAAGCGACATAGAAAATGGATGGATGGATGGATGATTTAACACAACAATTTAAATCCAGCACTTCTCTTAACTAATAATAGCTATTGGTGTCTCTCCTCTCTGTAGCACCTCCTCAACAGCAACACGGATGACGATGATGGTGGTGATGGTGATGATGGTGGTGATAACGGCTCAACTTCTGATTCCGAACACATGGTAGGATCATTTTTGATACCAGTCTGATTAGAGATATGAATCAAATCCTTGTTGAAGTTCAATCACTTCCTGTAAAATATCAGCTGTTGTGGTTCACACTTCATGCAATTGGATAATCTTTATTATAATATATCCCAAATTTGCACAGTAGAGCCATCAAACATTTTGTCTTTGTACCATAGTTAGCTTGGAATGGGCACTGGGAATGGCTGAGCAGGAATCCAAATAATGACAATTTCTGATCATGTACTAATAACTCATAACACTCATAATAACCAGTGGTTCTGAATATCGTGCCATCATATAGCCAATGGTCAATATTTAGTCAATATTTTACGGCAGCCCCTTGACACTTCACAGCTGGAATCCAGATTCTTGATTCTTCTGCCAATAGCAAGCAGTTTAATTTATGATGCATGTTGTATGCATGTTGTATCAAATGTTTCTATATGTGATAACATGTGGTATCACATGTGATAACATGATACCCATGTGGTACCACATGTTATCACATGTGGACACAAGTGGACACGTGTCCCCATGTGGTACCACATGTTATCACATGTGGACACAAGTTGACACGTGTCCACATGTGGTACCACATTTTATCACATGTGGACACAAGTGGACACATGTGAAAACACATGGGAAATTCGTGTGGTTTTTCTGTAAGGGCAGGGTAGCGCGGTTCCGGCGGGTGGGTCTATCTAACACTGGGCCCAGTTCAGGACATAGATCCAAGAGCACCGCTCTAGGGAATCTAAATCGGCTTATTAGCCAGTCATCATCATGGGCCAGGAAATCTCTGTGGTCCCTAAAACTTCTCTCCATCCTGATCCTACCATTTGCGTGATCTTCCAGCAGTGCCAGCGCATCCATTGTACAGCATTACGCACGAGTGTCAAAGCACTATTTATATGCTTACTCAGCAAATTGAATGATTGTTACACACCTTGTCACAATTAATACTAATTCATCAGTGCCATCCACCGCTCTGTATCATTTGAAGATGGAAGTATGATATATGAACATTGTGCATAGAGTAGTAGGCCTAACGGCTCACTAAAGGAACACATGTATAACACTGCAGACTTGGGTGTTTATGTTTACGCAGGTCTATAAGTCTGATATGTGATGACATTAAATGTATGAGATCAATCTGGCTTCAATTCACCACCTCACCATCTGCACCGCCAGTTCCCCCTGTCTCCAAAATGTTTGTACACAAGCATCAAAGTTGGCGTACCGTGTGCACATTCTCACGCTAAGTTTCTTTTTTTAAATCACAACCTTTGCGCAGGAAGTTGCGTACGCAACTTTCAAGCCCCGTTTTGTGCGTAAGCAAGTTTTCAAAAATGAGGCCCCAGAATATTATCATTCACATTGAATCTTTTTACATTCTGCAAATTGACTCTGAGGTCTTGAAAAAAACATGTTTATATACAACAACATGTATTCATATTAGGCCCCATTCCAACCTTGGGGAAAGGAATTTAATCTTTTAGCAGGCTTCTTGTCTTGAGTACATGGCTGACAGCAAGTCATTCCAAGTTTCTTGACAATTTCAATATCACTGAGCAGTCATTGGCAGTGTAACAGGTTGGTTTAGGACATAATTGCAGTACCACCAGTATACAGAAGTCAATTCTAGCAGGCAAAGTCCAGTTCCAGTAACAAGAGATAAATCCAAAAAAGAACACTGGAGAGTCTTGCATAATGCAAAGAACAATCTAGCAAAGAGTGAGTGTGGGAGAGCAGCTTAAATACTGGGCTGATTGGGAATGAGGATCAGGTGAGGATCGGGTGAGTGGGCAGGTGGGCGTGGCTGGCAAGAGGAGTGACAGTGGAAAAGTACTGGCTGCTCAGGCGAACAAATAACAAGGAAATGGCCGCAGGTAAGAGGCTGAATGCACTATGATAAGCAGGGCCAGTTAAATGTAGTGATACATGTTAACGTTATCATTTTAATGTTGCAGGTGATGGAGCTCATTTTAAGTATTTGATAGAATCTGCAAAGTAACTAGTAACTAAAGTTCAGCATAAAATTCATTAATTAATGCAAAAAGAGAAAGCCATGATGAATATGTCTGTGGTTTTCATTCAGACCTGCACACATCAGAGGCCTTGGACTTTCCCACCACAACAAAGACAGATTCTGTTGTTAATAAAAAGCTGATTTTTGTCTTTTTATAAATCTGTATTATTTTTGGCATTTTCTTTCTTACCTTGGTGATCTCTGTGCTGATACAATGCCATTGGCATTACGACAAATTCTTCATTTAACCTCTCAATATACAGTCAGTAACTGTGCCCTACTAAACTTCAGGTTTCAAAGAATGGCTATGTGATTCAAGTATCATGTCACTGGTTTATGATGGATATCTTATGTCATCAGGTGTCTGATTTCATGCCCATTAGTCTACAACATCTGATCAAATTGTTTCTAGCCTGTAATTTTTAATTCAGGGTGCAGTGAAAAATATTTCTTTTATCAAGCCAATCAGAAGCCACATAGCTGGAGCATCTGCATAGTTCATTCAGTGGCTATAATAACTTTTTTTATTTGGGAGCTATCTGAAGCTTCGCACATTTTTTTGGTTTCTGGCTTATTGGAGCTAACAGAATTAAAGACATCTCATACAAATAAGCCAGTAAGGGCCCCTGAATTCTTACTTGAGAGCTAATTTGATCTGAATAATTCTAAATCTACAATTTTCGTAAAAACTAAAAGGGGGCTGCATGAAGACACAAATGCTATATGTATACACTTTTATTTTGATATTATTGATAGGCTGGCTTTTACACAAGCACTGAACTTCACAGAATACATTTCAATTTGGCTTTTTATCTTCTGGCCCCTACTTGGCTTCCAGTGATGTCATGCAGTGCAAGCATAAATCATTTTACAAAGTCCTGCCAAACAGCAAACATTCTCCAATTTACAGCACATTAGTTAGAGCGTGAGCTGCGAATCATATTGCTCACATACATGCAAAGAAAGAATATGATGCAATTTGAATCTTTGTCTTCTGGTTGAGATCAGGAAGTCAAATATATGCATCTATTTCCAGAAAAGAAGCGTCTATATATCCTGCGCTGTAGAACTAGCAGCTCCTCCATAAACTTTGCAGATCTGTGTACAGGCTGTTTTTAAGTTGCTGAAACAGACAGCACAACAAAAGTGCATCCCTGAGGAATAGTGAACAAGTCTAAGAATAAGGACAGGGAGATGACAGAGACAGTTCTTCTTTGCTTGCCTGAGGCCTGGAGTTGTGCATGTTGTTTTGTTTATGGCCTGAGGTTGTACAATCTGTTTGACTGTTTAATGTATCAATTAAAAATCAGTGTTTTTCCTCCTGCCGTGCTCTCCAGTCTGGCATGCCCAGTGCTAGGCAAAGCTCACCTCTCCTGGAGGGGCCAAAGATTCGATACAAACTAGATGTAGACACCCAGACCTCCTGCCAGTTACACATCAGTTAATTCACCACATGAGAGGAAAATAAATTAATTAATTAATAAAATTCTTGACCATTAAAGCTACAGACAAGTTTTCTGTCAAGATTTAACGTGTCAAATTTCTGCTGACTTAATGTCAATGGGGAGCTTGTTCAGCCAAGATAGCAAACAGATGTGGTAAATTGCAAGTATCGCTTCGCTCCTGGATGCAGGATTGGTCTTTTGCAGTGTGGAAGGCAAGTATCAGTGTTTTGAATTGGATTTGAGCACCCACTGGTGGCCAGTGCAGGTAGCAGAGGGTCAGTGTAGTGTGGGTCGGTTGAAAACAAGCTGGGCTGTAGCATTCTGGGTGAGATGCAGTGGTTGGATTGCACATGCAAGGCACACCAGCCAGAGGAGTTGCAGTAGCCTAAGTGAAAGATGACAAGAGTTTGGACTAGAACCTGTGCCACCACCTGAGCGAAGAATGGAAATATCCTCCTGACCCATTCCTTCCATGACATTACTTCACCTTCATATTTCTTACAATTAAAGAACATTTCATCAAAACAAGGAGTTACAATGACCCTGTACTTCTGCAGTCCTCTTTTTATCAGTCTCTTAAACAAGTGTCAAATTGTGTGTGTGTGTGTGTGTGTGTGTGTGTGTGTGTGTGTGCGTGCGCGCGCGCGCGCGTGCGTGCGTGCGTGCGTGCGTGTGTGTGTGTGTGTGTGTTGGTTTTTGTGATTTAGACAGACATTTCGTCTGAATACACGCCGAAGAGGACATTTTGAATTAGCGGGACAGGGCCAGTGTCCGGCTAATTCAGAGTGTAGAAGTGTTTCTATAGCAGAGAGGGCACAAATCCAGAGTTTCTGCAAAAGTCCCTCTGGTTCACATTTATCTGATTTGTGTAAAATCTGTGTATCAGCACAGTGCCCCCTGTAGGTGGTTCAATGCTAGTCCACCCCCTAATGAATTATTCACATGTGTATGGTTTTGCAGCTTCTGATTGGCTGACTGCCCGATGGTCCTGCTAATTCAGGTTTTTATCAAAAGTGTTGTGTTACTTGGATTTTAACACAGACTGATTGGCTGACTGCCGGATGGTCCTGCTAATTCAGGTTTTTATCAAAAGTGTTGTGTTACTCGGATTTTTACACAGACTCTTCAGTTATCCAAGAAAACTCAGCTGCCACAACTTTAACACAACTTTTACTGCAGATAAAGTCACTGACTAACCTCGGCTTTGATGTAAGGATATCAATAACAAATTGAGCATACAGAAAGTCTAATTAATTCAGGCTTAAATGACTTGACTGTATTTTATCTCATATTTCAATTTATAAGAGGCCCTCCCCATACAGCGTTATTTATGTTTTCTTTAGACCCCTCCCCCTAACATCTCCAATAATACATTTATGGCAAATATATCAAAAAGGTGTATGTTTCAGCCATATTATTTTTGAATAAAGAACTGCTAAATAGTAATTATAACCACTGAATAAGTGAACCCAGCATAGGCAGCAGATTTGTGGGTGCAGATAGACTTGAGCACTGCAATATTCTCTCCTCCACCGCATGCAGAGATTCTTGCATTGTTCTCACTGGGTGATCCAAAAATGGCAGCCAAGGAGCAGACACACAGTTTGGTAGGTCCTGTGGGTTTGCCCCAAAAGTCATGTTACAACAACAAAAGACCTTGGATTTTGCCCTCAATGTGTCTATCTATCGTCTTTCTAACTTTATGTCTTCGTCTGAGTTTGACCTGTCCAAGAAAAAGGGATGATTTGACCCTCCTTCAAGCCAAATGGAGCCAACATGTGCTGTACACAAGAGTACTGGATTATGGACATGCTAGGGGGTGGCCCCAGGTAAAGACGAACAATCAGCTGCAACTAGTTCTTTAACGGGAACTGTTCACCTCTTGATGATACTGCTTCTGGCTGGGGATGTTGAAGTAAATCCTGGCCCTCAGCCTCTTTGTTCAGATATTCTGGATGGGCCACAACCACAGCTACCTAGGCTACAACTGGGTTACCACAACAGCTAGCCCTATCACCATGCCAGACTGGGCTCCAACCATGCATACCACCATACCAGGCCAGGTTTCAACCACAGCCAGCTGGGCCACTACCACACCAGGCCCGGACCCTACCGCAGCCAGCCAGGCCTCCACCACTGCTAGCTGGGCTACCATCACATCAGGCCAGGTTCCCACCACTGCTAGCCAGACTATCACCACACCAGGTCAGTTTTCCATTGCCGCTAGCTGGGCTACCACCACAACAGGCCGGGGTTCCATCACTGCTAGCTGGGCTCTCACCACTGCTAGCCGGGCCTCCATCACAGCTGACTGGACCTCCATCATTGCCGGCTGGGTTTCTGCCACTACTAGCTGGGCTACCACTACTGCTAGCTGGGCTACCACCATTGCTATCTGGGCTACCACAATTGCTAGCTGGGCTACAACCACATCAGTCCAGGCTCCCACCGCAGCTAGCTGGACCTCCAGCACAGCTAGCTGGGCTACCACCACAGCTACCTGGGTTACCAACATGGCTAGCAGGGCCCCCACCACAGCTAGCTGGGCCTCCATCACAGCTAGCTGGACCTGCACCACTGCTAGCTAAGCTACAGCTACAACAGGCTGGGCTCCCACCACCATCAGCTGGGCCACCACCACTGCTAGCTGGACTACCACTACATCAGGCTGGGCTCCCACCACCATCAGCTGGGCTACCACCATTGCTAGCTGGGCTACCACCATGCCAGGCCAGGCCCCCATCACTACCAGCTGGGCTACCACCACAGCTAACTGGGCCTCCACTGCAGCTAGCTGGGCTACCACCACAGCTAGCTGGGCCTCCACTGCAGCTAGCTGGGCTACCACTGCAGCTAGCTGGGCTACCACCATGGCTAGCTGGGCCCCCACCGCAGCTAGCTGGGCCCCTACCACTGCTAGCTGAGCTACAGCCACACCAGACCAGACATTTACCACAGCAGGCTGGGCTCCCACCACAACCAGCTGGGCTACCACCAGCTGGCGAAACCTCACCTCAGTTAAGCGGACAAACCGAGCAGCGACCATTGCAACATGGGCCATGTTCTCAACTTGTGCTACAACCCCAGGTAACTCATCCAACAAAGAAAAAACTAAATTCGCTAAACCCAGCAATTAAGAAGCAACACAAAATGCAATTTTTTCAAACCCTTAACAATGCCAAAACCATTTGGGACTCACAATGTAAACCAAAGGGAATTCTACTGGGCCATAATAACATCCGTAGTATTGTCAATAAAACAGAGCAAATGGAACATTTATTAAGTGATTCTAACATTGATATACTTGGAGTATCTGAAAGTTGGTTGACACATTCATCATCTGCAGCAGCCATCAGTGTTCCAGGATATAATGTATTTAGAAAAGACAGAGAAGCAGGGCGAGGTGGGGGTGTATTGATCTATGTTAAAGAAAAGTTTAAATGTGAATTAATATAATGGCCTAAAGAAGCTAATGCTGAGTGTATTGGTCTAAATATATCACTTTGCCCTGCAATGTCTTTTACTGTGATTTGTGTGTATCGACCTCCTTCAGCAAAGGATGTATTTTATGATCACCTTCAGACAATTTTAAATCATTGCAACTCTAAAAAGGAAATTATCCTACTTGGTGATTTTAATATTAACTGGGACATCAAGTCAGATAGGAAAAAAATTAAACAGCTCACAGATAAGTACAACTTGACACAAATTATAAAAGGACCAACAAGAATAACAAATACGTCAAATAAAACAATTGATCTAATATTTACTAATAAACCTGAAAGAATCTCTAAGACAGGCAGTCCAAATTGGTGATTCAGTATCTTCATATCTCACTTGTTCTGCTGGAGTACCACAGGGCTCAATATTGGGTCCTGTTTTATTCAGCCTGTATGTCAATAACTTACCAGATGTCTGCAGAAATATAAAAATGCAAATATATGCTGACGACACTGTATTATACTGTCATGCAACTCAATTCAAGAATCTGCTGCAATACTCTCAGGAGCCATGGTGCCAGTGTCCCATTGGCTCAAAAACTGTTGTCTTCACTTGAATACAAAAAAAAAAACGGTCTGTAAACGACAGCCAACAGAGGGACAGCAACCATCAGTCATTGTCGGTGGAGAGAGACTTGATGTGGTTGAACATTTTAAGTACCTCGAGGTAAATTTTGACTCTAATCTTAATTTTAAGCAGCATGTTAAAGCAGTCAAGAATGCAATCAAATTTAACCTATCAAATTTCAAACATATAAGACCCTTCCTGACTATGGAGTCAGCAAAGACCTATATGCATGCAATGATATTTTCTCACATTTCTTACTGTTACACAACATGGTCACACACATCTGAGAGTACTTTAAAACCAATCAAGTCCCTCTTCAAGAGAACACTTAAAACTTTAGACAAAAAACCTACAAAATACCATTATTGTAAAATTACTAATAAGTACAAAATTTTGGACTTTGATAGCTACAAGTTGTTTTTGGATGTTTGCCTCATTTATAAGGTTCTGAATGGTTTAGCCCCTCCACCATCACAAGACTTCATAAAGAAAAAATCCTCTAGAGTAAACACCAGAGCAATGTGCAGAGGAGATTATGAAGTACAACGGCGCAGGACTAAATTTGGCCAAATGGTGGCATCCATTAGAGGAACGCAGTCCTGGAACTCACTGCCAGCTCATGTTAGAAGCTGCCACAACTACACCACCTTTAAAAAGACCCTTAAGCAGTGGTTAATAACAAATCAGACCTGCTCTCATGAGTAACCTTTTTGTCTTTTGTGTGAATTGAAATGTGAATTGGAACTTATTCTGTGAGATCTTTTACATGTGTTATCCATTTGTCATAGTGTTTTTGTGTATTGTATAATGTATTGCCTCTATGCTTTTAAACACCTGCCTTAGGACAACGGATTAAAATTAGCATTTTATGCTAACTCCGGCATATTTACATTGATGCTTCTGCTGACAATATGCATTGTCCTAATCAAATAAATAAATTAAAAATAAAAAAATATTTATTTATCTTATCTAATATGAATTATATCAGATAAAGTTGGAGCCTGATTTGAATGAGATCAGATGTTTGACTGTCATTATATGGTGCCCGAGTTGTGTGGCTAGGCTTGTTGGGGATGGTAATCGTACGCACATAGACATGAACTGTTATCACTGTAGCTGAATGACTGAAATGGGCACCGGTGTAAGGTTAAAGACTGCTGAGGGGCTTTAGCCCCAAACATTTTGTCACCTGACCTTGATTTTAAATAGTAATAAAGATTAATTAGATCCGTTAATGTATTGTGTAGAATGCCTAAGTTACAGAGACTCAGAGGGGAGTGTTTCCATCAGGCAGGTGTGCCATCACCAAATATCACAACACAAGTTAGTCATCGTCACAAAACCATTGAAAGGCACGTGAAGTCTATGAACTTGAAATGTTTAGGTTCCAAATTGTTTAACTATGGAAGAACAGATGATGAAGGGTTAGCGTTCAAGTCACTTGTGGACTGAAGAACGGATATGTACATTGATGACCTGATCATATTGATATTCCAAGCTGTAAACATTTACTGCAATACTGCTTTCTGTCCTACAGAATATAAAATGTAGTGACATGGGAACCACTGTCAAATGTAACTTTCAACTTGGGATCGTCACATGAAGCAAAAATATCTACTGTATCAAACACAAGCTGGAACATGTACAGAGACTTGATCTTAGCCATATCACATGCCCTTCATGAGGAAGTGTATGGATGACAGCGGATGCGAGCAGAGCAGAGGAAAAGGTTAGCAGTAAGTTGTCAATCTGGCATTAAAGATGGAGCAGGCCCGGAGTGGCTAATCGGGAGAAACGGGAAAATTCCTGGTGGGCCGGGCTCGTTGCTGGGCTGCAATTGGGTCAGGGTCAGTAGGCATGTAGATTTAAATAATCAATTAAGGTAAGTTTTGCTGCGTAATTGTGCACAACTCTCTTAATAGGGAGACGCACTTATCATTTCTGCTGCAGTTGGATCGGTGCAGGTAGGCCTATTTAATAAGCTTGTGTTAACTTTTGTTGTATTATTTCATCCGCTATTAATCAGAATGTTAATTTCTAAAACTTGACAAGCCAGATCTTATTTTTTTCTTGTGAAAATAAACTAAACTAAAGTTATGAAGTTACTACGGTGATGGACAGGTACAAACGCGCTTCATATACAGAAACGAGATGCAAATACAGAAACGAGATGCATATACAGAAACGAGATGCATATAAGAAAACAGATGCAAAAGAAAAATGCTGTAAATACAGAAACGCGCTCCGAATAAGAAAACAGATGCAAGAGGAAAACGCTGTAAGTACAGGAACGCGCTGCATTTAAGAAAACAAATGCAAAAAGAAAGTCATACAACGGAAGTGCTCCAGGCCTCTAGGGGCAGTGGAGACACACGACGGACGTATCAACATGCGGGGCAGATGAGGACATGAGGAGAAGAAGAAATTTTTTTAGTGGGAGGAAAGTTTGAGTCGGGAGAGACTACATGGAAAAGTACGTATTTTATTTACCTTCTCTGTCTTTCTTTTTCCCATGTGTGGTATTATGAAATTGCAGCTGATTTATATGACGTTTGCGTGCTAGAGACTTTGTGTTTTACAAGAGTAGTGTGTCCGTAGTGTTAATGTTAGCTAACGTTACTGTAACTAACATTACTTTCCGGGAGACCCCAGGGATTTGATTGCATTTAAGGTTAGTTAGTTTTCAACCTCGTCTCCACATATGATTGGATACTTTATTGATCAGTGACGGGAGTTTGAATAAGAGGAAGGTGGAGAGGTGAGGAAGAGGAGGGAGAGAACAGGGTGAAATAAAAGACAGTGTAAATATCCATATACGGAATAGTAGCATAAATCAAAACACACACGCACACACACTCTCTCTCTCTCTCTCTCTCTCACACACACACACACACACACACACACACACACACACACACACACACACACACACACACACGATGTCCTATTCCTCTAATGTAAAATTTCTCTTTATTTATTGATGATTGCTATTTCTGTGATTTTTGATTGAGTTTACTAAAGGGATTCACCATGTCAATGTCTGTGTTTCCAGGCTGCCATGTTTTGCCCTTTCTGTGGCCAACATCTAGGCACTGTTCGAGTGTTCTGTGGCTCATGTGGCAAAAATGTCCACTTTTTGGCAGAGGTGGAAGACAACAGTAAGTAGACTAAATTGTATGTGTTTGTAGATTGGAGAATAAAGGGTTCAACATACCACAGTTTGGAATACTTTTTACTGGCTAGATACAATAATTTTTGGTACGGGGGCCGACCTTTCTGAACTTTTTAAAATGTATAATACAGAGATCATTATTATATTGTAGACTTATTCATTACAGCTCGTGTTATAAACAATTTGATATTAGTTCTTGATTCATAGAATTAAATAATGAATCAGAAACAAATTTTGAGAGAGTCAGGGGCAGGGAGAGTGTGAGTCCAACTGTTTTTATGGTGTGAGGTTTTGGTCTTGATACAGTAGTCCTCAACCTTTTAACAGAGGGAAGGGGTTCTGACAAGTGGTGTCCAAGATGGAAGGGATCTGTCTTCCTGCACTCTTTTGGTCCTCAATGATAAAAAAAAAAAAAAAAATTAAGGTGAAAGTGATGACATCCAGCAAGGACTTTCACCCAATGACGATGATTATGATGATAATAATAAATAATCTAACACAATACATTCATAAAAATGTGACAAAAGTGCCTAACATAGGAAACAGATTAGCATGATATTTATGTTAAAATCCTAAAAACAAGGTAAATAAAATCAAATAAATCAACCATAAAAACACTTCCAAGACTTCTATTAAAGTTTCTTTAAATGAATGTGGTTTTGATAGGTTTTACATTTAGTCAAAAGGTGAGTTTCAATATTTTCTAAGACAGCTAGGCTGTCAATTTGTGTGTATGCATGATCTGTGGAAGTTCAAGATTTGTCTGCAGAGTATGAACAAATTCAGGTAAGAAAATATTGATGAATCCCAGATTTGTGTGTAAAATGATTGTACACACAGTTTAAGCACAAATCTGTGTCTACGCACTGTCTGTGAATGAGATCCAATGTGTACAGGTCCTTGAGAGATAGCAGATTGCAGCTGAAGGTCTTCTCTGCTGACTGGATGATGTGCCGCAGCCTGTCCTTGGAAAATGTTGTCTATTTTTTCTCCCTTTGTTTGTCAGGGTCAGCATTGGACAGCCCCACAGAAGAGGATCTGATTCGGAAGTATTTCCATGAGATCAGATGACCACTGAGGTTGAATTTCAAGGTGTCTTTCCTCTCACAGGTTTCAGGGAGTCACCTTTCATTTTCATTACTCCAACAGAAATCTAAAGAAAGAGAAGAAAATGGAAATTAATAAAATGTTACAAATCAATACAATCTGTCATTTGACTTCATGTGAGTCTACACTGGTCACTGGTTTGTGAGCATACCTTCACTTTTTTCTGTTCCTTCTTAGACTTTAAATGTGTCTTTGAAAAGAATGTCTTTCTCTTCCTCTTTCATTTCCCTAAATTTGAAAAAGGACTCTACACCTGAGCTTGCTGCTACAAAGAAAATAAGAAAATACAGGAATGAGACATTAATTACTCTTTTATTTATTCATTACTCTTTTATTTACTCTTTTTAAAGGGGACTTATCATGCATGCATGCATTTTTCCTCATCATATATATATATGTTAAAAATATCGGATGGTCATTTTTTACACGGCCAAAGTTTCAAATAATGAGGTAAACAAACGTAGAAGTAATCCCTGTGAGTAGAAAGCACAAGTCTCAGACTGCTCTGAACACCAGCTGATGTCATCTCGCGACATAGTACATATTTCATATGCTCACAAGCACTTGTTTACTATAGTGTGTTTCTGTTGCTCCAGAGGAAAAGGAGCAGGACAGAGTGGGCTCATCAGGATCTAAATAGCTTTTGTAGCTAAAAAGGTTTCAGACAGAGGCTGAACTGAGGGGCTGCATAAAGATCCAGTACAAGACAAAGAATGTTTTTTTAAACTAAAATTCATGCAAAGCTCTCATGGAGTTTGAGGATAAAACTGGAAAATGAGCATAATAGATCCCCTTTAAGCTCAGTAAAGGTCTCATCATTGATCTTTGCAGGTCATTTTGAAACACATTTAATATGCTAGTAACTGAATTAGGCAAGCAAGATAGTACTGAAATCCAACAGAGTACAAGAACACAAGCTGAACTCTTAAACCAAGAAACCTTTCTATACATATCTATGTTGATACGTCCGTTGTGTGTCTCCACTGCCCCTAGAGGCCTGGAGCACTTCCGTTGTATGACTTTCTTTTTGCATTTGTTTTCTTAAATGCAGCGCGTTCCTGTACTTACAGCGTTTTCCTCTTGCATCTGTTTTCTTATTCGAGCGCGTTTCTGTATTTACAGCGTTTTTCTTTTGCATCTGTTTTCTTATATGCATCTCGTTTCTGTATATGCGTCTCGTTTCTGTATTTGCATCTCGTTTCTGTGTATGCATCTCGTTTCTGTATATGCAGCGCGTTTGTACCTGTCGGCATCTCGTTTCTGTATATGCATCTCGTTTCTGTTTATGCAGCGCGTTAGTACCTGTCGGCCACCGTGAGTTACACTTATTTGTTCTGAATTGGAAATGATGATGTTCTAAAAAAAAGTAAAAATACACTGTGAATTAAAAAGTTGTAGTGAATAGTGCACTATAGTGGACTTACCGGACCGGAGATAGTGAAGCAAGAACTATATGTCTCCAGTATAACAGGATGTAAACTAAAGTGGGCTTGTCTGAGACATGAAACTCCCAGGCTCAAAATGAGTCACACTCCGGCCCTGATGTAGATTATTGGCTACAGTGTGTCACTTGATAAAATGCTACAGCTTCTTACGCATGCTACAGGTGTCCCAGTGAGACTCCTGGTGTGATGCGTGGAGAGGAGAGGAAAGCAGTGGTGGAAGAAGTATTCAGATCCTTGAGGCTACTTCTACTAATACCTGACTGGGAGAATATTCCACTACAAGTGAAAGTCAGAATCAGAATCAGAATCAGAATCAGAAAAGCCTTTGTTGCCAAGTACAGTTTTACACATACGAGAAATTTGCTTTGGTGAAGTTGGTGCATGACACATCTAGTAAAAAATAAGCTATACACAGGTCTTTTTTTTTTTTCGGAAACACAGTCTGGGGCTGCACGGTGGAGCAGCAGGTAGTGCGCGTGCCTCACAGCAAGAAGGTCGCAGGTTCGATTCCCAGATCGGGCCTTTCTGTGTGAAGTTTGCATGTTCTTCCCGTGCATGCGTGGGTTCTCTCCGGCACTCCGGCTTCCTCCCACAGACCAAAAACATGCTCATTAGGTTGATTGGTGACTCTAAATTGTGAGTGTGGGTGTGAATGGTGTGTGTATGTGCCCTGCGATCAGCTGGCGACCAGTCCAGGGTGTACCCCACCTCTCGCCCGTTGACAGCCGAGATAGGCTCCGGCCCTCCCGTGACCCCGAAAGGGATAAGCAGCATAGAAAATGGATGGATGGAAACACAGTCTGTTTTTTTAGAAAGTCCAAGCAGAGAGTTAATGTAATGCATAGAGTTATGGCATGTGACAGATGAGGCAGAGGTGAAGTGTGAAGAGTGTGGAGTTTGGCTGTGAACCAGGGTTTGTCATTGTTGTAACTCACCCTGGTGTGTGATGGAACACAGTAGTCCTCACAGAAGCTGATGTAGGACGTCACAGCCTCCGAGTACTCATCCAGACTGTTGGTGGCAGTCCTGAACACATCCCAGTCAGTAGAGTTGAAACACGCCTGGAAATCCTCCACAGCCTCACTGGTCCACTTCCTTGATGTCATCACTACAGGTTTGCAGAGCTTTAGTTTCTGCCTGTAGGCAGGAATCAGGTGGACCATGACGTGGTCAGAGTGGCTGAGTGCAGCACGGGGGACAGCATGATAAGGATCCCTGACAGTGGTGTAACAGTGTTCCAGATTATTCTCCTCTCTGGTCGGACATTTAATAATCTGTCTGTATTTAGGGAGTTTGTGGGTGAGGTTACCTTTGTTGAAGTCGCCAAGGACAATAACTAAAGAGTCCGGGTTGGTCTGCTCCACACGCAGTATCTGGTCTGTGAGCATACGCTGTGCGTTCTGCACGTTGGCCTGCGGCGGGATGTAAATGCCGACCAGAATGAATGAAGCGAACTCACGGAGTGAATAAAAAGGCTTACCGTTTATGAAGAAAGATTCCAAGTCAAGAGACAAGAGACAAGTCAAGAGTCATGCTCTCATTCTTCTGAATAACTGTTGATGTTTGTAAATATGCACACAATAAGTGTTTTCTGGTTTGCATGTGAAATATTTCCACAAATATTTTCCTCATTTGGTGTTTTAATGATGGTGGTGGAGACCACTGTCTAACACATTAGTTCAAAATCTTCCATAGGTATTCAACTGGGTTGAGATCTGGTGACTGAAGGCCATAGCATATGATTCACATAATTTTCATACTCACCAAACCATTCAGTGACCCTTCCTGCCCCGTGGATGGGGACACTTTTATCCTGCAAGAGGCCACTCCCATCAGGACAGAATGTGTTTGGGGGGAGACACTTGACCTGCAGACAAGATGGCTGCTTAGCGCGATTGCTCTCGCCAACTGTGCCCCAACTTTAACCTATTATCTATCTTCCACTCACTCATAACTCAGCAACCAGTCATTCTGAACGGTTAAACCACTTTTCTATCATGGCGGAAGGTTTAAGAAGCAAAACGACTCAGGAACCCATGAAAGACGAGGAGAAGTTGGAGTCACTTAAGCTAGCTCTATCCTCCATGCTAACATCTGCACTTACGGAGCAACGCACCTTTATTGAAATGCAGTTTGCTAAGTTTGAAGACCGCCTGGATACTATCAAAACGGAGGTAACAAAGAACTCAAACGACATAAAAAAGCTGGAAGCAGACCACAAAGAGCTATCCGCCCACTTATCTAAGACGGAGGAAACTTTTCAAAGCACATATTTCAGACTCGAAGCAAGCATAGCGGAGCTAGAGGACAGATCCCGCAGAGATAATGTTCGCATCATTAACCTGCCTGAAAAAACTGAGGGGGGCAACGCTTCAGGCTTTGTCTCATCCTCGCTCCCTAAATGGTTCCTTGCTCTTGCCGGTGAGAAGTTGGAGGTGATGAGGGCTCACCGCATAGGACCGGAGCGCAACACCGGGGGACCCCGCACGCTGATCTGCAAGATGCTACGGTACACTGACTGCGACCGCATCCTGAAGGCGGCTAGAGGCTCCTGGATCGAGGTCGACGGCAGAGAAATCCACTTTGCAGTTGACTACAGTAACCACACCATGAAACAGTGCCGCTCATTTTCCCAAGCGAGGAAACTCGGGTTCACTCCTTTCTTGATCTACCTGGCCAGGCTGAAGCTGTCCCGCGGATCAGAAGTGCACCTCTTTGAGACCCAACTGGAGGCTGAGGTTTTTCTCAACACACAGACCCAGCGGATTGAAGGACATGATGTGAGCTAATTTTGCTGTATGGGAGACCCGCCTCAATAAGGTTTGCTGTTTACTTTATGAAAATGTCACATTTCTATCTGATTAATATTTTCAACTTGTTATAAACTGGATGGATGATGGTTATTTCGTAGTGTAACCAATAACTTTAAAGCAATTGCTTGTTGAATGGTTTGTTACACTGAATATTACAACGGGGCAATGGCTAGTGTAGTAGTGTGATAGCCAGCTTTCTCAGTTCAGATGCCCAGTTAGCGGGTGTTTGTTTAGTGGCAGTTGCCACCCTGTGGGATATATATTTACTGTGTTTTCATTTCGTTATTTTACTTTTTTATGTTTGTAACTGTGGCAAAATGGGGTTTGGAAAATATGGGTCTCAGTAGTTCTAAAGTTTGCACAACTGCAGGAATGTATCCACTTGCCCAGTCTTGTTGGTAAATATGTCTACATTACATGTTGCTAGCTGGAATATAAATGGCCTAAATGGTCCCATTAAAAGTTCAATGTGTCTAGATTGGCTTAAGACATAAAATAGATGTAGCCTTCATTCAAGAGTCTCACCTTAAACCTGCTGATAAATACAGATTAGTAAATCGACACTACTATACAGCGGCTGCTGCTGCACTCAACTCCAAGAGCCGGGGTGCCTTGGTGCTGTTGAGACGTAGTTTATCCCTAACAATTATTGAAAGCTATGGAAGTGAAGATGGCAGAACTGCATATATTAAAACAAATATTAATGGCTTGAAGGTTGCACTTCTTTGTATTTATGCCCCAAACCAGTTTAGTTCAGATTTCTTTGAAGCTGTTAGTAAGACTCTGTGTAACCTGCAGGGATATTCAGTAGTTATCGGTGCTGACATGAATGCCATCCTTGATCCATTGCTGGACAGATCTAATACCCCCACAGAATACTCACCCCTCTACAGTATCATTCTGAGGGCTGATAAACAATTTCAGTCTTACAGATCTATTCAGAGCCATTAATCCTTCTGCTAGACAATATAGTTTCTACTTACATAGACATAAAAGCTACTCAAGAATTGATTACTTATTGGTTACTGTGACTTCATTTTCTGAAATTCACTCAGCTGTAATTCACCCTAACTCTCTTTCTGACCATTGTGTTGTCGCCTCACTGTTGACACTGGCAGGCACTGTTATGAGAGCCACAAGATGGCGCTTTAATACAATGTTACTTAAAAACAATGATTATTGTAGACACTTCAGAAACACTTTTAAAGTTTTTATTTTTGAGAATTCAAAATCAGTAGCAGAGCCTCGGGGTCTATGGGGTGCAATTAAAGGTTTTATAAGAAATACAACAATCTCTTTTGCTTCTCACCTTAATCGAACAAGACTGGGCAAAATTAACACACTTAACACGTTCTGCCAAAGCTAGAACTTGAACAACAAAGATGGTTTTGCTGAAGATCGGAAGAGGGAAATTGATTCAACCAGAGTGAACCTCAACAAGTTATTAAAAAGTAGAGCAGAATTCCAAATTCATTGAGTAAGGAAGAATTACTATTTCCACGGATCCAGACCAAGCCGTCTCCTTGCTCTGAGTTTACAGAAATGTGAAAAGTATGCAAATATTATGGCTATTAGCTCAGTGCAGGGGTTACTTACTTCTCCTAAAGAAATAAATGCAGAGTTCTCTTCATTTTATTCTGATCTCTATAGATCCGAAATAACTTTAGATAAAGATAAATGTAGGTCCTTTCTGGAAGGCCTCAATCTTCCATCTCTCACTCAAGAAGATAATGAGTGTCTTGGTGAATCAGTCACTCTGGCTGAATTAAAGAATGCTGTTGCAGGGATGAAAAAAGGTAGATCGCCAGGATGGGATGGGATCCCCCCTGAAGTTTATCTTGCTTTTTGGGAGGAACTAGGACAATACCTTTTATCCATGATTCATAAAGCTATTGATGTAGGTGCCTTTTTTAATGACATGAATTCCGCATTAATTGCTATACTTTCCAAACCCAACAAAGACACAACTAAATGTAGTAATTACAGGCCATTATCCATTCTAAATGCTGAAATTAAAATCTTTGCGCGGGTTCTTGCCTCCCGCTTAGAACCCCACATAACAAAATTAATTCATTGCGATCAGACAGGCTTCATGAAAACACGGCTCGCCTCTGATAATGTTCAGCGGCTACTCCACGTAATTCATAATGCTAAAGACATTGCACTGTGCAGTGCCGAGTCTTCCATCCATCCATTTTCTATGATTATTATCCTTTTCAGGGTCGCGGGGGGGCCGTAGCCTATCTCGGCTGTCAACGGGCGGAAGGTGGGGTACACCCTGGACCGGTCGCCAGCCGATCGCAGGGCACATACACACAACCATTCACACTCACACTCACACCTAGGGGCAATTTAGAGTCACCAATTAACCAAATGAGCATGTTTTTGGTCTGTGGGAGGAAGCCGGAGTACCCGGAGAGAACCCACGCATGCACGGGAAGAACATGCAAACTTCACACAGAAAGGCCCGACCCGGGAATCGAACCTGCGACCTTCTTGCTGTGAGGCACGTGCACTACCTGCTGCTCCACCGTGTAGCCCCCAGTGCTGAGTCTTGATGCTGAAAAAGCCTTCGATAGGCTAGAGTGGGAATACTTATGGGAGGTTCTGCAACACCTTCAATTGGGCTCTAATTTCATTAAATTAATTAAATTACTATACAGTAACCCGTCTGCAATGATAAACACCAATGGCATAATATCAACCAAAATTACCTTATCACGGTCCTGCAGACAGGGTTGCCCTTTGAGCCCTTTCTTATTTGCTCTGTCATTACTCCCATCACTTTCAAAAACACCACGCATTCTATATCATTGTATGCTGATGATATACTCCTGTATTTCGATAGAGCAGCCACGTCAGTACCTCATATTTTGGACATTTTTGAGGAATTTGGATCCATGTCTGGTTACGAAATCAATTGGACAAAATCAGCACTTTTTCCATTAAACTCGAAATTGGACCCCAGGACATTACCCCAGCATATTCCTATTGTTAATCAATTTAAGTACTTGGGGATAGATATTTTCTCCTCATTGGCTAGTACTGCTAATAAGCACTATCAAGGAATCTATAACAAGATTGAATCAGATCTCACTAGATGGTCTTACCTACCAAATCATTGCAAGCTCGTATAGCAATAGTCAAGATGGATGTATTACCACGGATAAATTTTTTCTCCTCCATGTTACCTTTGCCACCTCCAACGGATTACTGGGACAAAATTCACTCTTTAGTATCCAAATTTATCTGGAGTGGGAAACGACCATGCATTAAGCTGACAACTCTCCAGCGTCACAAATCAGAAGGTGGCCTTTCAGTTCCTAATTTCAAGCATTATTTCTGGTCATTTGCCTTAAGATCATTATCAGTTTGGCTTAATTCTGACTCAGTCACCTGTTGGAAAGCCATAGAAGTTAATCTAGCATTCCCACATAGATTAGAAGACCTGATTTACTCAGCTGTCCCCTTGAAATGGGCTAAGTTGCGGCTCGGCCCCATAATGAGTTTCCTTTTATCAGTATGTCGGCTTGCAGAGAAGGGATCTAATACAACTTGTAAATGGCACCTTAAGAGGCCAATCTTTAAAAACTATTCTCTCCTCACTGGGGGGATTCCATTCTCATGTCCATCCTGGAGCACTAAAGGGGTACATACATTTGCAGATGTTTATAATGAAAATGGGCTCCGCAATTTTAATGATTTAAGACTGTCCTACAATTTACCTGGGTCTTCCTTTTTCCTGTATCTCCAATTGCGGTCATCCATGAAAGCCTATGGAGTACCATGGAATGTTCCATTAACCACCCATTCCTTGCACTCCATCTCGGTCAACAATGGACGTAAAAGAGGTGTAGTCTCTCAACTATATTCACTCTTTCGGAATGCCTCCTATAAAGCTCTTCCTATCACACAAGTATGGATTGAGGACCTGAAGCAATACACTGAAGAGGTTTTGATATTATCAATATGGAGCTTTCAGTGGCAAGGATGCATGGTGCTTGAGCTGGTACTATTGCAGCATGGCAAGAGATGGCAGATAGAATTAAAGAGTTGCTGTAATTGTTACTTCATAACTTAAATTCTAGTGTCCTACATCCTGCACATATTTCTGAATACGGTGACCCATGGGGAGGGGAAGGGTGGGGAGGGAGGGATTGCCACAGTTTTGTTTCTTAATTATCTGTGGTTTTGGTACTATTTCATGTACATTTTGGTTGTTGTTTGGCGTTCTGAAGCAAAACACAATAAAAAATTGATCACAAAAAAAAAAAAAGGACAGAATGTGTTTCATCATAGGATAAAGGTGATCATTCAGAATAACTAACTTGTATTGATTTGCAGTGACACTTCCCTCTAAGGAGACAAGTGGACCCAAACCATGCCCTCAGCATAACAGAGCCACCAGATCCCCTCACTGTAGGGGTCAAACATTCACTTTGTTCCACATCTCTATGATCAGTGCCTCTGGTTGTTGCACCACTCAACTCTTAAATGTACTATACAGTGCACCTGTGTGGAAGCATCTGCATTCGTTGTGTTTCTCCACTCATTTATTCAGGTTTTTCCTTTAATTTGTCACCTGTGTGTTGGTAGGTAGGCAGATATAGGACCAGCATGCACCTGGGTGGGCCTATGTTTTGTCTTGTTTTTTGTTTTTTTGTTTTTTTAACCAGAGAAAGAGGCAGTGGAAGTCATGCTTTCTTTGTTCTTTGGTTTGCTTGCTTGTATTTGAAAATATCTCATAAGAAGTGCAGAAACTTTACGTGGACAATGACTTTATTTCCCGCGCCCACCACATACCCATGGTGTGCCATATTGATTTAAGTTTGACTTAGATTTTTTGACAAATGGCCATGACAGTAAAAGTATTTCTTATGCAGAATGGACCTTTTCAAGGTGTTATATTACATTACTTATTTTTACTGGAATAATATATAGGCTTATGTGTAAGGAGCATTGTAATGTTGTATGCAGTTCAATATATTTTATAAACGGACATATGGTTTGTATGTAAAATCTTATTCTAACTCCAGCTGTAAGATGAATTTAACTCAAAAAGATTTTTTACATGTGGCCCTAATCCTCTTCCATTGGAAACTGTGATAAGGACAAATAAAAGTTTGACACACAGAGGGGTGGCCTCTGCATATGGCATCTACCATATGACTCATGCTTCACTTAAGCCATTTTTTTGATGCAACTATTTTTTTTCCGAAGTGCTGAAATAAAATAGAAATAAAATAAAACTCTTAACTGCTTTACTAAATAAATCCGACTACCTACATCAGCAAAAAGGAAAAAGACACCCCCCTTCTTGACCCCTCTTCTGTCAGTAATTTTGGTACAGACCTCTAACCTCTGAACTTCATGCTGCTGGCCCCTACGCAGCTGACATTTTTCCCCCTGGGTGTGCGGAGAAACTGAAGGTAAGACTGGTGTTAAAATTCTAACATACAACTACACTTTGATTGTAGAAACTAGTCTAGCCAAGATTATTTTTATATTGGTGGCTGGTTGACACTGTCATATTTGTTCTGTAATTGATTCGACCAGTTTCAGGTTAATTAACGTTAGCAGTTAGCGTTAATGCTAAGCGAATGGTCAGCTTGGTTTGGGATACATGTCAGCATTTATCTGGTTGAGAAATACGTTAACGTTATCAGGTTTTTATCTAAATAAATGTTATTTAGGATTGTTTAACAAACGTTGCCTGAACAAGCATTTTAAGAAGATTATGAGTGAGTTTAGTTCATCCTGCTGATTTGATATTCCATGAAAGTTAAAGCACTGTAACGTTAGCATGCTTCACTGACAGGGCAGACAGCTGAGGATGGGTAATGATGTTATCAGCAGCTAGCAAGAGTTTTATGTACATTAGGGGTGGGAAAGCTCGTTACTGGCTGATTTACATATCTGATTACCGGCCTCAGTCTGGCCAAATATTAGGCTACTGTCAAAGTGAGATCCCATTTTGCGGAAGGAGTGCGCAGTCTGTCAATGTAAGGAGGTTAGTGAACATGATATTACTTAATGCGGAGTCTGCAGACAGTTCTGCGCTGTAGTTAATTAATGTGCTTGGCGTCATGCCAGATACTCTGTCCTTTGGCTTTGCTCACGAATTGTTAAACCATTGCTTTGTGTTGTGGACATCCTCGGATTCTGTTTATGAAATATCAAAGTAAATTTGCTTAATTGCTGAATGTTACCTCTATTGTCCTTGTTTTATTACTGGCCAAAACTTTTTAGGGTGACATACACCTTCGAGAGTTAATAATAATTATGATAATAATGACAATAATAAGATATTTTATGTATGTAGCACTTTACAAGGAACTCAAATACATTTACATCCAGTTGTCAAGTTGATAACTGCAGTCAGTTTTTAGTCATCTGTTGCTGTATCTAAGTGTAAATGCGTGAACACTTGCATGGAGAGCTACAAGGAAAAGAGTTTGGTCTGTACCAGCTCTATATGGAAAGTGTCCTGAGACAACTTCTGTTGTGATTTGGCGCTATACAAATAAAATTGAATTGAATTGAACCTTGTGAGGAGAAAGGAAACGGGGAAATATATTTTTAGATAAGTGAGACATCCTTTCCTCTGCTGCATCACTGAAGCATCACGTCCGTTTCTGAATTTCAATGATTAAACTTTGTCCTCTCCCCCCACATAAGATTTCAAGTGAGACAGATCTTCACCATGCTGATGTGACCACGACACTTGGCTCCCTCAATGATAACGTTCAACGGGTGACTTAATTTCCACTTGATTTTGGTAGAGACCTGAATTTCTTTCAGTAGAAAAACCGTGTAGGCCGTGTGTCTTTGCTGAAAGTTACACTGTCCTGAGTAATACTGAACTGTACAGGTACGGACACTATCAGGACTGTGTGCTTGTATTGAGATGCATAGATACACTGTCCTGAGTAATACTGAAATGGACAGGTATAGACACTATCAGGACTGTGTGTGTATGTAGCCAAGTCAAATTTTGTTATGTCTTGTTCATTTATTTTTCCTAAAATCTTTCTTTTGTGTTATGAACTTCCCCAAAATTATTTTTTCCTCCTATGAAAAAAAGAAAAGAAAGGTTCTTATGATGTTTTCCAAGTGTATGCCCTTTGTTCCCCTGGGGCGATGTTTTGGCGTTACACCACCTAGCATCATAGAGCTGTGTGTCCTCTGAGCTGGTGAGTCACGTTGTGAGACCTCTCTCCATTGGCTTATTTACTGTATTTTTTTTCCCCGTTCAAAACCACAATATGTTGATATATGTTGTAATGTCACATGCTAATGAAACTTGTGGTCAAGCCTCCATTGATTAGCGACTTAGTAAATTGAATGTTAAGCTGAGTTATTCATGCAGAGTTATCTAACTTAGCCTTATGCTAGCTGAACCGTTTTGCTCTTCTGTTTCTCTCTTTTTCATATTGATGTCGTGGGGTTGTGCTCTACATACTATGGCTGTGTGATGACTTGTTTTGTATGTAATGTGACGTTTTATTGTGGTTATGTGAATTTTAATTTATTCATTATTATTTATTTTTTTAATTTAATTTTTTTTGTATAGTGGTGGAGAGTTGCAGCGTGGATTGTTGTGTGTGACGCCTGTTTTTTTCTCTTCATTCTGAAGGTATGCTAGTTGTCTAATTTAGTTCATTTTTGATATTTTTGCACTATAAAAATGAGCTAATGTGGGTGAATTAATTTAATTCTTTTATAGTGTGGGAAATATTTAATGCATTTTCATTGCACTTTGTATCCTGGGTTTTGCATATGTTGGATTTTGTTTTACAAGGTACACCGTATTTTCACATTAATTTTAAAACAGTATGAGCCATGCTGTATATTTTTTAGAATATACAAAGAGATAGAGCTGTGTGTGTTCTGAGCTGTGGTGGAGAGTTGCAGTGTGGATTGGTGTGTGTGACGCCTGTTTTTTTTCCTCTTCATTCTGGAGATTAAATGCTCATAGATGCTCACCCCCGGTGTGCGTCTCACCTAACTTGATAACACAACGCAGAAATACAGCTGCTACATGGACACTGTTTGGATTTTAAAATGTCTGTATACTAAGATGAATTCTTATACTCTTCAGGTGTTAACTCACGATATCATTAATATCTTCTGTCATTCCCTCAGTACATGATAGTGTTGTTAAGTCAACATCATCAGTAACTACAGCCTTGGTGTGCCAAATTGGATGTTTAGTGATTAAACTTTGTCCTCTCCCCCCACATAAGATTTCAAGTGAGACGGATCTTCACCATGCTGATGTGGCCATGACACCTGGCTCCCTCAATGACAACATTCAACAGGTAAATTAATGTTATTGAAGTGTGATTTTAAATCCTGAAAATTCCTGTGTGTGTGTGTGTGTGTGTGTGTGTGTGTGTGTGTGTGTGTGTGTGTGTGTGTGTGTGTGTGTGTGTGTGTGTGTGTGTGTGTGTGTGTGTGTGTGTGTGTGTATTAAGGATGGAACGGTTCACAAAAGTCCCAGTTTGGTTTGTATCACGGTTTTTGGCTCACAGTTTTCGGTTGGTCACATTGTCACATTAATGACACACTTAGTTGGCTTTCATGGAATAATAAAAAATATTTGAATAGCCTTCTTATATGCTCTAGTTAACCTCTAAACCTTTAGTTAGATTTTCTTTCAGTTTAGAAGGGATAACAATGTGAAGGTTCTCATGCTGCTATTTACTCGATTTCAAACAATAGCAAAATACAGTACATACATTTGTCTTTGATTGTCTACGCCTGTCTGTGCCTAAAGTACTAAATTATTTCTGTATTTTTCATTCAGACAGTAAAGACAGTGTTTTGAATTGCAAGTTTCTTCACCAAATTAGATGAAATGTAATTTGTAGTGCTGTCAAAAATATTGCGTTATTAATGTGTTAATGCGAACAAGATTCTGAATGGAAGGTTTAGTTTCAAAAAGTGGCCAGATGGGTCGACTGACGAGACCAAAGTTTTGACAAAGGCATATGGATACCACGACTAAGAACAAGCTTACAGCAGTCATAGCCAAGTAATGTTCATTCTTTCTGGAGAGAAATAAGAGGCTGGGTTGATAAGCCTCTGGTGAATAAACGGAAGAGCATTATAGTCTGACTGCTTGTATGTTCAAAGGAAACTTAAGAAAGGAAAGTTTAAGCCATGGTTTAACTGCACTATAGGCTGAGTCCTAGTTTACAATGATGTGCACTTTGGAACTTTATCTTGTATCACCCTGTTTTAATCCCTTAGAAAGGGTTGTTGAAGGGGCTTTTTTGTAACCAAGTATTTATTTTTTTGTCATCTGTTTATTGACAGTGTTAAATTGTGTGAGATTTGATTCATTCAAATGTGAATGACTGCTCAAAGTGAGAATGTTAGTGTGAAATATAACACTACACGTTGTTGTTTTCAAAACATTTGCTTGAAGCAGCCATTCCACTTTTCCATGTTGGTCAGAGTATTAAAATGACAATTAATTTAGAATAGATGAAAATGTGAGATTAATTTGCGATGAATCACGAGTTAACTATGACATTCATGCGATTAATCGTGATTGAATATTTTAATTGATTGACAGCACTAGTAATTTGGTATGTATAATGTAATCGTATAATTACTGTTTTTGTCAACAGAACTGTAAACATGACTTGGTCTCCTCAGTAGTACCGAGCTTGGAAAAATGTGCCAGGTGCAGTGGACCCTTTTCTGTTTTTAAGTGCATTGGTGTGATATGTTATGATCACCGAGCTCCTCTGTCCTTCTGTCCCTCTCCATCTGCACGCTCTCATGTCCTACCACGGCATGTTACTAACTTAGCTCCTTCCCCGGAGTCTCTGTGCTTTGTCGTCTTGCAGGTTCCCATGGACAGTGGCTGAATCTGGATTGTGGATTGCAGCTGCGTCTCCTGCCTTGGCCCTGCCTGACATCCACTGCAACTGCTACTGCTGTTATTACATCCACTGTCACTGTTACTGTGACTGCATGTCTGTCTGTCTGTCTGTCTCACTCTCCCTCTCTTGCTCTTCCTCTCTCACCCAACCGGTCGAGGCAGATGGCCGCCCACCCAGAGTCTGGTTCTGCTCGAGGTTTCTGCCTGTTAAAAGGAAGTTTTTCCTCGCCACTGTCGCCAAGTGCTTGCTCATGGGGGAATTGTTGGTTTCTTTGTAGATAAAAGAGCTTGGTCTGTACCAGCTCTATATGGAAAGTGTCCTGAGACAACTTCTGTTGTGATTTGGCGCTATACAAATAAAATTGAAATTGAATTGAATATGTAAAGGTGTGTATTTTGTTTTGATTTAAAAAAAAAAAAAGATGCATCCATGAATGTTTTACCATAAATATCATAATTATCACTGTGGTCTTGTTTTCTTCTGTGTGAATGATATTTCAGTGAAGGTGGCAGTTTAGTGTTTCAATTTGATTCACCTTTTTTTTTAAATGTTTTGGTTCACTAATATTAGTTATTGGAACAACTTCTCCAACTGAGTAATTTGTAATGTTAAACTTCTTTGATACTCAAAATATTTATTTTTTGTTAGATGACATAATCCTGACTGATTGTGAGCAAAGTAAAGACAGTGAGGTTGAGGATGAGGATCCCATTTGTTCACAGACAAAAATGGGTAAGTGAACCTAAATGTACAAACATCAAATTAATAAAGTCCACATTAGGAATGTAGAGTATAATGCACTCCACATTTATAAGATAGTTCAGACATACAGCTCTTACTGATACTGTATGGTCATTGTGTTAGGAACTAAAACATTTGGGTCTCTTTTAATGCAAGTGTACAAAGCAGAAGGTTGTGGGTTGTCTCCAAATGCACCTGTTTGGAACAGTTTGTTTTTCTTTATGAAATATTTTAATTAACACAAACTTCAATAAAACATACAACCTACAATCATGTAAAAAATGATTAGACCACCTTGTTTTCTTCAAGTTCTTGTTTATTTTAATGCCTGGTACAATGAAAGATACATTTGTTTGGACAAATACAATGATAACAACAAAAAGAGTTCATAAGAGTTTAATTTAAGAGCTGATATCGCGCCATTTTCCATGATTTTCTTGACAATAACCAAAATCACTTAAGTTCTTAGATCAATAGTTATGGCATTGTACTGCCAAAAACAGTGCTTTTAGGCATTCCATGTTTTCTTTTCTGTCTGTTAGTCACATGATACACACAGGAGTTAGTACTTGATTGCATAACCATTGTTTGTGATGACTGCAGCCATGCGCCTTGGCATGCTCTCCACCAGCTTCTGACATTGTTCTGCTGTCACAGCAGCCCATTCCTGTTGCAAAGATTCAAACAAATTTGCTTTGTTTTAGGGCTTGTGGTTCTCCATTTTGAGTTTGATGATGTTCCCCAGGTTTTTAATTGGATTTAGATCTGGTGATTGAGCAGGCCAAGGCATGGTTTGAATGTTCTGGTTCTCTATCCAGGCTTTAACCGACCTTGCTGTGTGGCAAGGGGCATTGTCTTGTTGGAAAATCCAGTCATTCGAGGCAGGAAAGTGTTTATCAGCTGATGGAGGAAGACTTTTTTCAAGAGTAGCCCTGTACGCGACCTGGTTCATTCTCCCTTCAAACAATTGCATTTGCCCTGTTCCACCCATACTGAAATAACCCCTGATCATCACCGATCCACCCCCATGTTTTACTGTAGGGGCAAGACAGTCTGGTTTGTAGGCTTCTCCAGGCTTCCTCCAAACCAGTAAGTTGGCTGGAGTGGGCATCAACTCAAATTTGGATTCATCACTGAAGAGAACTTTAGCCCAATCATCAAACAGTCCAATCCTTGTGATCCCTAGTAAAGAGTGACTGGGCCTTCCTCTGTCTTTTGTTGATGAAGGGCTTCTTCCGTGCCCTGTGACCAGCTTCAAGAAGTCGGTTTCAAACTGTCCTTGCTGAACAAGTCACATTTCTTGACAGTGCCCACTCTTTTTTAAGGTCCCCGGAGGTCTGATGACAATTCCTGACACAGGAACGGATGAGTGTATGGTCCTCTCGTGGGGTAGAAAGACATTTCCTGCCTCGACCTGCTAGCACTTTGGTAGTACCATGTTCGGCTTGCTTTTTCTTGGTGTGATGAACGACTGTCTTGGAGATCTTCAGTTTTTTGGCTACCTGTCTCTCACTCATGCCAATTTCCAGCAGTGCCAAGATGGCTGCCTTTGTGGCTTCACATAATTCTTTTGTTTTAGGCATTATGTGAGAGCTGACAACTGCTGAGTTGTGCTACGGCTTGAATGTAAGCAGGAAACCACTCTAGGCCTTTGCATGTGCAGTGCTGCTTATGACAAGCGGCCTCTTATGTACCCTGGGAATACAATTAAGCTTAAGCATGTCAAATAGGACATAAAGTATTATGGAATCAGCTGCATTTTTTTGTTGTGTTCATTGTATTGTTCAGGTAATATACCTTTAGTGGTATCAGGCATTAAAATGAACAAGAAATTGAAGAAAACAAGGGTGGTCTAATAATTTCTTTCCATGACTGTATATTGAGCATTACTATATATTCTGCAGGGATGGAGAGAGCCAGGCAACCTGTTGAGGAACCTCCAGGCACCTCAGATGGTATGACCCCAACCTCAGCCCACCAGCACTCTCATTGATATTTGATTCATTGCACGTACGCTTAGTGGTGCTACTGTACATTATGGTGTATTCTTAATCCATTCTTTATTTTCTACTCAGAGATATCAAAATCAGAAATCCTTTATTGATCCCTGAGGGGAAATTGTTTTTGTTGCAGTGCTCCTTACAAGGATAGAATTAGAATAATATTAGAAAAGAAAGAAAAGACAAAGAAAATAAATATATAAAAAGCAAGTATAAAAACAAAATATTTATGTTGAGAACACATATATAAAACAAAATATAAACAGAATATAAAACAAAACATACTGGGAAAAAATAAACAGTATATACAGAGGATGTGCAAAGTTGAATTGGTCAAATATGTGTCAGTATAAGTGAAAAGTCCAAGGGCCATTCAGAGGGAGGAGTTGTACAGTTTGATGGCCACAGGCAGGAATGATTTCGTGTTGTTAGCTTTGAAGCTCGGTTCTTTATTGGAAGCTCAAGAACGGTCTGAAGAAGTCTTCAGTTCACAGTCAGAGTATTTATTGTAGGTCACAGGTAAAGCAATACAGTGCTGGACTCAGACTGACAGAGCTCCCTCAGGATCTCAGCCAGAATGAGCACCGTTCACAGACCATCGTTCACATTTAAGGAGTTGGGATTGAGCAGCCAGTACATTAATCAGTTCAGGACATTCTAGACATCTTCAAGTACTAACCACTAAACATGTGATAAGTAATCCATATGTGTGTATGTGTGTTATGTCTGGCATGAGGATAATATTGCAGACATCGTAAATAAGGAGTAGAGGTGCCATGGGCATCTTGTTTGCCACTACTGATTGTCTCTGGGGACATGATATTTATGACTCAGGGCTAAGAGTCAGGCCTTCTATCACAGTGACAAGATGTTTTTGTATGCCAGAGTACAAAACAAGATGTTAGTGTTAAACAAGATGTTCTCCGCAACAATCCCCCTTTTGACATGATTCTGTCATGTCAGTACAAACAATAGGAATTATAAGTAGATAATTGAAAAAACCTTAAAAGCTAATATAGAATATATATAGAATATAAAGTAAACTGTAAAGATAATCAAGTAAAATATAGAATTAAAATGAATAAAGTAAACTGTAAAACACATAAAAGGTGTTAATGAGGTGGTGGTGGAAATTTATCATTAATGGCCGTAGTAATACATTTTAGACAGAGGTGCCTGATGCATGGTATACAGCAACATCCACAATGAAAATGCTTCGTTGTCAGAAAATGGTGAGGGAACTGTTAATAAAGCCGGTCGAGGCGAGGAGCAGACTATGCATTCCTTCTTAGTGGATACCTCGGCAGCATTCTGAACCCAGTCAAGCCAATAGTTTTTCTGTGAGAATCCAGTCTCAATCAAAATTTTGTCATGCATGGTATAATTTTTAATGTTGAGTTTAGTTACTGTTGTGGGTTCTGTTAAAAGAGGTGTCGAAATCTCGGTGTCTGCGGTGGCTGATTGTTGAGTTATTTTGATAGTTGTCAAAGGATCTTTACCTGGCACGTCTACCCCTAACGCCAAATAGAAATAATCATCGAGTGGTGGCCAGGGCAAGCGGGAGAAAGTTAGATTCTTTATAGTGATAATCAGAGGATTTTGCTTAGTTGATGAATCAACCTGGTGATCTCGAATGATGGTGATTTTGTCTTTTAGTACTTGCCAGATGTCTGAGATGGGTGTGGCAGTGTGACCGAAAGGTCCAGTGTTCCAATACACATAAGTCCAATTTGGGCACCATGAGCGGCCCTGAGCAGGCAACCCGTGTGGGAGGATGCACATGTAAACATCGTACTGTGTCCAACTAGCAGGAGGGTGAAGTCCACATACTATTGCATCACACAGATCAAATTTAAAGGACTGAGGGGCCGGATTGTGAGCTACAACTAATTCAATGTTAGTTCCATACGTGTCCCCCTTTATGCGTCTTTTGATTCTAGTTTTTGGTGCAGAGTGGGGGTGTATAAGAGTTGCAGAGGGGACGTGTCGAATCATTGTTTCTCTTTAGGACAGATAAAGCTTCAAGCTGCTGACTGTCCCACCACAGGATGGGCAATATGGTTGTGACTACTAATGTGGTTAATATAGCGACAGTGAGTCGGGTTCCAAATCCAAATCTCCAGAGTGCAGTCTTTTAGAAGGCGTGATCCACTGAGGTTGATCTAAGTTAACCATAGCTTTTCGATTTCAGCATGTCAATCATCATTGTTAGTAGATGAGGACTCTAAGTCAGTGCAAACCTCAGTCAATGTTCTTTCAGTGGGGTCCTGAGTAAGTGTACAGTTTGTTTTATGAAGCCAATTGCTCAGTCTGTCGTCTAACTGCACCGAACTTATGCTGGATCCCAAACATCTTTTCCACTTGCCTCAGATCCTCGTTAGAGAAATGAGGGCCATTGTCCGATTTTATGACTTCTGGGATTCCAAATCTGGGTATAATTTCTCTTGTCATCCAATTAATCACTTCTTTTCCTTTTTCTGTTTTGGTAGGTGTGGCTTCCACCCATCGAGAAAATGGATCTACACAGACTAGAAGATATCTTTTACCTTCAGTTCTGTGGTCTGCCCCCATGTCAGTAAAGTCAATTACTATTTCTTTCCATGGGGCATCAGGAACTGGATAGCTGCCTAACCCAGTTTTGAGGGAGATCTTCGGGTTATACTGATTGCATATTTCACAGGACTGCACAAAGTAGTTGGTGATGTCTTTAAGATGCGGGTGCCACCAATGTTGTGAAATAAGAGCTGTCACCTTTGAACTAGCACAGTGACCCCTGCTGTGTGCCTCTTGACACAGTAGATTTAGTAGTCCAGCCGGAGCTACTATTTTTCCCTCATGATTTCTCCAGAGCCCTAGAGAATATCTGGTGGCTCCTTTTTCACTCCATGCTTGTTTTTCAGATGGAGCAGCAGCCTGTTGAAGCTCCTTGATATTTTGCACACATAGATCTCTATGTGGCTTGTCATCAGGAGCCTTTTGAGACATTTGTTTACTCACATTGTATCCTGCTATCTCTTTTGCCGCCATATCTGCATCATTGTTCTCAGACAAATTATCCTTGACCCAGTTCACAAATCTATCCTTGACAAATTCTTTTTCTTCGGGCATAACCTTTTTCTGCCATCTAGTCAAAGTTGTGTGCAACACCGACCCCAAAGAGCCAGGTTTACATTTCTCCCAATTGTCAACAACAGATTGTGCCATATTCAAAAGGTTTCACACGTGTTTTCAGAGAAGGAGAATGACGTAGTGCCCGAGTTTTTTTTTTTAAGTATACTTATGCCCAGCACTCGGTTATAGTTGGCCTATAGACCGAGGCCAGCTACACGCATCTATAGTTGGCCTATAGATCCGGAGGTCGTTCTCTTGACAGCTTCAGCACCCCACTCAGGGCCAAAGCTTTTTCTCTTGCAGCTCCGCGCGCCTCCCAGGGCCGGAACTATCCTTTTGTCGCTCCCACGCGCCGGAGCTTATCTTAGTCAGCCACGCGCCTCCCTGGGCCGTAACTGAACAGTCACTACCACGTCCTAATGACGGAGCTCTAACTTTCTAAATAATCTATGTTTATACTTTACATGTGACCATTCATTTAATAAACAAGTTTTTTCTTTAAGCATCAAATTATTTAGTTTTCAGCGATCAGTGGATGGCATTTAGTCAGACAATTTTAATTTGGTATGTCCAATGTGCAGAAGTTTCTGATAGAAAAGAGGTTTCTGCATACCTTTGATTTGAGCGCCTAGAATTGTCTGAAAAAAAAATCCTCCTCTGATCGGCCCCGGTGGTCATCAATAGGACACGGCCTCGGAGTCAGCCAATCCGGGTCACGGCACCAATTTGTTAGCTTTGAAGCTCGGTTCTTTATTGGAAGCTCAAGAACGGTCCGGAGAAGTCTTCAGTTCACAGTCAGAGTATTTATTGTAGGTCACAGGTAAAGCAATGCAGTGCTGGACTCAGACTGACAGAGCTCCCTCAGGATCTCAGCCAGAATGAGCACCGTTCACAGACAATGGTTCACATTTAAGGAGTTGGGATTGACCAGCCCAGTACATTAATCAGTTCAGGACATTCTAGACATCTTCAAGTACTAACCACTAAACATGTGATAAGTAATCCATATGTGTGTATGTGTGTTGTGTCCGGCGTGAGGATAATATTGCAGACATCGTAAATAAGGAGTAGAGGTGCCATGGACATCTTGTTTACCACTACTGATTGTCTCTGGGGATATAATATTTATGACTCAGGGCTAAGAGTCAGGCCTTCTATCACAGTGACAAGATGTTTTCGTATGCCAGAGTACAAAACAAGATGTTAGAGTGTTTAAACAAGATGTTCTCCGCAACACTGTAGCGTTCAGCCCTGAGTTTTGGTGGGATGAGTCTCTCACAGAACATACTCCTGTGCCTGGCCAGCACATCATGAAGTGGGTATAAGACGTTGTCCATGATAGTCCGTAGCTTAGTCAGCATCCTCCTCTCTGACACCACCGTCAGAGAGTCACACTCCACCCCCACAATGTCACTGGCCTTGCGGATCAGTTTGTTGAGTCTGTTGGTGTCCGCCATCCTCAGCCTGCTGCGCAACAGCGTAGAGAGTAGCACTTGCCACCACAGACTCATAAAAAATCCTGAGCATAGTCCGGCAGATGTTGAAGGACCTCAGTCACCTCAGAAAATAGAGACGACTCTTGCCCTTCTTGTAGAGAGTGTCAGTGTTCTTTGCCCAGTCCAGTTTATTGTCAGTGTGTACCCCCAGATGCTTGTAATCCTCCACAATGTCCACACTGACCCCCAGTGACGCGCACTGTGGAGGTGACAGGTTGGCGAGGTGTGGTGTAGTCCTCTGGTTGGTGAGTTAGTCTGACAGTCTGAAGAGGTGTGAAGAGGGCTCACACAGGAAGATGGGGGGGTGTGAGAAGGATAAAGAGGGGGGAGAGGGGAGTGGATGATGATGGTCATCCAGGGCAGACAGCAGAGGAGTCAGAGGGAGGATGAGCCAGGCCTGAAGTGTCAGATCTGTTAAAAAAACAGATTTAGTTCATTTGCCTTGTCAACGCTTCCTTCAACTCCTCTGCTGTTTGTCCCGAAGCCAGTGCAGGTCCTCATACCACTCCAGACCTCTCTCAAATTATTCTGCTGGAGTTTCCACTCCAGCTTCCTCCTGTGTTTCTCCTTAGCCTCCTTGATTTTCACCTTCAGTTCCTTCTGTATTGTTCTCACCTCCTCCCTGTTGCCAGCTCTGAAAGCCCCCTTCTTCTGATTGAGGATGTCTTTGATGTCCTTCGTCACCCACTGCTCGTTGTTTGGATAACAATGGACAGTCCTGGCTGGGACAGTGGAGTCCACACAGAAAGTGATATAGTACATGATGCACTCTGTGAGCCCGTCAATGTCCTCCCCATGCGGCTCACAGAGTGCCTGCCAGTCTGTCACCTCAAAACAGCCCTGCAGTGTCTCATATGTCTCACCATCTCCTCACTGTGCTTGTGGTCGTAGGCTGACTCTTCACTAGAGGCACATAACAGGGAGTGAGGTGCACAAGATTGTGATCTGACCTGCCCAGAGGGGGGAGGGGGGAACAGCTGTATGTATCCTTGACGCAAGTCCAGGGTTCTCTCCTCTCTTGTAGGACAGCTCACATACTGAGTGAAATTGGGCAGTGTTGTTGCCATGGTGACGTGGTTGAAGTCACCCGAGATAGCGATGAATGCATTTAGGTGTTCAGTTTGCAGGCGGGCCACGGCGGAGTGAATGACGTGACATGCTGACGTAGTGTTGGCAAAGGGGGAGATGTAAACAGCAACGATAATGGCATGTGAAAACTCCCTGGGCAAATAATATGGCCTGAGTCAAACGGCCAACAGTTCAATGTCTGGGCAACAAATACGTTCCTTGATGGCAATGTGACCAGGATTACACCAACGGTTGTTGACTGGAACGGCGAGCCCCCCCCCCTTTACGCTTACCGCTCTGGGTGCAATCCCGGTCACCCCGAACAGTCTGAAAGCCACTGATGGAGACGTTGTCATCGGGTATGTCCTGATGCAACCAAGTCTCAGAAAAAACAAGTCAGACTGCATTCTCGGTAATCCCTCTGACTCCTGGTGAGTGCTGTTAGCTCACCTGCCTTGTTTGCCAGTGACCTCACATTGCCCATGATGAGAGAGGGGAGACACGGCTTATATCTCCTCTTCTCAATAAGCCTCTGTTGTCTCGACTCACCTCCGCTGTTTCTGTCGTCCCCTGCATCCTCTGTGTGTTTTCCTCCAGATTTCAGCGGGGATCTCTGATGTTCTGGCTGACAACCCAGCCGCGATCAGCTGATTTCTGGAGTAAACAATGTGCTGCACATCTGTGCTGTGTGAGAGTAGCAATTCCAAAGTGAGAAAACAAACCAGAACTCTCTCAGCCAACATGTTTGGAGAGGGCACAGCTTCAAGGTAATGGTCATAAAATTGCAGGTATAAATAATAAAGAATAGAGAAAAAGAATTAGTAAAACTAAGAAAAGAAACAGGAGCGACTGCAACAGGCTGCATGCACGGTCGGTGCATGTGCTCTATTCAAAAGGTAAGACAGGAATAGAAATGTTAAACTGACAAGCCACTTTAGAGCTATTTTGATACTAGTCAATGTCAACAACACCAAACTTTCAAGATAAGATTAGTGCCCTTAGTAGTCGTCATTAGACAATAAAGCTTCATACGCAAGCCCTGATACCTGGTACCACTTGCTGCTTGTCCCCAAAATAAGATGTTTTGATTTCCCTCACTCTTGCTCTCCTGCTTTGCTTTGTCTCAGTCAATTGCTCACCTTTTTCGCTTTGATATTTGGCCAGATGATTGTCCTTTACATATAACTTCAGTTTAAAATTGGCACCACTTTGATCTAGATGACTTTATATATCTCTTAGCTAGTTGCAGAAGAATGCTCTGAAGCTATTGAAAATGCAGTTTACATTGCTTTAGAGTTGTAGATTTATAATATCCTTTAAATGACATAACAGTTGAAATGAAGTTTAAATATTAACACTAGTGTTTTGGTTGACATAAATATTTTTTTCTCTTTTGCAGTTTTTAATGAAAACACAGCTGGGCGGGATGAAGAGAAGAGAGGGGAAGGGCATGAACAACCTGGTAAATGCAACACATACACAAAAGACGCTTGATAAGTGGAGGCTGAACTACTTGCAGGCAGGATAGAATCTGTGTCCAGGTAGTTTTGTCCATGAGATAACTAAAATGTCCAGATAATTCCTGTATAATATTATTGTTTTCCTGTTCTTTAAAGGGCGCATTACTCAGAGTGTAAGATGCAGGTTCACAACATGCATACACTCTATTTGTTACACACACAGAGATGTGCTGTAATAGAAAGCTTGCTCAGCTGATCATATTAGTAATGTTTCAAACTAATAGCCAGAGTCAACATGTTTCATTTCACTGATTAGTGGAACAAGTTGGCAATGCAGAGTTTAGACTTTTACTAGACTTTTGCTTTATTCTAAAAGATTTGACTAGATAAACTTGGAATCTGTATTACAACTTTTCCATCCGGTGTGTAGAAAAGTACAGAATGTCATTTATCATTAGATCCTGTCACCCTGACAGGATAGTTAACAATTATTAATGATTTATTAAGGTTACCGCCGATGTCCCGCTGTACAAAAAAGTGCCCATTCTGATTTTGGAGATTGATTTTGCGTATTGCTACTGCTGCTATATGATGGTCACAGGTATTTAGTAATTAATATAAATAAAGGGATTGTTTAGCTTCTGCCACTTTATTGTCAAATTGATCGGGGGCTCGACCCGGTTGTGCGCTCCTGTGTCTGGTAGTTTGGGTTCACCTGTGACACACCGAGATGTGCAGCAGGGCCACTGAGGGATCAACTGGCAGAGCTGCATCATCTGTAGCCTGGTAAGACAGACATTGACACATGTTAATTCATTAGGTGTGAGGTTAGATATGTTAGCAGATCAGTTTCTTCAGCACAAAACTGTTTGCTTCTTCAGTTTGCCAAATCCACCATTTAAATGGCAAATGTGTTGGCACATCTGGCTTTTGAAGAGAATGGGAGACGACACTCTGATTGAATAAATTAATGTTACGCCCAAAACACACCTATGATTAATTATGATACCAGATTCTCCCCCTATGTGCCTTGTGCCTTGTGCCTTACTTTGTGCCCAAATTATGTGCAAAGTTGGAGTTGGACATGCCCTTAATGGACATGCGCCATGCACTTTTGGCCATGCGCTATAGAATGTTTAAATAGGTTGTTCTGCTCTGGTCATTTGCAGCAGTGAGCTAATAGTGAAGCCTAAATTCATTGCTGGTAGTAATTCATAGAATAGAAGCATTATCGGGACAGAGAGGAGCCGCTGCGTGCGCACGTGCCGCCATCCTTACTACTACTCTTCGTCGTATTCTTCATCGTCTTCATCTTCAGCTAAGGTCAACTGTAGATTAGGAATTTTCTTCAGTGTAATGCAGTTGCTCTCGTCAATTTCTTCAGTTTCATCTTCTCGTTTGGGTTCAGAATCAGAAGTGAGATCGCTGTCAGCATAACCAGAAGCTGCATAAGTAGCCTTGTGGTTTCCTTTTAATGTGCTGCTGATTGGCCAAAAAAAGAACAGAAGCATGTGAGGGGCCAAAGAAAGCCAGTATGCTAATTTACTGTTGAATCGCCACACCCCCAACTAGGACTGAGAATTTCCTCTATAACAACCCATATTCAAATACAAAGTTTATGGTTTTAAGGCCCCCAATACTGTTACTTGAAACATGGAGTGGCTTCTTCATGATTTCAACTTACATATTTTGCAAAAAAACCCCAAAAATCATTAATTAAAAAAAAAAAAAATTGATTGTTCTTTATTTACACACTTGCGCCGGGCCGACTAAAAGCAGTGGAATCAAGGAAATTTATACAACATAGGTTTGTACAATGAAACAGAAGTTGACTCATTAAATAACTTTTAGCAGCTCAAGTAAAAAAAAATGCACCATGTTACTTTACACATAGAAGAATGTATGATGAGCTCTGTGCAGTTAAATTTATATATTTTAAATATGGGGAAGAAACAGCATTGACAGTTGATCACTACATGATACATTAGTTATGTCATTTACTAAATCTAAGATTTCAAAGCAATGTAAACTGTTAATCCTACAGTGTGGGTTACCATTGACAACCTGTTTTCCTCTTTTTTAGAGTCTCTGGGAAATGCTCTTGAAACGGATCCTACGAGGAGACGGAAGTGTTCTGCAAAAGAGGTTGCAGCAGTAATGAGACATTTTAATGAACACATCACAAAAGGGAAACTGGCCATTATGATTGAATGCCAGCAGCCCAAGACTGCTGAACATCCTGCTCTGGCCAGTCACTCTGTTCAAAGAGAAGAGAAAAATTTTACAGAAAGTCAAGAAAAATAATGTTCAAAAAAATAGCAGTGTTGACATCTGTCTTTACAAACTCAAAAATATACTGTATAAACTAAGAAATGCTTGAAGATTCAATTTTCCTGAGAATCATAAATTAATTTTTAGTTGCATAACCACAGTTCCTGATAACTGCTTCACATCTGTGGTGCATGGAGTCGACCAACTTCTGGCACCGGTCAACAGGTATTGCAGTCCAGGACAATTGTACTACATTCCACAATTCCTCTGCATTTCTTGGTTTTGCCTCATTAACAGCATTTTTTATGTCAGCCCACAAGTTTTCTATGGGATTAAGGTCCGGGGATTGTGCTGGCCACTCCATTACTTGAATGCTGTTTGTCTGGAACCATGATTTTGCTCACTTGCTGGTCTGTTTGGGGTCATTGTCTTGTTGAAACACCCATTTCAAAGGCATTTCCTCTTCAGTATATGGCAACATGACTTCTTCCAGTATTCTGATGTACTCAAACTGATCCATGATCCTTAGTATGCGATAAATGGGACCAACACCACAGTATGAGAAACATCCCCATATCATGATGCTTGCACCACCATGCTTCACTGTCTTCACTGTGTACTGTGGCTTGAATTCAGTGTTTGCAGGACGTCTGACAAACTGTCTGTGGCCCTTAGACCCAAAAAGAACAATCTTACTCTCATCAGTCCACAAAATATTACGCCATTTCTTTTTTAGGCCAGTCAATGTGTTCTTTGGCAAATTGTAACCGCTTCAGCACATGTCTTTTTATTAACGACGGGACTTTGCAGGGGCTTCTTGCTGGTAACTTGGCTTCACATAGATGTCGTCTGATTGTTACAGTACTCACAGGCAACCTTAGATCTTTGATCCTCCTGGAGCTGATCATTGGCTGAGCCTTTGCCAGTTTGGTTATTCTCTGATCCATTCGAATAGTCGTTTTTCTTTTTCTTCCTCGCCTTTCTGGTTTTGGCTGCCATTTTAAAGCATTTGATATCATTTTAGCTGAACAGCCTATCATTTTCTGCACTTCTTTATAGGTTTTCCCCTCTTTTATTAATTTCTTAATCAAAGAACGCTCTCTTCTGAACAGTGTCTTGAACGACCAATTTTACTCTGTTTTTAAAGGACAAATGCACAGCCAGCATATGCAGCGTCAGTTGCCTTGATCCTTAAATAAGGGCCACCTGTTTAACACCTATTTTTTTCACAGAATCAATGACCTCACTAAGTGAACTCAGCACTGCTATTTTTTTGAACATGCCCCTTTCAGTTAATGATTCAGTTTCACAGAATCAGCAGCATGCACGTCATGCCTGTTGGGTCTGTTGGTTTTCTATACCTTTACTAAACCTTCTAGAAACTTACTTGCAGTGTAGAAGTTGAAATTCTAACAAAAACAGTGATTTATATTTCTAGTGATGTGGGACTGCTACTATTTTGAACACAACTGTACATGAACAGCAGAGAGCAAAGGGGCAGAAAGATATAACACAGACGAGAAAATACAGGGACATATTGTCTGTTGAAACATGTCCTCACAGATCAGGTATGTCTTTTTAATGCACAATGTCTACACTTTAGTGTGTGTGTTTAGCCATGTTCCATTTAATCATGTTTGACCCTTTAATGCACTTCAGTGCCATTTTTGTGTGTTGTATAGCTACTGTCCTGACAATGTGAGTTAGCCTCTATAATTTTGATTTGTGTCATGGGTGTGGCTTATGCACTTAATCATCTACCGTCCTCATAACTAAGCATGTTGTCAGGTTGTTATATTTTGAGTTGTGTTTTGTGTATTCAACATTTGAAGTGAAGTTTGTGTTGTATGGCTCAAAATAAATTTTTTGACATTCACCACATCTTTGTGGAGCAAGTGGAAAGGGGTGTCCCTCTAATGCAGCAAAAAACTGGTTTGAGAAAATTGTACTTTTAGTACTACTAGTAATACCTTTAACTATTTTTCCTAGATCTTCAAATTTTAAAATGGGTCAGTTTGACCTGTAACATAACAGGAGGTTTAACTGAATCAGAGCAGGATGACAAGAGTGAAGATGCTCCATATCCCCAGTGTGTGAAATATAATAACTGTTGTTCTTTGCTTTCTTTTAACTCCTGTTTGAGAATCAGTGGGCTTTAATGAAAGCAGTGTTACTTTAAAAAGATTCTTTTTGTCAGCTCCTACACAGACTATTCTTTTTGTCAGCTCCTACACAGACTAATTTAACAAAGAGCAACTTCAACAATTCATCTCATGTATATTTATAAATAAGATAAGTAAGCACTTACAGTATATATGTGTGGAATATATGAAGCCTGCTAAATCCTCACATCCCCACCAGACAAAATTCAGTTATGTGAGGGAATTTTCTATCACAGGCCTTCTGTACAGTTAGGTGCCCAAAGGTCGACTGCCGATAAACTTTTCCTTTGACAAACCAAGTGACTACCTGGATTGGCGACAGCGGTTTGTGCGGTACCGGATTGCCGCGAAGTTGGACAAGGACGATGGCACCGTCCAGGTTAGCTGCCTAATATACACAATGGGGAATGAGGCGGAGAATATTTACCTGTCATTTGTTTTCACCGATGATGCACATCAGAATGACTTTAGCAGAGTGCTTGCAAAGTTCAACGAATATTTTGTGCTGAGGAGGCATACTGGACAAGGAGGTCTCCCGTAAACTGCAGCTGACGAAGGACCTGACGCTGGTGCTGACCATTGAAATGGTTAGGCAGTCTGAGGAGGTCATTACGCAAATCAGCATGCAAGGTGAAGCAACGGGGGCGGTACATGAAGTCACTCAGAAACACAGCAAGTACACCAGCCGTCCTGGTAAGCCAAAAGGGGGAAATAAGCAGGGCCAATGTGGAAAAGGGAGGCATAACAAAGATGAAAATTGCCCAGTTAGGAAATCCACATGCAATACATGTAATAAAATGGGACACTGGAGTAGAGCGTGTAGGAACAGGAAAGCTGTGAGTGAAGTTGTTACAGAGCCTATGGAGCAGCAGCAGGCATACTTCCTTGCGGCAGTGAATAAGGCAGATGGGGCAGCGGAGCAATGGGCTGTCAAGATGCTGGTGGGCTCCACACCAGTTGAGTTCAAGATTGACACTGGGGCCGATGTAAGCATCATCCGCGAAGAGATCTATCATTCACTCATCCCCAGCACACCACTGGAGCCTGCATGAATTCCTTTGGATAGCCCAGGCAGTGAGCTGAAGTGCCTGGGACAGATTCAGACCACTGTCACCTACAATAGCAAGACTCTCCCACTTACAGCATATGTCATCCGCAGACACTCAGTAAACAACTTACTCAGCAGGCCGATGTCTGTGAGGATGAATCTGGTGAGAGTGGAGGAAACTGTGTGCAAAGGAGCACAAGCACATTTACAGGCATATGGATGGTGAGCATGGGACATTAAATACAGAACCTGTGAAAATACAGTTGAAAGAATGCTCAGCCATACACTGTATACACAGCACAACTAGCACCCCTCTCCATGCTGCTAAAGGTAAAGGAAGAGCTTCGGAGGATGGAGAGAAATGGTGTCATAGAAAAGGTGACACAGCCCACTGAGTGGTGCGCACCGAGGGTGCCAGTGTTAAAGAAAACCACAGGAAAAGCCTGTATCTGTGTCGACTTTAAGAGGCTGAATGAGGCCGTCAAGAGGGAACAGTACATTCTGCCAACGGCTGATGAGATTACAGCAGAGCTCAGTGGGGCCACTGTCTTTTCTTCACTGGATGCAGCCAGTGGATTCTTCCAGATACCGCTACACCCAGATAGCTGTAAACTCGGCAGATTCAATTTCAAGCGGCTGCTGTTCGGGATAACGAGTGCACCTGAAATCTTCCAGAGGAAGATGATGTAGACCCTGCAGGGGTTAGAGGGTGTTGAGGTGTTTATGGATGACATACTGGTCTATGGTGCTACCAAAGAGGAGCATGATAGTCGCCTGGAGAAGGTGATGCAGTGTATAGAAACCGCCGGTCTGAAGCTCAACCGTGAGAAGTGCTCCATCAGGCAGAGTGAGCTGCAGTTTCTTGGGCACCTCATCGACTGTTCCGGGGTCCGGCCGGACCCGGACAAAGTGGAAGCTATACTCTCACCACCTGAAGACGTGCATGAGTTGAAGAGGATACTAGGAATGGTGAACTATCTCGGAAAATACATTCCCAACCTTTCAACTGTGGGTGAGCCTCTGTATGATCTCTTAAAACACAAGAACACATGGACATGGAGTAATCCATAACAAGCAGCTTTTGAACAGATCAAACAGCTACTGACAACTGCACCAGTGCTCGCCTATTACGTTGTGACCAAGCCCACTGTGGTGTCAGCTGCCGCAAGCAGTTATGGATTTTGGGGCCGTACTGCTTCAGCTCCACGGGGAGCTGTGGAAACCAGTGGTGTATTGCTCCAGACGACTGACTGAAGCAGAAACACGCTACACCCAAAAAGAGGAGGAGAGACTGGCTGGTGTGTGGGCATGTGAGAAATTTGACCGATACCTTGTTGGACTGGAGCAGTTCAAGCTGATTACTGACCGTAAGCCACTGGTACCTCAGTAACAGCCGCAGCCTGGACAATGTTCCCATACGATGTCAGCGTCTTCTCACGAGGCTCGTGAGATTCAATACAGTAGCAGAGTATGCTCCCGGAAAAACTCTGTTGGTTGCAGACACCCTGTCACGCAGTCCCCTGGCCAGCACGTGCAATGTGAGTGACACAGACAGCGAGGTGGCCTACTATGTGGCCAGCGTTGTCAGGGGAATCCCTGCGTCTGCAAGCAAGATGGATGAAATTAGAACAGCGACAGCAGCCGACGCTGAACTACTATCTGTCGTGCAGCTTATAAAGTCAGGCTGGCCTGAACACTCACAGACGGTGCCTAGAGAAACAAGAGAGTACATCCGAGTCAAATCAGAGCTATCGGAGTACAATGTCCTCATTCTGAGAGGGAGCAGGATTGCAATACCAAAGTCGTTGAGAGGTGAGATGCAGAGAGAGAGCATATTCATCTGCGTGGTGGCCAGGACTCACTACAGAAATAAACAGGGCTGTGATGTCATATCAATTGTGCTGTGAGCTGAAAAGATCACAACAGAAGGAACCTCTAATTTCCACACCTCTTCCAGGGCAGCCCTGTAAGAGAGTCGCTATGGACCTCTGTGAGCACAATCACCACAACTACCTGGTAATCTCTGTCTCTATTACTCAAGGTTTTAGGAAATACTGCACCTTCCCTCTACAACCAGTGCACATGTCATCCAGAAACTTGAAGCTGTCTTCGCCAGGTTTGGCATTCCAGACAAAGTGGTGTGACCAGGAGATGCTGTGTGCTCTAAATTGGACCAGAAAAAGTCGTGGTCTCTGCCACCGGTAATCTCGAGTGAGAGCACTACCACGAGATCCTTCATCATCAAGATGCAACACGGAGCAGAGCTGCGACGGAACCACCGTCACCCCCAGCCAGGGCCGGTTTCTGAGCCACCACCGGATGAGAGAACAGGGACAGATGCCCACTCTGTCACAGCCACCCCATTAGAGACTGTTCCTGTCTGTCTGACCACGGCTACACCTACGACCCCTCTGCCCAGTCAGACTGTGACCAGATCTGGCAGGGTGTCCAAGCCAGTCAACAGGCTGGACCTGTAGACACTTGTGTGTCAATCTATGGCCTTTGGTTTGTGAAAAAAAGGGGAACTGTGAGAAAAGAAATGCATTTTGGCTTTAATGTTTACAGTGTTCATATTGTTGAAATGGAAATGAAACTGTGGGAGTTATATTGCAGTGCTTTGGTTTAGTTAGAGGAAATGGACCAGAAACTATACGGTAAAATGTTGATATGTTTCAATTTTAGATAGCCCAGGTTTAGGTTTTTTGCTGCTAAGAATAGTCATTCTTTTTTTAAGTTTCCTTGCATGTTATTGGAATAACATTCGAAAAGGGGGGGGATGTCATATACGGTAGTATATACATGTAGTAGTCTAATGTGTTGTGCAGCACTGTGTCCATTATGGTAATCGCTCAGTAAGAGAGTCGAGTCACTTGGGGGTGTGTCTTCCGGCTCATGTTTGGCGAATATGCTGTTTTGATCGGTGACTCAATAAAACCGTGCAAAAGCTACAAAGAGCCTTCGTCCATTGTTTACACTGACAACATAGCAAAAGGATTGTACTATATCAAAGCATTTTTTCCTGATATTGTACATTTTTACATATCAGTGAACTACACTGCAGTATATGAACATAATTAAACAGTGCATACTTAAATAGTATATCATGTTTATCGTTCACTAGTCTCTATTCTAGTTTTAACTGGAGCACAAGGAGAAGTTTGTGGCTGTTGAATTTAGGGAGGAGAACTAGCCCAGGGCTCACTGCAATTATTTATTTATTTATTTTGGAAGAATTTTCATTTTGGTAGTTGAACTGCAACAAGTTAATGAGAGTTGGAGTTTATTCCTTCCAGGTCTTCTTTGATGCTATGTAGTAATAAGTCACAGTAAGTTGGCTAATTCTGAAAAGAGGGAGTGAAAGAAAGTGGGAGGGTCTGTGTTGGGGCCATAGATTGTGTTCTCTTTGTTGCTGCTGATGATAATGAAATGTTCTTCCAGTTCAGTTACAGTGGATTCATGAGAACAGGGTGTGTTTTAAGTGACACATTTATTTAGAAATAAGCAGTAGATCTGACCAATCCACATAGGTGAACACCCAGCTACTCAGACAGAGGAGAACAGACAGGCAACAATAATACTGGGGAACAGGAAAAGCGAACACACTGGGAGAACACAGGTCTGTAGGATTGTAACAGCTATACAATGTGTTTCTGGAAGCAGTCTGTGCAAACTTGCCTACATTCATGAAATGTGCATATAGAACATACAAAACAGGAAAGGCATGAAACAGAAGTGGAGGGTGGAAGAAGAAAAAAAAAGGAAACAGCAACAAGAAAAATTATTTTCAAATTCATGTAAGATTATTGAGCACAAAGGCAACCTAAGGGATCAGTGTTTCTTAATATGCAGACATTTGGGTGTCAGTTGGATATTCTATTTTAGCCTACAGTGCCTTCTGTTGGTGATATTGTGATCTCCTGGAAGATACTGAATCCCAAATTACTCCCAACGCTGTATCATCAGTGTGTGAGTGTGTGCAAATGGGTGAGTGTGGTATGTGTTGTAAAGCAATTTGAGTGGTCAAAGTCAACCAGAAATTGTTGTCGTATTGTTTCATGATTGGTAGCAATTTCTTTCCTCTGTCCTGAATCTCCTGTGAGGGCTGTGTGCACAATATCTTTTATTATATTTTCTTGGGTTCATTCAATTATTATTATTATGAATATTAGACTGTTGATTGTGCTGGATGCTCTGTATGTCTAGAATAGCTTCTTTCAAGTTTTTGTTTTTGGGGAGATGGTGGGACCCTGGTAGAGAGTGCATTAACTGTAAGTTTTAGGTCCTAGTTTTCTATCTGTAGTGTTTCGATTTGTGATTGGCTTTAATCAAGACTTGCCATAAGATCTTAAGAACTTTCCTTTTTGCTAAAAAAACACTTAGGGCTGACTCAGGCTGGCCTTGGACCAGCCCCTAGTTATGCTGCTATATGCTGCTATATGCTGCTAAGTCTCTCTCTCTCTCTCTCTCTCTCTCTCTCTCTCCCCCTCTAATCAACCAATTAAGGTAGAGTTCCGCTCACCCAGAGTCTTGTTCTGCTTGAGGTTCTGGCTGTTAAAAGGAAGTTTTTCCTCACCACTGTCACAGAGTGTTTGCTCATGTGGGAACAGTTGGGTCTCTGGAAATGAAAGAGTATGGTCCTGACCTGCCCTATATTCGTGATGGGAATTATGACTCTTAAGAGAGCCGGTTCTCACAGCTCGGCTCTCATAACAGAGCCGGCTCTATTAGGCTCCCAAATTTTTGTTGCTTTAATTAGTTTATTACCATAATAATGTAAAATTAATTACTAATGTACATGACAAACTTTATATCAAATTTTACTGCATTTCCTGCAGTCATGCAGTCCTGTGTCTGTAACCCCCGTCCCTCCCCCTCCTACTCAGTGCATACACACTGAAGCACCACGCATCATGTTGTTGACCAATCAAAAAACCCCAAAGTGGCTCTCGGTCTGGCTCCAATCGTTCACTTCTAAATTTAATTGAATCCATTATTTTAGAAGTAATTTGAATTGAATTGACTGGGACTGAGTTATTTATTGGCCCAAGTACACTGACCCCATTGGTGGTGGTAATCTGCTGTAATGGATTAGTCTCACCTCAGCTGTTTCTGTACTGGACTCAGAACGTACAATCTGTATGAGTAGTCACCGCCAAAGTTTTCTAAATCTTAATGGTATAATGCAGGAAAAATGAATGATGATTCAGTTTTTTTGACCACTGTTTCAGGAGTGTGTAGAAAGTAGTTCAATCAAATTTGTTTTTGTTTTTTGTTTTTGGTTAGGTTGGTTAGCGGAGCACCACCATGTTGAATCCAACCCGTTATCTCACAGTGTTTCTCACATTCTCATCTCACCACCACTCTCCCATCTGCCGTGATTAGTGTTATTACTGTAGAAATTGTTACGTTTTGCTTTAAATATTTTACTGGACTCAAAAATGCAGATCGGAAGCCAGAATGAATAGACAAAAGTACATTTATTAAACAGGTCTCACAATGAGCGGAAAAAGGAAAACACAGGGATCAGGATGAACTGGCAACCAGTAGTGCAGAAATCCAACCTTAAATACTGTTGGCCTGATGAGCCCGATGTGCAACAGGTGCCCACGTGATTAGGCGGCCAGCCTAAGAGAGTGTTGGAGACCACACCCAGCCTCAGACAGAGAGGGGAACTGACAAACAGACAAATAACACTCAGGGAAAAGGGGAAAATGAAACCACTAGGGACAGAAAGAGTAGCAGATCCTAACAGAAATGGCCTACATTTTGACCATGGATGCTCCTGACTAGGTGCAAGATTCTTGGCAAAAAGAAGGTTCAAGCATAGATGGTGCAATCAGTCCAACTTAGAAAGCAAAGTTATGACAGACTTGACCCCTGGCCCACTAGCCCCTAAGGATTTTGGATGCAAGCCGTTGACCACTGTGTTCTAAGGGAAGTTGTCCATGTTTTAAATTGATTTTAACTCTGTTTAAGATAGACAGCATTTTGTTGAGTTATTAAATCTCAGGGAAGTCTTTGGAGTTGATGAAACTTTTTTGGAATATCAGAATCAGAATACCTTTATTGATCCCCGAGGGGAAATTGTTTTTTGTACAGTGCTCCACACAAAACAGAATTACAGATCAGAATGAAAAAGAGAGAAAGAACAAGAAGGAATAAATATAAAGGCAATATTAAGAAACAGAATATTAATACTTAAGATATATGTAAATAAGAAATATACAACACAAATTAAGAAATATACAACTCAAAATATATATGTGAATAGTAACGATGCATTATAATTCACAAGTGATTTTTCTGGATTTATTGTTGCAACATTTATTTGGCATTATTTTGTGTTTTCTGCCAACAGCCAAAGCATTTTATTTTTAGTGTTTTTTTCTTTAAATCATTTTTTGTTTAGCAAACAACTTTAAAAGGGTTGAATACCTCAAGCCCGCTGCCACACAAGACAGAACTCCAGAAGAAATTGTATCTTGTGTGGCATTTCATCCAATGAGCTACAAATAGATTTAATGATAAAATAATTAGATTAGCTTTGGAGTAAGAGTAAGAAAGATTTAGAAGAAGAGAGAAAAAAAATAACAGCACAATGTGCATGAATGGAGCTGCATCCCAAGTGTCCACATTAAAACCATTAGCAAAATCCTGTTTAAAACATTTAATACAAACATTTACTTGTTAATTGTTGGAATATATATATATATTATTTTTAATTACCACATCCTCATACTGTATTTTTCATCTTTCCTTCTCAGCCCCTGTGACTGTGAGGTGTTAAAATGCAAATGTAAATGCTGCAATCTATACAAATGCAAATTGGGATTGTGTGTGTGTGTGTGTGTGTGTGTGTGATTGTATTCCTATAATCAAGGGGACATAACTCTGTTTACGCAGTCATGTCATGGGGACCTCTGACAGTGTGGGGACCAAAATTTAGGTTCCCATAAGGGAAAGCCTTTAAAATGAATGCAAGAGCCATTCTGAAGTTGCCTGTGAAGTTTTTAGCTTTGGCCCAGAAGTCATGTTTTTCCGTCAGGACACACACATACAGATTACTCAGTATCGCCCCCTAAAGGTCCCCAGTTGGTGTTGCACTCACCTGTCCACACACACATTTCTTCCAAATATGGTTAGTACCACCTCTTCCTGGTCCCCATAAAGAAGGTTATCAGCATTCTCAGTGTTTAAGTAACAACTGATGAGGTGTTATTCAGGGGATGTCAACTAAGCACAGAGGAGCAACATAAACAGCAAGATGAGCATATATAACCATTTTATCATATCTTATCAAGGGACAATACTATAGAAATGAAACTTGGACATACTTTAGAGTAGTCAGTGTACAGCTTGTAGAGCAGTGTACTATCAACTGAAAATTACTCAAAACATAGCCATTATTGTCTAAATACCTGGCAACACAAGTGAGTACACCCCTAGTGATACCTGTACATGTCACTCAAATATGCAAAGCCACCTATCCTATTCATCATCTTGCGCATGATGCGCCGCACACCGCATCAAGTCAGTCTGCATGGCCGTCGTCGCAGAGGGAAGCCTCTTCTGAAGCTGGCTCACAAGAAAACCCGCAAAGATCTATCTATCTATCTATCTATCTATCTATCTATCTATCTATCTATCTATCTATCTATCTATCTATCTATCTATCTATCTAGCTTCTGCCTGTTTTTTCTTGCTACTGTTTTAGTTCTTTTCACTGTTACCGATGTGATACATTCAGAGAATACAGTTTCACTTTTCTAATTAATTGCTTTTTCACATTACCGTCACACCCTCTCTATATATAAGCTGCCAAAGACAGAGCCTGCAAGAACACATTTGTGGAGGATGACAAAGAGATCACTCATTTTAAGTTTTTTCCTTGGAATCTTGTCATATGATCGTTGCAAGTAAACAGCAGGGGCTGCGCACCCAGAGCCTGGTGCCTCGCTCTCTCATAGGGGATCTACACTGTTCTGCGGGCGTACAAATGATGAGACATCTGGAGGTCAGACAGACTGGTAGCGATCATGCACAGACTCATTAGGCATTATCTTCCTCATATAAGTTGCCAAAGACTCTACCTGCCACCACATTATTGTTGTTTTGTGTGTTTAAGTGTGGGACATTTCTCTTTCATTTTGAGTGATATCCAGTGAAGATCCTTCACTGGATATCACTCAGAGTATTGAGCAGACACTTCCACAGGAATTAATTTAGGAATATTGTCCAAGTTACATTTGAGTGTAAATGGCATATGATCAGATGTGGCTAAGTCATATCTAATCTGCATTTTAGCAATCAAGGCATGTGCATCAGCTGTACATATGCAATGGTCTAGCCAAGACCATTTGTATACCAAGTGGTCCAGATTCGGATCAGATCGATCAGAAATCGGGGCTGATCAAGTGACTTCCCGATCAGGTATCAGATTAATAATATATGTACATTTATTGTTATTTTTAATCACATTTACAATGTATGGGCTAGTGATTAAAAATAAATGAGAATAACAACAACAACAACAGAAAGTCAGAACATACGTTAACATACCTTGTTTCACAGTTTATTTATCACAACAGCAAGACAGTAGAGGACACACACAAGCGGTAAGAGGTGCACTTGCCCTCTGAAATGATGCTTTGTATCACGTAACATAACGTTAAGCAATCATCTCACTTCCCTCCCCTGATTAGGCCTAATATAACAGCTGCGGCCGACCGAGCTGCAGGTTCTGTGGCCAGAGCCGGTTACCTTGGCGATGCGTCACAACGAGAGATTTTAAATAGTCCACTCAGCCGCTTCTTGTGAAAAACTTATGATTTTAACGGAAAACAACATTAACGTATTAATAATTGATTTAATATTTCTTTCTTTCTTAAGTGACCATGGTATAAGCGGGATAATGCCATTCGAGGTGTCCATTATCAGAAATGAAAGCAAAGTCCATTCATTCGCGTTGGACGCTTCGCACCTCCGCGTCGGGCATTATCCCTTACTTAATGTTGCACTATTCCTAATGTGAAGAAAATTTTATGTTATTTCTGTGTTCTGTTATGACTTGAGACTGTAGAGGTTTACAATACACTGCACTGCATGCATGCACAATTGTGCATAAGTGTTACATGTTAATATAAGAGCCATTGGAAAAGAAAAATAATAAAAAAATAAATATAAGGGACATCCTGGATCTTATTCTTTGCTCTTAGTTCGTTTCATAATGTTTTATAGAAGTATTGGATCGGGACTCGATATCGGCAGATAATCAAATTCAAATGACCCGGACTCGGGGGCAAAAAAACGTGATCTTGACATCCCTAATACCAAGCATCGCTTACATAGGTATAGCTTTCTTTAGGCAAGAGGTCTTGACTGGATAATCTAAGACAATTATCAAACAGAATTGTTTTAAATGTTTGGCAAACAGTGATTTATCATCAGCAATATCGGCATTCATCCCCAACTGTGATGTGCAATCAATGTTCTGAATAAATGTCATAATAGTCGCAAGTCTATATACTCATCCTCGTTTTGTGCACACTCATGTGGAGTATATAGGTACGCTCAAAATAACAAACTTGCAATCGCTATAATGGATTGTGTCCAATTATCTTACAACTGTGATTTATTTCTAAAGTATTTTCTTTATATATATTTTAAATGTATTATGCATTTATTTTTATGACTTTATTGTTTGAAATAAAAATCTGCTCTACAGCCCTTGCAGAGCAGACTAAGAAACCCTTCCATGTCACCAGGGGTGGACTGGGACAAGAAAGCGGCGCAACTTGGTGGGCGTTATCCTGGTCATTTCTCTGGGTGAGAAATACAATGTGTGACAAAAGTGCGTGACAAAAGATCGAAAAGCGTGACTGTGATGCTCTATGCGTGAGACTTCAGAGTCCTGAGTACGAAGAAATCGGCTATATGCGCCGACTCCATCACTGTTTTTTGAGTTTGTCATCATGGGGGGTGGGGGGACAGGCAGAGGTCTTTTAAAGCCAGACGGGACATGAACTGCGCCGGGCAAGCGGACTGTTACAGAAACACTTAAATCAGACCCGGCTCCAGAAACAAATTAAAGGGGGGGCATTACATTTTTTCAGGGGGGCACACTTTTTCAAACTACTTCAGGCTGAACAAAGGCTCTGTGACCACTCCTACAGTGCTGAGAAATATTTTTTTCTCTCACTAAAAAGGGACAGTTCATCCCAAAATCTAAAAAACGAACAAAAAACGATAGTGTTGTGCTGTCCATTTATTCAACTCAAATGTCAGGCATTTCTGGAAACATAAGCACTGAAGTCAACAGCAACACTGAAATAAACATTCAAACTAGGAGAGGTAGCTACAGTAGCTAGGGAGCACAAGGAGCAAAACAAAGCAGTGTAACTCATCTGCCTTTAAGTAACCTAAGTTACTGTATCTGTGAGGTGTGTGTGTGTGTGTGTGTGTGTGTGTGTGTGTGTGTGTGTGTGTGTATGGGGGGGTTGTTTAAAAACTTTTAGTAGAGTGGCAGGCGGCGTTTGTGGAGTGCGTGAAACCTCTTAATACATTGTCCTTCCACTCATTTCTAAATTTTCGAGTCAATTCCTTCTCAAATGCCAGCTGGATCAGATTTGCCTTGCGTTGATGCAGCATAGTTAGGCGATGCTCGGTGAAGACATTCTTAAGAGTTGAAAATGAATTTTCACAGGACGCGGTGCTGGCTCCAAAGGTCAGGCCATGTTTAAATGCTGCGAGGACGGTAGGCATTGCTTCCAGTGGCCTCTGGAACTGTTGTGATGTGTGATCTGTTTGACTGCTTGATGAAGGCTTGATGCTGAAAAATATCTATATATAATATATATTGTTTGTTTTACAAACAATAAAAATAAAACAATAAAATAAAAACAATACTGAACTTTTATCTAGCCTTAATCACCTGTTTCATTGTCCATTTCTCCTCATCTGGTGGAGAAGACTCTTTCATTTGTGCCCTGAGGAAGTTGCAGGCCATCTCAAATTCAGAGTCCACAGCAGGTGACTTGGTGAGGTCAAGTAAAGGCTTCACCTTGCTGACATCCAGGAATGTGGCTTGCGCAGGATCCAGGGCATTGAGTGCCTCCATCAGGTCACAATTATGTTTCCCGAAGCGATTTTTCATTTCCCCACATACTGAGTCAATGCAACTATAATAAATCCTGCGTAGTTCTGTTTCATCATTATCATCTACATGTGCGCTGATTTCCTCAACAACATAGTCCGCAAAGGCAGAGTTTTGTGCGCGTCTTCTCTTTGATGGCTTTGGAGTGGCAGTCACAGTGCACTAGGATTGCCTGGAATTGTGTCTCAGTCCGGATATTCTCAAGACAGGTGCATGAACTGCTGATGAGCTCCAAACCTAAAAGAAAATACAAACCCCCTTATTGTAACTGCACAGAATACAACAAAATTTAAAATGCATCATTGCATGAAAAGACACAGGGAAATGAAACAAAACAAACAAATCCAGCAATAAGTTCTAAAATATTGGGTAACATACATATCAAAACAATTGTTCTTGCGGGTATGCCAATGACAATTTAAAGTGATTCATTTTTAAAAGATACTGTAAGTGATCAATTCTACAAATGTAAGAAATAAACTGAGTGATTTTGAAAGATTATTTAAAGTTGATTGAATTTCAAGGGACCTCTAAAATGGAGTTTATTGCAAATCTCAAACTGCCTCTGCTGAACCAGAAATAGAGCTTAAGCTTTGTGTTCGTTTTTGTTAATTTCATTATCTCTTTTTTAACATGTTTTTATATTCATTGTGAAGCAATGGGTGTATCTAACTCTTTGTTGTGAAGTAGTACCTTTGAGCTGCATTTCTTGAAGGTTCTATACAAAGTTTATTATTATTATTATTATTATTATAAATACAATATAATTTTGTTCAGAACTAGGTATACTTTTTGCACTGTCTACATTAATAATAAATATAATCTTCTTTCATCTGTAAGCAGATCCATGTCTTCGGACTGCAACATCTTGTTTGGGGGGTCAAGATATGCAAGGATCTTATGGACCATCTCAGCAATGAACTTAAAGCTGGGCTCAGACATGCTCTGCCACAATCCCGTTGCTTCAATGCGCAGATCTGCTCCAAATGCCTGGTTGCTGGTGATGTCTTGGAGCAGCGTGGATAGGTCATCAAATGATTTCAGAATGACAGAGACTGTAGAATAAAGAAAGGAAATCTTAATTTCTTCAGGTGGGGGAGTCATTCACACAATACAGCATCATCATTATCAGCTTAATCAGTCCAAATGAACATACCTGTAGCAAAATGTCCACTCCAACGTTGGTCCAATAGGCGCTTGAGGGTCGCTCCTTTGTAGAGAATAGCAACAGTTGGTTTTCTGCAGAACTTGTACAGCATGTTACACACACTGAAGAAGTCCATCACGGCCTTTTCAACTGCCAGGGCATGGGTGACCACCAAATGCAGCTGATGATTGTAACAGTGAACATATGGTATCTCTCTGTCCAGTTTTTGCTGCAATAGTTTCTGTACCCCTCCATGTTTGCCCGACATGAGTGAGGCACCATCATACACTTGACTGAGGATTTTCTCAGGGCTCAGGCCAGCTGTGGTCAGTTCTCCTATGATGGTGTCAGTCAATGTAACTGCATCTCCCTGGTCAGTAGTGGCTATTGTTAGGAGGCGCTCAGTTGGTTCATACAGTTCATTCAGAAAGTGGAGAACTATGGATATATTCTCTCTCCCTGTTGGGTCTCTGGTTCCATCTGCTTTTAACGTGTAGAATGATTCACCAACTTCTTTCACTATGTGCTCTCTTACTAAAGCACTCATCACATCTATTAAGTTGTTTTGAATATCATGACTTGTGTATGTTGCATTGCGAGGAATAGTTTTTGCTATCTTTGCTAAGTCAGCATCTTTCCTCAATGCAAACTCAAATAGAGACGAAAATAGTCCACAACCATCCTCATTCATTTCACTGTATGCGTCGTGGTTACCTCTGAAGGGCAGTTGGTTCACAGCAAGAAACTCCACAACATCAATAATTCAGACAGATAATATCTGTTGCGCTGCAGTTGCAACGCAACTGCAGCGCGGTGTTTATTAATGTTGAGATTTCCTTGCTTGTGTGAATTCGTCTTTCCTTGTCCCTCCACAAGGCCTCACAAGTCAGGTGCTCTTTGGATGCAGCGTGCTTGTTAAGTCCCTTTCCAGTTTCCACTGCATGCTTCCAGTCGTGGAAACCAGTTACACTGAAGGTTGCATCACTGTGTCTGGCTCCCGGTCCCTGAAACATTCTGCATGGGTAGCAGTATGCAGCATCTGCTTGAACTGAATACTCCAGCCAGGGGAAGCATCCATACCAGGAACTGCAGAATGACCTTTTTTTCCCTGAGAAAAGACGCCAAGGAAAGCTCTGCATGAGTGGTCTTTGGGGCTTCTCTGTGCCGAGGTTACTAGGTGGCGGCAAAGGACTGCTGCTGTTCCTCGTAGCTGCAATATTACCGTGAACCTGTGTGGTGTTGTCGTTGTTGTTGTTAATGTCATCACTCACGCATCTTCCATGCAGATGAGTTACACTGCTTTGTTCTGCTCCTTGTGCTCCCTAGCTGCTGTAGCTACCTCTCCTAGCATGAATGTTTACTTCAGTGTTGCTGTTGACTTCAGTTCTTATGTTTCCAATAGAAAAGGTCAATGGTCCTGCTTCCTGCTCGCCCCCGTTCACGTTGTCATTTCTCTTTTTTTGGAAATAATTTCGGATATCCATAGCGGCGATGCTAACTTTTTTTTTTCGTTGCGGCGATCCTAACTAATGACGGTGTCCATGAATGAATGAGACAGTGACCCGCCCCCCTCTGTCTGTAATTGGCTAGAAAGTTGACTTCATTCGTTAGTTGGATTGGTTGAATTGTATGATTGACAAAACGAGATAGGAATAAGAGAAAGTTGGCCACTCCGAGTTAAAAAACAAAAACCCAAATAAAGTAAACAGCTTCCAGTCAAGGGCGGGCACGGCTGACTCTGTGGGCGGGCACGGCCCCCCAGTGCCCGCCCATGCCGCCGGGTCTGACTTAAATCCTCTTGAGATTTAATTCTGATTCATTAAAATGTTATCAGACCCATGAGTTTGCAGGCAGTCTTCAACTGTTTTTGATTATGACAGGCAGCCTGTTAAAACACAACAAATCATTTTTAAACTTAAAAATTTTAATTTTTTTACAAATTTGTTTGATTTTGAAGGCCTTTTCTGTTAACAGAACACTGAATGCATACAATATATCAATGTAGTTTCCTACATTAACAGTGAACTGGTTTGATTAATTTAGCAGCATGAGCATAGATCACCTGTGTAAAATTTTTGGAATTGTAGACTGCATACAAAGTGATACATAACTACAGTCAGTCTAAAATGATGTGTGTGTTTCTGTGACTTCTGTACAGACTAAAGTGAGCTGGAAACTGTCTCACTTGACTCCAGCCTTTTGGCTCCATCCTGTGCTGCTTCCTGCTCTTGTCTGCTTTCCAGACAAGACGCAGTTCATCATTAAAGTGTCTTATGTTGGTTGGTTGCAGTTAAAATCTAGTAATTGTGTTTCTGCCTGTACAATTGATTTACTCCTTACTCCTTTACACCTGTAACTAGATCATGGCAGTGAAAATAAGATTTCAAATGATTTTGTATGAGAATATATCATCAGGAAAAGAAAGTGAGGGCTAAAGGGACCAGTACTTGAGAAGGCTGCAATAATGTTTTTACAGTTTTCCCATAATTAATGTGGGCAGGGTTAATTCTGCAATCATGCTCGTCTTAAGCGTGTCCTGAATTTTGCCACTTAATGATAAAATTAACATTTTATATCCAAGTGTTGCCTGTATATTACAGAAACTGAGTTAGCACAGCACAGTATAAAATACAGCAAATGTATTTTTTTTTATCACAACTGAAACAATAATTATGTCACTATTTATTCATTTTTCAACAGTTTGAAATGCCACCGAGAATCAGTCCTTTGAGAGAGGCCTGCCACCACATTGGATGAAAGACTGACAAAATGTGGAAATTGGAAGTTAACTACATAAATGCAGTGAAAGGTAAGACAATGTGTTCTGTTTAGATGGTCATAAAAAGGTTACTTATCAGTGCTGATTCTCCTTACCAGTTTTTACCTAACCAAATAATTCATCTTTTTGAAAGAATAAATGTTGAACCAGATTAGTTTTTTTTTTTTTTTTCATTTTTAAATCTAGCTCTCTGATGTTTCAAGAGAAAGTCAAGCCTACAGCAACATCACTATATAAACAATCACATAATAGTGGAAATAGATTAAAAAAATATCATTAAAAAATCATATTCATGACATGATAATTCTGAGTGAAGTGTAGGAGGAAAAAGAGATGTGGACAATGATCAGGAACTGTCATCCTATTACTGACCTGTCCTGTCCGACCTGTCCATTCTTCTGCTGCTCAGCTGTGTGGCTGACTGTGTACCCAGCAGTGTGATATCAACACCAAAACAATAAAGTACTGATGAAATAATCTTTAACTGAGAAGCTTATCAGTGGTACAGTTTTAACTCAGTCCCAGAGCTCTCTTAGTACATGGTATTGTTGCCCATCGCTAAGAACTGTTGGTTTGAATTCTTGTTTTGAGCAAAAGTATCTTTATTTATTTTCAGGACGTGGTTTATTCGCCCGAGGTCCATTTTCGCAGGGGGAGTTTGTGGCTGAATATAGGGGTGAACTGATTGATAATGTGAAGCTGAGAGGAGAAGAAAGGTTTACCATCCCTCATGTGCTGGATTTTTCTTTGCGTTCAAGTGGAGAGGAAAAACATGGTGGTAAGATTCTAAGTTGAGCCTTATCTACTTTATATTCTCTTTACATTCTTTTGACATTCTATACACATTGTTGAACTAAACATACAAGCATGCACAATTTATGTCTGCCATTTAACAATTTGATCCTGCAATGTGAAAGAAAAAAAAATGTAATCAAAATCAATAGAAATAAAATATAACAAATGGGGATACTTTATTTTTATGTGAAGTTGTTTTTAATTTTACATTTTCTCTTGTTTTTGTCCTTATACAGTATTGATGCCTCAACAGAGGATGGGTCATTTGGCCGCCTAGTGAATGAACACAGGCATCCAAACTGTAGGATGAAAAGAATTGATGTGGAAGGAAGGCCACACTTATTTCTTTTTGCAATTAAAGACATAAAGGTGGAAGAAGAAATAACATATGACTATGGGGGAGAAGACTGCCCATGGCGAACGCAGGTATGTTTCATGACTGCACAGAGTTTAAATGTGTAGAACTGAACAATGTCTTAGAATAATGTCATGGTTGAAGTCATGGTTCTGATCTTCATCAGAAACAAAATGGAACTGATCTGCAATTTTCATTGGTGCTTTCATGTGTTTGGGACATTTAGGACACATCTGAACCTGCATGGACTTTTTCCTTAATTCAAATTATGGCTGTTTTTATGGGACATTCACCATGTCCCCGCAGTGCACTTTAATGTCAGTGTTTGACTTCAACTTTGTGTTAAATTTGTGATAACTTACTGGTCCCCACGATGGATGATTACATAGTGTGTGAAATGTCCCCACTAAGCTTCTTCTGTTCAAGATGTGTGATAGCAAACACAGGTTGACACATCAGTGGGAAATATGACAGTAGAATTTGGTGATGTTTCTGCCAAAGATCATGTATTAGTCTACTCTGATATTATGGAGTGTTAACTGTTATGTCCCAGACTAGGGGAACCAGGACACAACACAAAAGGGCTCCCCTCTTCCTCCCAGCTCCCAAGAAAGGCCGGTCACAACTTTCTGCAGTCTAACAAGGTTTTTATTTATTTAATCAAGTAGCAATGGCGTCGGGGAGGGCATGGCCAAAATAACAAACAAAAGACTTCCATTTTGTTGAATCTTATCTGTCCAAAGTAAAATAAAATAAATGACAAAACTCTAATCCTCCCTAACCAAAACAGGAGAAAAATCAAGTAAACTTAAACGGCTTCCCTCCCCTACAGCTACTCACCTCGTTATGATAAGGTTAATATTATTAATAGTATTAACAATAATCACAATAACAGGTAACGAACACACACAAACTCAGCCACCGGCCACAGCGGCAGCAACACCATTTGACACAGCCCTCTCTTGGAAGAGGAAGGATAAGCAGGAGAAGGAGACGGTCCACCGACTTCCCCTTAAGTAGCAGCACCGGCCAATCACGCCTCCCCACCTGTAATAAGGGCAGAGAGAGAGCAGAGCACACACACACACACACACACACACACACACACACACACACACACACACACACACACACACCCTCTTGTGCCCAGGATGACACACAGCATCCAGGATACACTAAACAAATGCAGTAAATCATAACAATCATAACATAACATCAAATGGACCAAATATGGGCATTATGAGGGAAATGTATTGTGAATCAGGTTTACCAGACAGTTTGATCTAATGCGTCTAGGAGGCAACAGAATTCAATTCAATTCATCCATCCATCCATTATCTATACCGCCTATCCCTTTCGGGGTTGCGGGGGGCTGGAGCCTATCCCAGCTACAATGGGCGAGAGGCGGGGTACACCCTGAACCGGTCGCCAGCCGATTGCAGGGCCACATGCAAGGACAAACAAACATTCACACGCACACTCACACCTACGGACAATTTAGAGTCATCAATTAACCTAATGAGCATGTTTTTGGTCTGTGGGAGGAAGCCGGAGTACCCGGAGAGAACCCACGCATGCACGGGAAGAACATGCAAACTTCACACAGAAATTCAATTCAATTCAGTTCAATTCAATTCAATTCAATTCAATTCAATTCAATTCAATTCAATTCAATTCAATTCAATTCAATTCAATATTCCTTTATTAGTCCCATGAGGGGAAATTCCAATTTACAGCAGCATCAATAAAGTGTATAGAGTATTACAACAAGTGCAATGCAAATCAGGGGACATTTAGGACACATCTGAACCTGCATGGACATTTTCCTTAATTCAAATTATGGCTGTTTTTATGGGACATTCACGACATCACCACAGTGCACTTTAGTGTCAGTGTTTGACTTCAACTTAGTTTTAAGTGTGTGAGGTCTTACCGGTCCCCGCGATGGATGATTACATGGTGTGTGAAATGTCCCCACTAAGCTTCTTCTGTTCAAGATGTGTGAAAGCAAACACAGGTTGACGCATTAGTGGGAAATATGACAGTAGAATTTGGTGATGTTTCTGCTAAAGATCATGTAGTAGTCTACTCTGATATTATGTAGTGTTAACATCAAATGGATGTAAGGGAAATTCTCTGTGTTGCTTGTTGAGAGTTGCTAATTCTCTGAAGAATTACAGACTCGGTGTGATGAATCAGGTCTCTTTAATACATGCAGCATGGAGGGAAGACTCATGCAGAGTGTTCTCTCCAGATCTCCACAATGTCTTGGCTTTTATACTGTTAGCAGGAAAAGGACAACTGGTTATCACACACACACCTGGTAATCATAAATCTAAAGAGCAATGACGATTTGGGGGAGTTCACTCATCCTGTTTCTTTAGGGTTTATACTATACCATAAACTCCTCAGGTACAGTGAATTGTACCTTCACCTTCCCCCTCTATCCAGTGTCCCCCACTGAATGTCCTTTGATCCTCTTTCTCCCCTCAGTGACAAAGGGCCATAAAGAGTTTTACAATTCATAGACTGATTCCCAGGATCAGTAAGTCATCTAATTCCTACATGGACCAAATCTTTCTCATATTTTTAATGTTTTTCCTATCAAAACCTTCCAGGTGACAACATACACATCAGATGATGGTCATGTAGAACGCTCCCACTGTGCTGCCATGTCCAAGCCACAAGCGGTTGAAGCTACCTGTCCATAGGACACTCATGAAGAGGTACCTTCACCTTCACCTTCGTCATTCACTGTTTACTTTGAGTGTGTCTCTACATTGTCTTGTGCTGCTTCTCATGTGTTTCAGCTACTAAATAGAGCAAATATGGGCATTATGAGGGAAATGTGAATCAGGTTTACCAGACAGTTTGATCTAATATGTCTAGGAGGCAACAGAATCGGTTGGCACAGGTTGACACATCAGTAGGAAATATGACAGTAGAATTTGGTGAAGTTTCTGCTGTGTTAGCATGTGTTTAGAGATGAGTTTTTAAGATAATGGCTTACTCCACTTGAATATCATGGAGTGCTGAAAACATTTTTTTTTTAAGATTCGAATCGTCTCCCGCTTTCAAACTTTGACTTGACAATGCAAATAGAGAACTGTCATAATATGCTCTCTTCCTTTCAGTGCATAACCAAGATTTTCTTGTTTTATCTTTTCATAGATATTCCAAATGTAGTCATCTCCCTTTGCAACTTCTTTTTTTTTACTGTTCCAATATTTCCTCAAATTTTTTGTCATTTCAGGTTTGTTTAATAATGCTTACTTTTACTTTTAAAGAAACCAGGCACATCCCTAGTGTTTCAAAAATACTGTATTTTCCTGTTTTTTTTCAGTAACTGTTGACATCACTGCTAAACACATTTTAAGTCACAGTCTAAGAGAATACTAGTTTCAGTACATATGCTTTGTAAACAAAAAGGTTCATCCTTTCTCTTGTAAAATGTGAATGTCAAATTAACCTTACCAGTTGTTGTTTTTACTTACATTTGGCCTTTTATTCAGTATATTTTCTTTTGATCTTACTGTAGCGGCCCACTTGGAATTAACACACAAGACGCAGAGAGCTTCGACTGGTGTTCTTTTAATTCTCTCCTCTCTTGTCACCTGACACATTCTGTCACCTTATGACACTGTGAAAACTATGAAAACGGACAAAATACAAATGCCGTGGTGTTATATGTCAAAAAATGATGCATAAATCATGTTCACATTTTAACTTAATAAACAATCATTTTTAGTAAATTCAACTAATAAATTTTACATGAAATAATCCATTTTTAAACAGTAAGGAATTACAGCTCTTATGTAAACAAAAATAATGGCAAATTCTCTTGTTTTAAATAAATGAACAACTTGTTTCACAAGGAATACGCCATTAGTCTCCTCCTACCTCCTTCTGCTTTCCAAGGGCACTAGGCTTGAATTTAGCCTGCTAGCAGCCTGTCTTCCACACACAACTCGCAGTAACACTCCTTACACAAGAGATACAAAAACACAAAAGGTATGAAGCGAACCACAATAAAGTAACTTTCCACAAGTTCCAACACAACATACAAGAACTAAATTGTTTGTTTGCATAATTTACCAGCTCTGGAGCAGCGTGAGCATGTCGGTTTCTGAGATGGGAGCAAGAAGTCTGGCTTCGGCAAAACAGGAAGTAGCTAAGTACGAGCGGCCTCTTCAAAATAAAAGCACAAAAATAAAGTGGCAGAACTAAATATCATGAACGAAATCCACTGCCATTTACACTCCCACCAAATTCTGCTACAATGAATGAGTAAATACACAAAGAGCAAATGAATTGTACAGAATTTCTTGACTCTAATAAATGGATTACTTCACATTGAACTATCAGAGGTATATAAGTGAATGTATATCATACTCAATAAAGTGTACATATAACTTGTGGTTTGTTTGTTCTAATCAGTTCGCAAGGAGAAGCACTCATTTTTGGATTGGTCTCTCCATAACGGAAGGTTTGGAGGGGGAATCTTGTTTTCTTTGAGGCTTTCGCTCTCCGACTTGCACTTTAACTCAACGGACTAAGCCATCACTGTCTTGAACAGTCTCCACCACTCGCCCTAGTTGCCAATGATTTCTCGGAAGGTTATCGTCTTTAATGATGACAATGTCATTGGCTCTGAGGTTGCGTTGAGGTGAGTGCCATTTCTGTCTTGTGGATATGTTGAGCAAATACTCTTTTTTCCAGCGACCCCAGAATTGCTCAATGAGATACTGAACTCTTCTCCATCTTTTTGTAGCGTATAAATCTTCCTTCACAAATATTCCAGGGGGAGGAAGAGCAACTTTGGATTTCATCATAATGAGATGATTCGGCGTTAAAGGTTCCAGCGCATGTGGATCATTGATTCCATCTACTGTTAATGGACGACTGTTAACGATTGCCATGGCCTCATAAAACAGTGTTCTGAGAGAGGCGTCATCGAGTCGACCTGGGCACTGGGCAAAAGTGGCATTCAGCACATTTCTAACAGTTCTAATTTGCCGTTCCCAGACACCACCTGCGTGGCTGGCAGAGGGGGCGTTGAAGACAAATTTGCACTGCCTTTCAGACAGGAAGATTTCCAGTAGCTTGGTGTCGCATTGCTTGAGAGCTTCCTTAAACTCGTTTCTGGCACCAACAAAGTGTGAACCTTGGTCACAATGTAGTTGTCGGACAGCTCCTCTGAGGCTGATAAAGCATCTCAATGCGTTGATGAATGAGTCTGTCGACAAATCTTCGAGTATTTCTATATGCACAGCTCTAGAGTACAGACGTGAAAATCAGACCATATCTTTTGTATTCTGTGTGGGCTTTCTTTACGATGAATGGACCAAAACAGTCCATGCCGCTGTATGTACTGTAAAAGGTGCTGAGGCTTCAAGACGTTCTTTAGGGAGTTCAGCCATACGTTGGCTCTCTGTTGGACGTCGAAGTTTCCTGCAAAGCACACAGGTGTGTATTAGTTTAGCAACCAACTTGCTTCCACCAATGACCCAGAATCCATTTGTTCTAAGCTCTATTTGTGTCTGACCTCGACCCTGATGGCACGTTTTAGCATGGTAGTGGGACACAATCAGCTTAGTAATATGACCTTTGTTTGGTAAGATGACTGGGTGCTTGACTTTGTGGCAGAGAGATGACTGTTTTAATCTCCCACCAACCCGGAGAAGTCCTTCAGACCAGATGGGGTCAAGACTGAAGAGAGGGCTAGAGTTTGGAAGGTCTTTTCCACCTTGAAGCATTTTTAACTCATGGGGGAAGGCTTGCTGCTGTACGATTTTAATAACTGCTTCAGCAGCCTTACCACGCTCCTCGACAGTCACATGTTCAATATGTGTTTTTTGCTTAGGCCTCAATCTTTTGATTCTTGCAACCACCTTTACCAGTGTTGACCATGAGGAAAACCGGCCGAGACGCTTGAGAATGTCGTTGTAGTCGTTGGCTTCGGTTGCAAGCACTTGAATTATCTTGACTTCAGGATCACCGACGAGTAATTTTGCTGGAGAGCTGGGTGTTAAATGTAATTCACGCTCCCAGAGAAACTTTGGTCCTTGCAGCCAGTTTGTTGAGTGAATGTCTAAAGCATGTAGACCTCGGGATGCATGATCCGCCGGGTTGTCTGAGGTGTCCACATAATGCCACTGACTGGGATCACTAATATCTCGAATTAGCTGAACACGATTTGCAACAAATATGTGGAACCTACGAGCATCATTGTTGATGTACCCAAGCACAACCTGCGAATCAGTTCAGAAAAATTCTTGATCAATTTTCATGTCGAGTTCGCTCTTTAACATGACACTTACTTTTGCCGAAACCACCGCTGCTGTGAGTTCAAGTCTCGGGATACTTCTGACTTTTGACGGTGCGACTTTTGCTTTTGATATCACGAGACAGCAATGGACTTCATCCTTGTCGTTCTTGTACCTGAGGTAAGAACATGCACCATAACCTACACAGCTGGCATCTGAAAGGTGGTGCAGCTCCACTCTGACAATGTTATGAAACTCATGTGGGTGATAACATATTGGTATTGAGACCTCTTTCAACTTGAGAAGATCATTTATCCATTCCTCCCACCGTGGCTTAATATCTTCTGGGAGTGAGTCGTCCCATCCGATGCCTCGGTGACAAAGCTCTTGAAGGATACGTTTTCCACTCAGGCTGAATGGAGCAATGAATCCAAGTGGATCGTAGAGAGAGGCGATGACAGACAAACAACCACGACGGGTTGAAGGCTGATCCTTCAAGCTGATGTTAAAGCTGAATGTGTCATCTTTAATCGACCACTGAATACCGAGAGCACGTTCGGATGGGGTTGGATCAAATCCTAGAGGCTCGATGTTTGCTACTCTTTCAGAAGGTTCTAAGCAACAGAGCGCTGCTTCTTCGTTCGAGTTGAATTTGTGAAGATGCAGTCCTCCTCTTTTGCACAACTCTTGTGACTCAGCGCTCAGTTTCTTAGCTTCCTCAACTGATGAAACGGTGACTAAACCGTCATCAACATAAATTTTTTTCTCCACAAATGTTGATGCCAGAGGATAGCTAGCTTTGTGTTGTCGCGCTAGATACTTTAAGCCAAAATTGGCACATCCGGGAGATGAAGTGGCTCCGAAGAGATGGACGGCCATCCTGTACTCCTGTGGTTCCTTCTCCAGGTCATCACCTTTCCACCAGAGGAATTTGAGATAATTTCTGGATTCAGGAGAGACAGAGAATTGATGAAACATTCTTTCAATGTCACAGATGATGGCTACAGCTTCCTTCCTGAATCTGCAAAGTACTCCTAACAGAGGATTGATAAGATCAGGTCCAGTTAGCAGAGTGTTGTTTAGAGAAACACCATGGAATTTGGCCGAACAGTCGCAAACAACTCTCAGCTTGTCTGGTTTTCTGGGATGATGGATGCCGTGATGCGGCAGGTACCACACTGCCTGTCCCTCAGATGTTGTAGGGGCAGGTTCTGCATCACCCTTGCTAATGGTTTCCTCCATGAATGCTTTGTATTGATCATAGTATTGTTTGTTGGCCTTTAATTTTTTCTTGAGATACTGTAGGCGAATTGTGGCCAACCTCTTGTTGTTTGGTAGGTTAGGCGGACTGTTGCCTTTGAAAGGGAGGGGCATCTCATAATGTCCGTCCTCCTTCTGTGTGATGTGATTACTGAGGAACTGTATGAAATGAGCATCTTCTTGGGACACGTATTTATTCTCGTACGTTCTCTCAATAAAGTCTGACTCCAGGGCCTTTAAAACATCTGTCGCTGATGGAACTGGTAGTTCTTTTACTGTGAGCCGATGCACAAAGCTCTGACCTCCTTGCCTGTCTAGGTGGGGGTTTGATGAGCCTATTATACTTCAATTCAATTCAATTCAATTCAATTCAATTCAATTCAATTCAATTCAATTCAATTCAATTCAATTTTATTTGTATAGCGCCAAATCACAACAGAAGTTGTCTCAGGACACTTTCCATATAGAGCTGGTACAGACCAAGCTCTTTTATCTACAAAGAAACCAACAATTCCCCCATGAGCAAGCACTTGGCGACAGTGGCGAGGAAAAACTTCCTTTTAACAGGCAGAAACCTCAAGCAGAACCAGACTCTGGGTGGGCGGCCATCTGCCTCGACCGGTTGGGTGAGAGAGGAAGAGCAAGAGAGGGAGAGTGAGACAGACAGACAGACAGACAGACAGACAGAAATGCAGTCAGAGAGAGAGAGAGAGAGAGAGAGAGAGAGAGAGAGAGAGAGACAGAGACAGAGACAGAGAGACAGACATGCAGTCACAGTAACAGTGACAGTGACTCCATCCTAGTTCTGATCTCTGTGCGAATGGTTGGTCTTTGTCACCTAAGATGACTTCAAGAGGAGCCAGTGCCGCGGGACAGTCGTATCCTATTAAGAGCCCTACATCACAGTCTTGGAGGGGTGGCAACTTATCTGCCAAGTTTCTGAGATGAGGCCACATTAATGCTGTTTCTTTTGTTGGAACATAAGACTTATCCACTGGGATGAAGTCACGGCTGTAGGCCTGCTGTATTTGAATGCAGCTCTCAGAGTGGAGTCCTCGAACTTGTAAACCATGAGCACTCGTACTCGATATTGTTGTGTCGATTGCTGTCATAGTACTGAGTTTCAGTTTTACTGGTTGGACTTCCACATTTAACTTATCAAGTACATCTTCTAAGACAAATGTTGAATCGCTTTGTGCATCTAGTATTGCATATGTGAGTATTTCTCTGTGTGGGTTTTGTACTGAAGACACAAAAACCGGGACAATGCTTGAGGTAGCCAAAGCGCGTCATGTTGATGTATGAGACATCACTTTGTGTGTTTCCTGACTTGCTTGTTCTTCTGTGGAAGTGGAGCTATTTGTTATCGCTTCCACAGGTCTTTGCTTCCCGTCCTTGTGCAAGCAGGTTGGATGGCGACGGTTGCATATGCTGCACGTGTGTCGTCGCTTATAATCTTTGGTCATATGACCCTTTCTCAAACATCCAAAGCAGAGCCGGTTTTCATGGATAAATGTCCTTTTATCTTCAACACTCTTAGCTGTGAAAGCGGGACACTTTGTGATGCCATGAGTTTCACTTTTACAAACAAAGCACGGCCATTTTGGTTTACTGCTGTTTGTTTCTTGTTTCACGTGAGCGAAACTCTTTGTTTGCGTGTTAATGTTGAGGGCTTTAGCTCTCTTTGGGATTCTATCATCTACAGGTTTAAAATTTATCAAGAGTGGAGAAGCGATAGGGTTACAAGCTATGCGTGCTTCTCTACTCAGGAACTCTGCGAAACATGCAAAATCTGGATAACTGCCTGATGTGTCAAGTTCATCAACAACAATTCTACTCCATTTTCTAATGATCCATTCTGGCAGTTTTTTGAGTAGCTTGTGGTTTTCCTCGCAATCGTTAAGGATAGCTAGTCCTTTGACATGTGGGATTGCTTCAGTGCAGCTTTGGAGGAAGTCGGAAAACTCACGCAGTGCTAGTGAGTCGTTTGTGCTGATCTTTGACATTTTGTTAGCTTATCACGGAAAGCTTTCTGTATGATGAACGGATTTCCATATCTGTCCTGTAAAACCTTTTGATTCTCAAAATCTTCAAAACTGTCACATGCTCTCACCCGAGCTGCTGTTATAGCGACCTCTTTTTCTGCTTGTAACTGCCGCAGTTTTGCTCTCTCTTGTTCCAACTGTTGTTGCATTTCCACCTCTCTTTGTTTCATTTCTGACAACATTTTTGCCTCCTTAAGTTTCCATTCACTTTCTAATTTGTGAAGATGTGCTTGCTGTGCTTGAATTTCTTCTATGGCCTTTGATTGCTCCCTTTTAGCAGCAAGCTCTGCCTTTGCCTCCATTCTACCGCTGTGGGTACTGCGTGTGTGTGTGTGTGGTCGAATACAGACCCATATTGATCTTTGTTTAACATTTCTCTTACTCTTTCTTTCTCAAGTTGATTATTATAATCTTCATTAATAGTCTCTAGACGGTTACTTATGAGATCGCAGATTTCCTTTGTTAGTGTAACACCTGTGTCCACTTTGTTGACAATCTCAGGTGTGGTGTCACTGTTACGTAGAATAGGTTCATATTGCTGTCTTACAGCGTCATGCTTTGTTTCAATGTCTTGCTGTAATTTATTGAGGTCTTCTGATGAGCAGAGGGTTTTTAGTTTTGCCCTTGTCTCCCTTGCTGTCAGCTTCCAAGACTTATAGGCTTTGTGAAATGTTTTTTCATGTTTTTTGGCATCTTGGTAATGCATCTCTTTGCCTTTCTCTGTTTGTTTCCTCTCACGTGAACTAGACCTGAGTGGCGGGTCTATGGGATTGTCTGTTTTCTCCGTTGGGATTGACATTTTTTTTTGCTTTCTGCAGCTGCTTTAGTGCGACTGTAGACTTTGATTGTCCTATGCCTGAATCTATACTTATAAGCTGTAGTTATCTTTTACCACAGAGTAACACCATGTCAAGCATTCACAGATTATGGACATTCAAAGGGATTTTTAACATAAAGCAGTGACAACAAAATGTCATAAATGAGTTCTGCAGACATTAATAGCTATAGAGCTTCGCCTTTTAAATCTTTTCATAAACAGACATGTCACGAATTATTACTCCATAAACACGTGCCAATCACTTTGAAATATTCACTCATTTCAGTTCAGAAATTATTTTGACCTTAAAATGTGACTTGTGTGTATAAATAGTCTCTTTTGCTCCTTGACACTCAATGTCTCTTTTTCAACATTGGTAGTTGTACCTTTAGTGTACTGTCCCTTTTTAATCTTGCCTGAGCAGGATGTGGGTGCGAGTGGAGTCAGTTGGCTGGTAGCAGGTCTGTAGCTGGATCTCGGACGAGATGGCGTCAGCTTCTCTGCAGGGATGGCAGGTCTGTTGCAGCCGGTGGCTTTCACTTCTCACCGCGGAGGAGTTTTCACTGTAGCAGCCCACTTGGAATTAACACGCAAGACGCAGAGAGCTTCAACTGGTGTTCTTTTAATTCTCTCCTCTCTTGTCACTTGACACATTCTGTCACCTTATGACACCGTGAAAACTATGAAAACGGACAAAATACAAATGCCGTGGTGTTATATGTCAGAAAATGATGCATAAATCATGTTCACATTTTAACTTAATAAACAATCATTTTAAGTAAATTCAACTAATAAATTTTACATGAAATAATCCGTTTTTAAACAGTAAGGAATTACAGCTCTTATGTAAACAAAAATAATGGCAAATTCTCTTGTTTTAAATAAATGAACAACTCGTTTCACAAGGAATACGCCATTAGTCTCCTCCTACCTCCTTCTGCTTTCCAAGGGCGCTAGGCTTGAATTTAGCCTGCTAGCAGCCTGTCTTCCACACACACCTCGCGGTAACACTCCTTACACAAGAGATACAAAAACACAAAAGGTACGAAGCGAACCACAATAAAGTAACTTTCCACAAGTTCCAACACAACATACAAGAACTAAATAGTTTGTTTGCATATTTTACCAGCTCTGGAGCAGCGTGAGCATGTCGGTTTCTGAGACAGGAGCAAGAAGTCTGGCTTCGGCAAAACAGGAAGTAGCTAAGTACGAGCGGCCTCTTCAAAATAAAAGCACAAAAATAAAGTGGTATAGAGACACTATTGCATGTATTGCAGTAAGCCATATGCCAAAATGGCAAGACATTTCGAAAGAGCACACATGAATAAAGTGGATGTGGCAAGAGCTTTTAGCTTTCCTAACAGTTCCAAAGAGAGAAAAAATCAGCTAGATTATATTCGTAACAGAGGCAACTATGCTCATAATACCACTGTAATGGAGTTCGGGAAGGGGCAACTTATTCCAACTAAATGACCACCACAAGAAGCAGAGGGGAGGGATTTCATGCACTGTGCATACTGCCAAGGACTTTTTACAAGAAAGGTTCTGTGGCGCCATGTACGAATTTGTAAACTCAAGCCTGGATCAGTCAACCCAAAACCTGGAAGGAACCGTGTTCAGGCTTTGTGTACATTCACTGGGTCTGTGCCATCACATATGACCAGTCAGCTGTGGAAAGTTGTCAGTGCCATGAATCCCGATTCTGTGACAGAAATAATAAAGAATGACAATGTCATCATTGACTTTGGGCAGCACTTGCTCAACAAAGGTGGACTGACTGCAAAAAGCCAACAGTGCACCCGAGAAAAAATGCGTGAACTAGGACGACTGCTGGACAACGCCAGGAAGATGGTCGAAGCTGTCAAGATTACATGCAGCTATGACAGCAGCACCAACACATTTGCCATTCCATCACTGGCAACTAAACTCGAAAATTCTTTGGTAAAAGTCAGCAAGCTCTTAAAAGCTCAGGGACTCATTTCCAACAACCAAGAGCTTGTAAAGCATGCTTCTGAATTCCAAGAAGTGCACAATGAAAAGTGGAATGCAATGGTTTCTGCAGCAGCACTAAGGAATATCGTTGAAGCAAAGTGGAATGCACCCACTTTAATGCCCTTTACCGAGGATGTGCAGAAAATGCACCAGTTTCTCTTTAAAGTGCAAGATGACTGCAGCACTGCACTATCTGAAAGTCCTTCCACAAAAGCCTGGACAGACCTGGCAAAGTTGTGCTTAACACAGACCATTTTATTTAACCGACGCAGGGAAGGAGAGGTGGCAAGCATGCCTCTATCGGCATTTTTGTCAAGGGACATATCTGATCCCCATGAAGATTTGGACTGGGCACTGTCTGAAGTGGAGAAAAAGCTTTGCAGACATTTCTCAAGGATTGTCACCAGAGGAAAGCGAGGCAGACCAGTTCCAATTCTTCTGACTCCAAAAATGCTCTGTGCTTTGGAACTCCTTGTTCAGCAGAGAAAGGCTTGTGGGGTCCTTCAAGACAATGGTTACATGTTTGCAAAACCTGGAGCCATGTCACATCTCCGTGGTTCAGACTGCATCCGAGGCTTCGCAAAGGCATGTGGTGCAAAGTGTCCCAAGGCACTGACATCAACCAAACTGCGAAAGCATGCTGCGACTTTGTCAACGGTGTTAAACATGACAGACACAGAGATGGACCAGTTGGCCAACTTTCTTGGTCATGACATTAGAATCCATCGTGAGTTCTATCAACTCCCCGAGAAGACTCTGCAACTCGCAAGATCAGTAAAGTTCTAATGGCACTTGAGCAAGGAAGATTGTCTGAGTTTCATGGCAAGAACTTGGATGAAATCACAATAGATCCAAATGGTATGTTTGGTTTTTACTTTGTTCTACTGTCTTTAATTATTTTCTCTCTTTTTTTGACCGTAATGTTAAGATTTGTTATTTTGCCTGCAGAAAACATTGTGGCAGGAAGTGATGAGGAAGATGGATGCATAGAGGATAGAAACGGTTCATCTCCTGTTGATGGTATGTTTCAGTGATTTAATGTCAAAAGTGTTTAGGGTACATTTCCTTCACAGGTACTGCAGTTTCATACTAGTGTAGTAACTGCAGCATCTTTATAAGATAGTGTTACTGACTCACTTTACTCACTTTATACTCAGATGTAACTGCTAACATTTTTGTTTTGGTTTTTATGAACAGAAATTTTACAGCGCATTTGAAGCAGATGTCTTATCAAAGACATTATGTATTTCTTTATTTAATAGGACCATCAGTAGAGGAAGGTGTTGCAGCTACTGTGGGGGGTGACATTCCTCCAACACACAAGAAACGGAAACAGTCATCAGAAGAGGATGGGGCATCTTCTGGAGTCACTGCTGCGAGACATTTGCCCAAAGGTGAAAATGTTTGCACTTTTTACACTTTTGTTTGGGTGGGTGAGTGGGTGTTAATATTTTTAGTCTGCTACTTTTAGGCACAGTAGCAGAAGCTCTCAAGGGCCGAGACTGGCAGAACTTGAAATTTTATGTTTACAACCGCATTACGGCCTTCAAAAGGAAATTGCAGAGTAAATAGTATGGATAATACAATGACAAGTTTGGTGCTGAAGGTTTTTTTTCTTTCTAAAGTCTGATTGAGTCTAGTTGAAAACATTGGTTGTTACATTGTTCATTCTGGCATGGACAGATGTAGCGGCCTCGAAATTCCCCTAATCTCATGCTGGGGCCCTGGCGGGTCCGTGACCGGTCCCTGCTCTGCAGTAGGCGGGTTTGTGACTGTAATGAGATCCCCCGCGATGACGTCATCGGCGCGGGGCCAACCCGTAACGCCCCTAAGCTCCATTTGCGGAAACTACCTGCACTCACTCGATCAGTCCACCAGGAGGAGCAGTCATTATAATTGGTTACCATGTCAGCTTTGCTGAGTCGTTCATTAGATCTGCACATAGCCTCCACTGCTGTAAGAAAAACTGCTTGTCTAGTAGAGCACCCTGTGCAGTTTTTTAAATATAATTATGCTTAATCATCCACATTATTGTAGTGCTCGTTCACAAACTTCTTGGATCTGCTCATCTTTCCATCCTGCCTTTTCTTCTGCATCTCTCTCCACCTTTGGAGAGGCTCCCAGCGCATCTCCGCGTGCCGAGTGATTTGTGCCCAGAAAATTAATCATGAATAACAGAAGTTGTGCGTCGCGTTTTTCTGGCATTCTGAACTGCTTAACAGTTAAATGTTTAATACTCTGCCTGATTCGTGGAGCCACTCTGCTTTTCAGTTGGTGGGTTTCCTGTTTGTAGCGCATTTTAGATTTGCGGGTCGCTATTTGATGCGGTGACCAGCAATACGCAGAGTCCTGTATGTGTGTGTACTGTATATTACTGGACAGAAATCCTTTACAGTGCGCTGAAGAGGGAGGGACGGGAGGATGAAATGCCAATTTCAGCCTGTGATCTGTTAATGTCTGACTGAACAGCCTCATGGAAGTGATATTTTACAGTTCTACATATTTTAATCTAACGAAATTCATTAAAACAAGTCACTTGGTGCTTTCAGAGTCATGTCATTGAGCTGAAAGGTTCCAGATTTCGTTCGCCTTCACAGGCGGCTGCGGAGCGCAGCAGACGGCTCACACTGCGCACTGCGATGTTCAACATCATAGGCTTAATATACTGTAGTTAATTATCACTGATCTTTTTCATCACTCTGTCTGTGTGACTGTTTACGCATTGAATATAAACAGTAACTATTAAAAAAAGTTATAGTCACGGGTAAACATAGTACTCAGGAGCACACCAAGAATACATTTTTTTTACATCAGGCGTTGTGGACGCGTGTTTGACATTAATATTGTGCTGCTGCACCTCAAATAAATGTTTTTTTGGGAAACGGAAATGTTTAACATGACTTCATCATGTTAGACCAGGCAGACAGGTTCTTACTACAACATCAACTCTCCCTCCGCAGCCAGCGAGCCTCATCCCCCGCACAGACACCTACATTCAATCATGAATAATCCTAATGGGCCAATCAGACCAATGAAAAAAAACAGTGTTGTGGGGCATACAGGGCCAATGGGCCGATGTAGATGGGCCAATCTACTTGTTTTTATTGGCCAATCAGTTAACACACACACATGAAAACGGCCAATAAACAGTGAAATCAGTATCATGAGTATTTCTCAGATGATGATTTCTGTATCTATCTAATCCGTGGCATGCAATATTTCACCCCGATTTTGGATAAAGTATAAATCCAATTGTTTCATTGTTTCAGCTGTTGTGGCCAAATCTCTTGTTAACTTATTAAGCTCTTCCGCACAGTGTGACATCTATTTTAATTATTAGAAAGCTGCTCTAATGGCCACTGATAGACAGTCCATTCTATTCTATAAACTGTTGGTGGTTTGTGAACTGCATTTGTGCATTTGTGCATTTGAAGCGATTAACTCCCGACACATTTCAGAGCTGAGTAAACCTGTAGTTTCACTGACACATCGTCACCACGGGCGTCATGATGTTCTCCTGTCTGTCACTCTGTCAGGCATGTGTAGTGTCGAGCCAGCCGTGTTGTTGGCTGAAAAGTCATTATTTGCATTACAGTGTATCCTTTGTTCTAACTCAATGGATGGTCGCCAGCCAAACAGGCTCCCAGCCCCCACTGTCCCACAGACTAGCTATGGCCAGTAAAATAGGTGGAGGGCTGAGGGGAGCGCGTACCTCCAGTAATTAAAAATCAATTTGTGCCACAGATATTAATATTGTGTCGCTGGCTACTTTATAGACTTCACTAAATGTTTCCATTACACTTAATTACATTTATGGATAAGCCAACTTTCCCACCTCCCTCGTGCATCAAAATGTATATTATCAGTCCGACCAGGAAATCTTGCGATCGCAAAAATTAGCGCATATTCAACCAATACTAATATGACTGTCTACTGGCCGCTTCCTGGTCTATTTTTGCCGAGAGCCGCGCGCCTGTTGCGGAAAACATAGGCGAGCCCTGGAATCTCCAGATGACGCGCTCTGCTCCTGCAGCTCTGTCTCTGTTCCAGCGCATGTAAAGTAAAATTAGGTCATCATTTTTGTTGATAATTATCAAAAGCAAACTCTATGTAAACAGATGGAGCCTGTTTATTCTTGGAGTCACAGGCTGTTTTGTAAAGCTACATCATTTTTATGACTCAGGAATGATTTTGTAACTTTTTTTTTTTTTCGAAGTTATGTTTTGGGCTTTTTGGCCTTTATTGTATAGGACAGCTGAGGAGCAGCCATAAAAGTGGTTCAGGAGAGGGAAGATGACGGGCAGCAATGGACTGAAAGACGGAATCGAACCCGTAGCCGCTGCAGAGAACTTCATACATGGGGCAGACGCTCTACCAACTGCACCAAACCTCCGCCACATGATTTCGTAACTTTGAGCTGATGCTTCTCATTCTCAAGTTAATGCTGTTTTTTTTTTTTTTTAAGATGGGAACTGAATCTTTTCGACTGTTTCTGTAATGTGAAGTATGGTTATTATCATATAAGAAGTGATTATATACAACTTTTTTACATGAGTTTGTTTTTTTTTTATCGCAACAATCAAAAAAAAAAATCATGCAGTATATTGTAAGAGAAAAACTTAGGAATTTCCTGTTTGCAAATCGAAAATATGCATTAAAAAACAGGCTGATGGAAACACACATTTATGACTTTTTTAAGACTTTGTGCGAGAAATATTTTTCTGTTGATTTAAATAATCAACGTAAAATAGTTGAGTAACTGTGACTGCCTAACTACAAATAAGCCTACTAAAGCAGATGAATGTCGTGGAGTAAAAATCTTTGCCCTTGAGATGTGTTCCTGTGAGGGACACGCCATCTCCTGGTGACACCCTGCAATTGAATGAAGAGGCGTGTTTATAGTGGATTCTGGGCACACCCCCAAGAGGAGGGGGGGACTGGTAGCTGGCTGGCAGCCAGCTGGGAGCTGGATGGCCTCTGGCTTGGAGGGGAATTTCGAGGCTGCTGCATCTGTAGTTCTTCAAATTGCAAAGAGTTTTTGTTACATCACAGAAGTGTTATTCCCCCATGATATGTCCAAAGATGGGTGTCAGTACCACTTAGTCAGCACAATATATATATATATATATATTTATTTATTTATTTACATTTTTTTTATTCTTTTTTAGAAACCTCACTAATTTATTATCAATTAAAATTTATTTGGATGCTTTCCTGATTTCATTTGGATTGTAACTTTCAGTTTTTCATTAGGATGCCAAAAATCCTTCCATCCATCTCCATACAGACATGTTAAAGGTAGCATGGACAGAGGTTCCAAAGAAAGCAGTCACTAATTGTTCAATAACTGTTCTAATATTTTGTTTTAGGATTTGAGAACATAATAAAATCAAAAATGCACTTTTTTGTGAGTCTTATGTTTTTGTTTGTTTTGCATCATTAAACATTTTGTATTAACATTTGCTGTTACATTTATAACCTGCATTCATTGAAGTTCAGTTGTGCAGCTCAGATGAGCTTGATTTCTTGGAGTTTATCTAATGAATTGATTATCTGCAAGGAACTAAATGTAATTTATTTGAAAAATGTCTAACTTTATTGGGGTGGTGTCAATATTGAGGTTGCTGTTATTTCAGCCTAACAAGATCAGATCTAAATTAATGGGGAGAGAGCCAGAACTCCACTGGTCATTGTGACGTAAAAGCTGCATGTATAGAATCACCAGTCAGTTAATCTGCAAACACAGTAAATGTATTGTTGTGAAAAGGCTTGACACAGACTAGGTTCTGTGTGTCACATCAGTTATGAAATTAGGTTTCGGTGGTCAGTGAATCCTGGCTTAAGAGGCAGACAAATGAGTCAGAAAAGAAGAAGAAACATACTTTATTTTATCACACACAACATCATGCACAAATGCACACGCCATGCTTCGTGAAATTATTCCTCCACATTTGACCCATCCATCCAAAATCTATGAACATCTAAGGTTACCAAAAGCTGACCTGTATCACATACAACTACACTTTCAATGTTATCAACTCAGAATGTACTTCATACAAAACTATATTATTGTAAAATGTAAATGTGAATAGAGGTCCCCAGTTGTGACATGAGTATCTGTGTGAAGTATGCAAATTATGCATAAATTATGAAGATGAGGACCCTTGAAAGCATGTTTATTCGTTTTTCCGGAAGTCCCCATAAGTGAGGGGGGGACCAGTATTTCATCATTTCAAAGGTTTGAAGGTGTGTATAGGCTAACTAAGCAAGGGCTATTCCACCTAATTTTTTTCAGACCTGTAGAACCTCTAGAAAGGGTGGTCCCCACAAATGTTTAAAAAGTTGGTGAACCATGTGTGTGTGTGTGTGTGTGTGTGTGTGTGTGTGTGTGTGTGTGTGTGTGTGTGTGTGTGTTCTGTGCCTACAGAATACAGACAAAGATTTTTTTTTTATGAGGTTTTAAAAGTGTGTTTAAATAATTTTATAGGTTACATACAGGATAAGTGTCCTGGCCTTTTCATTTTTACTCAGAATCAAAATAAGCCACATTTCCCTCATTATTTTCATGCAAAACACAGAAATGCCTCAGCGTGGATGAGATGTTGTTGTACCCCAAATCTTTAGCACACAACAAACACTTCACCTTGGATTAAGGCAAGGCAAGGTAAGGCAAATTTATTTGTATAGCACAATTCATACACTAGGCAATTCAAAGTGCTTTACAGAAGCATAAAAATACATTAAAATCATACATTTCAAAGAAAGAAAAAAAGAAAGAAATTAGAAGAGAATAGAAAAATAAAAATAAAATACAATAAAAGGAAAATTAAAAACAGAAGCCAGTAAAAGACAATAATTTAGCATTTAGAATGATTAAAATCATTAAGCAAATATATTTACTTTAAGTAAAAGCTGTAGCAAATAATAATGTTTTCAACCCTGATTTAAATGAGCTGACACTTGGTGCAGACCTCAGGTGTGCAGGGAGAATGTTCCACAGGTGAGGAGCATAATAACTGAAAGCTGCTTCACTTTGTTTGGTTCTGATTCTGAGAACACACAATAGACCTGTCCCTGATGACCTGAGAGGTCTGGATATTTCATATGGAGTTAAGAAATCTAGAATATTTTTTGGTTCTAAACCATTTAATGCTTTGTAGACCAACAGTAAGTTTTTAAAGTCTATTCTTTGACTCACAGGAAGCCAATGTAGTGATCTGAGGACTGGTGTGATATGGTCCATTTTTCTGGTGTTTGTGAGGACTTGTGCAGCAGCATTTTGAATCAGCTGTAGCTGCCTAATTGATTTTTTGTTTAGGCCAGTAAAGACTCCATTGCAATAGTCTAACCTACTGAAAATGAATGCATGAACAAGTTTTTCCATGTCTTCTTTGGACAGACAACCCTTAATTCTGGTTATATTTTTAAGGTGGTAGTAGGCTGATTTGGTAATTAGCTTTAAATGGCTGTTAAAATTCAGGTCTGAATTAATAATTACACCAAGATTTCAGGCTTTATCTGTTGTTGTCAGTGACATGGAGTTAAGGTGAGCACTGATCTTTGACCTTTCATTTTTGGGGCCAAATACAATCACTTCTGTCTTATCTGCATTAAGCTGAAGAAAATTCTGGCACATCCACTCATTGATTTGATGAATACACTCACTCAGTGAAAGTAAGGGACTGTAGTCATGTGATGACACAGAAATATAGAGTTGTGTATCATCTTCGTAAGTATGATAAGATATATTATGATGCTCCATAATCTGAGCTAGGGGCAACATGTAGATATTGAAAAGAAGTGGTCCGAGAATGGACCCTTGTGGCACCCCACACATCATCTTTTTTCGTTCAGACACATGCTCACCAATTGACACAAAGTAGTCTCTATCTTGTAAATAGGATTTGAACCAGTGTAGTACAGTCCCACCCACTTTTCCAGTCTGTCAAGAAGTATGTCATGATCAACTGTATCAAAGGCAGCAGTGAGATCTAATAATACTAAGACTGAGGTTTTGGAAGCATCATTATTCAGATGTATGTCATTTAAAAATTTGATAAATACAGTCTCAGTGCTGTGGTGTGGACGAAATCCAGACTGAAATGCATTAAAAAGATTGTTCTGCATCATGAAAGCATGCATTTGTTGAAAAACAACCCTTTCAATAATTTTTCCTAGAAAGGAAAGATTTGATATTGGCCTGTAGTTACTTTGTAGTCTTTTTTAAGAGAGGTTTTAATACTGCAGTTTTCAAGGCCTGGGGAAACTGACCAGACTGAAGAGAATTATTTATTATCTGCAACACATCTGGAGCTATGCAATTAAAAACATTTTTTAAAAAGTTTGTTGGCAGAGTATCAAGGCAGCATGTTGTGGATTTTAACTGTGATACAGTTTCTGTCAGCCTTGTATGATCTAGAAGGTTGAAATGTGCTAGATTAACTGGAAAACAAGAAGGCACAGATGGACTTATCATTTTGCCTGAGCTGGAGCTGCACACGGTTTGTCTTATCCTTGAAATTTTATCCGTAAAAAAGGCTGCAAAATCATTGCATGACTTGTTGGATAGCAGCTCAGGAGGGACTGATGCTGTGGGGTTTGTCAGTCTATCCACAACAGAAGGTGTGGAGACTGTTTTTGTAAATTTCATAATGAACCTGGAGTTTGGTTTTTCGCCACCTGTGTCTGCCTGTCTGCAGACTCTTTTCTGGACTTTGACCAGTGTGGTGTTTCTCCAAGACTGAGTGAAGACTGCACAGGTGTTATCATTAATATAACGCTTTTTGATTACCTCTGTTCCACTTTTGTTAAGAATAGCAGGTGTGGCCAATTTAAATGACACACAGTAGTGATCAGAAAGAGCAACATCCATGACCACAACCTCAGAGATATTAAGCCCTTTGGAGATAACCAAATCTAATATATGCCCTTTGTTATGTGTTGAATGTGTTAAGTGCTGAGAAAGACCAAAATGATCCAGGATGTTTAAAAGTTCTTTAGCACATCCATCTTTGAAACTATCAACATGAATGTTGAAGTCACCCACTAACACAACACAGTCAAAATCAATACAAACAACAGACAGTAGATTGGCAAACTCATCGAAAAACTTTGCATTGTATTTTGGGGGCTTGTAGATGGTTACGAAGACTGATCGACAGGGAGACTTTGATTGAATGGCAACATATTCAAAAGATTCAAACTGACCATTAGAGACTCTATTGAATTGAATGCTATCATTAAACAAAATGGCGACTCCACCTGCTGTCTTATGCGTTCTGCCAAAGACCGAACATTTAAAATAGCTAACTTGAATGTGCTGAAAGGTCCAACATCCCCGTGTTTTAGAACATACTGTGGCTGACATGGAATACACGTTAAATTCACTGTGATGTTGTCTGGAGAGATGGACCGATCTTCTCCTCCTACCGATTGAGACATGAATCAATGAAGCTTCCGGCACAATGGGCCCTGGCTTTTCCTTGGAAAAGTCAGGCATAACATTTGCCTTAAAAGCTGGACCCAGAACACATCAGTTACCAACACAAATAGGTGGCTGTGCTGGGCTCTTACTAGGGGACTGGAGTAGGTTCAGATCAAGCTGTGGAGGGGGTGGAGGATGTCCCCGTCAGCGCTGTGTTGGTGGAGGGGGACAGGGTGGTTGTAGGGGGCGGGGTGGAATTTGGGTGGACAGGATCCCAGATGGGCGAGTAATAAGCCTGATACCAGCGCTGACAAGTTTGTTCATTTGGTCAGTAAACTCCAGCAGGGGGTAGGAGGGTGATGGAGTTTGGGCAGTTGGAGATAGTGACCTAGGTGGAGTTTTAGTAGTTGGAGATGGTGACCTAGGTGGAGTTTTAGTGGTTAGAGTCGGTGGATCCTCGCGAGCAGTGGCCCCTGGTGGACATGAGGCATCCCCTTTTTTGCTCTGGCATCCCTCATGGTTAGAGCATAGAGACGGGGGGAGAGTTGGTTCTCCTTCATGTTTTGGTGTTCGTTGCTTTTGTTTGGATTCCTTTTGTCTCTTGTCCTTGGGAGTGGGAACAGTATGACGCAGGAAGAAAGATAGGTTGTAGGCAAAAAGTTTTACTCCTGACTTGTTTGGGGAAAGTCCGTCTCCTTTGAAAAAATGTCTGCGGTCCCAGAAAAAGTTGAAATTGTCAATAAAATGCACTGAGTGGACATCACATGCAGTTGAAAGCCACCTGTTTCCTGCCAACAATCTGCTGAATCTCTCTCCTCCTCCTCTGACTGGTGGTAAAGGCCCACTGAAGAAGACTTCAGCATTCAGAGAGCTCACTGCATTTAGCAGTTTACCTAAATCTCGTTTGAGCACTTCAGATTGTCGTTTCGCAATATCATTTGCCCCTGTGTGCAGTACAAGGTATTTCAGAGTTGGAATTTCTGCAACAATAATGAGGATTTTGTCGGTCATGTTGGAGACTGTATCATCAGGAAAGCACAACACTTTTGTGTTTCTGCTGTACATTCTTCCCACATCTTTAATAGAGAATCACCAACAACCAGAGTCTCAGGACCAGTCAGTAGCTTTCCTTATAGCTTTCTAGCTTCTGACTTTCTGTCAGGCCTTACCCTTCTCTGTGAGTCTGAAAGTTATCCAGGTTTTCAGTTGGAGATCCAGGGTCCTGCAGTAGTGGACCAAACCGATTTTGTAACTGCACACTAGCTGGTTTGGGAGCTTTGTTGCTCATCTTCCCTTTAGCTTTTATCCATGACTGTGTCTTACTCTGCACAGGTGTTGAGTAGGATGATAACGCAGGCCAGCCTGTCGCATCACAGATCTCTGGGCGCTGGGTTCTGCCTGTTGGACGTCTCTCCATATCAGCTGGTTTACTCTTGGGCTTTGCCCCGAGAGCATTCCAGGGAGGACTAATACTAGCAGATTTATTACCCAGTACACAGCCCTTTAGTTTCGAGGGAGCTGTATCAGAGCTAATTAGCTGGTTGTTAGCATTCTCCAATCCCCTGTTTTGAGTCAGTGACAAAGTGCTGTTATTTCCACAAAGTCTGCTCACTTCTGCATTTATTTCCAGACACTGAACTTTAGTTTCCAACACTGTGACCTGCTGCAGAAGTTTGTAGAGGTCATCTGTGGAGGAGGCATCTTGGTGCTAGTTAGCTTTAGCTGCCAGAAAGCTTTTTCTGTTGGGAGGCCGAAGCAGGCTTTTTCTGTCAGTAGGCCAGTGCAGAGTGTATCCGTGAAACATCAGAGGTCGCAAGGTTCATCCATAACTTTTAAATATTTGTCCAAAAAATAATAAAAGAAAAGACAGTGAACAATATAGTACATTGCTTAACAAACTAACTAACAATAAAATACTTGTAATAATGTTACAGAAAGTGTACTTATTTTATTGGAGAGATCAGATCAAAATGTTTTAAAATGCCTGGAATCATCCAGTGGTTGTTTGTGAACCCTTACAGAAAAACCACATGAATGTCACATGTGCAAATCACGTGGTCACGTGATTATATGGAAATGTGATTTTGCACATGTGAAATTTAACATGTGAAAACATGTTAAATCCACACGTGAAAAATGTGGAACACATGATTTGCACATGTTAAACATGGGAAACGTGGTTTTGGAACATTTTTCATGGTGTAATGTATGAAATGTAAATTCCTATGTGAAACCCATGTGATCACGTGAAACTCATGTTATTACATGTGAAACCCATGCAAATTCCTGTGAAACCCATGGGATTCCATGTGAAACCCATATTATTACATATGCAACCCATGTTATTACATGTGTAACCCATAAACTCCCATGTGAGATCGATTAAAATACCCATGTGAAACCCATGTGATCACATGTGAAACCCATGCAAATTCCTATGTGAAACCCATGTAAATTCCTATGTGAAACCCATGTGATTCCATGTGAAACCCATATTATTACATGTGAAACATGTTTTTACATGTGTAACCCATATAAACTCCCATGTGAAACCAATTCAAATACCCATGTGAAACCAAGTGGGTTTCAAAATAGTCTTAGTACTTACATTTTCTATATAAAATTGAAACCAACAAAACATAAATCTAAACTAGGAATGCAAGCAGTCATGGATGTGCCTGGCAGATGTCGTCTAAGAGGAAAATGAGGGTGCATGATATGATCTATCCATCCATACAAAGGCAGACTTCAAACCAGTGTTTAATATTCAGTTTAATAATTTTACAAGAAATAAAGTAGTTAAGACAAATATAAGTGATACAAATACTGTTTATTTGCAAACATGCAATGAAAAGTGAGAATGGAACTGTCCATAAAAAGGATCAAAATGCCCCTAAAAAATGTCTTCTGGGGAAAGGGTGTGTGTGTATTGTGTGTTTATGTTGTCTCAGTCCTCTGGGTATCCTTCAGCAGGCTCCCTGTTTTGGGATTGAAAGACAAAATCAAAGATTAGGGCAGTACAAACGCCAGTCTATTCTATCAAAGTAAAGGTTAATTTCTTTTCTATCTGGATTACAGGACTGGTTATTTTCAAGTGATGACTGGTCTATGTAGAGTAGTCAAATATATAAACAAACACAGATCCTGTGCAGACCCACAGCAGGCCGCTGAGAAGCCATCCAAAACTGGATTCTACGAAACAAAGTATCATCAACAGTATCATATACAGTATAAATAGGTTACCCTGTTTCCCTCTCAGCTTGTCTCCTGGTGCCTTTTAATTTTCGTGCCACGCAGGCTTTGATTTCAGTGTGTCTGATGGCTCCGTGAACTTTTTTGACATGGTCTATAAGAAATGAAATGCTACTAAATTTACTCAGGGTTCACCAATTAATTCATGTTGTGTAAGATATGTGTCAATGAGGATGCTAATGAAAGTAATTGAAAAAGAGCAACATTTTTGTGTGTTAACAAGCTGATACAATAGCATTTTGCCCAACCCAAACAATATTCAGGTATGCTTACCAATTACTAGCTGCACTTTGCCTTTGTCAAGGCTCTGTCTTTTCTCCCCTATAATCCCCTTTTTTTCTGGCTCTATCTTTTCTCCCCTATAATCCCCTTTTTTTCTGTGATGAGCACGTCGCCATCTCTTCCACAGTGAAGATGGAGTCCATCACAGTCCTGCTTCTTGTAACTATCACACCTTTGAGCATAATCCAAGGTGTTCAATTCATTAAATCCATTACAGACTCATTCTGCAAAGATGAAGAAATATTAGAATACATCCACGTACTCCTAGAATGCAAAAAAGTCCAGTTCTCAAAGGTGTGGCATTGGCATGGGTGCTGGTGAGAAAAAAAGATCTGACTGAACTGTTTGCATCCCACATGTGCAATGTGTAGGTGTAAGGCCTAAATTAGCAGCTAGCTATTACTGAGTTTCTAGTAAGCAGTCTTTAAAATATAGGAATTATTTGAAATCATCATTTTGGCTCAAATAGTCTATGTAGTCTCACTGCGTGGTGATGAATAAGTGTGTGCTCAGTCTATTCAAAACAGGGTTAGAAGTTATTTATATTTTAAGTATAACTAAATGTTGTTTCTAGAGTGTTTACAACAGCAAAGTTAAAAGTTAAAACAGCATAAGCCTCGTTGTAAACATGTAATATGTAAATATGTGGATTGAAGGGCATCGTATATTTCACTATGACCTCTGCTGTCGCCAGGGTCATTTCACGGTGTCGTTTTGAATCTCATTCAAAAGGAGTTCTGCTCTCTAACATTTCTGTAAAGATGGGTTTTTAAGCGATGCAATCGTCACACATGGCCTTGTGATACTTTCTAAAGCTACAGTAGAAAGGGCCGTTCTATACAATACGTGACTGTCAAAACAGGTCCAGACAACCGCCTTACTGTTCTTCTTTGACACTAAAGTCACCTCTGGCTTGTTGGTGTTCAGTTCTGGGGGAGAGGGGAGCTGGCAACTAGCGTGGCATCACCAAACATTAATTAAAAGAAATGACAAGACAGCAGAATTTAAGTATAGATGATCAATTCATTGCTTACAATAGGATTTGGGCAGGCCAAATATAATGAATGTATGGGAAACACTGCATGGTCCACAAATGAAATCACTTCTCCTGACTATGTAAGTGATACCTTTGTCTCTCCTATTTGGTTGTGAAGAGGGGCTGGGTGGCTGCTCGAAGGCACCAGGTGGCTGGGGGCAGGCTGAGCTGCCTGTATAGCATCTTACACAGTTTTTGCGATTGTATCAGCTAGCCCTACAATTAAATCAAAGAGGGAACACTTACCTATTCAAAATCATTAATTGAGTTGTCACTTATTATAGTTGTAGCATTATTATTATAACATTGTCATGGAAATAGGTTCAAGGTTACTGCAAGGGCTCCCCTCCATACTTACCCTCTTGCAGTTGAAGGTTCAACCTTCACAACCACCTGATCTCCTTATCCTTTTCATTTATCCTCTCCTTTAGGTCATTTTTGTAGTCCCTCTATCAGGTGAGAAAGAGAAAGAGAAGATAAAGAAAGAAGAGGCTTAAATGGATGGAGAACTTTGGTAGTATCTCGTGATATACTGTAAGCCCAAAATCTGTGATTCTCTGTTATCTGTTGCTCTGGTTGGTACAAGTGGAGAAGATGTGTTGTAATCCTGCTTAAATGTTTTCAAGCGAATTGCTTTCTCTATGTCATTAAACAAACAAGTGCAACACCAAAATCAGGTCTGAAAAATTGCACACTTGTTCATTCAAACTGAATGGAAACCTGAACTTTGGCAAACATTACTGATGACAGGAAGATCACTGAGTGAATATACTAATATTTTTGGAATCTGCAGACTTCAGAGGATGTGCAACATGTTTTGTGTTGGGCTGGGACCACTTATGGCACCACCAATTAATTTAATAAGTATCGATGATAACAGGCAGAAAATCAGTAAGTAAACATTTTTTTCCCTTAATTGCTGATTCTGCCTTTATTTGCTGCCTAGCCACAGCGTGATTGAGATCTCTGGCAACAATCAGTTGGGTGCTGCGGCCTATTTTACACACTGTTTTAAAAAATAAATGAATAAAATAAACAACTACACACAAAAAACCCTTAGTTGTACTTTTAATAATAGGAACTGTTACATTTACCTTTGGTCGTTTTGGAGTCCTGTATGGGTCCTCCTGAAAAGTCTGAAAAACATGTGTGGGGGAAAGGTGTAAAAGGTCAGCAGTTATGGTGATGAGTATAAGACTGAATAGTAACATGTGCACTGTCCAAAATCTAACATTGCGGACGTCAACATCGTCCACCAACGTGTCCCGAGTAACGTTAGTAGTAACACTCACGTTACTATTGCTAACTTCTGCGGACTTTTGCTAACGCTCACGTTATGCTAATGTTAGCCGGCCTGTGGGACGACAACTGCCGTTGACGTTACATGTACGTCCTGGACGGCTTCCACGTCAACATCATCCACCAACATGTCCCGAGTAACGTTACTAGTAACACTAACATGAGAGTTCAACTGAACTGAGAAACGAATGAATCACTCGAGGAAGTGATTCGGTTCAGTAATTAAAAGATTCATTCTTTTGAGCGAATCGTTCGCAAACGACACAACACTAATGCAGGGATTAGTAGGTTTTTTTGCATGCCTGAAAGCCATGAAACAAAATGATACAGGTTTGTTAAAGAACGACTAATATTGATATAAAGTTGTGGTAGCATCGCCTTCAATCTGAGCGATCACTTGTGAGGTGTTTTTTTTTTCCATTTCACATACATTTATAATCGCCCTCAACATGCTCGTTCCGCGTCCTGGACAAGCCCTGTTGATGTATTTTTTGTTCGAGAGGAACTTCTCCAGATCAGAAAACTGACTTCACAACTATTCCAGTCTGGATTTCTACAACATATGGAAGGTACGGAATCACCTTTTTGTATATCAGAAGAGTTCACCCTAAAAAAACAAAAACAAAATAAAAAAAAAACAAAAACACCCTACCGGTTAGTTATACATATATATATATGTTTATGTGTGTGTGAGTATATATATACACACACACACACATATATACATACACACACACACACACACACACACACACACACACACACACACACACACACACATATATATATATAATTGTTTTTTTTTTTGTTTGCCAATACATTAACCAATGTAGAACTTAATTGCCAGATTCTTGAACAGGCCTTTTTGTCTCTTGAAAGCTGTGATGGCTATAATAAAGGATAAAGTTTAACACAATAACAAAATAATCAATCAGAAAATTGCAATGTTAGGGGTTATTTTATAGCGAGGTTAGCTAGCACATTCAATAATGCCTAACCAGCTGTATGTTGTAGCTAGGTTAGCGGACACAGTATCTTGCTAGTTAAGTTTGTTAGCCAACCTAATGGAAATGCAACATTAACTGTTCCCTACAGACCACTACTTTACGTTACCATTTTGTTGCTTGACTTAACGGTAAGTAATAATAAGATGGGTACAATTGATCATAAATACTTATGGCACTTACTTATGGCCGTGTGGTGATTTAACAGAATTGTTTCTCCTCTTATACAGCAGTCCTTTGATGAGAACACTGACAGTGATGGGACAGGCGCAAGTTTGGACTCTATTTTGGACTTTATTTGTATAGCGCCAAATCACAACAGAAGTTGTCTCAGGACACTTTCCATATAGAGCTGGTACAGACCAAGCTCTTTTATCTACAAAGAAACCAACAATTCCCCCATGAGCAAGCACTTGGCAACAGTGGCGAGGAAAAACTTCCTTTTAACAGGCAGAAACCTCGAGCAGAACCAGACTCTGGGTGGGCGGCCATCTGCCTCGACCGGTTGGGTGAGCTCAGAAATCACTTTGGCCTTATAAGCACACCTCATGGCTTTTGCCATTGCTCTGAGAGGTCAGCCTAGTCATGTTATCTAACATGAGTCATGAGGGGTGCTTATGAAGCTAAGTAATTAGTTATCTATTAGAAAATGTTTATTTTTCTTTTTTTTTTAAGCAACCGAGTGGACACGCTGTAGATGACAGCGATAAGGAATAGGGGAGGATGAACAATGAACCTGAAAAAGTAGGTTCACTCATTCTTTATTTCATGTGTATTCTCATAATGATTAAGATTTAGCCCCAATTTGAAATAATGCTACCTATTGTCTTCTCCTAACAGTCTCTTGATTACCACACGGACAGAGACAGCAGTGGCACGGCCGCATGTTTGGACTCTGACTTCGAGGTAAGTTTGCATTTTAAGTTTTCACTTTAAAAGCGGAGCAATCAAAGATGATGTTCTGGGGGACCTCTCAGAACCAAGGACAGAAAACATGAGTAGTAGTTGTGCTAACCAGGCTAGAAATTGATTTACAGTATTTATTCATCATCATCATTATCAATATGATGATTTTGTATAAATACTGTATATCAACTTCTAAATCCTTTCCCTTTCACAGAAACTGATTTAACACAACAATTTAAATCCAGCATTTCTCTTAACTAATAATAGCTATTGGTGTCTCTCCTCTCTGTAGCACCTGCTCGACAGCACGGATGACGATGATGGTGGTGATGGTGATGATGGTTGTGATAACGGCTCAACTTCTGATTCTGAACACATGGTAGGATCATTTTTGATACAAACCAGTCTGATTAGAGATATGAATCAAATCCTTGTTGAAGTTCAATCACTTCCTGTAAAATATCAGCTGTTGTAGTTCACACTACATGCAGTTAGATAATCTTTATTATAATATATCCCAAATTTGCACAGTAGAGCCATCAAACATTTTGTCTTTGTACCATAGTTAGCTTGGAATGGGCACTGGGAATGGCTGAGCAGGATTCCAAATAATGACAATTTCTGATAATGTACTAATAACTCATAACACTCATAACAACCAGTGGTTCTGAATATCGTGCCATCATAGAGCCAATGGTCAATATTTAGTCAATATTTTACGGCAGCCCCCTGACACTTCACAGCTGGAATCCAGATTCTTGATTCTTCTGCCAATAGCAAGCACTTTAATTTATGATGTCACAACATTTCATACTGCCTCTGAAAGAGGGTGGGGGTGCCTCTGCTGCCAAGAGGCCAAATGGTTCGATCACATCTCCTACTTTAACCACATTATAGGAGCTATAACTAATAGGGATCCTGTTTTTAATTCCAGGTTAATGATGACATAAAGAGGTCCCCACTGTACAGAGGAGCATCTGTTACTCTTGGACAAACCATCCTACTTTTGCTGGAGCAGTGGGATTGACACAAGATTTTCTGCAAACGCTTCTCCAAATTGTGATACTTCTTCTACCACAAACTTTTCTCTTGCCATCCACCAAATATCTGCTCAAAAAACTTTTCAAAACAGGGAAATATAATTTTCATGTATATTGGCCCAACTGCTTTTGTGCTTTGGAAAACAATGCATGCAAGACTTGCCATCAGGTATTTGACAAAAATGAACTAATGAAAAATGGTAACTTTGTCTTTACCTTATCCCTTGTCGGCCAACTGAAACAGAGACTCTAGAGACTCTAAAATCTTGGAGAGTTCTTTCAATACATACAGTACTGCATTACTTTCAAGACTACATCTGGTGTCATTATTTCATTCTTTAGTACAGCTTCACTAACTCATTCAGTCAAAATAAATACTTTTAAATGCCTACCATCTTTGTAGTGTATGTATTGCAGTTATACAGATTCTATATGTATTTATCATTTATCAATATTGCTTTGTGTTTGTCAGTACTCAAATTACTGCACTTGTTTAAAATGTTATGGTGAAACCTTGAAAATGTGCAGTATTTCTTACATATGTGACCTGCCACGAAAAAAACAGCAACAAGTCGGCCCGGTGCAAGTTGTGTTAACAAAGAAAAATCAATTTTTTTTTAAAACAATTAGTGATTTTCATTTTTTTGCAGAATATGTAAGTTGAAATCATGAAGAAGTCACTCCATGTTTCAATTAACAGTACTGGGGGCCTTGAAACCATAAACTTTGTATTCGAATTTGGGTTGTTTTAGAGGAAATTGTTGGTCCTAGTTATGGCATGGCATGGAAACATGATTTCCACATGTGCTCCATATGTTGCAACATGGTAAAATGTTTGCTACATGCGCTCCACATTACAAATGTAATGTAAATGTGCTCTATATGGTACCACATGTTACTATGTGCCTCTGTGGGAAAAACACATTTAAGGTATTTAAGGTAAGGTAAGGCAAGGTAATTTATGCATTTTGACCCACGCGCGCTCACACACACACACACACACACACACACACACACACACACACACACACACGTTTCACATGTGTCCTTTTTGACCCATCCATGGTTCAGTCCTTCCTCCACGGCAGACCAGGAGCGATGGGCTGCCAGTTGACTGGCACCTGGGGACCCAGCTCTCGCTTGTCACCATTGGTCAGGTGGTGATCTTCTTGCATGTTTTTAGTGTCTGTATTTTTTTTTTTTTTGGACGATACCCCAGGTGAACATGGGAAGAACATGCAAACTCCACACAGAAAGGCCCTTATTTTTCCTCGAGCAGCAGGAACCAAAGGCATGATGGAGGACACGCCCCCAGCGCCCACAGCAGGGGACAGGGGACCTTCTAGTTGTGAGGCAACAGTGTTACCACTGAGCCACCATGCCACCACCATCATTGATCATTATTGTACTGTTCCCTTAATCACTAGGCCTGACTGCACTGCAATTGCCAAAAGATATGTAAAATGGAAAAGTATGTGTGTGGACTGCAGTGTTTCTGTCATAACAATAGCAGTCTGATTTTTTATTTATTTATTTTTCTTATTTTAGATAAATAGTAGTACTGTCTCATTCTCTATTATTACATTAGTTATCCCAGTTCTATAATCTAATATAATTCTGTAATTGAAATAACTGATATATCATTCCAGCTGAACTGTGCGAAAAGTAGCATCTCTCACTGTTCCAGAGAAACTCAAAGAACAGAGAGGGAAGCCAGGCCAACAGTGGTAACAGCAGCAGCCATATAGTGTGTTCTCAATATTTACTGGCTAGATATCAGCTTCTATCATCTGTGCCAGTCACATCTCACATTCAGCTCCTCTTTCTGAGCACAGAAATTGAGCAGGAAGATTCTCCTAAAGCCTTGGCTTTACACAGAGAATGGAACAAATGGGATTTCTCTTGTCTTTGATCTTTATTTCAGTCTGATGCCATCTACATGCAAAATCTCTATCTTGGCCCACTACTGCAGACAAGGGAACCACATTAATATTTAAATGTTAGCAAATTATCTAAAGAGGCCACATGAATATGTGTTGTCACATGCCCCATTGTGAAGGAAGCACTATTCACATTCTTTACAGTTATAAAAATCACATTTACATTTACAGTTACATTCAGGGAGATGTTTAAGAATAATCACATATAATTATAGCCCAATACCATCACTAACACTGTAGGATGAAAGAGGAACAATCCTCAGGAAATGTGGATGCTGCTTCTCCCTGTACCTAAGGAGTGCATGGAATTCACGTCATTCCTCCAAATCCGAAACATTCTTTTAACTCTACCTGAGAGAGTAGTTCTGCTTGGTAGCAAGAGTGCTTAGTTACCAATTTGTCAAATGGACATCAATTTTATGTCTGTGTACGGAGTTGTCATGAGCACCTGTTTACCCTTACTTGCTGAAAAGACTATATATGACTATATATTAAAGAGATTTTATTGGGTTATTCACATTGATTTAAGTATTAAAGGGGTAAAACCTCTGAAATGTATAAGATAACATTACAGATAACTTAAAAGAACATTTTTATAAATATGCTTATTCACTTTCTGGTGGAGTGTTAGATGAGAAGATTGATACCAAACTCATATCCGTAACAAAATCCAGCTGTTGGCACCTCAAAAGCTCACTCATTAACATATGGGGGCTCTATTTTCGACTCTGCCACCGGCGCGGCGCAGGCTGCGCCACCGGCGCAGTGGTATTTTCGAGCGGCACAGGCAGGCGCACGGCGCATTTGGTATTTTGGTAGACCGAGGCGTACAGAGGTGCGCCAGGATGGGCGTTGCGGCGCAGTAGGGGGGAGGTGTCGGCATAATGAGCCGGCGCATTGGAATTTTCGACCATTTCGGTCTGCGCCGGCGGCGTAAAAGTGCGCTGAAAGCCCGCCACCTCAGACCTGGTCAACTCTGTGCACCGGCGGCGCAAGTGGATTTTCGTAAACTGGCGGAGTCGTGAGCTCACGTCACCAACACCTCACAGGCAGGTTTCCACAGTGTCTGGCATTTCACTGCGATCAATAATTAGCAACAGCCACGATTCAATGCAACTATCTGAGTCAGCACATACAGTCAGACCTAAATTTATATATTTTGACCCGTATCTCATCTGACCACATCGAAAGCGCGTTCGGCACGCGTAATGGTCACTCAACCTGACTGAATGTACACAGGTGAAACAGGGATGTCTGGTGATCTGTGACTCAAATTGCCTGGTGACGAATGTGTATGCCACTTTCCCCGGGTCGGCACATGACTCGTTCATCCGGCGAATTCTAGCATCTCTACAGTCTTTCAGGGGGACACCTCTCTGGATGGGTGGCTGCTAGGTAATAACGGCTATCCACTGAAAACGTGATGACGCCATATATCACACCATCAACAAGACGACAGCGTGGTTTTAACTGTGTTTTCAGCAGTGCTCGGTCAGTCATCGAACGCACACTGCGATCAATAATTAGCAACAGCCACGATTCAATGCAGCTATCTGAGTCAGCACATACAGTCAGACCTAAATTTTTATATTTTGATCAGCATCAAAAGCGCGTTCGGCACGCGTAATGGTCACTCAACCTGACCGAATGTACACAGATGAAACAGGGATGCAAACTAATCATCTCAGAGCACTCGAGAGACAGACACATGGAAAAAAACGTAAGTGATGATCGTTGTCCGCTATTACCCACATCATTTAATTCCAAAAACAAATATTATCATAGTAATGCTTAACGTTATCTACAAATATGGAGTATATTATTGCTTTGAGGAGGATGAGGAGGAGGAGGATTTACCATCTAAGGACCTCATATTTAGACATCAGAATCAGAATCAGAAATCCTTTATTTATTCCCGAGGGGAAATTGTTGCAGTGCTCAAAACTGCAACAAAAACAAAATATACCACAAAATATAGAACATCATATAAAACTATATATATATATATATATATATACTGAAAAAAAATAAACAGTATATACAAACGGATGTCAGGAGACATGAGTGACGTCAGTCTCCAGGACACTTGCCATGCGCCTGGCCAGCGGCGTTCTTAAAGGTGAGGCGAGGAGCTGCTGTGATTGGTGAAGATTTGACTCGGCTGTGCCAAACCCACTCCACGGCTTCTCCCCTCCCTCTTTCCGAGTTGTGCCACTGGGTGGGACTGAAATGAGAAGGAGGTGGAGATGCGCCGCCGGCGCAGCTCACGAAAATACCAAAATCTGCGCTGCCACGCCCCATCGGAGCAGCGGACCTGACTTTGCGCTGCGCTGGTGGCGGAGTCGAAAATAGAGCCCAATATATCTAGTTCACACTGAATGAGATATAAAGGTATATCTAGTCATGGTGGACTGTTTCTGGAATGGGAGCAGTAATTTGCTGGAGTTTCGAGATATAGATAAAAAACAACTTGCTAATTACGCAGACGAAAAGAAAATTAGAAAAGAGCTCTCAAAAATATCTCAAGTATTTCTCCTACACAACAATGAGGTATGTGTGAAATCAACATGAGACTATGGGCTCTATTTTCGACTCCACCGCCAGCGCAGCGCAGGTGCGGCGCAAAGTCAGGTCCGCTGCGCCGATGGGGCGTGGCGGCGCAGACTTTGGTATTTTCGTGAGCTGCATCTCCTCCTCCTTCTCATTTCAGTCCCTCCCAGCGGCGCAACTCGGAAAGAGGGAGGGGAGAAGGCGTGGAGTGGGTTTGGCACAGCCGAGTCAAATCTTCACCAATCACAGCAGCTCCTCGCCTCACCTTTAAGAACACCGCTGGGGAGGCGCATGGCAAGTTTCCAGGAGACTGACGTCACTCATGTCTCCTGACATCCCTTTGTATTACTTTGCACAACCGTTTGTATATACTGTTTAATTTTTCTCAGTATATATATATATATATGTATATATTGTTTTATATTGTGTTCTATATTTTGTGGTATATTTTGTTTATATATTTATATTTTCAATATAAATATTTTGTTTTTATATTTGCTTTTTATATATATAGTTCTCTTTCTTTTCTTTCTTCTCTAATTTTATTCTAATTCTATTCTTGTAAGGAGCACTGCAACAACAACAATTTCCCCTCGGAGATAAATAAAGAATTTCTGATTCTGATTCTGATGTCTAAATATGAGGTCCTTAGATGGTAAATCCTCGGCCTCCTCTTCATCCTCCTCAAAGCAATGATGTACTCCATCGTTGTAGATAACGTTAAGCATTACAATGATAACATTTGTATTTGGAATGAAATGACGTGGGTAATAGCGGACAACGATCATCACTTACGTTTTTCCATGTGTCTGTCTCTCTCTGTCTCTTGAGTGCTCTGAGATAGATGCAGTATATATGCTCTGTAGGATGCCACGGCTGTTTCTGTTGGCACAGCGACGTTAACCGATTAGTTCGCATCCCTGTTTCACCTGTGTACATTCGGTCAGGGTGAGTGACCATTACGCGTGCCGAACGCGCTTGTATGTGCTGACTCAGACACTTACATTGAATCGTCGCTGTTGCTAATTATTGATCGCAGTGTGCGTTCGATGACTGACCGAGCACTGCTGAAAACACCGTTAAAACCACGCTGCCGTCTTGTTGACGGTGTGATATATGGCGTCATCACGTTTTCAGTGGATAGCCATTATTACCTAGCAGCCACCCATCCAGAGAGGTGTCCCCCTGAAAGACTGTAGCGATGCTAGAATTCGCCGGATGAACGAGTCATGTGCCGACCCGGGGAAATTGGCATACACGTCTGTGTACATTCAGTCAGGTTGAGTGACCATTACGCGTGCCGAACGCGCTTTCGATGTGGTCACATGAGAGACGGATCAAAATATACAAATTTAGGTCTGACTGTATGTGCTGACTCAGATAGTTGCATTGAATCGTGGCTGTTGCTAATAATTGATCGCAGTGAAATGCCAGACACTGTGGAAACCTGCCTGTGAGGTATTGGTGACGTGAGCGCACGACTCCTCCGGTTTACAAAAATCCACTTGCGCCGCCGGCGCACAGAGTTGACCAGGTCTGAGGTGGCGAGCTTTCAGCGCACTTTTACGCCGCCGGCGCAGACCGAAATGGTCGAATATTCCAATGCGCTGGCTCATTATGCCGACACCTCCCCCCTACTGCGCCGCAACGCCCATCCTGGCGCACCTCTGTACGCCTCGGTCTACCAAAATACCAAATGAGCCGTGCGCCTGCCTGTGCCGCTCGAAAATACCACTGCGCCGGTGGCACAGCCTGCGCCGCGCCGGCGGCGGAGTCGAAAATAGAGCCCTATGGCTCACGTCTCCTGTTTCACACTTTTATTGGTGGAATAACAGCAGACTACTCGATTACAAAAATAATTGATAGCCACAGCTGATAATGGCAGATAATCCGTTAAAAATACCATATGTTACAGTTAATCAAACATTTAATCCACTGAAATATATTTTCTTACATTATAATTAATGGTTTAATACTGTAGTATGATACATTTAGGAATTTTAAGAAAGTTTGTTATATACGTAACAGTAACAGAAAATGGAATTATAACCATAATTAAATGTTAAATTAGAGTGGCTGATGGGAGCCCTTAAGGAAAATTATCCATCCACTACTGTTCAAACTAGAGGTCCTCACGATTCAACCTGTTGCCTCGGACCTGTACCAGCTTGAATCCATTTATGTGGTCAATCAAGTCTGGATCAGGTCCAGTTCTATTACTGTGGGTCCCAGATCTGTTTAACATTATTTGTCATACCTGAGCGAATCAGGGAAGACTGCGATGATCAGACAGCAATGATCATGATAGAAGTGCCATGAATATACCTGTACTGTAACTTGTAACACTATACCATCAGGATGAAAAAGTGTGTTCTGGAAATAATGTGAAAAACCTGCAAGAGCCACAACCTACTGGTCTCAGAGAAGACAGATGACAGCAAATTAACAGTGCTAACATTTGCAGCTGTGGCAAGAAATGAACAATCATTATTATGGTTCAAAAGAGCAAACAGTCAAAGTTAACTTTATTATACTAGATGCAACAAAACTGCAAAGCGGATTCTAAACAAGTTGTTTTTGTCATCCAACAGTGGACAGTCCTTATTAACAGACAAGCTCCTAATGCACCCATTTTCTGTCAGACCAAGAAAGCTTAGAGAAATAGTTTGCGTGATCTGGGCAGTCTTAAGTTATTTTGACACAATGGGTTTATCGTGTAGCCAGCAACAAGCAAGATCCAAGGTCTAAGCAGAAAAACTCTTTTCAGTATGTAGACTTTTCTCGGAAAGCATCACATTCTAGTCTGGTTGCCTTATCTAATAATTTTTTAAAAGAGGCCCACAAACTAGATGTTATTTCTAATCCAGAATTGTCCTTAGATGCTCAGGTGACTAAAGTAGTGCAGTCCTGCTTTGCCCAAGTGAGACAACTAAACAAGACCAGGTCATTCCTTTCCCCTTCAGACTTAGAAAAGGCCATCCATGCTTTTATCTCTTTCAGACTTTCTTTCAGACTTCAGATTTCTGCACTTTATTTTAGTATCAGTAGGCAAAGCATCAAAAGACTGCAGCTGATACAAAATTCTGCTGCCAGAATTTGACCACATGACACCAATCCTTGATGCCCTTCACTGTTTGTGTGTGAATTATAGAATTTAAAATTTTACAGCCTGTTTTTAAAGTTTTTAATGGGTAACTACTGCCTATGTTTCGGATTAAGATCCTCTGGCACAGCCCTACTAATAGTTCTTAAATTTTGACCTGCCACCAAAGGTGACTGGGCTTTTTGCTGTCTGGGCCCCTTAGCTGTGGAACTCCCTCCATGGAGATGTCAGGCAGGCAAGCTCTGTGCCCTCCATTGAATCTCTACTTAAGACCCACTTTCTTCTTATGGCTTTTTTTTTTTTTTTTTTTTTTTTTTAAACCGGTGGCATTGTTTTACTGAATAATTGTAATAATTTAAATTATTTCATCTTGTTTAAAGCTTAAGGTCCAGATATTATTTATCTTTGTCATATTTTTTCATCATAAAGCAGTTTGTAACTTTGTTTTTTAAAGGTGCACATAAATAATATTACAGTTTTTCATGGTTCTTAACACACAACAATCGATAATTTGGCACAGTTTGCAAAACCCTCACTTCAAGTACCAATTGCTCGGCCCAATTTGCCACATCTAAACACTCCCTTATCTGCATTAGACTCTGACTTTCCTTCTTTACACTCTGATGTCAATTACACATCACCTTGTTGTCAAAGCTGTACACACAATGGTCAGTTGTTGCGCACACACACCCCAATTGAAATCTCAAAGCATCAACCCACAACACACAGTTATGCAAAGCTCTGAACACCCAGGTCAGGTGAGCAATTTGCAATCAGGAGAACTGCAGCATAAAAGGGCCTTGAGCCTCTGCTTTGTTTGGTGAGCATTGAACAATGGAGAACAACAACCAGAGAAGGAGAGGGGTAAGAGTGAGAGGAGGAAGAGGAGGAGGACGAGGAGGAGGAGGACAAGGAAGAGGAAGAGTGGGACAAGGAGGAGGAAGAGGAGGACAAGGAGGAGGAAGAGTGGGACAAGGAGGACAAGAAGAAGGAGGAGGAGGAGAGCAATAATTTCCAATCAGATCCGGGCCACTATTGTTGACCATGTTCTGAATCATGGTCTGAGCATTAGAGAGGATTTTCTGTACTTTACCTCCCCCCTTATTCCCCTTTCCTAAACCCCATTGAGGAATTCTTTTCCGCTTGGAGGTTGAAGGTTTATGAAAGAAACCCCCAGGGCCAGGTCCCACTGCTGCAGGCCATGGAGGAGGCCTGTGGTGACGTCTCTGCTGAGGCCTGTCAAGGCTTCATGAGGCACTCAAGACGATTTTTCCAGAGGTGCCTTGAGAGACCATCTGTGACGTGGATGAGGCCCTCTGGCCAGATAGAAACAGGAGACTTGATGTTGTCTAATTCCTCCTGTGAAAGGGGAGGAGGGGGGTGGGCATGTTTGAGGCAAAAGTGTAACCTTTTGACTTTTTTTTTTCTTTTTTTTTTAAACGTACATTTTCTTGTGCACTGAAAAATCCATCCATCCATCCATTTTCTGTGCCGCTTATCCCTTTCGGGGTCGCGGGGCGGCCGGAGGCTATCTCGGCTGTCAACGGGCGAGAGGCGGGGTACACCCTGGACCGGTCGCCAGCCGATCGCAGGGCAGTGCACTGAAACACTGTAAATAAAACAATGATTTGCTGCATACTTGTGTGATATTTTATGTTTGAAGAAGTGGGCCTACACAGACATTTTCCAAAAGGAAAAATGGGTAATTCTCATGAGTCATTGCCATTCACATTGGGTGTTGCATTTCTATAATTGGGTTTTCAATTTTGCACTTCAGTGTGCTGTGAATGCTTGGTAGTGTGCAGCAATTGCTGAGCTGTGTGTATCAATTGACTCGTATGTGAGGGTCATTCGAGAATGTGGCTGTGTGTACCAAATGAGAACACGAGTTCCATTTTGTCAACAGTTAAGAGATTTGATGGCAAAGAGTCATCTTGAAAAGGGAGTGTCAGGTTTAGCATTTTGTGTGTGAGGTTTTCAGGTTTGTGTGTACAATTTGAAGGAATCTGTTAGTGTTTTGAGAAATGTGTGTTAAGAACTGTGAAAAACTGTATTATTGTTGTTGTTGTTGTTGTTATTATATTCCATGATTCTTTACTTAACTGTTCACCTTGATCTTATTTTAATTTATCTTTCTAAATAAAAATCAGAATTCCTGTACAATTCATTTAAAGCTCCCCAACTGCAGACGATAAGTGGAAATTTACTGTAGCTAGTTAACTGCTAACTGTAGATAGTTACCGATGTCTTCATATCCACATAATTCATATGACAAAAAAGTAAAGCAAAAACTGTACACCCACAGGAGGAAGGGTGTGAGGAGGAGGGCTGCTGAACCTATAAACAGGTGTTTGCTTATTTTTGTTCCTATTTTAGGACAATCATAAAGATTGCATTGACTGAATATTTCATGTGGGTTGGGGCTGTTGGGAGCTGCAGCCAGCTGGCTCATCTAGTGCATCTCTTACATTTAAGAGGGAAGCTGTGGTGTGTTGTGGAGGGAACTAAAGATATGAAGCGATGAGTGGAGACCTGAATTTCATGCCACCCACATCTATTGGTGAATATTTCATGTAAAACCCTAATAAGAGAAGCAGAAGATCTTTGTTTACACATCTGTTCTCCTCTCCTGTATCCAGGTTGTTCTAATAATGACTTACTATTCAAATAAAAAGAGAAAATACAAAGGAGTCACATTGGCCTACTATTAGCCATGTTTTGAAGAAGAGAACTTTTTCCTCCTCCTGTTATGGTAAATGCAGCTTCTCCAAATATTCATGAAATCCCAGCAAACACACAGCATTTCTTCACTTTCACCACAGTTCCTGTTCGTTAATGCTAATATCTTGCATCTTAAAAGTAATGTCCTGGGATATAAAGGTCTTTAAATCTATTCAATAAAATGACACGTTACTTTCTTGCCATTATTTTCAGTCTACTCAAAATCATGTCTTTGTTGGCTTGATTCTCTTCAACATGAATTCCATCAATTTTTACTGCAGCACTTTTAGCCTACCAGTAACTTTACTTTGTAGCAGTTTTAGTACTTTGACATGTCTGATAACTGTGGTCAGTATCTCAAAATAATACTGAATGACTTGATTAGTGAATGTTTGCAAACTGTGGAAGAACAAGGCATGTTTCGTGCCAAATGCATTTGGAAGAGAAAAATTGTTTAAACAAATTTAACTCCTCCATCATATTTGAGGGAAATATTACTCCACTGTGTTTATTTGACAGGTCCTGCAGATGTAAATTTTTTTATACAAAATGCATGTTCATCTTAAAACTGTGTACCATTGTTATAGATTAGACTACCATTACTATATAAAGTAGCCAATAATGGACCTCTTAACTGCTCTGGAAATGAGAACAGGTTGGGTGAGTGTACGTATCAGTGAATTTGTCCAACATTGAAATAAACTTCCTAAACTTAAATGTGTTGTGTATGAATCCTCACACTCAGTGGGTGGTCTGCATATTAGCCACTACAGTATGACCAACCCTTCATTGTATTTCTATCAGACACAGCAAAGCATTTCACTTTTTTCCTACCAAAACAAGTCCTAGTGTCATTGTCACCAACATCAGTAAGAGGGAAAGACAAAAAAAAAAAAAAAATCATCCTCTCTGCTCTGTCTCATTTTCTGTTCATAATTAAAGTGTCTCAGAGGACCCCTTGCACTACACTGCCCTATTTCCATATTCACCTACAAAGAAAGGCTTTTTATGCTTGCTCTGTCTGGAGAAATCACTGTATTTCTTCCTCACAAATGGTGTCTTCCCGTCCCTACAGAGTTGGATTATTCTTCAATTCAGAATGTGGTCTGATGTCTATGCAGCCTCTGGGCTTCCTTTTACAACATTCTATCATGGAGTCCAAGCCTACAGTAGATTCTGACTGATCTCATTCTATCAGTTCCTTATAGTGATATCAATGATATTTCCTTTGCATTCAGGGTTTATAGTTGAAATTTCAACTTTAGACCCCGCATCTAAAGTTGAAATACACAAAATAAAACAAACATCATAAAAGCACTTATGTATAAATCTGTATGAAGAAGCCATACAAATTTAATGTATGTAAGGTGAGTGACACACTGCTACAAACTATTCAATGCTTTCATATTACATACATAGAAAATGCATTTCCTAAAGAAAATGCAGTGTGAATGCTGATAGCTAAAATAAGTGTCAAAACATTGCTAGAGATGTATGTGGAAAAAAAAAAAAAAAAAAAAAGCCTGACAAATCTTAAAGCTAATTTGTACTACACTGCTGAAAAACCTGGAAGCTGATATCTAAAACTGGCAGAATTATTGGAAGCAGAACTGCATTACCAAGAGGCTACTGTAAGAGTTGAAAAGCTGGAAGCTAAACTTTAATACTGTCAAAGCTGTCTGATATAATATCACAGATGAAATGAATAAAATTTGAAGCTGAACTATCTAAAGAAGTTGGATAATGAGCTGAAATGCATGACTAAAAAGGTGGAAGCTAAACTGTATAATTTTTTCACTGTAAGTTTTTCACTTCTATCTAGGAATTTTACTTAAATGAAAATATTTGTGTAAATGTACTAAGTACATTTATGTACTTAGTACATTTACTTTTCAGCCTCTCTTTCCCACTGTGCTCCTCAGAGTTTCCAAACTTTGTCAGCTGAATAAGATTCTGCACACAAATGTGACATAAATTGTCCTCATTCACCTCACTCATGGAAGTTCATCAGCAGTGTAGCAAATGTGGAAGTCATAGCTGAAGGCTCTACTGAGTTGAACATTTTAACATTTAGCATGCATCTAGAATACTTGCTGGGCAGTATGTTAAATCAGTGATTGATTAGGGTAGATGTGACCTTTTAGAACACACAATAATGACTGACAGAAAGACTAGCATCGTATTCCAAATAAAGGCCTAAAGAGCATTTACTCATATTAGAAGTACGTATATGTAAAAGCTGACCTAGCCTATTGTTATTATGATTCCTGTTCCACCAGCTCCCCTTGACTTTTTTCCTGTTCCATCCCAGTCACTTGATGTACAGTGAAACTGACTCCTTTCACATGGGAATCGCCCAGGAATCACATGAACCAGAGCATTCCTCAACAAAAAAATGCTGCAGATGTCCAGTGTCAGATTGTAGGGAAATTTTTTGTGTATTTTTGCATTCAAGGCTAAAGAAAAAGTGACAGGAAGTATCTTTTCCAAAACATGCTGTCAAAAAGATCACGTTATTAACGCGTTAACGCAAATCAATTTTAACGGCATAATTTTTTATCGCACGATTAACGTTCTTTGTGAACTTGTAGTTTTTTATAAGCTGTGGCCACTGCACGTGTTTGGTCTTGCCTGCTCGCTAGCTGTCAAAGAGTAGGCTACCAGTTTGTGTGGATGTCAAGCGCGAAACATCGAAATGGATGTGAACAAGATTCTGAATGGAAAGTTTAGTTTCAAAAAGTTGCCAGATGGGTCGACTAACAAGACCAAAGTTATCTGTGTGTATTGTTTGTGTGAACTGAATGATCACTGTAGCACATCCAGTCTGAAATACCACTTGATGGCCAAACACACAGCGAATGCGAATTCTCCACCGCCACCGTCAAAACCAGGTGACAATGGATGGCTTTCGACAGAGACATATGGATGCTATTATGTTCAAAGTTTGGCGATACGAGGGGAGTCGGTCAGTATAGGAAGGGTTTTGTAAATCTAGTTGAACTTGCGCTGACTGAATTGTTGCCAACAACGCCACCTGGAGAATTTCACCCCAGGAAGTATGTTTAAACCTAAGCCACCGTTAAGTCACGCAGGTAAGGCTTACTCGAGGCAGATGAGACATGATTCCATCTTAAAAGAGGAGCATATACTTTATTATGAAAATGCAATTTAAAACAACAATAAAACACCATGCACACAGGGCCAAAGAAAGAGGGGAACTCAATTAAGGCTGAGGCTTACCGGGGTGTAGGGGCTACTGATCAGTGTGGGAAAAACCCGACCAAAAATATAAGCACCAAGACACTCATGACAGTCTCACACACACACACACACACACACACACACACACACACACACACACACACACACACACACACACACACACAGTGAGGAAACCCAAAACCCTGGGGAGCACAGCACACGAAAGGGGGGGATCCCGCCACCAGATCACTAGCACCACCACCGGACCTCAGCAACTAAAACAGAAAAAAAAGGATTAAGTGGGGTTATACCAATACAAATACAACTAAACAAAACACCCAAAAACTAACCAAAACAGGCAGTTGGCAGGAAAATATAAATCATGAACTGAACAAAAATACAGCTGCCAACTGCCAAATTAGTAAAGAAAACCGAATTAATAAAGAAATGAAAACACATACTGAAAAGGAAACACTCCTCTGCCCAAACAAAATACCAAAATCAAAGAAATTAACAACTTAAGTTGTCAACAGTCAACATTTCCATATGGGCCCCATATGGGTTTTGACATGGGCATGTGGGCATGGGTTCCATCTGGTTTTGCTCCTGGGTTCCAACCGGGGCCCACCGTGTTAGCCCATATGGGCTTATAGGGGTTTTGACTGTGTCCAAATGGGCAATATACTGTGGGGACCATGAGTGTCCCACCTGTGTTTGCCTATATGGGCTTGGACTGGGATCTAAATGGGCATTAAGTGGGTTCCAGCTGGGCAACCTATATGCAACCCATGTAGGCCACACCTGTGTCTGCCCATTTAGGGTTCCATCTGGTTTTGCTCCTAGGTCCAGAATCAGAATCAGAATCAGAAAAAGCTTTATTGCCAAGTACGATTTTACACATATGAGGAATTTGCTTTGGTGAGGTTGGTGCATGACACATCTATCAAGAAGAAGCAATTAAATTATATGCGATCCATGTAGGCCACACTTGTGTTAGCACAGAGTTTGCCCAGCCTTAATCAACTTAAGGCCCATGCAGATCCCAGTTCAAGCCCATACAGGTAAACACAGGTGGCGCAAAGGTGGTTCAGATTTAAATTTTCCCATGTGGACCCCATGTAAGACCCAGTCAGAAACCCCAAGATGTAAAAAGTGCCTAAAATTTAGCAAATTTAAATTTAACCAGGGTGAAAGAACAAAACAAAAAACAGTATCAGACAGTTTATCTTTTAACAAAGCGTATTGCACATCGTATTGCATGTATTGCATAAAAAAAAAGACAAAGGGACAGTCCAGCAACCATCCCCACGACGACACCTCCCAACAGCTCCAGTTCCAGTCACCTCTACCAATTCCCACCATAACCCCCCCCCCCCCCCCCCCCCCCCCCCCCACACACACACACACACACCTCTGTGACGACTCTTTCCATTCATGAGAGGGACGTCAACAGACTCTTCAGGAGACAGAACCCCCTCTCCTGGACCCCCTGCAGTTTGCCTACAGAGCCAACAGGTCTGTAGACGCCACAGTCAACCTGGCCCTCCACCTCATCCTCCAGCACCTGGACTCTGCAGGAACCTATGCCAGGATCCTGTTTGTGGATTTCAGCTCTGCCTTTAACACCATTATCCCAACCCTGCTTCAAGAGAAGCTCTCCCAGTTGACCGTGCCTGTCAATGTGTAAAGAAAAAATCAATCTCTCGTAAAAAAAAACAAATTAAGACAAACCAGTAAAGCCAGACTGTGCAAATATTCTAAATATTCAAACATTAAACTAACTCTTGTAAAAACAATGCAAATAAGTACATAAACTCACAGCAACATAAAAGATTAAATTGAACCATTGAACTAATAAAAAGGGTTCTCAGGAGGTAGGTTAAAGAAAGCAATAATTGCTCAATTGATAGAACTTAAAATGCAAATATTGTTCTACTATGTGTTCACATATCTTAAACATCACTTTTGTATAAACACACAACCTACAACTGACTAAAAAACAAAATGAAGAACCCTGGAACTAAAAGGGTGAGGTATGTTGTTCCCCATCTGCACATCGTAAACATTAGAAATGATTTTATTAACACATTCTCCTTCACAAATTGTCCTTCATAATCAGCAGAAACATAGCTGAAAACCCCACTCGCAAGTGTCATCATCATTGCACATGATGGATAGCTAAAGTGTGTGCGTGTGAGAGAGATACCAAGGTAGGCAGGTGTAGGTGTGTGTGTGTGTGTGTGTGTGTGTGTGTGTGTGTGTGTGTGTGTGTGTGTGTGTGTGTGTGTGTGTGTGTGTGTGTGTGTGTGTGTGACAGATCCCAAGATGGTGGCAGATGACATTCTGCCTATTGGGGCTGTGCCCCATTGTCCTGTGAGTTGTCAGGTGTGTTACCATCACCATTACAATGGCCTATTAAAAATTCAAATTTACCATATATAACATTAAAAAGTGGCAGGTCTCGGAACTTCTTCTTGCCATGATGTCCAAAGAGATTGTATTGGAGACACAGAGCATTGGTGATGATGAACGGCATCATCCTTCTCTCTGTCTGTCATCCAATGAAGTTCCACCAATGTCTGCAACTATTGCAACCTGAGTATGATAAAAGTCACAGGAAGGAAATTCTGTATTGGATTTGATCAAGACAAAGGGCTCTATTTTCGACTCCGCCGCCGGTGCAGTAGTATTTTCGAGCGGCGCAGGCAGGTGCACGGCGCACTTGGTATTTTGGTAAACCAAGGCGTACAGAGGTGCGCCATGATGGGCGTTGCAGTGGAGTAGGGGGTAGGTGTCGGCATAATGAGCCAGCGCATTGGAATTTTCGACCATTTCAGAAAAGTGTAAAAGTAAAAGTGCGCTGAAAGCTTGCCACCTCAGACCTGGTCAACTCTGTGCGCCAGCAGCGCAAGTGGATTTTCGTAAACCGGCGGAGTCGTGCGCTCACGTCACGAACACCTCACAGGCAGATTTCCACAGTGTTTGGCATTTCACTGCGATCAATAATTAGCAACAGCCACAATTAATGCAACTATTTGAGTCAGCACATACAGTCAGACCTAAATTTATATATTTTGATCCATATCTCATGTGACCACATCGAAAGCGCGTTCGGCACACGTAATGGTCACTCAACCTGACTGAATGTACACAGGTGAAACAGGGATGTCTGGTGATCTGTGACTCAAATTGACAAACGTATATGCCACTTTCCCCGGGTCGGCACATGACTCGTTCATCCTGGTGAATTCTAGCATCCCTACAGTCTTTCAGGGGGACACCCCTCTGGATGGGTGGCTGCTAGATGATAATGGCTATCCATTGAAAACGTGGTTGATGACGCCATATATCAAACCGTCAACAAGACGGCAGTGTGGTTTTAATGGTGTTTTCAGCAGTGCTCGGTCAGTCATCGAACGCACACTGCGATCAATAATTAGCAACAGCCACGATTCAATGCAACTGTCTGAGTCAGCACAAACAGTCAGACCTATATTTATATATTTTGATCAGCATCTCATCTGACGACATTGCAAGCGCGTTCGGCATGCGTAATGGTCACTCACCCTGACCGAATGTACACAGGTGAAACAGGGATGAGAACTAATCGGTTAATGTCACTGTGCCAACCAGAAACAGCCGTGGCATCCTACAGAGCATATATACTGCATCCATCTCAGAGCACTCGAGAGACAGAGACAGACACATGGAAAAAATGTAAGTGATGATCGTTGTCCGATACCCACGTCATTTCATTCCAAATACAAATGTTATCATTGTAATGTTTAACGTTATCTACAAAGAGGCAGTACATCATTGCTTTGAGAAGGATGAGGAGGAGGAGGAGGATTTACCATCTAAGGACCTCATATTTAGACATCAGAATCAGAATCAGAATCAGAAATCCTTTATTTATCCCCGAGGGGAAATTGTTTTTGTTGCAGTGTTCTTTACAAGAATAGAATTAGAATAAAATTAGAAAAGAAAGAAAATAGAGAGAACTCTACATAAAAAGCAAATATAAAAACAATATATTTATGTTGAAAATATATATATAAACAAAATATACCACAAAATATAAAACAGAATATAAAACTATATATATATATGTGTGTGTGTGTGTGTGTGTGTGTGTGTATTCTCAGTTTATATATATATATATATATATATATATATATATATATATATATATATATATATATATACACACTGAGAAAAAATAAACAGTATATACAAACGGGCATGCAAAGTAATACAAACGGATGTCATGAGATATGAGTGACGTCAGTCTCCTCCTGGGAGAAGTCCTGTGCGGTCTCAGTCATCCTCGAAACTTGCCATGCGTCTCGCCAGCGGCGTTCTTAAAGGTGAGGCAAGGAGCTGCTGTGATTGGTGAAGATTTGACTCAGCTGTGTCAAACCCACTCCACGCCTTCCCCCCTCCCTCCCTCCGAGTTGCGCCACTGGGTGGGACTGAGATGAGAAGGGGGAGGAGATGCGCCGGCGGCGCAGTGCACGAAATTACCAAAGTCTGCGCTGCCACGCCGCATCGGCGAAGTGGACCTGACTTTGTGTCGCACCTGCGCCACGCTGGCGGTGGAGTCGGTTCCATTGAAAATAAATTGATGCCTGTTGCTATGTAGTCCATAGTATGAATGCAGCATTAGACCCTGAGCGGTTGGCAGCAGCACCATGGAGAATGGGGTTGTCATTAAAATTGGATATTACTGTCAATATAGCATAATTAGCAATTGTATGGATATTAGCAGGAATAGTGATAGTTGTCACGCAAACATCTAAGAAACTGTTTAGTAAGTAGTTTAGTAAGATTCTTTCAGTCAGTCGCTTCTCTGCTGATACACATTCAAGTTGTGTTGGACCTATTCATATTAGTCAACTGTTTTCAGGATCAGGAATATGCTGCCCTTGATAATAAGTATTTTCTGAAATTTCAAGACTTTGTAAAAATCCTTAGTAAATCATTATTCTAAGTATTGTAATTACTTTATTCATGTGTTCCTCCCCTCTACTTGGAGAAATACAGCTTCTTCCCCAAATATTTCGTATCTACCTTCCTTTTCCAGTTTCATTAACTTCTCCCTGTCCCTGACTTGTTTTGCACTGTATAAAATGCTCAGTCCAGCAAATCTTTGCATGAATCTTTTAGGTCCGTGTCTAATTTTCTCAGCATAAATGCTGAGCAAAGCTTGTTCTTCATTGTCAATCCAACATTTAAGGTTTTCTATCTTGAATCATTAAGTCTTCAAGGAGAGAAAACTTTTACGGAAAACTACTATTTTGCCTCTTTCCTTCCAAGTTCCAACTTCCTGCTCACTACTTCTTTCGCTGTTTAGTGCCTCACTGCTCATTAGTGCAGGCAGTGGCAGTAGTTTGAATTACACCCTCTGGTGGCTTGATAGGCTACATAACATTACACTATTCATTAGCACAGGATAAATAAAACTGAATTTGTCAGATCTATTACATTTCTGATGGCGGTTAATCGATCGTCGGTTATTCGCGTGCATCACTAATATTTACAAGGTATAAAACCTGTCAGTGAACTATGAGGGCAGAGGGGGAGGAACACCTACCCCATTTAAAAAAAATAAAAAAATAAAAATTATTATTTTAAATACTCTGTCATAAATTGAAATAAAGTTAAATGGTTAATTTTATTGCGATGTAGGGGGGCTGGAGCCAATCGCAGCTGTCAACGGGCGAGAGGTGGGGTACACCCTGAACCGAACCAGCAACCTTGCTGTGAGGCACGCACACTACCTGCTGCGCCACCATGCAGCCCCATAACAGTTCAGGCTTCAGTGATTTAAAGTCCGCCTGAAACAAATATTGTTGAGTATCTAACAAAACACTGGGAGTAATCTGATTGGTCCATTGTAATGATAATATTGGTTGAAATTTCTCTGGGCAATATGATGCAAAGCATGTGATTTTTTATTTTTATTTTTTTCTCCAACAGGAAGAAAATGTGATTGAATTTATTTTGATATACAAAATACAAAGATACTGTGAACAGTATGACCAGCAAATTAATCTAAAAGGATAAAAAAGACATTAATACAGTGCTTTTATTTATAGGTTCATTGGCTGGCAAGAGTGGGTGGCAAAGATGTTAAGGACTGCACACACAAAGTGTTTGACAGGTATTTATTTATGCATTTACTTGATATTTTTTTTTTGCATGTACACATTTCTTTAGACAGTGGAGCAGAACAGTTGACTAAGGGAGGCTTTCTCTGCTTTTGATATCTTGTGTCACCTACGAGCATGTTAACTGACTTCAATTTCTCTTGGATTAGGCTCTTCACCAACCAGCTCATGACCCAGTTTCATATGAAAGGAAAGGGGAAAAAGCAAAAAAATGGATTGGAAGACACAAAAGTGTTTCTGCTAGAAAAGGTAAGCTTAAATATCCCTTTTCTGGCAAACATGGTTCTGAATGAAACAGATTTAAAAGACCACCTCAAAGGAAAAAAATCATGTTTTTCACCTTGTTTACATGTGAAAAATGTCGGACTCCGCAGTTTTCTCTGGACCCTTGCCAAATCTGACCAGTGATGACATGTTTAGCCGCATGTCATCGTTCAATCGCTGGCTGTCGAGGTGGTGTCCAGCAAACGGTGTGGGCTTCATTGATAATTGGCAGACTTTCTGGGGAAGACCTGGTCTGATTAGGAGAGACGGCATCCATCCCACTTTGGAGGGAGCAGCTCTCATCTCTAGAAATCTGACCGATTTTATTTATGAACCTAACCCCTGACAACTCAGAGTTGAGACCAGGAGGCAGAGCTGCAGTCCTACACGCTTCTCTGCGCCTCCATTAGAGCAGTTACCCACCCAACACTCCATAGAGACTGTGTCTGCCCCCTGACCACGTAAACTAAGTAAACCAAAAGTACAGAGAATAGGAGTTAAACATGAGAATCTAATTAAAATTTAAACAACCACTACAATAGTACAACAAGATAGGAGAATTAAATGTGGACTCCTTAACATCAGATCTCTGTCCTCTAAAGCTGTTCTAGTAAATGAGTTAATATCAGACCATAATATTGATTTATTTTGTCTGACTGAAACCTGGCTTTGTCCTGAAGAGTATGTGAGCCTAAATGAAGCTACTCCTCCGAGCCATATTAATACTCACATTCCTCGAGGCAGCGGCAGAGGAGGTGGAGTTGCAGCCATTTTTGACTCAAGCCTTTTGATCAACCCTAAACCTAAACTCGACTATAACTCATTTGAAAGCCTTGTTCTCACTCTTTCTCATGAGAAATGGAAAACAGTGCAGCCACTTTTATTTGTTATAGTATACCGCTCTCCTGGTCCTTACTCCGAATTTATAGCTGAGTTCTCTGAGTTTCTATCAAGTTTAGTCCTTGAAGCAGATAAAGTAATTATTGTAGGTGACTTTAATGTACATGTCGACGTTGATAATGACAGCCTTAGCACTGCGTTTATCTCAGTATTAGACTCAGTTGGCTTCCGTCAGAATGTACATGAACCGACTCACTGCTTTAACCACACCCTCGACCTTGTTCTGACATATGGCATTAAAATCGAAGACTTAATAGTCTCCTCACAGAATCCTCTTTTATCGGACCATCATTTAATAACTTTTGAATTCATATTACCAGACTACCAGCCAGTAGGCAAAAATTCTTATACCAGACTCCTGTCTGATAGTGCTCTAGCTAAATTTAAGGATATGAGCCCATCAGTATTTAATTCAGTGCCATGTCTCAATACAACAGAGGATTCCTATGCTAACCTTAGTCCCTCCCAGATTGACTACTTGGTTGATAGTGCTACAGGATCGTTACGTATGACACTTGACTCTGTTGCTCCCCTAAAAAAGAAGAAAATTAAAAAGAGGAGGTTAGCTCCATGGTATACTCCTCAAACCCGCAAATTAAAGCAAACTTCACGGAAAATAGAAAGGAAATGGCGTTCTACCAATTTGGAAGAATTTCGGTCCGCCTGGCAAGACAGTCTTAAAATATACAGGAAAGCCCTCCACAGTGCCAGGGCAGCCTATTACTCTGCACTAATAGAGGAAAATAAGAACAATCCCAGGTTTCTCTTCAGCACTGTAGCCAGGCTGACAGAGAGCCATAATTCTGTTGAACCATGTATTCCTTTAGCTCTGAACAGTAATGACTTCATGAGCTTCTTTAATGATAAAATTCTAACTATTAGAGACAGAATTCATCGGCTCCTGCCGTCAACAGGTACTGTTTTGTCTTCAAACACCGAAACCGTAGAAACTATTACTCAGTCTGTCGCAGTTCTAGACTGTTCTATTCCTGTTGACCTTCACCAACTAATTTCAATAATTTCATCATCAAAATCATCAACCTGTATTTTAGATCCTATCCCGACTAAGCTGTTTAAAGAAGTATTACCTCTAATTGACTCTTCAGTATTAGACATGATCAATCTGTCTTTATCAACAGGCTACGTACCACAGTCCTTTAAAGTAGCTGTGATAAAACCGCTACTGAAAAAGCCTACTCTTGATCCAGGGGTTTTAGCCAACTATAGACCGATATCCAACCTTCCCTTTCTCTCAAAAACTCTTGAGAAAGCAGTTGCCAATCAGCTGTGCGACTTTCTAAACAATAATAGTTTATTCGAGGATTTCCAGTCAGGATTTAGAGTGCATCATAGCACAGAGACAGCACTGGTTAAAGTTACAAATGACCTTCTAATTGCATCTGATAAAGGATTTGTCTCTGTACTAGTCTTATTGGATCTTAGTGCTGCATTTGACACCATTGACCATGGCATCCTATTGCAGACACTGGAACATTTCATTGGCATTAAGGGAACTGCGCTAAGCTGGTTTAAATCCTACTTGTCAGATCGCTCTCAGTTTGTACGCGTTAATGACGACTCCTCTGTGCTCACTAAAGTCAGCTATGGAGTTCCGCAGGGTTCTGTGCTTGGACCAATTCTATTCACCTTATATGTGCTTCCTTTAGGTAAGATTATCAGGAAGCACTCAGAAATTTTCATTGCTATGCAGATGATACCCAGCTATATTTATCAATGAAGCCGGAAGAAACCAGTCAGTTACCAGTCTGAGATGCTAAACTCAGACAAAACTGAAGTTATAGTAGTAGGCCCTAAACATCTTAGAAAGTCACTTTCTGATGACATAGCAGCTATGGATGGCATTGCGCTGACCTCCAGCACCACTGTAAAGAATCTGGGAGTCATCTTTGACCAAGACATGTCCTTTCACTCCCATGTAAAACAAATTTTAAGGACTGCCTTTTTTCACCTATGTAATATTGCAAAGATCAGGCATATTTTGTCTCAAAATGATGCAGAAAAACTAGTCCATGCATTCGTAACTTCCAGGCTGGATTATTGCAATTCCTTACTATCAGGCTGCCCAAATTCGTTGCTGAATATTCTCCAGTTGCTCCAGAACGCTGCAGCACGTGTTCTGACAAAAACCAGGAAGCGAGATCATATTTCTCCAATACTCGCCACTTTGCACTGGCTCCCTGTAAAGTTTAGAATACAGTTTAAAATTCTCCTCCTTACTTACAAAGCCATAAATGGCCAGGCACCTTCTTATCTTAAAGAGCTCATAGTACCTTATTGCCCCACTCGAACACTGCGTTCTCAAAATGCAGGTCTACTTATGGTTCCTAAAGTCTCAAAAAGCAGAACAGGAGTCAGAGCATTTAGCTATCAAGCTCCTCTCCTGTGGAACCATCTTCCAGTCTTTGTCCGGGAGGCAGACACTGTCTCTACATTTAAGAGTAGGCTTAAAACTTTCCTTTTTGATAAAGCTTATAGTTAGGGCTGGCTCAGGCTTGTCCTGGACCAGCCCCTAGTTATGCTACTATAGAATTAGACTGTCGGGGGACATCCAAAGATACACCGAGCTCCTCTGTCCTTCTGTCCCTCTCCATCCGCACGCTCTCATGTCCTACCACGGCGTGTTACTAACTTAGCTCCTTCCCCGGAGTCTCTGTGCTTTGTCGTCTTGCAGGTTCCCATGGACAGTGGCTGAATCTGGATTGTGGATTGCAGCTGCGTCTCCTGCCTTGGCCCTGCCTGACATCCACTGCAACTGCTACTGCTATTATTACATCCACTGTCACTGTTACTGTGATTGCATGTCTGTTTCTCTGTCTCTCTCTCTCTCTCTCTGACTGCATTCCTGTCTGTCTGTCTGTCTGTCTGTCTGTCTGTCTGTCTGTCTGTCTGTCTGTCTGTCTCACTCTCCCTCTCTTGCTCTCCCTCTCTCACCCAACCGGTCGAGGCAGATGGCTGCCCACCCAGAGTCTGGTTCTGCTCGAGGTTTCTGCCTGTTAAAAGGAAGTTTTTCCTCACCACTGTCGCCAAGCGCTTGCTCATGGGGGAATTGTTGGTTCTCTGTAGATAAAAGAGCTTGGTCTGTACTAGCTCTATATGGAAAGTGTCCTGAGACAACTTCTGTTGTGATTTGGCGCTATACAAATAAATTGAATTGAATTGAATTGATCACAAGAACTTAGCCTACCTCCGCTCTGCCCGTCGGCTGAACTCGCGCCAGGCTCGGTGGGCTCTGTTTTTAAGCAGGTTCCAATACACACTCACCTACAGACCTGGGTCGAGGAACATCAAGCCAGATGCACTGTCACGTCAGTTCTCCCCACCATCAGAAGAGTCCATGGAGGAGTCCATTCTGCCGGCAGCCTGTGTAGTCGGGGCAGTTCGGTGGGAGATTGAGGGGGTGGTCCGGGATGCTCTGGGGGGGCTTCCCATCCCAGCAGATTGTCCTCCAGATCGGCTTTTTGTTCCTGTGGCGATCAGGTCGGAGGTCCTTCAGTGGGGGCACGACTCCAAGATCGCATGTCATCCTGGTGTCCGGCGAACCCTAGCCTTGCTGCAACAGCATTTCTGGTGGCCCTCCATGGCGGCTGACAAGGGGGAATTCATCTCGGCCTGCTCCGTCTGTGCACGCAATAAACCATCTCATCGAGCTCCTGCTGGTCTACTCCACCCCCTGCCTATTCCCCATCGCCCTTGGTCACACATAGCTGTGGACTTTGTAACCAGCCTCCCACCGTCACAAGGTAACACTGTGATTCTGACCATGGACCGTTTTTCTAAATCAGTTCATTTTGTTCCACTGTTTAAGTTACCTTCAGCTCTTGAGACTGCTAACCTGTCAATCCAGCATGTTTTTAGACTTCATGGTATCCCCCAGGATATTGTGTCAGACAGAGGTCCTCAGTTCTGCTCTCGAGTCTGGAAAGCTTTCTGTGTGGCATTGGGGGCGTCAGCCAGCCTTTCCTCGGGGTATCATCCGCAGACCAACGGCCAGACGGAGCAGGCCAATCAAGATCTGGAGAGTTCTCTTCGGTGTGTCACCTCACGTCATCCGGCGTCCTGGGCTGCCCACTTGCCGTGGGTAGAGTACGGCCATAACTCTTTTGTCCGCTCCGCCACAGGTATGTCGCCGTTCATGGCGAGTAATGATTTCCAGCCCCCCTTGTTCCCTGCTCAGGAGACTGATGTGGCAGTGCCGTCGGTTCAGGAGCACCTCCGGAGAGCCCGCAGAGTCCGGCGCGAGGCGCGGGCAGCTCTTGTGCGCACCAGTGCTCGCAACCAGGCTATAGCGGATCGCCATTGCGTCCCTGCTCCGACGTATCAGGTTGGTCAGAAGGTTTGGCTGTCATCCCGAGACATCCCTCTTCAGGTTGAGTCTAAGAAATTGGCGCCCAGATACATCGGCCCGTTCGAGATTGACCAGATTATCAACCCTTCAGTGGTGAGACTCAAGTTACCTGCTTCCCTGAATATTCACCCGTCTTTTCACGTCTCTCCACTCAAACCTATCGCTACCAGTCCATTGAGCCCTCCAGCCGAGCCCCCTCCACCCCCCCGGCTCGTGGATGACCTCCCAGCATTCACGGTGCATCAGCTATTGGATGTCCGACGTCGGGGTTGGGGTTTCCAGTTTCTTGTCGACTGGGAGGGTTATGGGCCGGAGGAGCGTTCATGGATCTCTTGCTCCCTGATTTTGGACCCTGACCTCATTAATGACCTTTATGCTAGGTTCCCGGACAAGCCTGGTAGGCCACCAGGTAGCGTCCCTTGAAGGGGGGGTACTGTTAGGTTCTGTTGTGTTTTGGGTTCTGGGTTGTTGTTTTGTTGTTCTCCCTCCCTCTTTCTGTTCTCCCCTCTCTGCAGTGCGTGTGTGTGGCAAGGGGGCGTGGCTGGTCCTGGCTCTCTGGCAGTGTGATGAGGCACACCTGACTCCCATTCATTCATCCACTCCTCCATAAAAACCCAGCATTTTCACTACTCCAGTGCCAGATTATTCTGACACGTTTCGGTAGAGCTTCCTAGCTGTTTGGTATTCTTTGTGAGATCATTCCTCGAGACTTTCTCTTTCGCTGCATGTAAGAGCTCCTCCTTGAACTGCCACTTTATCGTGGTGGAGGAGTTTGAGTACCCGAATGATCCTAGAGGCTATGTTGTCCGGGGCTTAATGCCGCTGGTAGGGTCTCCCAAGGCAAACAGGTTCTAGGTGACGGGTCAGACTAAGAGCAGTTCAAAAAGCCCCTTATGAAAGAAATTAAATCAAGGAAGTATACGTCGCCCGGATTGGCGTCACCGGGGCCCCGCCCTGGAGCCAGGCCCAGGGTTGGGGCTCTCAGGCGAGCGCCTGGTGGTCGGGTCTTTGCCCACGGGACCCGGCTGGGCACAGCCTGAAGGAGCGGCGTGGACCTGCCTTCCCGTAGGCCCACCACCAGCAGGAAGGATCAGAAGGGGCCGGTGCTATGTGATATGGGTGGCAGTCGTGGGCGGGGGCCCCGACGACCCAAACCCTGGACAACGACTCTGGCTATGGGGACATGGAATGTCACCTCACTGTGGGGGAAAGAGCCTGAGCTAGTGCGGGAGGTTGAGCGGTACCGGCTAGAGATAGTCGGGCTCACCTCCACGCACAGTCTGGGCTCTGGAACCCAACTCCTTGAGAGAGGCTGGACTCTCTTCTACTCTGGAGTTGCCCGCGGTGAGAGGCAGCGAGCTGGTGTGGGCTTGCTTATAGCCCCCCAGCTCAGCCGCCATGTGTTGGAGTTCTCCCCGCTGAGCGAGAGGGTCGCTTCCCTGCGCCTTTGGGTTGGCGATAGGTCTCTCACTGTTGTTTCGGCCTACGGGCCGAACAGTAGCGTAGAGTACCCAGCCTTCTTGGAGTCCCTGGGAGGGGTACTGGAAAGTGCTCCAACCGGGGACTCCATTGTTCTGCTGGGGGACTTCAATGCTCACGTGGGCAGCGACAGTGACACCTGGAGCGGTGTGATTGGGAGGAACAGCCTCCCCGATCTGAACCCGAGTCTGTTATTGGATTTCTGTGCTAGTCACAGTTTGTCCATAACGAACACCATGTTCAAGCATAAGGGTGTCCATCAGTGCATGTGGCACCAGGACACCCTAGGCCGGAGGTCAATGATCGACTTTGTAGTCGTATCATCTGATCTTCGGCGGTATGTCTTGGACACTCGGGTAAAGAGAGGGGCTGAGCTGTCAACTGATCACCACCTGGTGGCGAGTTGGATTCGCTGGCAGGGGAAGAAGCGGGACAGACTTGGCAAAAACTCGGGTCTGGGAGGAGTTCGGGGAGGCCATGGAGGAGGACTACCCGTTGGCCTCAAGGAGTTTCTGGCAAACTGTTCGGCGCCTCAGGAAGGGGAAGCAGCTTTCTGTCAACACTGTTTACAGTGGAGGTGGGGAGCTGTTGACCTCGACTGGGGATATTGTCGGGCGGTGGAAGGAATACTTTGAGGATCTCCTCAATCCCTCTGTCTTGTCTTCCGTAGAGGAAGCAGAGACTGGGGACTTGGAGGTCGATTCATTCATCACCGGGGCTGAAGTCACTGAGGCAGTTGGCAAGCTCCTCGGTGGATGAGATCCGCCCTGAGTACCTCAAGTCTCTGGATGTTGTAGGACTGTCTTGGTTGACACGCCTCTGCAGCATCGTGTGGCAGACGGGGACAGTGCCTCTGGACTGGCAGACTGGGGTGGTGGTCCCTCTTTTTAAAAAGGGGGACCGGAGGGTGTGTTCCAACTATCGGGGGATCACACTCCTTAGCCTCCCTGGGAAAGTCTATTCCAGGGTACTGGAGAGGAGAATCCGGCCGATAGTTGAACCTCGGATTCAGGAGGTAGAAAGTAGGGTAAAAAGTATGCAAAACACGTGAGGTTTTCGTCCTGGCCGTGGAACACCGGACCAGCTCTATACCCTCTGCAGGGTGCTTGAGGGTTCATGGGAGTTTGCCCAACCAGTCCACATGTGCTTTGTGGACTTGGAGAAGGCATTCGACTGTGTCCCTCGCATCATTCTGTGTGAGGTGCTCCGGGAGTATGGGGTTGGAGGCCCTCTGTTGAGGGCTGTACAGTCCCTGTACAACCGGAGCAGGAACTTGGTCCGCATTGCCGGCAGTAAGTCGGACCTGTTCCCGGAGCATGTTGGACTCCGGCAGGGCTGCCCTTTGTCACCGGTTCTGTTCATTATTTTTATGGACAGAATTTCTCGGCGCAGCCAGGGGCCGGAGGGGGTTTGGTTCGGGGGCCGGCAGATTTCGTCTCTGCTTTTCGCAGATGATGTTGTCTTGTTGGCTACCTCGAGCCAGGACCTTCAGCATGCGCTGGGGCGGTTTGCAGCCAAGTGTGAAGCAGCTGGGATGAAAGTCAGCACCTCCAAGTCCGAGGCCATGGTTCTCGACCGGAAAAAGGTGGCTTGCTCCCTTCAGGTTGGGGGAGAGTTCCTGCCTCAAGTGGAGGAGTTTAAGTATCTTGGGATCCTGTTCACGAGTGAGGGAAGGATGGAACGTGAGATTGACAGGTGGATCGGTGCAGTGGCTGCAGTAATGCGGTCGCTGTACCGGTCTGTCGTGGTGAAGAAGGAGTTGAGCCGAAAGGCGAAGCTCTCGATTTACCGGTCAATCTACGTTCCTACCCTCACCTATGGTCATGAACTTTGGGTCATGACCGAAAGAACGAGGTCCCGGATACAAGCGGCTGAAATGAGTTTCCTCCGCAGGGTGGCGGGGTGCTCCCTTAGAGATAGGGTGAGGAGCTCTGTCACCCGGGAGGAGCTCAGAGTAGAGTTGCTGCTCCTCTGCATCGAGAGGAGTCAGCTGAGGTGGCTCGGTGACCCTAACCCTAACCCTAGGGAGGTATTCCAGGCATGTCCCACCAGGAGGAGGCCCCGGGGAAGACCCAGGACACGCTGGGGTGACTATGTCACTCGGCTGGCCTGGGAACGCCTCGGGATCCCCCCGGAAGAGCTGGAGGATGTGTCCAGGGAGAGGGAAGTCTGGGCGTCCCTGCTCAGACTGCTCCCCCCGCAACCCGGCCCCGGATAAGCGGAAGAGAATGGATGGATGGATGGATGGATGGATGGATGGATGGATGGATGGATGGATGGATGCACTAAAGAGATTTCCTTTGTTATTTTGCTAACCTGGTTTTTTCTCTTTTGTTTCTTTCACAGCACCTTGGTTGCCTCATCGTGCTGTCAGAGAGCCGGCCTACTCCAAAGTCTTTGTTTTTTCAGTTGAATTAATAAACTTTGTTACTTTTTTGCAAACTCTTTTGTCTCTGTGTCTGCTTCGGGGTCCAGTCTATAGTGACCGGTGTAACAGCACAGTTGTAAAGTGAGACAGTGACATAAAGAGAGGTCAGAAGAACAAACTTTTTTTTTTTTTTTTTTTAATGCCAGATGTGAAAACAAATAAATGGAAAATTGTTTTCTATGTTCGTTGTACTTTTTAGGTAAGTTACATTCAAAAGTTAATCTTTGAAAGATTACTACTACATTAAATGGCTTCTTCTTCTTCTTCTTCTTCTTTTTTAAGCATTAAGCAATTCTGTTGGTCCATCTTAATTTCCTTTGGTTGGCTCTACTTCATTTAGTGTAATTTTAGCCAGACTCAACCCCATTAAATAAGTGGGATCAAGCCTAATTGATCAAGTTGACCTAACCCAAGTACATTAAGTCAGATGAAAATAATTTTTTAATGCCGAAAGAAAAACTTTTAATTGTTTTAATTAAGTTAATTAGTGACTTGTGCCCATTGACGACTGTCTCTACCAGGTGGAGAAACAATCTATGCTTCAGAATGCAGGCAGAATTGTCACATTACCTTCCCTCACAGTTAGCTGTCCAGCAAGATCAATGAAAAATAGTGACAGATAAATGTTGACAATTATGTATCAATGAGATGGATGCAATGGTAAAGGCTCTTGTAAATCCTGTTACAGAGATACAACAGCTCTTAAATCGACATATTTATTAATCTAACGTGAAAAGCATTTATTTAACTGCTCTCAGCACACTAGAAATGATGTTTGGGTGGGTATTTATAGAAAATGAATGAAATGACTGAATGAAATAAAGTGAAATGACAGAATGACAGAAAGAAGTAATTAACTAAATACATTAAATAAATAACTGTGAGAAAGTAAGCTTGTCCTGTTAAATTAGTCAGGATATTTCTGTGTTTCTATGTTGATAAATACTGAGGCCATCATTAAAAGACAACGTGTAAATGCTTTTCAGTATAGTGGAGCTCTTGACTTTTCCTACTTTGCCACTGAATTGCTAACTAATGTGCCTTCTGTAGTTTTGTATAATAATATCTTATAGGTATATCTGGGTATGTAATGTAAATCTGAGTTGGTTTTTGTGGTATACCGTTCATCATCACAAACTTAGGTATTAAAAAAATATCATTTTCGTATCAGGCAGCTGTATCTATTGCACCTACTGGAAGTGAGAAGTGTAACTGGTATTGTGTCCTGAAATTTTGATGGAAAGTCTTGTTATCTGCAGGGAGTTTGGATTTAGTGAATTGCTTCAACATGCTCATGCCCTCTTTACTATATTGGGTCTCTTTCTGTGTCTGACGTGATGAGGAGTAATGGCTTTTTAAATGGAAGCATCAGCAGGGTTTGCTCAGGGAAGATGGCTGCTGGGGTCAGACCTGTTTTTAACCATCACTTCCCCTGTGGATATCCGACAAGTATCCAAACCGTTCCCTTCCTAATCTTGTAAAAGTTGGCTGAGCTCAATGCCCCATTTTTTTTTGGCCGAAATCCTGCTTCATATTCTTATGACACATTTGTATGAGGCATGCTAAACGAATGATACAGGGGGCCCAGAGGTTGGTAGGGGCCCTGGAACATGGCAGGGATTATAGATATTTGCTTTTACAAAGCTGCCCAGTATATTTCTGAATGTTTTGCAATTCTGCTTTACAAATGAATAAAATGAATAGCTTTTCAAATTAAAATTAGTTAATTTTATTAATTAATGTAATTATTTAATTAATAATCCAACACTGACCAGTTCATCAAATGTTTCAACACTAATTGGTGCATCCTGTAGCACAAAATGATGAAGGGAATTGTTGTCATGATTAGCATGTCAGTTCCATGTTGCTTTCTAATCTCAAATGAGTGGCACCAGAGTTGAATTAGAAGCACTCTGAGAGTGTTTTGCGCTTTTTCAGGTTATCTGTGTGGTTGTTTGATCTGAGAAGGAATGACACCAGACTCTAGTCTTCTCAGTTGACTATAAACAAACCAAAGTAAGCACACAAAACTCCAGAGTCTGTCAGTTAACAGCAGTGGTGGACAGTAACAAAGTAAATTTACTTGAGTACTGTACTTAAGTACAGCTGAGTATAAGTTCTGTTTGAGTATCTGTACTTTACTTGAGTATTATTTTGGGGGGATACTTTGTATATACAAAGGGGATACTTTGTACTTTCTATTCCACTACATTTCTATTGATGCCATTGTTACTCGCTACTTTCGCGCCTCTGAGAAAAAAAACTTTCTGCTGATTCTTGCATGGTATGGTTTGCATACCATACGAAAATGGTATGGTTTGCATTGCCGTACCTGTACTATATCATACCATACATTGTGTTCAAAATGAAACTTAATATTGGTGGTGTGGATGCATGTGGAGGAAAATGAAAAACTGCTTGAGAAAATCCCCCCAAGCACCCATGGCCTTATCTCAAGCCTATGTTTGTGATTGTTGACACCAAAACAGATTTGTTTCTGTTCAAAAATTATATAATGGCCAACAAGAACTCGTTATCCAACCTGAAAAGGCATTTCGCAGTATGTAAGTAGAGCTAGCTAGCTTAATGTTAAATTGCAGATGAACATTTCAAACGTAATTGTCTGTGCTTGTATTAGCTATTTTTAAACGGTTTAAAAATATGGCGGTCGCAGTGCAGTTGACTGATGAAGTTGCCTTTCTGTTCATGTTTTTTTTTTTATACAATTAACATCCAAGAGTGTGTGTGTGTGTGTGTGTGTGTGTGTGTGTGTGTGTGTGTGTGTGTGTGTGTGTGTGTGTGTGCGCATTAGTGAGGTGGGGCTGTCTTTGATGTGGATTATTCAGATAATTTTTGGCAGTTTAATTTTAATTTGAGAAAATGTTCACATCTGTTATTTCATCAGAGGCAAAGCTGTTCATTTAAAAACAGTAATCTAAAAGCTAATTACTTAACAAAAGGATACTGAATGTCACAATAAATGTCTGTGTTGTGAGGCTTCTTGCCTTTATTTGTTTATTTTTGAGCAATAAACATGTCTGTAGCAGAATCGCATCAGTGTGTTGTATAATGACAATAAAGCTAATTTCCTTTTCTGTATTTCCTGATATATATTTTTTAATACTTTTACTTCCGTATTTTTTTAAACAAATACTTTAGTACTTTTACTTAAGTAATATTTTGACTAAGCTACTGTTACTTGTATTGAAGTAATATTTGACAAGGAGTATCTGTACTTTTATTCAAGTAGTGAGGTTGTGTACTCGGTCTGCCTCTGGTTAACAGGTTAGGTATGATGACAGCCTGCCCTTCCATGAGACTCTACATGATATTACAGAGGCTGTTGCCTGCAGATTACAGTCTCAACACCCACAAAATGGATGTGACTCTCCCAAAAAATGGCTCATAAGACACGTGAGACTAAGAAAAGAAATATATTTTGACCATAGCAGTTCAGAAGTTATTCCTAAAATTGCCATCAACTGTCTGGCTCTGTTGCTTTGACAACATAGGATCATTGAACATGAACCAGACAATGCTGTTAAAAAGAAATTGCAAGTGACTTTTATATGTGCATCAGCTCCCTCTGTTTGCCATGCAAAGCAAACACTCTAATCAGAGAACTGTTTTCCTCTTCCTGTCATAATATCATCTTGTTTGCAGTGCTGTAGGTGGAACCCAACATGATCAACGCTCTCTTTTTAGAATGGCTAAATGTCAAGACAGAGAGTGAAACACAGGAACAAATATTGGTAGAGAGAGAAGATTGAGATGATGAAAAGGGAATGAATGATGGAATGCAACAGGAATGATGAAGAATGTCTAGTGCAAGCTGTGGTGACCTATAAATAATACAGAAGTTGGCAAGGAGGGGGGAAAAGACAAGACAATTAAAGCTAATAACTGTTGTACAGCTTAGCAACAGGAGAATTGCTGTTTTTATCCAAATAAGCAAAAGAGAACATATCAGGGAGAGTTGGTGGGATCTGATAATGATGACTCTCCTGTAAACAATGGTTGAAACCCTATCTGAATTTGATCTGTGGCATACACAGAATGGCACACAGGCTTATTCTGTTAATTAACATCATTAATTTGCTGCAATGCAACAATAATTAATTTAAAAAGTGATATTTAAATTAATTATTGATTAATTAAGTCAGAGGGGATAAGAGGGGGTTTGGGGGTAATTAAGAAAAATGCTAAATGTGTTGGTAATTAGGTCAAGATTAGAGTGCAATGATGATGATGATGATGATGATGATGATGATGATGATAGTGTAAAGGCAGGAGGCCAGGGGAGAGGAGCAGTTGACTGGCGTGTGGCTTTTCAGTTTAGCACCAGGCTGCAAGGAAAGATGGAGAAAGATAGATACAAGAAGAAAAGGAGGATACTATTCTGCAAACATTATTCAGAGACCAGTTGATCAACCATGGATTGTGTACAGTGTTTCAGTGGTGTTCTTATAAATGAGTGCCTGTTGATTTGGTCTAACCCAGCCCCGCATACCTCCTCTTTGATTAGGACACTGAATCACTGATTAACAGTAGACTGCACTGGATGGACAAGCTGCTGCTGATAATTTCAGTGAGAGTGGAAACAGGGCTGCCTTTCATTATTTATTGCTTGTTTTTTACAGCAAGGCTGGCACAGAATCAGGGAGTGTTAACAACTGTCCATGGACCCCAGACCCATTGTGATACAATACAACTTTATTTTTTGTTCTTCTTTTTGTCCATTTCACACACATACAACACACAACACTGAAAACATTTTTGTGAAAATGTTGCTGTGACAGCAGTGTTAAGTGCTCCACCTGTAAGTTTTTAGTCATATATAGTTGGAAAGCTTGTAATTCAATTGATGCAAATCATTTCAAGATCAAGACAATCATAACAGCAGGTACAGCCAACAGCAACAACAAACGAACAAATATAATTGAGATAACTTACCGATGAGGTCATAGTAATTCAAAGATCGACAATACTCAGTGGTCTCGTTGCATTGGCAAAGGTCCAGACAATTCAATCCAGTAATATATTTATTCCAACACGTAATAATAATCCACAGAAATGTGTTTTATCACTTCAAATTAGCTGACAGACTAATCTTCCACATTTTTTCCATTATAGGTCTAGTAAGTATTTAGGTGTAGGCAACACGTTGGTTTCAAAATGACCACAGCCTGACCTTTCAATTGGCACCTCACTTGACCAATTAGCATCCACAGTTGAAAAAGTCTATGTCTAATTATTAAGACTATTTATTGTATATTCATGTCTGTAGATACCTGTGTTGGTTTCTGTAAATGGCATGTGCCAGCCAATTAGGTGAGCAGACACCTTTGTATAAGGAGCAGTCTGTGTGTGGTGAAGTGGGCTTGTTGGGCAGAACTGTGTTTATGAGATATGACTGAGCATAAAAGTTGAGACGGAAACCTCACCTCTCTCCTCATTTGCCTCCTTTGACTGCTCAGTCAGCGTTTTCAAAATAGAACAAAATACTGTGTTGATAGTAACACTAATAGTTCTATGACAGGGGTGTCCAATTTTTTTTCACTGAGGGCCACATGAGGAGAAATATACAAACAGCTGGGCCAGTCACTGGAGGTGAGGTGTGTATTGCCTCACCTAGTTTATTTAAGGGCAAAATCAACCAGCCTACATCACAGCTTCTCATGAATAGGTTTTCTATTATTTTTAGAAAAGAAGGGGTTGGCAGCTCATTCTCAAAACAGCAGCTTCTGATTGCTTCTGGATGGTCCCCCTTGACAGCCATGTCTGGGTGGATAAAAAATACATTTATATATTCAAGCTTATTATGTAAATAAGTTGTTTGGCTTGTTAACAGATCAACTAATATTTGTGTAAAAATGCCATGGATTCTGTGTAATATATTTTGAACTCACCTATAACGAGAACAGTGTTGCGCTTAGTGGGAGCAATGAAGTTGTGCTTTGGCCTGCAGGATGGCTGGCAGGTCGAGAGTCAGTTTGGTGGTTGAGATGTGAAGGATGTCATAGTGATGGTTGTCGGTCATTTTGGTTCTCAATCTGCTTTTATTCACCATCATCAGAGAAAATGTTTGCTCACATATGTGTGTTGAGCTAAACAGACTGATCATTCATTTTGTGTGGCGTCTCAACAGAGCTAACTTGGCTTCTTCCAAGCTCTGGTAGAAGTCAGGCAAGGAGAGAAGCTGATGTCGATTCTTCAGAGATACATCACACTGCATTTCTATGATTTCTAATTGCAGACTCTCTTTCACTTATTCTGCATTTATCAAGAAGGGAGTCACAAATAGCTTGATTTCTTTCTCAATGACAGAAAAATCTTGGGAATGCTGAGAAAATTCTGTCGTGACAGATGTGATCACAGGCACATATTTCCCCTTTTTATGAGACAGGTCATCCTTTGGAAAAGCACATTTGATTTCAGACAGTGTGGGGAAGTGTGCGACATTAAAGGTGCGTAATTGTGTCTCAAAGAGTTGGAGCTTCACACAGAATGCTTTCATGTGCGTGTAAAGCTGCGGTACAAGTTGGTCAATTTTGCCTTGTAGGCTCTTATTCGGAGTGTTTAGGTGACTGCCAACCACAGAGGGTCACTCAGCTGGTGAAGAGGTCAGTCTGTCTCTTTCAGAAACTGGTCGATGTCTGATCTCAGAGAATAAAACCGCCAAAGTACGGAGCCACAACTTCACCAGCGCAATTCTGAATGGCGGAGCTGGTCCCCATATTCAGCATCAACATCAGTTTGCAAGTTTGAAATCCTCTGTGGTAGAGTCCTCCTGCTTGAATTATGTTGCCCGTCTTCACAAAAGAGTTAATCACATCGCTAAACTGAACTGTCTTGGCACAGAGTGCTTCTTGGTGGATGATACAGAGCATTTTAACAGCCTCACCTCCTGCATCTTTGCGGCCAATTAAAAATGTGCTATATACAATAAAAAGCTGACAAAAGCCCCGACATTACATAAATTTTTACATGTACATACACCTTAATGTAGATGTTGATGTGTGGTGCTGGAAACAGTTCGAAACACCTTTGGCTGCTGTTGGGACCGGGATGGAGTCTCACATTTTCCCTTGTATGATCAGGTTTATGAGATTTCCTCTCATGGAAAAGGAAGGTTTGTCTATGAGACAGACTCCAAGTGAAAATGAGAACAGAAGGCAGCTTCACCTCCAAATTTGTTGACAAGCCAAATGATAATGTGATGGAGTAAGAGCGACCAGAGCAAGTGGGATAGAGAGAGAGGGGCTGATCAGATCGAGTGGGAATAGGGAATAGATATGCAAGGTAACTCAATTAAGAGAGGCAATTTCCACCCTCCCCTCTTTCCCTGAAAGAACTAGAGCAAGTGAAGCCACTTAAAATGGATTCAGAGGACAAATGGAACATTTAAAGAGAGGACACAGAAATACAGCAGAACCTACAAGAAACCTGCTCTTTGAATGTCAAAGATTGAAATAGGATTAAGAATTGTTGTAGAATAAAAAGCCTATAACACTTCAGTATGTATAGTGACTACACTCATAAACACACATGAATGCACTGATGAATCATATCAACAGTCATGAAACATTATAGATGTAAATCAGGAAGTGTTTTATGTGTGGGTCCATGCAGTACCATCATTGCATTGTGTTAAATAAAGTGGAGTACATACTGATAATAATGCACACTTTATCATAATACTTCATTGTTGGTGGTAAGTAAAATGGAATGCATTTTTGTGCATTTAAGAGAATGCACGAAGATGCACAAATCATCATGAGGCATTTCATGTCTTCATTAGTCCATCCATCCATCTATCCATCCATCCATCCATCCATCCATCCATCCATCCATCCATCCATCCATTTTCTCCCGCTTCATCCGGGGCCGGGTTGTGGGGGGAGCAGTCTGAGCAGGGACGCCCAAACTTCCCTCTCCCCGGACACTTCCCCTAGCTCTTCCGGGGGGATCCCAAGGTGTTCCCAGGCCAGCCGAGTGACATAGTCACTCCAGCGTGTCCTGGGTCTTCCCCGGGGCCTCCTCCTGGTGGGACATGCCTGGAATACCTCCCTAGGGAGGCGTCCAGAGGGCATCCGATAAAGATGCCCGAGCCACCTCAGCTGACTCCTCTCGATGTGGAGGAGCAAGGACTCTACTCTGAGTTCCTCCCAGGTGACAGAGCTCCTCACCCTATCTCTAAGGGAGCGCCCTGCCACCTTGCGGAGGAAACTCATTTCAGCCGCTTGTATTCGGGACCTCGTTCTTTCGGTCATGACCCAAAGTTCATGACCATAGGTGAGGGTAGGAATGTAGATTGACCGATAAATCGAGAGCTTCGCCTTTCGGCTCAGCTCCTTCTTCACCATGACAGACCAGCACTGCGACTGCATTACTGTAGCCGCTGCACCGATCCGCCTGTCACTCTCACGCTCCATCCTTCCCTCACTCATGAACAGGGTCCCAAGATACTTAAACTCCTCCACTTGAGGCAGGAACTCTCCCTCAATCTGAAGGGAGCAAGCCACCTTTTTCCAGTCGAGAACCATGGCCTCGGACTTGGAGGTGCTGACTCTCATCCCAGCTGCTTCACACTCGGCTGCCAACTGCCCCAGTGCATGCTGAAGGTCCTGGTCTTCATCAGTCACTCATTTTATACTTTAACTTCTTCTCACTCACACATACACACTCATCCCATCCATCTCTTCTCCTTTCTCTGAATTTTCTCCTCTAACGAAAAACAACTATGCAGCAAATTTAAATCTCAGCTACCACGTATGAATGAATTTCTCCAGCTTGCCTCACAGATGGAGCCTTTAAGAAGGTCATTCCATTTATGTTCCAGTCCAATCCAGCCCTGAGTCACACAAATCATTACTTAAATTCATGCGGGATTATTGCAGTATGCCTGTCTGCTCAAACTGGAGTATGTACAGTACATGAGGTTTCAAAAGGAATTTCAAACAATTTAAATCAACAACCACATTGTGCAATCACATACCTGTACAAAGAAAAAAATAATAGCTTCAGTATATTGTAATGCACAGCGATGACCTGTTAGACAGATGAAGACAGTCTATAAACAGTGTTTTCCACCTCAAAGCACCTTTTTTTCAAGTTCAGTATCTTTACAATATTGGCATTTTCACAGCAATGCATTTATTATAATGATAATAATAATATTATAATAATAATAAAAATGAACTTAAATAAAGCACAAAGACTCAGGAAGTCGTTTCAAAAAACTAAAAGCATTCTTATATAAATGATGAATAAGGGCAGAAGGAGGCCTGGAAGAGACAGCCAGGAGAAGAGATGATGGTTTGCTGGGAGAGTGTAGTCCTTGGCTTCAGGATGGGGAGAATGAACTGGCTGGCAGGGAGAGAAGAGAGAATGGTGGCTGAGAATCGGCAGGTAGGTAGAATATTGAGGTTAGCAGGTTGGCAGATGGAGATCTGGAACACAGGAAAACACAACATTAGCACAAGGGAATAATCACAAGGAACAAAAAAGAACACTAGAGTTTAAGGTCTGGCTGAAGTGTGGTTACCACTGTGAGTAACTGAATGATCTGACGAACAGCAGGTGGAAAGCCAGTGTAGATATAACGCCGTAGTTGATAAGATGATTACTTGGAGGTGTGACCACTGCGGGAGTCAAGTAAACTGTAATCACGCCCACAAGTTCAAACAAACCCAGAGACAGACACACATGGACGACACAGAGGCAAGAGAGCAGGAGAAAAAACAGAGACATAAAGGAAAAACACTCAAGTGGTTGCATGGACCAAGTAGGATGCAGGTAGCTTTCCTGGTAATTTCTTTTAATTATCATTGTACACAAGTTAACTGTTGGGATCAGAGAACATGGTAACATCAACATCTAAAATGGCGCCTCGGACGGCTGCCTCGGTGTGTTGGTGCGCTTTGTTTTGTTTTGTGTGTTAAATCTGTTTTTTGCAATGGTACCCAGAGCTCTTTCATCAAAGAAGAGCTCATGAACATCAGGGGAGCAACACCAGAGGATTTATTTCCTAATTTTCTGCTCCCAACATTGGAAATTGGACATCCTGGTCAAAGGTGCGCTCACCTTTGCTCACGTAGCAAAACAACGGAGGAGAGGAAAACAGGCCAGCGCGCTTGTACGCCTTCGCCAGCATGGACTATGCTTCCCTATACTACCCTATACCCTACCAGGAATATTTCTCTCTAACGTGCGTTCACAGCCCAGCAAACTGGAGGAATTGCAACTGCTGTTGGGTAAAAACAGGGACTTTTCTTCATCTGCAGTTTTGTGCTTCATGGAGATATGGCTCTATGGATTAATACCGGATTCTGTGCTGCAGCTGGTTGGCTTCCAACTCTCCCGCGCGGACAGTGACACGGAACTATCCAGCAAAACTAGAGGTGGAGGAATCTGTTTCTACATCAACAGTGGTTGGTGCACGATGTGACAGTGATCCAGCAGCACTGTTCTCCTGGCCTGGAATCTTTCATCATTAACTGTAAGCCTTTTTATTCACCCCGTGAGTTTGCTTCATTCATTCTGGTCGGCGTTTACCAACCGTTGCCGATACTGTGTGTCGAGTGGACCAACCCGGACTCTTTAGTTATTGTCCTTGCCGACGTTAACAAAGGTAACCTCACCCACGAACTCAATGCCCGACCAGAGAGGTGAATATTCTGGATCACTGTTACACCACAGTCAGGGATGCTTATCACGCCATCCCCCGTGCTGCACTCGGCCACTCTGAACACGTCATTGTCCACCTTATTCCTGCGTACAGGCAGAAACTAAAGCTCTGCAAACCTGTAGTGAGGACATCAAGGAAGTAGACCAGTGAGGCTGTGGAGGATCTCCAGGCGTATTTGGACTCTACTGACTGGGATGTGTTCAGCACTGCTACCAACAGTCTGGATGAGTACATGGAGGCTGTGACATCCTACATCAGCTTCTGCGAGGACTACTGTGTTCCATCACGCACCAGGGTGAGTTACAACAATGACAAACCCTGGTTCACAGCCACACTCAGACAGCTAACATTGGCAAAGTAAGAGGCCTTCAGGAGTGGGGACAAGTTCAGCAAGGCAGTGAAAGAGGCTAAACAACTGTACTCTGAGAAGCTCCAACGGCACTTCTCAGCTAACGACTCTGCGTCTGTCTGGAAAGGGCTCAGGCAAATCACCAACTACAAGCCTAAAGCCCCCCACTCCATCAACGATCGACGACTAGCCAACGACGTGAACAAGTTCTACTGCCACTTTGAAAGACAAAGGGACAGTCCAGCAACTATCCCCCACAACACCTCCAGCTCCAGTCACCTCCACCAATGCCAAAAGTCCCCCCCCCCCCACCCACCTCAGTGACGACTCTTTCCATCCATGAGAGGGACATCAACAAACTCTTCAGGAGACAGAGCCCCCGAAAAGCAGCTGGACCAGATTCTCCCCATCCGCTTTGAAGCACTGTGCTGATCAGCTGTCTCCAGTGTTCACAGACATTTTTAACACCTCACTGGAGACATGTCACTTGCCAGCCTGCTTCAGAACTTCAACCATCATCCCAGTTCCCAATAAGCAAAGGACCACAGGACTTAACAACTTTAGACCTGTCGTCCTGACCTCTGTGGTCATGAAGTCCTTTGAGCACCTTGTGCTCTCACACCTCAAGGACATCACCGACCCTCTCCTGGACCCCTTGCAGTTTGCCTACAGAGCCAACAGGTCTGTAGACAACACAGTGAACTTGGCCCTCCACTTCATCCTCCAGCACTGATGGCGACAAGTCTGCCTACAGGTGGGAGGTTGACCATCTGGTGAACTGGTGCAATCAGAACAACCTAGAGCTCAACGCTCTAAAGACAGTAGAGATGGTTGTGGACTACAGGAAAAACTCAGCCTCACCAGCGCCCATCAAACTCTGTGACTCCACTCTTGACACTGTGGAGTCTTTCCGTTTTTTGGGAACTATCATCTCCCAGGACCTCAAGTGGGAGTCTAACATCAGCTCCCTCATTAAGAAAGCACAGCAGAGGATGTACTTCCTAAATTCAATCTGCCAAAGACAATGATGGTGCACTTCTACACAGCCATCATTGAGTTCATCCTCACCTCCTCCATCACCATCTGGTACACTGCTGCCACTGCCAAGGACAAGGGCAGACTGCAGCATGTCATCTGCAGAGACGGTGATCGACCGCAATCTCCCGTCTCTTCAGGACCTGTACGCCTCCAGGACCCTGAGGTGTGCAGGAAAGATTGTGGCTGATCCCTCTCACCCTGGACTTCAGCATCCAAAAGATCCTCAGCTGACAAGGTTCGACTCATGGCTTTTTTTGGCCTTCTCCATCTCCCTTGGCACATCTGATCCTAAACTAAAGATAACTAAAGAAAACAACAAGAGCTAAATAATAATGAGTGCAATAGAGAGTGAATAGATAAACAGAATGTAAACAGCAGAATAAATAAATAGTGCAAAACAGAATAACCAGTATATAAACAGTGTAAACCGTGTAGTGCAAAAACAGAATAACCTGTATGTAAACTGTGGAAACAAAAACAGAATAAAACAGTGAAGCAAATGAAGCAAATGAAGCAAAACCAGAATAACCAGAAAAAGAGAACAACCAGTATGTAAACTGTGGAAACAGAAACATTATAGCAGCTGGGGGGGTTATTGCACAAATAAGAGGTGATTAAAAAACCATCCCTCCATAATTATATTGCACAGAAATATTGTCTATAACAGTAATATTGTCCATAATGAAAAAGTGCACTGAGAAATATTTGTCCATCAGAAAGATATTCCGATATTGTCCGTGGGGTCGGTGTGTGTGTGTGTGTGTGTGTGGGGGGGGGGGGGGTTATTTGGCATTTAGCAGTCTGATGGCCAGGGGGACGTAACTGTTTCTGAGTCTGGCTGTTCTGCAGCGGATGCTGCGGAACCTTCTGCCAGACGCTAGGCGGGAGAACAGTCCATGCTGGGGGTGGGTGGGGTCAGAGAGGATCCGGTGGGCTCTGGATAGGCAGCGGCTATCTGCTATATCCTGGATGGTGGGGAGCAGGGTCCCTATGATCTTCTCCACTGTCCTCACCACTCTCTGCAGAGACTTCCAGTCTGAGGCCCTGCAGCTCCCAGACCAGATGGAGATGCAGCTGGTCAGCAGGCTCTCGATGGTCCCTCTGTAGAAGGTAGTCAGGATGGGAGGGGGGAGGGAGGCTCTTCTCATCCGCCGCAGGAAGTGCAGGCGCTGCTGTGCCTTCTTCGCCAGGGAGGAGGTGTGGAGTGACCAGCTGAGGTTGTCGGTGATATGTACCCCCAGGTACTTGGTTGTGCTCACGACTTCCACGGCTGTGTCATTGATGCGGAGGGGTGTGTGGCTGGGTCTGGATCTCCTGAAGTCCACGATGATCTCCTTAGTTTTGTCGACATTCAGAGCCAGGTTGTTCACCTTACACCAGTCCACAAGATGTTGCACTTCCTCCCTGTAAGCCAGTTCATTGATGTCCTGAATGAGGCCCACAACTGTTGTGTCGTCCGCGTACTTCAGGATGTGGTTGCTGCTGTACCTGGGGCAACAGTCGTGGGTCATCAGGGTGAACAGCAGAGGGCTCAGAACACATCCCTGGGGGGAGCCGGTGTTCAGGGAGATGACACTGGATGTGTTGTTACCCACTCGGGTAACAACACAGACTGACTGGGTTCTGTTGGTGAGGACGTCCAGCAGCCAGTTGCACAGGGAGGTTTTGAAACCCAGGGGCTCCAATTTGCATACCAGGTCCTGGGGGATGATCGTATTGAATGCTGAGCTGAAGTCCAGGAACAGCATCCGTACGTGGGTGTTCTCCAGGTGCTCCAGGCTCAGGTGAAGAGCAGTGGAGATGGCATCCTCAGTGGAGCGGTTTGGCTGGTATGCGAACTGGAACGGGTCGAATGATGGGGGGAGTATGAAGATGATGTGGTCCTTAACCACCCGCTCGAAGCACTTCATGATGGTGGATGTGAGTGCTACGGGGCAAAAGTCATTTAGGCATGTGATGGCTGGTTTCTTGGCCACTGGAATTATTGTGGCTGACTTGAAGCACGGGGGGACGATAGCCTGGTTCAGTGAGGTGTTGAAAATGTCTGTGAGCAAGTGGGCCAGCTGGTCTGCACATTCCTTGATCAGCCGTCCTGGAATGTTGTCAGGGCCTGCAGCTTTCTGTGCATTGACCTTCCTCAGGGCTCTCCGCACTGCAGTGGTGTCGAGTCTGAGTGCCTGTTCATCGGGGTGGGGGGTAGCTTTCCTCGCAGGGTTGTTGTTCAGAGCTTCAAACCTTCCGAAGAATTTTTTTAGCTCATCGAGGAAGCCAGTGTCATCCTGACAGGGTGTGGGTGTGGCTGTAGTCAGTGACAGTCTGAATGCCCTGCCAAAGTTGTCTGGTGTTGCTGGGGTCCTGGAAGAAGCCTTGGACCTTCTGACTGTGGGCACGCTTTGCTATTCTGATGGCACGGTTCAGATTTGCCCTCGCTGATCTGCTCTGTTGATTGTCTGTTGCAGCCTCTCTGAACATGCTCCATTCGGTGCGCTCAAAACAGTCTTGCAGTGCAGACATGGCTCCCTCAGGCCACACTCTCACCTTCTTCAAAGCAGGCTTTTCTCTGGTGAGCAAGGGCTGATATGCAGGAATTAGCATAACAGAGAGGTGGTCTGAGGAGCCAAGGTGGGGGCGGGGGGCTGCTCTGAATGCCTTCTTGATGTTTGTGTAAACCAAGTCCAGTGTATTCTCCCCTCTAGTAGCAAAATCCACATGCTGGTAAAAGTTCAGAAGCACAGCTTCATGTTGGCCTGGTTGAAGTCCCCAGCAACAATAAAAACGCTGTCCGGGTGTGTGGATTGCATGTCACTGATGGCACGGTAGAGAACACTCAGGGCTTGTTTACAGTTAGTGCTGGGTGGAATGTAAACAGCAACAATGGTGACGCTGGTGAATTCCTGGGGCAGGTAGAAGGGTCTGCATCTCACAATCATAAACTCTATGTCCACACAGCAATGACTGGAGACCAGAGTAGCGTTGTTACACCAGTTGTTGTTAATGTAGATGCAAACACCGCCCCCCCGGGTTTTACCTGTGAGAGCATGGCTCCTGTCGGACCTGAATGTTGTTAGCCCGTCCAGGCTAATGGCGGTGTCCGGGACAGAAGAGTTGAGCCACGTCTCAGTGAGAATGAGGATGCAGCAGTTTCTTGTCTCCCGTTTGGTGTTTAAGTCCAGCTTCAGATAGTCCAGTTTGTTTTCCAGGGAGCGTACATTGGTGAGCAGGACTGATGGAAGCGGCGGTCGGAGCGGGTTAGCTTTTAACTTAGCTGTGAGTCCACCGCGACAGCTGCGCTTCTGCTTCCTCTCGCACCGCCTCCGATGTCTCCGGGGGCGGCCTCCGCTGGGGGGAGACTCCACCGCTCTGTAGGTCGCTGGATCTGACCGGCGTAGCAGACCAAGGTTGTGTAGAGTGGTCCGCGTCTCAGGGCTTACGAGATCTAAGTTGCTGACTTTACTCAGACTAATGATAACCTGCCGGTCATATACTATTTTTGTGCCATTTCGCCGATCTTTCGATGCTAAAAGCACTGGTCTAGATGGTGAAAGTACCGATAAAGTGGCTGTGTTGCCGGGAGCCGCAGCAGCCGCAGCCGGACAGGGCGCCGCCATCTTAAAGAGAGTCTTGAGTCATGATTGTGTTTACCGTGGAATCCCTTTTGACCTCTACATCGTCAGCTGCAATTGTGGCCTCCGTGATGTCTGAAGGCCAATCCTCTTCTAGGTCAAAGTGAAACCTTGGACCTTCAATCCAACTTCCTCCATTTAACAGATCCTCAACTTTCATCCCTCGAGAGGCATAATCCACAGGGTTGTCTTTTGTATTACAGTTTTTTACAGTTCTTAACACACATTTCTCAAAACACTCAAAACGGATTCCTTCAAATTGTACGCACAAACCTGAAAACCTCACACACAAAATGCTAAACCTGACACTCCCTTTTCAAGATGACTCTTTGCCATCAAATCTCTTAACTGTTGACAAAATGGAACTCGTGTTCTCATTTGGTACACACAGCCACATTCTCGAATGACACACACATACGAGTCAATTGATACACACAGCTCAGCAATTGCTGCACACTACCAAGCATTCACAGCACACTGAAGTGCAAAATTGAAAACCCAATTATAGAAATGCAACACCCAATGTGAATGGCAATGACTCATGAGAATTACCCATTTTTCCTTTTGGAAAATGTCTGTGTAGGCCCACTTCTTCAAACATAAAATATCACACAAGTATGCAGCAAATCATTGTTTTATTTACAGTGTTTCAGTGCTCTGCCCTGCGATCGGCTGGCGACCGGTCCAGGGTGTACCCCGCCTCTCGCCCGTTGACAGCCGAGATAGCCTCCGCCCCCCCCCCCCCCCCCCCCCGCGACCCCGAAAGGGATAAGCGGCACAGAAAATGGATGGATGGATGGATGTTTCAGTGCACAAGAAAATGTCCGTTTAAAAAAAAAAAAAAAAAAAGTCAAAAGGTTACACTTTTGCCTCAAACATGCCCACCCCCCTCCTCCCCTTTCACAGGAGGAATTAGACAACATCAAGTCTCCTGTTTCTATCTGGCCAGAGGGCCTCATCCACGTCACAGATGGTCTCTCAAGGCACCTCTGGAAAAATCGTCTTGAGTGCCTCATGAAGCCTTGACAGGCCTCAGCAGAGACGTCACCAAAGGCCTCCTCCATGGCCTGCAGCAGTGGGACCTGGCCCTGGGGGTTTCTTTCATAAACCTTTAACCTCCAAGCGGAAAAGAATTCCTCAATGGGGTTTAGGAAAGGGGAATAAGGGGGGAGGTAAAGTACAGAAAATCCTCTCTAATGCTCAGACCATGATTCAGAACATGGTCAACAATAGTGGCCCGGATCTGATTGGAAATTATTGCTCTCCTCCTCCTTTCTCCTCCTCCTCCTTCTTCTTGTCCTCCTTGTCCCACTCTTCCTCCTCCTTGTCCTCCTCTTCCTCCTCCTTGTCCCACTCTTCCTCCTCCTTGTCCTCCTTGTCCCACTCTTCCTCTTCCTTGTCCTCCTCCTCCTCGTCCTCCTCCTCTTCCTCCTCTCACTCTTACCCCTCTCATTCTCTGGTTGTTGTTCTCCATTGTTCAATGCTCACCAAACAAAGCAGAGGCTCAAGGCCCTTTTATGCTGCAGTTCTCCTGATTGCAAATTGCTCACCTGACCTGGGTGTTCAGAGCTTTGCATGACTGTGTGTTGTGGGTTGATGCTTTGAGATTTCATTTGGGGTGTGTGTGCAACAACTGACCATTGTGTGTACAGCTTTGACAACAAGGTGATGTGTAATTGACATCAGAGTGTAAAGAAGGAAAGTCAGAGTCTAATGCAGATAAGTGAGTGTTTAGATGTGGCAAATTGGGCCGAGCAATTGGTACTTGAAGTGAGGGTTTTGCAAACTGTGCCAAATTATCGATTGTTGTGTGTTAAGAACCATGAAAACCGTGAAAAACTGTAAGGTGTCTGGAAAAATGGAAAAATGGCTCAAGAAAAATGATCAATATCACAAGGCTTATGTGGCTTTTATGGAGGACATAATAACAAGAGATGAAGCTGAAAGCGTCCCAGAGTCAGAGTTAACCAGTCAGACCACATGGTATATCCCTCACCATAGGGTTTACCATGCCCAAAAACCAGGAAAGATTCACGTGGTATTTGATTGTTCAGCTAAGTTTCAGGATACATCACTTAATGAGCATCTACTCACCGGGCCAGACCTTACAAATACTCTTGTAGGTGTCTTGTGTCGCTTCCGCAAAGGACAAGTAGCCATCATGTGTGACGTGGAGTGGATGTTCCATCAATTTCATGTCACGCCAAGGGACCAAGAATTCCTCCTATTTCTTTGGTGGGAAAGAGGCAATATGGAAGCTCCACCATCAATGTTCTGCATGAAGGTTCACGTGTTCGGTGCTGCATCGTCACCTGGATGTGCGAACTTTGGGCTCAAACACCTGGCTGCAGAAGGAGAAGGCAAGTTTAATGAAGCTACAGTGAGGTTTATACAGCACAACTTTTATGTTGGCGATGGAGTTTGGACAGTGAAGCAGAAACTATCCAGCTTGTCAGAGAGGCAAGAGACCTCTGCAACACTGGTAAGCTCCACCTACACAAATTCATTACCAACAACAAGAAGGTTCAATCCCAAAGCAAGAATATGCTGAAGGGGCAGCAGACCTTAACATGGCCTTGGTAGAACACGAGATGGAACGGCCTCTTGGGGTCCAATGGTACATTAGCTCAGATAAGTTCCAGTTCAGAGTGAGGGTAAAAGAACATCCCTTTACCAGAAGGGGAGTACTGTCAACAGTAGCCTCAATTTTTGATCCTCTTGGATTTGTGGTGCCTCTCATTTTGAAAGGTAAACAGATGCTACAAAGGATGTGTCAAGACAAGGTAGGATGGGACGAGCCACTTCCTGACAACCTCAATCTCTCTTCAGTGGAGATACCACAGCACTACATACCATACACTTTTCCGATGCTAGTGTTTCTGGCTATGGAATGTGTTCTTACCTCAGGACTGTTTTGAAGTCTGGTGAAGTCCATTGCAATTCAATTCAATTCAATTCAATTCAATTCAATTCAATTCAATTCAATTCAATTTATTTGTATAGCGCCAAATCACAACAGAAGTTGTCTCAGGAAACTTTCCATATAGAGCTGGTACAGACCAAGCTCTTTTATCTACAAAGAAACCAACAATTTGCACACTTGTTATGGGGAAAGGCAAGGGTTGCGCCGACGAAGGCGACAACAATCCCAAGGCTGCAACTCTCAGCTGCGGTCATGGCCACAAGGACAAGTGTTCTGCTAAGGAGAAAAATGGAGATAGAAGATCTACAGGAAAATTTTTGGACCGATTCCAAGGATGTCCTTGGTTACATTAAGAATGATGAAAAATGATTTCATGTATTTGTAGCCAACCGGATCCAGCAGATCAAATCAAGCACAGAACCAAGTCAGTGGCAACATGTTGCCTCAGGAGATAACCTGGTTGACCATGCCTCTCGTGGACCCACCACAAAGGAGCTTGTAGAGTCTAATTGGTTCACAGGACCTAGTTTATTGTGGCACAGGGATCTTCCAAAGAAAGGAGAGATTAAGGTGGGAGAACTCAATGAGGATGACCCAAAAATTAAAAGAGCACAGGTTCACACAACAAAGGCAAAAGAGGAGAGGTCTCTATCAGACCAGCTTCAGATGTTTTCAGATTGGAAGAGAGCCATAAGGGCCATAGCAAGACTGAAACGTCTTGCAAAGAAAACAAAAGGTCTTAAAAAAAAAGATCTAATGAAGCTACGACACTTGAAGAAAGAAAGGATGCTGAATAGTTCATAGTCTGTGTAGTTCAAGAAGCAGAATTCAGTGATGAAATCAAGTCTCTTACACAAAAGAAAGAGATACAAAAAGTCAAGTCAACCGAGCTGCACAAGTTGAACCCACTCATGGCTAGCCAAGACATCCTGAGGGTGGGAGGAAGATTGACACAAGCAACACTCCACCCCCATGTCAAACACCCAGCTATCCTGCCCAAAGGTCATCATGTGTCACGATTGCTGATAAAGTACTACCATGAGAAGGTGAAACATCAGGGTCGTGGAATGACCATCAATGAACTACGCTCAGGTGGGATTTGGATCCTGGGGTGTAGTAGTGAGGTGTCGTCGTTCATCTTCAAGTGCATTAAATGCAGAAAACTCAGAAAGTGTAATCAATTTATTTTATTTCAATTCAATTTTATTTATTTGTATAGCACCAAATCACAACAGAAGTTGTCTCAGAACAGTTTCCATATAGAGCTAGTACAGACCAAGCTCTTTTATCTACAAAGAAACCAACAATTCCCCCATGAGCAAGCACTTGGCGACAGTGGCGAGGAAAAACTTCCTTTTAACAGGCAGAAACCTCGAGCAGAACCAGACTCTGGGTGGGCGGCCATCTGCCTCGACCGGTTGGGTGAGAGAGGAAGAGCAAGAGAGGGAGAGTGAGACAGACAGACAGACAGACAGACAGACAGACAGACAGACAGACAGACAGACAGACAGGAATGCAGTCAGAGAGAGAGAGAGAGAGACAGAGAAACAGAGAGACAGACATGCAATCACAGTAACAGTGACAGTGGATGTAATAATAGCAGTAGCAGTTGCAGTGGATGCCAGGCAGGGCCAAGGCAGGAGACGCAGCTGCAATCCACAATCCAGATTCAGCCACTGTCCATGGGAACCTGCAAGACGACAAAGCACAGAGACTCCGGGGAAGGAGCTAAGTTAGTAACACGCCGTGGTAGGACATGAGAGCGTGCAGATGGAGAGGGACAGAAGGACAGAGGAGCTCGGTGTATCTTTGGATGTCCCCTGACAGTCTAATCCTATAGCAGCATAACTAGGGGCTGGTCCAGGACAAGCCTGAGCCAGCCCTAACTATAAGCTTTATCAAAAAGGAAAGTTTTAAGCCTACTCTTAAATGTAGAGACAGTGTCTGCCTCCCGGACAAAGACTGGAAGATGGTTCCACAGGAGAGGAGCTTGATAGCTAAATGCTCTGACTCCTGTTCTGCTTTTTGAGACTTTAGGAACCATAAGTAGACCTGCATTCTGGGAATGCAGTGTTCGAGTAGGGCAATAAGGTACTATGAGCTCTTTAAGATAAGAAGGTGCCTGGCCATTTATGGCTTTGTAAGTAAGGAGGAGAATTTTAAACTGTATTCTAAACTTTACAGGGAGCCAGTGCAAAGTGGCGAGTATTGGAGAAATATGATCTCGCTTCCTGGTTTTTGTCAGAACATGTGCTGCAGCGTTCTGGAGCAACTGGAGAATATTCAGCAACGAATTTGGGCAGCCTGATAGTAAGGAATTGCAATAATCCAGTCTGGAAGTTACGAATGCATGGACTAGCTTTTCTGCATCATTTTGAGACAAAATATGCCTGATTTTTGCGATATTACGTAGGTGAAAAAAGGCAGTCCTTGAAATTTGTTTTACATGGGAGTGAAAGGACATGTCTTGGTCAAAGATGACTCCCAGATTCTTTACAGTGGTGCTGGAGGCCAGCGTAATGCCATCCATAGCTGCTATGTCATCAGAAAGTGACTTTCTAAGATGTTTAGGGCCTACTACTATAACTTCAGTTTTGTCCGAGTTTAGCATCAGAAAATTGCAGGTCATCCAGGTCTTTATGTCATGAAGACATGCTTGTAGTTAGCTGACTGGTTTCTTCCGGCTTCATTGATAAATATAGCTGGGTATCATCTGCATAGCAATGAAAATTTATTGAGTGCTTCCTGATAATCTTACCTAAAGGAAGCATATATAAGGTGAATAGAATTGGTCCAAGCACAGAACCCTGCAGAACTCCATAGCTGACTTTAGTGAGTTATATAATGAACTACATATTTAATTACAGATAATTACTGTCATTTTACATAAAATTGTACGTATTTTTTCTGAAAAAAAAAAGAAATGAATGTAATTTGTCGTCATTGTCAAAATACTTAAAATAACAGGCACATTGTTAATTTACAGATATTTTTATACTATTTTTACGAAACAATAAACTACCGTCATTTACCAGAAAATTATTTTTCTTACAGTGTATGCAAAACAACTGATGTTGTAAATTATTTTAAGTTAAATCAACTTGGAATTTAGTGTGTTATACTTAAAATAGCTATTCTAACCCCTTCAACTATTTAAGTTAAATGCACCCAAGTTTTCATCACACATTGCTTACATTTTTTTGGGCAACCAGTTTCCCCAAATTTTTAAAGTAAATTGAAATTATTGTCTTAAAGTGTACACTCTGTTGGGCTGTTGAGGTCCTCCCCATGAGGCTCAGAAAACACATCCCAGTCTGTTGTCTCAAAGAAGTCCTGCAGTGACTCATTAGCCTCCTGAGTCCACCTCACTGTTCTCGTGGATACAGACTGCCTCTGGACAATAGGGACATACTGAGGTGTTAACAACACCAGGTATGATAGCCAGGTATGATTGCGAATAGAATTTTCATATTTTTGTCTCTGTTCAGTCTGTCAAAGCCCACACTCTTTGTGACCTTGTAAATAGTCTCAGTTCCAAAGTTTTGACTATTATTGACTCCATCGCCCCGATTAAGACCAAAGTTTTGTCAGGAAGGAAAAAGGCATCTTGAGAATCACCACATTGGTTAAAGTCCAGAAAAGAGTCTGCAGACAGGCAGAGCGCAGGTGGCGAAAAACCAAACTCCAGGTTCATTATGACATTTACAAAAACAGTCTTCACACCTACAACCATGAACTAGAGAAGGCAAGACAAGCATTCTTCTCAGAGATTATCAACAGAAACTGTAATAATGCCCGCACTTTGTTTTCTGTTGTGGATAGACTGACAAACCCCACAGCATCAGTCCCTCCTGAGCTGCTATCCAACAAATCATGCAATGATTTTGCAGCCTTTTTTACAGATAAAATTTCAAGGATAAGACAAGCAGTGTGCAGCTCCAGCTCAGGCAAAATGATAAGTCCATCTGTGCCCTCTTGTTCTCCAGTTAATCTAGCACATTTCAACCTTCTAGACAGGGGCGGCGCCAGAGAAATTTGATTGCAGGTGCTGTGGGTGTGCTCCTAGAAATACAGTATGTGCACAAGCACACACATAAACATAAACAAATAATGTTTAAAACCATTGTGCCATGAGAGACAAAAACATCAAAATGCAAACACAATAGATAACATACTTGCAAAGAGCATATCAAAACAGCAACCCATCACCATGGGAAATTAAAAAAACACTTCCCATCTGACATACAGTATCACAGGAGGACTATGCGATGGTTGTTATGGCTGAGGGCGAATGCATCGATGATCTTGTCAATGTTCAGGGCTCGTGCCCTTTTTATGGTATATTGAATTGAATTGAATTGAATTGAATTGAATTGAATTGAATATTGATAGCCAAAAGTCCAAGGTTACTGCTATGAGCATCTCTGCTAGGTTTACAAACAGCGAAGACAGGAGAAAGATCGTTCACAGGAAGAAGATGTAATGTCAGGGATATACAGAGGAGTTTGTACAAGTCCATAAACGCGTCCTTGTATGGTGCCATGAGTGTTCAAAGTTCCAAGGTTGTGTTAACAGATGTCGGGCTTGACGCAACTCTCATTTAAGTTATCCTCAGTGATGCCATAATTCTGTGCCATAGTCAATAAGCACCTCTGATCTAGAAAAAGATCTGTGCTTTGGGTTTAGAGCTGAGACCCCTGACAGCACATGATAAAAAAGCACATGAGATAAAATGTCATAAAAGTATACTTTGTTTAATGATTTTTATTGGATTTCATGGGGGTGTTATTGGGGTGCTATGTTACCACTAGGGGGAGCTGAAGCACCGGCAAGCCCCTCCTTGGCACCACCTATGCTTCTAGATCATACAAGGCTGACAGAAACTGTATCACAGTTAAAATCCACAAAATGGTGCCTTGATACTCTGCCAATAAACTTTTTTAAAAATGTTTTTAATTGCATAGCTCCAGATGTGTTGCAGATAATAAATAATTCTCTTCAATCTGGTCAGTTTCCCCAGGCCTTGAAAACTGCAGTAATAAAACCTCTCCTAAAAAAAGACTAATCTGGATGCTTCAGTGATAAGTAACTACAGGCCAATATCAAATCTTCCCTTTCTAGGAAAAATTGTTGAAAGGGTTGTTTTTCAACAAACGCATGCTTTCATGATGCAGAACAATCTTTTTAATGCATTTCAGTCTGGATTTCGTCAACACCACAGCACTGAGACTGTACTTATCAAAGTTTTAAATGACATACATCTGAATAATGATGCTTCCAAAACCTCAGTCTTAGTATTATTAGATCTCACTGCTGCCTTTGATACAGTTGATCATGACATACTTGACAGACTGGAAAAGTGGGTGGGACTTACTGGCACTGTACTACACTGGTTCAAATCCTATTTACAAGATAGAGACTACTTTGTGTCAATTCGTGAGCATGTGTCTGAACGAAAAAAGATGATGTGTGGGGTGCCACAAGGGTCCATTCTCGGACCACTTCTTTTCAATATCTACATGTTGCCCCTAACTCAGGTTATGGAGCGTCATAATATTTCTTATCATACTTACGCAGATGATACACAATTTTATATTTCTGTGTCGTCACATGACTGCAGTCCCTTTTCACTGAGTGAGCGTATTCATCAAATCAATGAGTGGATGTACCAGAATTTTCTTCAGCTTAATGCAGATTAGACAGAAGTGATTGTATTTGGCCCCAAAAATGAAAGGTCAAAGATCAGTGCTCACCTTAACTCCATGTCACTGACAACAACAGATAAAGCCAGAAATCATGGCGTAATTATTTATTCTGACCTGAATTTTAACAACCATTTAAAGCTGATTTCCAAATCAGCCTACTACCACCTGAAAAATATAACCAGAATTAAGTAATGTCTGTCCAAAGAAGACATGGAAAAACTTGTTCATGCATTCATTTTCAGTAGGTTTGACTATTGCAATGGAGTCTTTACTGGCCTAAACAAAAAATCAATTAGGCAACTACAGCTGATTCAAAATGCTGCTGCACGAGTCCTTACAAATACCAGAAAAATGGACCATAACACACCAGTCCTCAGATCACTACATTGGCTTCCTGTGAGTCAAAGAATAGACTTTAAAATCTTACTGTTGGTCTACAAAGCATTAAATGGTCTAGGATCAAAATATATCCTAGATTTATTAACTCCTTATGAAGTATCCAGACCTCTCAGGTCATCAGGGACAGGTGTGTTCCCAGAATGATAACCAAACAAAGTGAAGCAGCTTTCAGTTATTATGCTCCTCACCTGTGGAACTTTCTCCCTGCACACCTGAGGTCTGCACCAACTGTCAACTCATTTAAATCAGGGTTGAAAACATTATTAATTGCTACAGCTTTTACTTATAGTAAATATATTTGCTCAATGATTTTAATCATTGTAGATACTAAGTTATTGTCTTTTAGTGGCTTCTGTATTTAATTTTCCTTTAATTGTATTTTATTTTTCTGTTCTCTTCTAATCTCTCTCTTTCTTTCTTTGAAATGTATGATTTTAAGGTTTTTTTATGCTTCTGTAAAGCACTTTGAATTGTCTAGTGTATGAATTGTGCTATACAAATAAATTTGCCTTGCCTTGCCTTGTGCAAGCTCATAAATTGGTTAAATCCTCTTGTGCCTAAAATAAAATATATTAAGGCTCATGTTCACTGCCAAGGATGGATTAGCATCCAGGCTGTGTGTGGCAATTAATTTACTATTAAAAAATAAATACATAAATAAATTCAAAACAGCAAGTAAAACTACTAAATAAAATCAATGACATGAAAAAGTTAAAGGCCTAGCCTTCACAACGCAGCATAATCGAGATAAAAAGAACACTTATTAATTCTAGGTGTAATTCCAGATGATATCTCCAATTACAGTTATTATCACAATTATTATCACATGCTAATGCCAGGTTGATATGGGTTCTAAATGTGAGAACTGAATTGCTCACATCACAGATTGTGTCTGAGAAGATCTTGTCTGTAGTTGAAACTCTCTGAAAATTGCAAAGTTAAAGTTTATGATGTGCGGCAGGCTGGTTCCACCGCTCTGATTCTGCTGACGTCCATCTGCATCCATGTTGCTTCTTCTCCATCTTTCTACTCTTCTCTCTCCATCTGTCCACTCCTGTCTGTCTGCCTCTCTTCCACTGTCTGTCTTCTCAGCCCTCCCTCGCTCTCTTTGTTGCTGTGTGGAGGCTAGTGTTGGCTTCACACTGTCTACTTCTTGCCAGCTGACTGACTGATTGAAGCACCCGCTGCTTGAATGATGCCACAATGACAGCGGCATTCTGGACATTGTGTGTGCATCTGTGTGTGTCTGAATGCATGGAGGTTTTTGCAAATGCAAAAATGTGGCATAGCATATGTGGCTGGAGCAGCAGATGAGTCTTTGACAGTGGCTGCTGTTTTCATTGAAAAACAGACTCTGTGTTGGTTTTAATAAAAATTAAAACACATGGATGAGGTGTCACATGCGGTCTGTGAAATGAAATTGAGAGTGGGACTACATGAGCGAAGGTTACAGGTGAAATCTGGGGAAGTAGACAAGCTTTTATAGCTTTGACATTGCTGTTAGTCTGTGACACTGCGTTTCAGCTCACAGCATCAGTTCAATAAAGACATGTTCCACCTCTTTAAAAAGCTTTCACTGTAGTATTTGTTTACCTGGATCAATTCGTGGAGTGTCATGGAGTGTGATTTGTGGGGTGGAGTACTGGCCCTGGTATCTGTTCAAACTTTCAGACTTGGAAGAAGAGCATGAGGCCACACCCCGTTTTGTTTTCTAGGGTGGTGTTCAGCCTGGATACAGGTCGGTCAAGTCTTAAGTCAAAAACAGTTCCAAAGTCATCAACTACTGTTTATGACTTTGAACTTGTTGTTGACTTGAGACCCAAATTCTATTGCTATATATTGATTTATATATTTTAAAATACATTGCTGTGCAAAAATAAAGCTGTATTACATTATTGCATGTATGTTTATTCAAACAAAGTATTTTTTTTATTGGTTAGATGAGCTCCAAGCTCCAAATTACATTTTGCAAAACAGATTTTGCATGACAAACATTATATTTAACATTAGCCATATGGATGGACCATATATGGTTATGTACTGTATAAAAAATGGCAGCAGCAAATACAGTTTTTTTCTTTGAGTCCACTTTTTATTCCCCCACATCACATTTCATCCTCAACATACATTTCAGTCCTCCACATAGGAAAGTGGAGGTATACATGCATTATAGTTGGCATAATGTGGCAGAACAACTATTTCCTGTTGAATTTCATTACATCAAAAACCTGTTTCCTGCCCTGTAACACGCTTTTCAATCCAACTACATTTTTTAAATTTAGCAATGAACTGTGTGATTTGTCATACTGTCTTCCAACAGCAAAACATTTACTGATATTAAGTCTCTTTACCACAGTGTAATAATACACAGTGATTATGTGTCCATTTTCCAACTAAACAGTGATGCCGCAGTTAAGCAGCGCGCCAGATCAATACTTCAATAATACAAATCCGGTTCCGGGGATACTGAGAGTCTAGAACAGAAGTAAACAAACCAAGTCTGTGCGTGCCTCAGCGGTCTGAGGAGAAAATGAAGTTTGCACTGGTGAGCTGGTTAAAAGGGAAGGATAAAGATGCTGTCAGTATAGTCCCTGTAAATTGGATCGTAGACTTCGATCCTGAAGATTCTAACAAGGAGTATCTTATAGAGTGCCACAGTGACAAGAGGACTTCAAATGGGTGGTTGGTTGAACCAGCACATTTGCAGTTGGCAGGCAAGTACAGTTATTATTATTATTATTATTATTATTTTTACTTTTCACTTTGTTAGTAATGAAACATTAATCATGATAGCAATTATCCTGTTGAGGTGTTTGCATCATTGGCCAAGTAACGTTTGCTGTAGGCTATTAGCTTTGGGACAGTGACAAGCTAGCTAACGTCAGCTTTAGCTAGCTAGACAGATACTTTATTTGTCCCCATGAGGGGAAATTGGGGTGTCCAGTAGCACATATGAACAGATAAAACAGATTAAAAAAACACACATTCCCAATAAAATAGTAAATAAGATGATAAATTAATGAATTACTGATGTGCACTGAAAACAACAACAAAAAAAACAAACAAAAAAACAAACAAAAAAACTACTACACACTCATAGCTGCAAGATGGTCTGAATTGGAGGTTCTTTCCTAAGAAGAACCTAACCTCAGCCCAGTGGACACTTCAGAGGCACTTGTGGAGGAGATCAGGGAACTTAGGGAAGAGAATTAAAGACTACGGGACCAGCTGAGTGGAGGATCTCCTGCAGGCAGTAAAGATCTTGAGGCCCAAGTCAAGACTTTAAAAATGGAGAACACCAGGCTGCGCAACACAGCAGTTAAAGGTAACTATCTCTTTTAGATTAAAATGGGGATTCTTTTAGATTGTATAATCTGTGTCTACATTTTAGGGTAAATATACAGATGTAGTATATACAGATGTAGTATAGGGTTTCCTGTAGGAAAAAAAAAGCCTTGGGCTAAACACTGGAGCACAGTTTAATCAACTCCCCAATGAGGCTAATTTGGTCTAGCAGAAAACCTGTAATGCCTTCAGAACCCCTCACAACACATTTTGCTACACTTTGAGACACCAAAAAATGAGCAGATGTACTTTCTTCTTCTTCTTCTTTTTTTTTTTTTGTTAACACAATTTACAACTTGTTTGGAGTCCTGTTGTAGTAAATTCGGTGGGCCATATTTTCCAGAAAATCCATCACTCTTAGTGGCTGTGAAGACCCTCATATCCGTTAAGATCACAAGCTCAAGCTTGTCAAGCTATGAAGGTGAAGCTGAATATGAGGCCAGTGTTGCTGTACCACCTCATCAACCCACAACTCCCAAATCAACATCTGTAAGTACATTTTTGTAATGATCAATTGAAAACATAGAGCATTCTATCACTGGTGATTTTCTTAGTTTTTATTCCTGTTTGCCTTTCCTTTTTACAATTAATTAGGTGCAACTAGGGGATGATGACACCAGAGTCTCTGCCCATTATTGGGAGACTGCCAAAGCCCAACTGACAGCAAAGGGAATGGCCCGCACCCTCCTGCTGGGCCTGTTCAGCGTTGACATCCTACTGAAGTCCAACCCGACAGGAGGGGTCAACAAGGTCGATCCAACTGCAGAGAGACATCAGCCTCTTGACCCCAAGAAGCTTAAAGCTTTATTCCGTAAGACTTTTAGATTTTTAATGGATTAATGTATTTTGCAGTTATTGTAAATTGTACCAAACACTTACACAAATACTGAAATGTAAACAACTACGAGCGAAACAGATGGACAAATAAAAAACATTAACAGTTTAGATATTTTTTCAGATTTTATCAACATTAAAATGGATCCCCTGTCGTAGCTTTACAGCACAAATTCACCTCCCATAGGCAGACACTTGGCTACGGCAAAGTAAAGTTACTCTCACTGACCACAATACTTCCTGGAAAACAAAGTGGATACAGTAGTATAACCTCCTCGCTCTGAAAGCCCCTTGGACAATCTTTCTAACTCCTTCCTTGGTTCTTTAAGAAGCCGATTCTGATTTCAGACTTAACTACAGTATTTATAGGTAACCCACTGAGGAGCGAGGACCAGGCATACAAGAGTGGGATCCACCTCATCTTTCTTATTGCAACAATCCGAGGCTAACATTGTGGATGTCTTATTTTATTATCTTTTACAGATGCAGTTGTTCAGCAACACCCAGGGGCGAAGCTTCTGGATACGAGAACAGCCATTAACAAAAGGATCTGCGAATTAAGGCACCAGCAGAAGAAGTCGTCCATGGACAGCTGAAGGACTGAGCCTTGATAAGTTGGCTTGTGTGCACTTCTTGATCTGTTATTTTTTTCTCACTGAGGGATTGTTCTGTTTTTATTACAATGAAGGGCAGTTGTCCTTTTGGAAATGTTTTATTTCAAAGGGGGTTTTTTGTTTGCGTTTTCATTTATATTTTTTTCCATGTATTGTATTACATACAAATGTTGAAAACATGTTAAAGGACATGTTTAAAAAAAAAAGAAAAAGAAGATTGTGTAGTCTGCTAACACATAAAAGTACTAGAGACCAAAACTTGAATAAAAGTACAATTAAAGGTAAAAGTTTTGTTATGTGGTTATTAAAGACAGCAGTCAAAAGTTTGATCATTGTTTACATGATTTCAAATGTCAACAAGAGCGACAGCATTACACTGGAGAACATCCCTGATCTACAGTTTACCTTAGCTGAAGATGAAGATGATGATGAATACGACGAAGAGTAGTAGTAGTGATGGCGGCACATGCGGACACAGCGGCTCCTCTCTGTCCCGATAATGTGGTGTCTACATGTTTGTGTTCGTCGGTGTGTTCAGGTGATGTTATGTTTTCATCGCGCTTGTTTGTCCCAATGCTCACATACAGCCGTGGCAATCTGCAAATTAAACCCGGCATACGCTAAATTAAGCTGAGTTACTCGACCTCGACCTACTCCGGCAGCCCACTACTGCAGCGCACCTGCAGAGGAAGTGCCGGGCTGTGCTAGCGGTGAATCCACACAAGCCAGCTATACCATCTATCGTACTTGCCAATGTACGCTCCTTGGACAACAAACTGGACTATATACACCTTCTGAGATCGACTCAGCAGACTGTGAGAGAGTGCTGTGTTTCGTTTTTATGGAAACATGGCTCAGTAACAGCATAACAAACTCTGCCATCCAGCTGGACCGGCTAACATGCTACGGCTAACACCGCGGCGGCAGGGTCTGTGTTTACATCAGGGATGGTGTCAAGACACTGTGGTGATTTGTAGACACTTTTCACCCCTCGTGGAGTTTATGATCATCAAGTGCCAGCCTCTGTTAATGTCCTGTACATATAGCAGCATTGATAATAAAGTTGACTTGACTCATTCAGCAACAGACTGATCCATCCTACTGCACCACAGTGACAGAATTTTTTTTATTTAATATTAGAAATAAGTTTCTACATTTGCTCCTTCTAACTCTGAAGTATATTACCTTTCTTGTTTTTCATTTTTATTCTGGGGCTTTTTGTAACAAAAGAATTTGTATTTCCATTTGATAACCGCTGTTCTACTACAAAAGTTTGAACAATGGTTAGGGGGTTGGACTTATGTAAATGAGATGCAATGAGCAGCACTGTTTGCTGGTTTGCTGTTGGGACTTGTTACTGGTTTTCTTACGGCTGGTCACACACACACACACACACACACACACACAGTTGTTTTTTCAACATATTTGAGACATACATGTTCCCATATATATATGATTATATTTTCTTGTACATTGAGGTTTATTATCTCATAGAATTTTACATAGATTTTTTTTTATATATTCACTGTGTATTCCGATATATAATCTCATATAATGTGGGATATATTTCAATATAAATAACAATATATCAAATAATATAACAATGTATTTATTCAATATATGAAAATGGCAATAATTGCAGTATTTTCATATATGCCACAATATATCACTTAGATGTATAATATATTCTTAAAATACATCATGATATATGACTATCTAAATTTCACAATATATGAATACACGTGAAATATATTGCCACATAATATATTGAGAAATACATTTTTGTTGCGTAAGGGATGACCCTATCAATTTTCATACAATCAGAAATGTTGCTTTAAAGTTGATATTATTTTCTATAAGACATTTAAAATTTTGAAAAGCAAAATGTTCATTTTAAATTCCACCTCTTTTATCTACAGTCTTTGTTGTGTCATCACCCCCTCTTTTAAGAAAAAGGAAAAAAAAAAAAAAAAAAAAGAATTTGTAATTTCTTGACTGAATGTTTTGCATGTTGTTGACAGCTTGTTGTTGACCACAGCAGAGTCTCTGAGTCTTTGCATCCAAATGTGATAATCTGTGGTTCACCCTGGAGATCAACTGCAAATAAACAAATGCATCACCTTCTCAGTTTGCTGCATTCACAAACACACCTTTAATTCCTGTCCTGCTTGGGCAATGTGACGTGTGCATGTTTTTTTTGTTGTTGTTGTTTGTTTGTTTTTTTAGTAACTGGGTTAGGGGTCAAGGTGAGGGGGTTATCAAATTTTAAGTCAAAAGACTGAAGTCCAATAGCAATCTTGAATTACTGGTAAAGGTACATTAATGTTGTCAAGCCATGTCTGAAGTCACCAATTTATGATTCAAGTCTGACTTGAGCACACAACTATGACTTACAGATACTGCCCCTATATTATCATATTCAAAAAGCTGCTTCCTCTTTCTGACCAGGACCTTTTCAAAACTCAGATTTTTACAAACTCTGTACAGTGTGTAGGACAGAGGAATGGCAGTTTCCATTTTGTATATTTGCTATAGAAGTACAGAAATGCTTCTATTAGATTGAACTGTTCTGTGCAGCAAAATTTTGTCTTCTCTAACATCTGAATTTACTTGAAGTGTGACAGCACAAGAGTGACTCCACTTGTGTGCTAATAGTGTGTTTGTTAGAGCTAACAGGATGAGAGACAGTGCTTGGTTTCAGATTAGATGATGCTCTGTGGTCCCTGTATCTTCATAACATTTAATGGTTACATGCTGTTTCTCTTGCTCTAATTATTTTTTGTGTGGGATTGCTTGAGTGCACCCTTTTTAGATGCTCGACTTTTTCCCTAGTTGCACATCACAATGTGTGGGAAAGTTTTTATGTGTGAGACAGCGATTATTTTTACCAACCAAAAGACAGTAATTCCTGGTCTGTATGCTATTTTTAGCCCTACAAATGACTCATAAAATGTTATGACCATAACATTATAACAGGGCTGTTTGCTGCCGTTTCTGTGTGTGTATGTTTGAGAGTGGCGAAGTGATGTGCATGGGGAGTGGTGAGAGAACTATAACCATATTTGTCTTGCATTTGTGTAATCATATTGAGTTATTGTTCATCACTGGGAATATGGTTTCTGTATCAGTGTTTACCCTGGATTACCGTGTGCATTTGCACATGCAGAAAGCCCTTATATTCCCCCTTCTCTGCAGGCTCAGTTTGGCTATCTGAGTAGACAGAGATGCATGTCTGACTGCAAAAAAATCTCTTCTCTCAGCCAATTCATGTTTCTCCTCCAGTGTCCTGTTCTGTGTAGATCTGGCAGTCTGCACACAAGATGAATCATACACTTATGCCACCGTGTGTGTGTGTGTGTGTGTGTGTGTGTGTGTGTGTGTGTGTGTGTGTGTGTGTGTGTACATGTGTGTGTGTGTACATGTGTGTGTACATGTGTGTTTTACTGACTGCACATCATGATTGTGGACATTCTGGACTGTAGCACAGCAGACACTGTCAGGGTGGAGAGTGAGACCACACTATACCAGGTGCAGCACTCTGCACGGTGTAGTACTATAATCTTTCACTAGGGGGAGCACTCGATCTGACTTGACCAGCTCTCCTCCTCCACTCTGCTGAACTCACTAATGCTCACTCAGTGCTGATCTGACACGGACAGATTGGCTATGACCAAGGTTAAGTCTAAGTTTACAGAAATGAGATGAGACAATTTATTAAGAAAAGAATAATGAAAATTAAATAAAAGTGAAGAATAAAACTCTTCTGCACACAGTCTGGCTGACTGCTGGCATGATGTTTTGGTCTACCAACCTTCATCAGATATATGACCAAGCATCGCAACAGTCAATAATTCACATGGATCCTGGAGAAATCATCCAGACAACCACAAAATTTCGATCAACTTGTGAATTAAAAACTTTGTGAGAAAACAAAACAAAAAACAAAAACGCTGTAATTGTCATATGGAAGTGGCCATTGTTTTGTGTAAACTGCTAACCTCCAAATTTTATCATTTTCTCTCTCATATCAGAGGTTTTGTTGCTGACCTCCAAAGCTGTCTACACAGTGAAGACAATTAAAACAGCAAGTCTGTCAAAGCTAAGAATGGTTTCAGAAGATACATTATTTTCACTCAGCTGTTATTCAGTTTTCAATTTCATATTTTGAGAGAAACTTGTATTTAAAAATATTTATCCTTTTTATGACTTGAGACTCTGATGGTAATAGCCAAAACATCATTTTAATCTAAGACATCAAGGATTAAATACCTAAGACCTAATGCCTTTCTTTCAAGTCCTCCTTGATACAACACTCAAATGACATACTTAGGCTGAAGGAGTTGTCGGTGTGTGTAATCATTCTTCCTGTTCATGAGCTCTGTTTCTAACATGACTACAGTGTAAGAGATATGAGACAAAATCTGAAGTTCTCGTTTTGAGTCAAATTTAATCGTTCGGCACAAGACAACACAAGACTTAAGCAGTTTGAGTTTGACAAAATACTGCTTATCTTCATCCTCATCGTCATCTGTAGGTTTATTGTCAGTGTTTTGTCCCAACAACAGCCACCAGGTTGTTTCCATTCACCACATTTGAGCAAGGAAACCCTGTCAAAAAGAAAGTCATTTGAATGTATCACCAAGTTAAACTTTTTAACAGCAAATATCTATATAAGACTGATGAGGCCTCATATTATCTTCATCTGCATGGCATTTGTGGATTTAGTCCTCCATGTCTTCATGGACCATATGCACAGCAAGTCTTTCACCCTGCCTATGGCATGTAAGTATGTTTCCTCTTACATTTGTGGAAGATTTTACTGAAACTAGCTCCCTTCAGACTCTGTCCCCTAAATTTACAAGTGCACATTCCTGGCTATTTTTGACTTTTTTCCAGTATGTATATACTATATTGTAGAATACACATACATATGACATTTTGTTTAATATTTATAGTGCATATATGGATCTTATTCGATCTTACCTTGTTTCATTTTGTGAATGTGCTGGTCACAGACCATGAAGCTCTCATTCAGGGATCAACTGAGGATACCACAGGAAGAATACATTAGGACTGAAACAACTAACAGGTTAAAATCAATTGCAGAAAGTTGGCATGGAATTTCATCATCGATTAGTTGGGTCTATGTTATGATGCAAAGTATGCGCTGTGGCATCTAGCTTACTGCCCCCACCTAGGAAACGTAATTTAAATACATATTAGTTAAATTCCACTTTTATTCTCAGTGCAAAGGCTGCATTCCCAATGTCCATTTATTTGACATCATTTTTTTTTATTGTATTGCAAAAAATGCAAAGACAGGGAATACTTTTTTTTTAATACTGCAAACAATAAAAATAAAAAGCAATAATTTACAGATTAAACAATTATCAAAATTGTCATTAGTTCCAGCCCTACAATATGTGTCATTAAAGACCAGGATGTCAGGGTCTAAAACGGAGGAAATACAAATACAAATTATTATTGTGCAAGGAATGTCTTTTTTCATTGCAATTTTTGCTTGCAAAAAAGCATAGTTGTAAATGTTTCAGGTGCAGTCCACATACCAAAGTATCCTTGGGCAAGAAACTGAATCCCAAAAACTACCCCTGATGCTGTACCATCAGAGTGTGAATATATATATATATATATATATATATATATATATATATATATATATATATATTGTAGCAAGCCTGCAGTGACACAGTCAGTCATGTTTTATTGTGTTATGCATTATCGAGTTCTGTGATGTCCGACTGTCTGTGAACGTGTTCAGTAGGGTTGGTTGAGAGAGTGGGGGGGTGGGTGTGTGCCGTGTGTACGGGTTGATGGATGCGGAGATACGAGGCGGAAGGAGAGTGTGGAGTTAATTACAGACTGTTGTTGCAGATGTTGTTCTTTTGGCGTAGTTGTGGCCGACAACAATTGTCTCCTATTAAAGAAAAGCTTTGTATCCAACGCTCTCGTTTTTGCATACGTCCGGGCGGACGCTACAATATATTGCTTTGGATAAAGCCATCTTCCAAATGACTAATTGTAATTGCAATGTCAAAAAAAACAAAACAAACAAAAAAAACAGTTGAGTGTTTGAACAATAATGGAGGTGTATGGCACAAGCCATTTCACAAGACTTATCCTTGGAGGGTTTTTTTTTTTCTTTTTTGTCTGTTTTTTTTTTAAAGACAAAAGAATTACAAAAAAAAATACTGTAAAAAACTGTACTGTTAAGAAAAGGGAAGGTTTTTTTTCTCCTGAAGAGGACTGTCCTGATTTACTGCATCCAGCCATCCTCCAGCTTTACCTTTCCCTCCTGTCATTCCATCCATCCACACATAAATAATTGCCCCTGTATTGTAAAAGCCAGAAACTGCTAAATATAATTTTAGATTTCTTAATGAATCAGTTTCTGCTTTGAATTTACACCGCTAGGGGTCGTATGAGGTCCACAGATCTGTCGCTCTCCCTGCCTCTATTGTCATGCTGCTGTGTGGCTGGAAGAGAGTTAATAACGTTATTACTACTGGGTCTAATTATAATGCACATCCTTAAGAGCACCACATGAATGGCGAAAGATTCCCTGCATACATATCACAACATTTGCATGCATTAACCCCGTTCGCCCAGCCTGTCCTTAGGCTCACACAGACCCTGCCACCACGTCAACAAGTCCCCCACTCGGTCTAATCACACATGAGTTGGTGAGATGACACGCTGCACATCACGGTCAGGTGGGGAGTGTGATCACGATTTGGCAGCTGAGGGATTAAAGTTACAAATGTCCAGCCGTGTAGTTCCCTAACCCGCTTTTCTTTTGCGTCGGATATAAAAGCGCGAGTCCCGGTCGAGCTTCGGGGAGGTAGAGAGAGAGACTAGCGGTGAGGGAGACATGGGCAGAGCAGACGTTGATGGGCAACCCCGCCAACCAATCAGAAGAGAGCTCTCAACGCGATTTAGTGCCGCGGGGGCTGTGAGGGGGAGGCGCGATGCAGGGAAAAAACCAAATAGCTGAGTGAACAGCGTCAGTAGAGAGCGGAGTGGAGGTGACCGCAGCGAGGGAGCCGGATGCCAAGAAGAGACACAGAGCCAGAAAAACAAAGAGGACAAGTCTGAAATTTATTGCCTCGTTAGGCATCATCACAGAAGAGAACATGTATGTCTTCTTTTATCTTGTATGGATTATGAGTTCTTTTTACCCTGTTCCCTCCCAGACTGGTTTCTTCACTCCAGCAGCACTGCGCTTCATTGGAATGTGCGCTGTAGCGTCTCCGGGACGCGTCTGAAAAACAAGACAGAGGAGCGAGAATAGAGACCCCCCCCCCCCCCCCCCCCCCCCCCAAAAAAAAAAAGCCTCTACAGTCAACGAAACTCCCTTAAAAATTCAACATGTCTGTCTTTTAGTTTCGCAGGTTACTCCGGACACCTCATACATTTTTGTTTACATTTTGAGACCTTTACGCATTTGGGAGAGTTTTGCCTCCCGACTCATATTCGTGATGGGAATTGACATTTTGGACCATTAACGGAGGATAATACGCGTTATTATTTTTTTCTTTAATTTTTTTTTTTCTTCCCCCCCTAAGTGCACTTTTTTCCGGCGATGATTGTGCTTTTGATTGTCCTGTGCGTCACGGATAGAGTGCTCTCTCAGATACGCTACTCTGTGCCGGAGGAAGCGAATCATGGTACCTTGGTGGGGAATATTGCTGAGGACCTGGGGCTGGACCTTACCAAACTGGCCTCCCGCCGCTTTCAGGTGGTGCCCAGTTCTCGGACACCGTACCTGGAGGTGAACCTGGAGAATGGCGTCCTTTTCGTCAACGAAAAAATTGATCGGGAGCAGATTTGCAAACAGAGTTCCAGCTGCCAGCTCAACATGGAGGTGTTCTTGGAGAACCCGCTGGAGCTGTTTCGGGTAGAAATCGAGGTGGTGGACATTAATGACAACCCTCCCAGCTTCCCGGAGACAGACATCACGGTGGAGATCTCAGAAAGCGCCACTCCGGGCACCCGTTTCCCCCTGGAGAGCGCATTCGATCCGGACGTGGGCTCTAACGCTTTACGCACGTATGATATCACCACTAACAACTACTTTTATCTGGACGTGCAAACCCAAACGGACGGAAACAAGTTCGCAGAGCTGGTGCTGGAAAAGCCGCTAGACCGGGAGCAGCAGGCGGCGCACAGGTATGTGCTGACCGCGGTGGACGGCGGTCAGCCTCCCCGGACTGGCACCGCGCTGCTCGTGGTCAAAGTACTGGACTCTAATGATAACGTGCCGGTGTTTGAACAGCCCGTCTACACGGTGATCCTCTCCGAGAACGCACCGGTAGGCACGCTGGTCATACAGCTGAACGCCACCGACATGGACGACGGTTTAAACGGGGAAATAGTTTATTCTTTCAGCAACCACATCTCCAACCGCGTAAAGGACCTCTTTAGCATAGACCCACGCACCGGCCGCATCGAAGTGCGCGGAGAGGTGGATTTCGAAGAAAGCAGTCTTTATCAGATCTTCGTCCAGGCCAAGGATTTGGGGCCAAACGCCGTGCCAGCGCACTGCAAAGTGCTGGTCAAAGTCACCGACATGAACGACAATGCACCGGAGATCACCTTCAGCACTGTCACCGAGTCGGTGAGCGAAAAGGCGGCTCCCGGTACCGTCATCGCGCTGCTGAGTGTAACGGATAGAGACGCAGAGGAAAACGGACAGATCCACGTGGAAATCCTCGGCGACGTCCCGTTCAAATTAAAATCCTCCTTTAGGAATTATTTCACCATAGTGACCGACGGGCCGTTGAACCGGGAGCAGGCGGACTCCTACTCCGTGACGGTGGTCGCGAGGGATAAAGGAGCGCCCTCTCTTGCCACCAGTAAGTCCATTCGAGTCCATGTGTCAGATGAGAATGACAACGCGCCCACATTTACGCAGCCCATATATGATGTGTATGTGACAGAGAATAACGTGCCAGGCGCGTACATTCATGCTGTGACCGCTCTGGACCCGGACATAGGTCAGAATGCGCTCATTAGTTACTCCATATTAGAGTGTGACATCCAGGGTATGTCAGTCAAAACTTATGTGTCCATCAATGAGGAGACAGGTTATCTGTATGCACTCAGGTCCTTTGATTATGAGCAGCTGAAGGATTTCACATTCATGGTCCAGGCGAGAGACGCAGGCACCCCAGAGCTTTCCTCCAACGCCACAGTCAAAGTCATCATCGTGGATCAGAATGACAATCCCCCCCTGGTGCTGGCCCCCCTGGGGAAGAATGGCACAGCCAAGGAGCCCCTTCCTCGCTCAGCTGAGCCGGGCTACTTGGTGACCCGCATTGTGGCTATGGACGCAGATGACGGTGAGAATGCGCGCCTATCCTACAGCATCCAGAGGGGGAATGAGAATGGCATGTTTAGGATGGACTGGAGGACAGGTGAGCTCCGGACGGCGAGGCGGGTGTCGGCTAAGCGAGACCCCCACCGGCTGTATGACCTGCTCATCGAGGTTAGAGACCATGGCCAGCCGCCGCTGTCTTCCAGCGCCAGTGTTCTTGTGATGCTGGTGGACAGTGTGACTGAAGGCCGTGGAACCGGGGACCGGGGAGGCATTGCCAAGGCCAAAGACGCCACCCTGGACCTCACACTCATCCTCATCATCGCTCTGGGTTCTGTCTCCTTCATCTTCCTCCTGGTCATGATCGTACTGGCTGTGCGCTGCCAGAAGGACAAAAAGCTCAACATTTACACCTGTCTGACCAGTGACTGCTGCCTGGGCTGCAATACCTGCTGCTCACGGCAGGGCCGGGCCCGCAAGAAAAAGCTCAGCAAGTCCGACATCATGCTGGTGCAAAGCACTGGTAACGTCAGTGGGGCCGGTACGGCTCAAGTCCCCGTGGAGGAATCAGGGAGCTTCGGCTCCCTCCATCAAAACCAGAACTATTGCTACCAGGTATGTCTGACTCCAGAGTCTGCCAAAACCGACCTCATGTTCCTAAAGCCGCGTAGTCCGTCTAGGAGCACAGACACCGATCACAACTCGTGTGGGGCCATAGTGACAGGGTACACAGACCAGCAGCCTGACATCATATCAAATGGCAGCATTTTAACAAATGAGGTAAGAGTCCCTCTCATACCTGCAGTTTAACCCCCCCATTGAATTGAGAGTCCATTAGCATGTCTACAACCTGATTCATAGAAAGGTCCTCCCATCAGACAAAATAATAAAATTGAAATACATCTCTTCATGACGCATTCCAAATATGTTTTATACCATCTCCCTTTTTTTCCCCGCAGTTCAGTGGCATGTCATGTCTACAAATGATGTTAATGACTGCTAACACACGAAATATGCCACAACATCATCTGATTTATTTCCAGGAAAGGCATTAAAACAAACAGAATTATTAGACTCCAAGTTGCTGATATGTTATCTTTTCTGAAGTAGAGAAGTGTGTAACAACATAAGTGTGGTGGCTCAGAGGCTGCTGGTTGCTGTGGGTGCACCTTTGTGTGTTTGCATTTGTGACCCAGTCCCTGGGAGCATTCACATTGAGCCAAATATGTGAGACATATGTAGTGGTTGAACACAGCTCATGCTACCCAATATCAACCTGGAACTGTGTGGGTTGGATTCTGGCTTGATGGGGGTGATTCTTTTTTCTTTTGCCATTTTTCAATGCTAATAATGTTACATAAGGTGCTTGAGTGACACACTGAAAACTGACCCTTCTCTCTTTCAGATGAAACATCAGCGAGCTGAACTCAGCTACCTGGTTGACAGGCCGCGGCGTGTCAACAGGTAAATAAGGAAATAAATTGTCAGTGCAGGCTTTCTGCTGCATGCTCTGTGTCATCCACGTCATAAAACTGTTTATTGCTTCTACTTCATTCATTGATAACGCTCATTAATGTGATAATGCTCTAGATGATGAGATGGGATCAGAAAGATTAGAAAGGCACTGCAATAATCACAACTGCTGTTAGATGAAAACATCAAAATGCTAAATGAGGCTTTGATTTAATGTTCTCTTTAATTTCAGTTCAGCATTCCAGGAGGCAGACCTAGTCAGCTCCAAAGACAGCGGTCACGGAGACAGCGAGCAGGGAGACAGCGACCATGATGCCACCAACCGAGGCCATTCCTCTGGTTAGTACTGGCTTTGCTGCAACTATACATGAACTGACTCTTTTTCACTATGAGTTTATTTGGTTTTTAAAGTTACATATTTAGAGCAAAATCGATTGTTCCCTGGTTTCCATAAGACTAGGATAGGCATTGCTGATTAGCATGTGGTTACTGTGGGACCTGGCTCCAGGACCAGACTGTTGGCCGTCTCTACAGTGCTGAAATCTGGACTGTACTCACTCAGTTCCAGCCTCCACTTTGTGTAGGTTGGAAAAATTAAAACTCATTTTAATAAGGGTGAACATCACACACGGACAGAGTCAGCATCACCTGAGGCATTCAGTGTGTCCGCCAACCAGCTCTGATTTTTCTATGTGACATTTTATTTCCTGTTATCCCTAAAAAAAAATTAAGAAAATAAAAAGCTTGGGATGGCTGGTAACACAATCCTCTCCCTAAGAGCTACCTCCAATTGCTCACGCTTGATGTGAATGTGGCTCTTACTATTTGTTTCAAGTCTTTTCTGACACATGATGATTTCATATCAGCAGGCAGAAAGCAAACCTTGGCCCTGTTGTTTGTAAATATGTGGCAGTGTTAATGATGAGCCCGCTCCCTGTGAGCTCGGTCACTTGGTGCTGGAGACCACTTGATGAGACGTGATGGGCTTTTTGATGAGGCCTCACTCATGCTAGGAAGCAGACCAAATAGGTTGTGGCCGTAGCAGACAAAACAGGCGATTCATTCGTTCATTAAATCAATTAACTCTCAGACTGCACTTCCTGCCTACTTTTTTTCTCTCCTCCTCCCTGACCACATTCTTCCATGCTCGTCCCTTTTTTTTCTTTTTTAATATTCCTTTCATAACAGATCCCATCAGAGCTCATACAATAGGGCCCCGCTGACTTATGAATTCTGGTTTTATGTCTTCATTCAGCGGCAAGATTTTCTTTGGTGCGGGCTCTCTGTGGACGGAGCCTGTCATCTTGTCTGGTCAGCCACAGCAGGGCCCCCTCACCGTGCTAAATAGATCTTGCCTGCCACTTCCACTGTCACTCCACTAAGCCTAGATGGGTTACACAGATCTCAGTAAACAGAAGCACACAGAGCTGAACACCCCTCTTTGCCACCACAGCCCCTGTTTTAGCTCTAATAAGCTCAGTGTTAGACCTTCACAACTACCTCAGCTTTTTCTTCCTCACCACAGTTGAATGTTTTAACCCCTTATCAGGACTGAGTAAGCTGGCTGCTTTATATGGAGTTGTCCAATTTCAAGTACTTTAGCATTTCATGTGAACGCTGCCAACCAGAGTTCATATTCTATTAGCAATAGTCGCACTCTTTTATACAAGTAGGGCTGGGTATGATTTGAAATTTAGATCTGAGTGATGTCAACACCAAATTGACATTTTTTTTCTTTAGATGCCTTACTTCGAGGAACATAAACTCTTCACCATTTAACAAAATAAAGCTGCCAAATGTTAGATGTTGTCTAAACATAAGCAGCTGTACAAGAACTAAATGAAATGACTCTGCTAAAAGAAAACCATATAGAACCTGGCAAATGGCTGCATAGCAGGTCCCATGTCCCTCAACTTGATTTGGTTACAAGTGGATTAAATGTAAAGTCCTACAAGAAATTGCACCTTGTGAGCATAATATCAACTGATATAAAAAATCTTAAGGTATTAACTATATGTCTGTATCGGAGACAATGATAATATTAGCTAATAATGCTTGAGTTGTCCTTAAATCCTTTTCTATTTCAAGTTATATCAATCAAGTTGCCGCATACTAGTTGCCACAGTCGGGCTTTTGCTCAAGCCAGTTGCCCATGGAAATCAAACCTTGAAACAAGATTCTGACTCTGACTTGACAGTTCTTGATACTCGGCACTGCAAAGATGTTTTTATTTCCAATCAGGACAGAGCCAACCAGATGCTTTATGTGCAGTTTCGAGTGTGTTGGCAGTTCCATCCCTGCCTGTTTATGTTGTATGACCAGTTGTGATGCAGTGGCAGGCCCAGCAGAACTTCACTGCTGACTTTGAGTAACCTTGGCATAGCAAATTGGATACAGTTGCTTTGTTGCAGAGTTATCGGCCAGCTTAGTGCCTTTAAACAGATTATTTGCTGCGCATTAAGTGTTTGTTTGATTAGGATAATTGATAGCGTGGCTTAGTGTCTCGCAATTCTGCTCTCACAATGCTGATAGAAGAACACAGGCGTGAGTGCTAATTGAGTTTGTCAGCAGCAAGCACGCTCAAAACGTGTCAGTGTATCATAAATGCTAATGTTAAATAAACATATTTCCATGTCATCCATCACATTGGCGTGTTAGCCTTTTCTCTCAGCTTTGACAGGGGTCTTCATTTCTGTTGCTGGCTGTGTTGTCGTGCCAACATTTTCTGCTGCTTCAGGCTGTGAGCATGGTTTCCTCAAGGAAGCACAGTCAAATAGAGTCCATACATCACCATTACAGGGTGAAATGCATCTATCTATCTATCTATCTATCTATCTATCTATCTATCTATCTATCTATCTATCTATCTATCTATCTATCTATCTATACAAGCACTGCGAGTATAACCATGCCAACGTGTCTTTTTTTTCATCAATTCCTACCCATTTGGACTAAATTTGGGCCTAATTTAGGAAAAAAACACTTTATTTTCAGAGCAGGGTCTTTGGTGAAGAGAGAGAGAGAAAGACAGAGGGACAGAGAGTGGAGGATTTGCAATAAAGGTCAAAAGCAGGATTCAAATGAACAAATAGTGCGCACTATATGACATTACACACTGCAGTTTGGAGATATGTGTGCAGTGACAGCAGAGATTATGTGAAGGCACCATAATTTCAGTGTAACTGCATGTTTTAGTTACATTAAAAAAGATGAGAAATACAGAAATATTATATTAACATTAGTACTACACTTTTATTTTTATCACACCTACCAATCTAACCAGTACAACTGCTACTACTATTCAACATATGGTAGTAAATTGTTTAGAATGTACTACCTCAGAAAATGTAAAAATCTTCCATTTTACTTGTTAACAGTGTCTCAGGTCTGCTATGCTACTGTACAGAATAATGTTCAAGACAGTGACAAATGTGCCTCACAAAGTGCCACAGCCCAAATTATATATGCATCCCATATAAGCAGCATTTTCATCATTTTAATGCTAGTCGAAGTGGAATTGATTTTAACCTTAATCTGTAACAGAGCACAATGTTTTTTAAAAACCTTCATATGTTTCATACAGTATATAACATCTCAGTGTCGTCAAATAATTATACTGGAGTAAGAAGTGCAATATTTACCAATGAAATGTAGTGCAGTAAAAGCATAACTGGCATATAATTGAAATACTTGAGTAAAGTTGTTCCAAAATGTACTTGCTTTAAGTATAGTACTTCATTAAGTGAAAGAAAAAGCAGCTAATCCTCACATAGCAGGAACTGCAACCAGCTAAATTTACTTAAAAAATTATTTCAGTGATTGATCAGTTCTAAAAACTGTCAGTTTTTTTTGTGATTATCAAAGCACTGACTAAAATCAACTAATTTCAACTCAACATATGGACATCCTTTTTGCAAAAACTTTTGAGTGTCAAACTCTTGACCTTTGAAATAGTATTTTGACAAAACAAATTTTTTTTTTGTTTTGTCAAAGTGAAAAACAAACGGCAAACAACGGCAAACAAACGGCCGTTTGTCACCGACAAATGGCCCGTCGGTCACTATGGTGAAATAATTCCTAAAGGAGGATTTTAATTTGAACGGGACGTCGCCGAGGATTTCCACGTGGATCTGTCCGTTTTTGTCAAGGTCCACCTATAAGCTTTTCTGACGCTTTCAATACAGCCAATGTCATGCACTTGGAGAAGATTGAGTCAAGGCACTTAGCCACTTTTCTTTCCTCCCCTCCATCCGCTACCCCAACTCCACTCCCACTTCTATGATGAATTCCTTCTTAGGCCTGCAGTTCACGTTATCACCGTGGTAACAGCTCGCTGATCAGTAATTCATTTTTCAGACCTCTGCATACCAATTACCAAATGAAGGTTATTATCGAGACTTTATGTTTGCCCTGTGCGAGCGCTGTGCAGAATCATAAAATGAGATGAAGCATCAGTAGTAACGAGGGTCAGCGCTCATCAAGATCGCATTACCCTCCCCTCCCTCTGTCTACTTGTTGGCCTCTCTGCTTGTTTTTGGCTAAGTACGAGACATGTTGACACAGTTCTTTTTCATCCCATGTTGAAGTGGAGAGCAGATACTGTACTCTGCAGCCAGTCTAAACTGACTGTTTGCTCTGAGAAAATTGTAGTGGAGCGTTAAGGGCATTACCCACAACCTTTGTTCACATTTTAAGCACAGTTCAGGCTCTGTGTGTGTGTGTGTGTGTGTGTGTGTGTGTGTGTGTGTGTGTGTGTGTGTGTGTGTGTGGGGCAAAGGGTTCAGTTGTAGAGCTGAATTGTTTTTGTCCTCAGGATTTGATGGACTGTCTAATGTGCCAGGGGAACATCTAATTTGGCCAAAATGTCAAAAAATATCAAGATGTCTTGATCCAGCTTCGTGGCTTAAATTACTCTCCCCATCCCTCTGTCTTTCTTCCTCGCTCTCTGTATGTGTGCGTGTGTGTGCATGAGTCTTATCTCTCTGACAGAGTCTAAATGTCACATTTCCCATTCCCATTTTAAGTATTAACACAGCATCCATTTTGTAATGGAAGCAGAGCTCTGTGTCCTCCTTCCATGTTTTCTTGCTGCCCACAATGCAGTGCTCCATGCATGTCCAGGTACACTGATACAGTGCTGTATGTCAGCGAGCAGTATGCATTCTGGTTGCACCTCCATCAAGCAGTACAGTATGTTGTTTCTTCCTGTGTAAGAGGCCATATTAAAATGTAATGTGATGGTGTATTTATGGCATGTTGGTTAATATTTAATAACCCTCTCGTTAGGAGACTGGGCACTTTTCCAAGCTGTTAGTGACGGCAAGCCAAATTAATCCGCTTTGTAACAAAGCAAATTCCCCCTTTGCTGACTGGTGCAGACACACAACAAAATACGCGCGCACACACACACACTGTGCTAACTGGGATGGCAGCAGTCTTAGCCTAATCAGTCTGTATTCAGAGGGATTAGCAGCAGATAGCCATAGCTGGACAGTTCAGATTGTAGCCCCAAACAGCAACTCAGACACACATACAGAACAAGGGGATTTAGGTTTCAAAATACATGCAAACACAAGATCTAGGCCCAACTGCAAAAAACATATGGGGCAATGAAAACAGAATTTAGCTTAAGGCTTACACTCGGCCTAAAAAGCTGCACTGAACAGCAAACATTCCTACTAACGCTGTTCCGCTTTGCTCTCTGACAAAAGGTGATTTCCTCACTGAGAACTCTAGCCATTAAAAACCTTCACAAATAATTACTGCACGTGAAAGAGAACAAGCTCAGACTGGTTTACAAATGTACCAGCCTTTAATGGAGGACATTAGGTTTTGTAAAGGAAGTGAGACTAAGGGCCCGGGACAGGGTCAGGATGGGTAATCCAATACCACTGAGTTTGTAGGTGGATTTATCTAATATCCAGGCTAAAGGGAGCATGGGTAGTTTACTAGCAATAACTTTAAAGAATGCACCCACACAAAAACATCGCTGAGTCATACACATTTTTTCCAGATGCATGATGGTGCAAATACCCAGCCATGACAAACATCCAGTGACCTGTGATACTTTGATTGAAGATATATTTGAAAGCACTGGCAATCTGTCTGTCCGTCTTGGGACCAGGGCCTTAGCCGCCATCAGGTCACGCCTTTAGTATTTTACCCAGGACACTGGGAATTTTAACATTCTGCAATTAAAAACTTGAAACAGAATTTAGATGTACACGTCTGGAAATAAAATTTACAAAAACTATAAAATGGTTGAACAAACAAAATATGACAAAATCAAATAATAAATAATAAAAGTTTTACACCTTAATGACTTCAGTAAATCTAAAATCATTTACCTTTCATAATCCCTCTCACTGAGTGGCTCCTGTTTATTTATACATGTCTATTTTTTTTTTTCGTGCTTTTAAATCGTTTAGAACGGGGATGTGTTTAAGCGTTTTGATGGGACATCACCCTGTTCTTATACTCTATTACCCCTTTCTACAGAAGAGAGTTCATATTATGTCCTGATGCAGCATTCGTGATATTGTTTTTCGCAATGATGTTGTTTTAAGATCCTTTCCTATTTACTAAAAGATGTTGCTCCACATTTAAAAATGATATTTTTATTGCTTTGAAAAAGTAGTTAAAAACTGTGAAAGTACCAATAGTACATTGTAAAAATACTCCATTACAAGTAAAAATCTGGAGATAAAAATTTCATGTTTTTTCAGCAAGATGTGTAGTACCTTAAATAGTAAATGAAAATACCTGAAAATGTTCAATGAAATAAAGAACATTCACTTTAATAAATTCACCTCCGATTTCAAAGAGCAAAATGACGTCTCAAAGTTAAAAATACTCACTGGAGAAGGAGACACATCAGGGCACATTCTGCCCAGTATAGATCAACATGTTCTAATCTGGGGGACAGTGAGCGACCTAGGTGCAGTCAGGAGCACACACACACACACACACACACACACACAAACAGACACATTTATAGTCAGTTCATCGCATTTATGTATATACATGTACACCGGGTAGCACAGTGGCTCGGTGGTAACACTGTCGCCTCACAGCTAGAAGGTCCCTGGTCCTGGTTGGTGCTGGGGGTGTGTTCTCCACCATGCCCTTGGTGCCTGCTGCTCGAGGAAAAATAAGGGCCTTTCTGTGTGGAGTTTGCATGTTCTCCCCATGTTCACGTGGGGTATCCTCAGTGGTGTAGTCTTTTTTTGTTTGTTTTTTGGAGTGAGTATACTGTGTATACTCATACTCATCCATTCCAGAACAATGCATCAACAACCATCTTGGAGCAACACCTCATAAGCACCATCATGACCTTGTGTCTGATGCTGCCTCCTAACATGTTGATAACATAACCAGGCTTTCAGAATGCTCTCAATGTATACTGTAGGCTATGCATTATTATTACCATTGCATAGTGAATGTGATTCAGATTCAGATGTTTTTTTAGTACATGAATAAAATGAGGGATGCCTGCTCTTAAATTCCCTAGCCTGACTTTCACTCCACAAAGCCAGCCAGGAACTCTCACCTGTCTCATCAAGGAGATATGAACATTATGTTCTATCATTATATTCACACACACACACACACACACACACACACACACACACACACACACACACACACACACACACACACACAGAGAGTCTCTGTTATCACTTTTTTTTTTAGATTTTGTATAACCGTTCATAGTTCTGTGATTTCCCTGGTGTTCATGAACGTGACAAACACTTAGGGGCTGAGAAGCCTGTCAGTCATTATCGTTCCCATGACAATGGGTTGTTTGGAGGTGGGCGGGAACTGGGGATGTTCTGAGTGTGTAAGCCAGTGAAAGAGCTGACCTAAAAGTTGGTCAGCTGAGTTTGCTTGTTTTGGTGTTGGCTACGGCCCACAGAAGCATGGTTGTTCACGAATAAAGCATCGAGAAACCATTTGATGGTAGTGGTTTATGTACCGAGGGACGCTACAACATATTTAAATATACCAACAACCCCCGCTATGCTAATTTCACTTAGCGGTTGGCATTGTGTTAGCGTCGGGCTCCTTCTCCAGGGTTTCTAGAGAAGCTTCCGCTTAATCCTCATCTGGCTGTTTTGTTTTTTTCTCCAACCTCTTCTGCTGAAGCTGCACCTAAAGTGGCTGTGGTTTCAGTGGCACGCTTCAGAAAACACTGGAAAAAGTGTCGTCTGGCGTTGTTTTCGTTTCATCTCTTTGTAATTCCCTCGCTGATTTTCTCCTTTATGCAATACTGCGGAGAATGCCCGCTAAAGAATTGTGTTGCTGTTGCCGTTAGGGGCGGCAAAAGTCTTAGAGGTCCAAAAGTCATGTGAACACAGATTGGGTTAATATAATGAATTAATCAGCATGTGAAAGTTTTTACAAAATGATGTTGTTGCGTATGCTTGCACATCAAATGGATATATGGAAAAAAAATTCTAGCAAGTATAGGGCATATACCGGTGTATCACGCAGACAAAACCACTGGGTATATGCAAATCACTGACCTTTTCCAGTGGGTAAACGGCGTATACATGCGTATCACGTAGGCTACACCACTGGGTATCCTCCATAAAAATACCCCCACTAAAAGCGTCCCCAGGCGCTAGTTGACTGGCGGCCCACCGCTCCTGGTCTGCCGCGGAGGAAGGGCGACCAGGATGGGTTAAATTTCACAAAATGCATGGCATGTACAGTTTCCCCCTCAACTCTGCATGTTGTGTGTAAAAAATTGTGACGAATAAAGGAATTCTTAATCTTAATATAAATTTATGTATATGCATATATATAAATATATGTATAACTTCCACTTAGACTCAAAGATGAACTGATTCGCATTTGGTGGTCAAAGGTCAACGGTTACTGTGACTCCACAAAACACAAAACTCAAGAATTCATACACCAATTAAGACAAAATGTCTCTCTCACACACACACACACACACACACACACACACACACACACACACACACACACACACACACACAGATAGATAGATAGATAGATAGATAGATAGATAGATAGATAGATAGATAGATAGATAGATAGATAGATAGATAGATGTGTATGTGCGATTGCACAGTTGTCATTGATCTTAACGATATTGAACGACAAAGCCCAAGTCTTAAGCAATTGTGTGCATGTGGCGCAGGTATCATGTTTCCTGTTTGTCTTGGTGAAGACTTTTCCCCACCCTCCCAAACCTTCTTCTCTCCTCTACAGGTGCAGATCTGTTCTCTAATTGCACAGAGGAGTGTAAGGCCCTTGGACACTCTGATCGCTGCTGGATGCCAAGCTTTGTGGCCTCCGAGGGGCGCCAGGGCCCAGACTACCGCAGCAACCTCCATGTGCCCGGCATGGACTCAGTCCCGGACACAGAGGTATTTGAAAGCCCTGAGCAAACTGCTGACAAGTCATTGTCCACCTTTGGCAAGGAGATGCCTCTCAGTCATCAACACCTTCACCATCACCAAAACCATCACCACTACTTTCTCAAAAATCATCACCTCAGCTATCACCAGGGCTCCCTAGATAGGAAAGAGTTGGAATCATTTCTGCCTTGCTCCAGAGCACCTTATAACCCATCTTATGTAAGTGAGTATTGTGTTTTACTCTGGCCTAAGTGCCCACCCTGCGCTCTGATCTGGTGATTGAATTAAATGAAAAAGAAAACATTCCAAATTAAATTTTCTCCCTGGATTGGCTGGCAGAAGAAAGCGTGAAATTCATTTCAGGTCTGACCCCTATTCTGTCAGCCCTCTTGTCAGAGTGTTTAACTCTTTCCTCTTCCTCAAGCATCTCCATTATCTCTGACTCTGATGATCATATCTTCGCTCACCTACCATTTCAGTTCATCCTTCTATACTTGTGAGGACCCTCACTGACATAATGCATTCCTCAGCTCCTTACCCTAACATTAACCCTCACAACTAAATGCCTAACTCTTACCCTTATCTTAACCTAACCTAAGCCTAATTCTAACCCCTTAAAACCAAGTCTCAACCCTCAAACCTTTTGAAGTTGTGAGGACTGGCCAAAATGTCCTCACTTTCCACTAATGCCCTCAGTCTGCTGGTTAAAGACGTGCTCTGGTCTTCACTATGTACCAAGTACAAGTACACAAGCACACAGACACACAGACACAGACACACACATGCAAACCTCCAGCACTAACTGGCTTGTGGGCCTTTCCAAATTAAACATGCCAAAAGCGATTGTGATCTAAAAGGTTTCTTTGATGTGGGTGGAGATGGTAGCATTAAGGAAGCACTGTCTCATAATGGAAAATGACTACTGTAATATAAGAGAAATGGTCCTCTGCAATGAAAACTGCTTTCAACCAGTGAAGAAGAGCAGTGAGCTCATTCTCATTCGGTGGATGTCAACGTGTTGGAGCGAGGATCAAAAAAACAGTTTTATATAATTGTGGAGTAAAAAAAAACAAGGGAAAAGGCGAATTCCCCAAGGAATTACTGTTTCTATACTCTTATTCAAAGGCCACAAAGAGATACATCCTCAATCACTGCAGTTTGGTGATAATGCTTAATTGTAATTTTTGTCAAGCAGTGCCTGAAGAGGTCCCCTCTCTCATCATCCAACACAGCAAGCTGCAATTGTCAAACTGTCAGAGCACCATTGCTTCCTCACTGTCATCATTTAAAACTACAGCATGCTGTTGGGAACAGCAGGATTTTTTTTAAATTAATGTTTTATTCATTTGCTGTATATATATATATATATATATATATTTTTAATTCTGGATCAAAACATCATATTGAGCAGCCTACAAAGTGCTCACATTAGAATTTCTGACTCTTTAAAAGAGTGTTCTCGTACAGTGTGTGCTGGCAGTGTCCTCATAGAGAATGCTCTCAAGTTTAAGTTAACTTCGAGTTAAATGCAGGGCATTCCAAGGTCATAAGATTATATTGATTACAATGAGGAATTACAGCCATAATGTATTTCAACAGACTAAGATCAGTCCTTGTAGAATAAAGAACCAGCGATTAAAACAGTAAAGAATAAAAATAAAAACATCATTCAAGTATAACAGTCGTGGGAACAGAAGATGGTGTCGCTTAAGAGCAATCATATGCCAAAATTATCTAACTGAATTTAAGATTAACAGAAGCTGAAACTGAAAAGTTTTTATGAGTTTTTAAGGGGTTCCGATATGATACTTGAAATCAACTTTATGTAACTTACGGAATATGAACATGATATTGATTAAGGGTTTGAGGTTATTAGAGCAGAAATGTAATTCAACAGTATAAGATGAGGAAATATAAAATAAAACATCAGTAATTAAAACAGAAAAAAATTAAAAGAAACATCAACAACGTATAACAGTGTGTTTTAAAGGGCTATGTTGTTCACTGACAAGAATATATCAACACTATCTAATGGAATATAAAAATGGAAGGGTTTAAACATGGTATAAAAAATACCTATCATGTAAATTTGATAAACTTCTCGTGCAACCAAACATCAAGCAGCAACCATTAAACAAGTTTCAGATTATCATCATTTCTGTGTTTTCCCCTTTACACTTGTCAGCCTTCAATTTGTATACTGCTCTGGTTCTAATAGTTACCATCGATGTGCTTATTATGTGCTTACGATGCAGCACTTGATGTGGAGGGCCCCTGATATCACTGCTTTTCCCATGAACACAGCCACTCATTCCTCTTTCAAAGTAGATCAATGTGGGCCTTATGGTAATGAGTGTGGGGGCAGCAATGAGGGGTGGATAATGGCAAAGTGGGAACAACAGTCAGATAGAAGGCTGGGTGGGGAAGTGGGGAGAGGAGTGGTAAGAGGAGGAAGGGATAGAATGATGATTCCAAGAGGCTGAAGCTCCCTAATCTGATCTAGTCAGTCAGTGATACACAGACTCTTTTGTCCCAGGAGGTGCAGGCCTCAGACAACATGGAGTTGGGGGGGGGGGGGGGGGTTCAGCTCTAGCCTTGTTGTTGTCCTAAATAAATTGGCCATGCAATATTCACCAGCTCACCTCCTCCACTGTTCCCATAACCCCCCCATTACACACACATGCACGCACCCAAGCACACACGCACACACACACACACACACACACACACACACACACACACACACACACACACAGACATATATTATCAGATTATCCATGAGTGAATTGAAATTGCACAGCTGAGGGATGTGAGACTTCCTACCCCATATTGTGCATGTGTGAACCCTCTAATTCTGTGTGAATGAGGCTATTTGAGTGGCATTTTAAATTCTTTTCTGTTTTCTGTCATCCCTCTCAGACAAACTGACACACCCTACACACACACACACACAAACACACACACACACACACACACACACACTCACACACACACACACACACACACACACACACACACATACACACATACACACACACTCACACTCACAGCTAACCAGGCTTTTTTTCTCTGCTTCTTGCAGCGAGGAAAAGGGTTTGCTAGCTCCTTTCGCGTGGATATACCGGAGACCGCGTGACTTTGCACAATCACTCCTCGACGGCCAAGGCTATAAAAACAAACATCAAGTTGTCAACTTATATAGCCCTCCCTAACCACATCCCTACTCACCCCCCAAAAAAGTAAGAAAGAAACACTCACACAAAATGAGGGATCACCCAATTAAGGAACTAACAGTTTCTTTCTTTCTGGAATTCCTTGGAGCACGGCGGGCTTTGGAGGCACTCCACTCTTGGGATTAGGAGAGGACTGATATGGGGGAGGGGGGTTGGGATGGATGGGTGCAAGCAGGTAGATAGCCTTATCAGAAGGACCCAGTTGTCTCAGCAGGACTGAGAATCTAACAGAGGAGGAGGGAGGACATTGATGACAGAGAGATAAAAATGGACACTGATCTCTCTGTCCTTTTCCAATCTGTGTGTGCCTGTTTACAGCACTGATGTATACAACTTTGAGGAAAATAAAACCAGATGAGGACTGTATGTGTGTATTGAAAGACAAATCGAGATAAGAACCACCCAGAGAAACCACCACTGAGCCCTTTAGGTGTTTGTACTCGCAGACAGATGCCAAATTGTACAGGAGAATCTTTGTGCATTTCAAAATGCAATACCACAGTTTTAGATTTTTCTATTTTGTTTGTGTGGTCAGGTGTCTCTATTCCTATCTACTTTAAAATTTGTAAGAAAAGACTGTGGGCAAGATATTTTTTTATTTATGTTTTTATTTTTTAATTCTGAGTTCTTTTTATTTTTTGTTCTTTTTGGGGGGGTTCGGTCTGTTCACCTTATTGTGGGCTTGGGCAGTGTTTGGCCTACACTTTTCTGATTCTGAGACATCAAGTAGTTTCTATCATGTGTGAGAAGTGTTTACTGTAATCATTTAAAAAGTTTCAAGCTGAATATAAAACTATATATAATTCTATCTATCTAATTGTTCTGAAGGCGTGCTATCCATTTGCTGGGTTCCACATTCTGATTCAGAGGTTTGACTCTTGTTTAAGTGCCCCTGTGGAAGGCTTTCTGTTTTTCTCAGTGGGAGACATTAATAGAGACAGAACAGCCTTAGCAGATGTAAAACTCACGTTGCCATTATTTAACATTATTTAATTATTTTTTCCACATTTGGATATTGATAAAGATCATGTCTATTAATAAAAATGAGATCATTTAGATTGAAATCCATGGTAATTTTGTGTCATTGTAACCAAAACCTTAAGGGTCAATTTATAAAGAAACAGAGCAAAAACATGGCCAAATACAAAGGGTGTTGTACACAATGTAGTGGGATCCAGAATACACACATTACACACCAATATGCCAACAATAAACTGAAAAATGGTGAAAATGACGGTCTTGTGTGCTTTTATTTTTACTTATTTTTCAAAAGTGCAAGAAAAAGTCAGACTTGAAGTGACATGATTTAAGGAATTCACTGCTTCCTTTGTTTATTTCTCCTCAGCCAGGGCTTTATATCCTAGAACAAAACCAGAAACCCCCCTAGTCCTCCACAGACTCCAAAAGCATCTAGTTCACTGTGTGCTGCTTTTAGATCATTTGATTAATCGCAAACTTGTCAGGGAAGTTGCATGAAGTACAATAGATATAAAGCAGGTCTTGCATTACTGACTATCATTACCATTTTTAAATTCACAATGCACATTTTTACAATTTACAACATATCAGATTCACGCTCCTGCTGTGATGACATAGTTTTCAGAAGAGCACACAAGATCACAAAATGTAATGCATTGTTGATGTACTGTATTTAGTAGACCATAGATCAACTCAGCCACAGCTGATTAAAAAAAAAAAAGAAAAGAAACAGTGGCTGAAGATGTATGCAGACATACTGTATTCATGGAAATGTTTCAGCATTCAATATTTTGCATAAATAAAAGTGCAAAATGTAAAGCTATAACTTATTACTAATGCAGTAACATGTAAGCAGTATTTTAATCCTGTGTTTAGGTATTTATTGTATTGAGTCACTATCATAAATATATTTCCATTTCACTACCTCATCACTGATTCAGGGTTTAAAACTCAGAATCTCAGCATCCTGAGAAACAATTTTGTAATGTGAAAAACACATGCCTGCCACATGAGGTCATGCTTTTTTTTCTTTTACATCACTGAGTGGTTATGGTGTATTCATCCTCCTGTAACAATGAATGTCCTCAGTAAAGTACACGGTCACTCTTATTAACTCTGCATAATGGAATTTGTACAGCAATGTGTACAGTTTTGGTACAGATTATGCGCATGAGAAATTAGTTTTGGTGCTGGGTGAAGCTCTGGCCCTTTGCCAGATGATATATTTTATTAGACCACATTTATTAAGGCCAGACTCGTCATTTGGGTTATACGACAGAGGTTTTCAACACTGTAAACCTTTTACAAATTCATATTTTATTTGGAGCAGTCAAGTCATGCAAATAAAAACACTTAATTCTCTCCATGAGTGCCACCAGAGTGTACTGATTGAGATAAATGATTAAAGCTTTCCAGCAGACTAATCTGAGCTTGAAATGAACACTTGTGATTACCTCCCCAAAACATGATAATGGGCGAACATGACCTCAATATGTTCAGTATATTGAATTACAAATCAAGAAAGAAATCATCTGTATCGTCCTTCACTGCCTCCTCTGTCGTGTCAACACACATCCACTAATCCACTGGTCCTTTTTACTACAGCCAAGTAGATTTAGGACATCTTGTATTTTTGTTTATTTCTTTTTTTCTGTCTGAGGTAGATGTTGCAGCTGTAATCCAAGGTAGATTATGGTATCTACAGATGGTGACAAACCAGTAATGCAGTAGAGTTCAGATGCACAGGCTAAACCATCTGTAGTCCTGTTTAATCTTCTAGAACATGTTGAATGTTCATCAATTTGTTGATCCGATGCTGACAAAAGCCTGTGTTGGTTGACACTAAAAATATTAGAGCAAGCATGGAGGAGGAGTAAATAGCACTGATGAAATTTCTCATCTTTTCTTTTTTTGGCTTCAGATTCCCATTCTGATGTTAAATATAGGATGACAAATAGTGCTGCAGTGCGAACTGCTAGCCCAGGCCCCTTTGTTGCTGTGTAATGAGTGCAGAGCTATCAAAGCAGCACCATTTAGAGTGAGGACAAAAGTTTAATGGAGAGCAAGTCCAGTATAATCATATCTATTTTCTTGTTAAATGGAAGCTATTCTGTTTGACCTCCACTCGACGTTAATCTCTGTCACAAACCAAAAAGTTTTAATTTCCATGTGTGTTAATGCACACCAGGCTCCAAATGAGAAAAACCAATAGAGTGTAATGAAAGATAATTTAAGAACAAAAAAAGAGAGACTTACAATTCCCCAAACAAATGGGAGGATTTGAGGAGAGGCAGATGGTGAAATAGAGAGAGCAACTTCTCTCTTTCTCTTTCCGGTGAGCTGGGGAAAGGGGGGCGTAATTCTGATAGTGAGTTTCAAAGTCACTCACTTCACAAAGGCAAAGCGAATTATAGGAAGCTGAACTTTCTCATGTCAGAGCTCTCCCTCTTTTGCAGATGCCGTCGGACACAAAAAAAGTCATCATGGTGAATCAGTGCTGGAATTCCCCACTGATCAGCATGGGTGGAAATAAAACTGCCGGCAAATGTAGCTGGTCTGCATGAAGGTTGATTAAGGGCTCTTCGGATGTGGATGAATGAGTGATGGGCCTTGAACAAATATCAGCAGGAAAGACAAGACAGGAAACAGCAATGTTACACTACCATTTTGGGTTTCTTGAAGGCACTGGAAACTTATTTTCTCAATCATCTTCTTATTGTGGTAAGTAAGATCATGTCCTTTGTGAACATCGTGCCAGTTTTACTCATTACAAAAAAGATTTCTATATTTTGTATTTTTGTCTTTTTGTTTTGCTGCTTATTTACTCATTTTACAAAGATATGTCCTGATCCGCAGAATTATATAGTATCTTCTTATTTGAACAAGCAAGCGCAAGAATGCTTATCACAAAACTACTTTACACAAGAGAAACAGGAATTCAGTGTACACAATACAGTTTCTTAATATTCATTGTTATTCACTTGGGGAAACACACACACACACACACACACACCTACACACACACACACACACACACACACACACACACACACACACACACACACACACACACACCTACACACACACCTACACACACACACACACACACACACCTACACACACACACACACACACACACACACACACACACACACACACACACACACACACACACACACACACAAGAAAACTGCAATGAACCAGCATGGTAATACTCTTTTTATTCATTTTGCCCAGGCATTAACAGGATGGTCTGAGACATTTTCCAAAGAGCATCTTTCAGAGAAATGGAACTAGCAAAGTAAAAATGACCTTACATCATCTCACAAAGGGAACCAGTGCCCTATAAGCATCCCACCCTACCCTCCTACTACAGCCCCTTCACAGGTATCACATACATCTGTGCTACTACTGACAAACAGAGGTAGAGTGCTATTTGTTAAAGTGTCATGTATGATACCATGCATGATATCACGTATTTAAAAACACGAAATGGGGAAAGAGGTTGGTTAGAGGGACAAATCTGTGCAGACCACCCACCTCCCAACTCACCAATGACGGTTTGAAATACAACTGTGAATCATAGTGAGACTGAAAGCTCAATCATGAGCATGGATGGACTGATATCTGAGGTGCAGGTGGGGGCCTTGGAATGAGGGAGTGTACCTTTACATGGGGAAGGCCTCTCATCACAACTCTGTTCCTCAGTGTGTGTGTGCGCACCAGGACATTTAGGGAAAGAGCTGCTATGCTTTTGTGGTATTTGTCACCAGGTATATCAGGGAGAGAGAGAGAGAGCAGCAATGAGTTTAAAATGCTCTAACAATGAGTAAGAAGAGTGTTTTTAGCTCCCTCACAGGCTGCTGATGGATATTAAAATTTATTTTGCAATTGAAGCCTTAATTAAGGACCCCCATGAGATTGAGAGATGCTTGGCACCACTTCCGAATCCACTGATGTTGGCTGATGACTGATATTCATCATTTCATTATTTCATGTTATTAGATATAGCCTGTTATACTGTTTAATATGAGACAACATTGAATGACCAAAGCATGTACACTGTTGTCTTCCAATGAGTGTCCCTTATCTTTCAGGTGTAGGTAAACTGCTTAATCTTGACCTGAGGAGTTGGCCCTCGTGTGTGAGCCATGACTGTAAACTCAAGATTATAAACACATAAACACACAGCGATCAGAGATGACCACAGCAGTTGTAGCCCACAGTGCTGATATTCTCTGTGGATCATTGCCACCCCTCCTCCCCCACTCCCCAACCTAGATGAAAACAAACACAAATACTCCACACACCTCCAGACACTCCCTGGTGCCCCGACTTGCCACGGTCTGGACTGGCTCCAGTCAACATGCCCTTAAGGGGGAGAATGTGGGAGAGCAAGCGGTCAGTTGAGCAGCCACCCACGATGGAGGCTGCTTAGTGTCATAGTGACCACACACACGCACGCGCACACACACACACACACACACACACACACACACACACACACACACACACACACACACACACACACACACACACACACACACACACACACACACCAGTGATAACTTTGGACGTTCATGTGGCCTGAGGCAAGTAGAGGCAGCAGCACACAGACTGTGTTCAGTTCACCGACAGCAGTTAGTTTGCTGTTTGTGTTTGATGTTGTAACTGAGTTTAGCTTCAATTGAGTTAATTTCCTCTGGGCTTTAGTGTTGTTTATTTTTGTATTTTGTTTCATTCAGATAAGAGTTGTTGATTTCAGAGGATGTATATTCACAGATGATCTGTAGTGAGCCACTTTGTGTTTTTTAATATGACGTTATCCTTTTTATATATATTTAGCTCCAGTGTAAAATTTTAAACCCATATCTCAACAAGACTTTGGATCAACCAATCAGCTTGTTTTGCATGCAGGGCAAACATTTGAAATTAACAACCTTTACCAAACTGAATCACCCTCCTTTGTGCATATTCATAGAGATGTTTGAGAGTACATTTGCAGAAATACAATGTAGTCTTAATGTGATGACCGAAGTAATGATTTGGACTCAGATGCAGACTCAAGTGTGGAGTGACCGGTAAAGGGTTTATTGAAACCAGAGTTCAGGCTGACTCTCGAGTTGATGGTATGGAGGTGGATGGTAGAGTGGTGAATGCGGCGTAGTGCACAGGAGTCTTTGTCTGTTGGGATGCCACGTGGTGATGCAGTGCAGGAGAGAACGTAGAAGGTGGTGTGGCTAGAGGCAGGTGGCCGAGCGGGGTCCAGCGGCGAGGAGGTTGAATAAGCAGGGAGCAGGATGCCGGTAGCAGGAAGCGGAGGAACCTCTGCAGGGTGGAGAATGAAGAGAGTACTGATGAGCAAACATGAAATAACGAACTATCACACGAGTGTAGAATTCACTGAAAGTCTCGTAGAGGGCCGACTATACCACTGAGAGGCGGAAATAATCTGGCGACGAGCCCTCCGCTGAACGCCGGTTTTATCCCATCCGGGAGAGAGATGGAAATCAGCTGCGAAGTGCCAGCTCCCCAAAACTCCGCCCAACCTCAGCCGAAAAAGGACTACACACACCAAAGACCAGCCCCACACACTATAAAAGGAAACTAACAAAACATAAATATCGCACCAATCATAACACTTAAACTGTTACAGTGCATTCTTACTGCTGCCATTTCCTTGTCATCTGCTCACCTGTTCAGCCAGTTCTTTTCCACTCTCACACCCCTTGCCAGCACACACACCTACCCACTCACCTGATCCTGAACTGATTCTCATTACCAATCAACCCAGTATGTAAGCTCCTCTGCCACTCTCACTCTTTTCCAGATTGTTCTTCGCTCTTATGCAAGACTCTCCAGCATTTACCTTTGGCCTGATCTCTCATTAGGGGATCTGCCTGCCTTTGAATTTGCCTGATCTCCTGTTTCCAGTAAATACCTCTGCCTTCAGTATCTGACTCAGTGTTTTGCCCTGCACTTCCTGGATCTCTGCCTGTCTGAGACAGTTGAATGTTTGGCTTGTCAAACATTTCAAGAGACTCTCAATAGTTCTGAACAGAATATTGATCTGTACTACGGTTTATCCGTCTCTGTCAGGCCTGAGATCAAAGTCAGTGAAAGTGATTTCTGTGTACTGGTGGTGCTGCAATTGGGTCCTAAACCAACCCGTTACATAAGCTTGATGACAATGCATTTTTGAGAAGATCCAGAAAAGAATAGAAGAGATTTGTCAAATGATGAACTTGGAAATGCCATAGTGTGTATCGTTTTATGTGATTTTTACCATTTGAAGTTATTTTTGTTTGTCTGGTTTAGGTAACTACAATAAAAATGTTTTTGCCAAGAAATCTGCTCTTTGTGTTTTGAGGATTCTTATACTGGCTGCACGGTGGCGCAGCAGGTATTGTGTGTGCCTCACAGCAAGAAGGTCGCCAGTTTTATTCCCGGGTCGGGCCTTTTTGTGTGAAGTTTGCATGTTCTTCCCCTGCATGCGTGGGTTCTCTCCGGATACTCCGGCTTCCTCCCACAGACCAAAAACATGCTCATTAGGTTGATTGGTTACTCTAAATTGCCCCTAGGTGTGAGTGTGAGCGTGAATGGTTGTTTGTTTATATACGTTGCCCTACGATCGACTGGCGACCGGTTCAGAGTGTACCCCGCCTCCCACCTGTTGACAGCTGAGATAGGCTCCAGTCCCCCCGCGACCCCGAAAGGGATAAGCGGCATAGAAAATGGATGGATAGATGGATTCTTATACTACTTTCACACACAAACCTGTGTTTGGCACCACATACACATAATAAATGTGCACTTAACCTGTGTTTAATTTGTTCACATCCGGTTGCAGCCTCGGGTTAATCCCTACTCAATGATGTTCACACACTGCAGCTGGACTTTATAGCAGTTCTTTATTTGGTTTTCTTATGAAAAGTATATGCAACAGCCTACATTCTAGACTCCAAAAACCAGAGTTTAGAGTAGATTACGTCTTCAGAGGATGTTACGTCCCTCACCTCATCTTAAATGTCCATTGTATTGTTTAAACAAAAAAACTCATCCATGACAGATCTCACCTCTAGAACCTCCAGTAGAAAGACAGCAGACAGATGGGATCAAATGCTGAACTCTATATTGAAATTAACAAAAAATTGACACACAGGATCAGGCAAACAAAGGAAACGACTTAACAAAGGCTGAACTGAAAACTGGACTATGAACTGAGTTTGGCAGGGAGAGGCTCATGTGAGGGGAATGAGGTGAATGAAACAAGTGAACAGGGAAGGAGCTGATTTGCTCAGGAAAACACTTAGAACAGGGCACAGTTAGCAAGGCTGATGCAGGGCAGGTGTGGGGAGAAAGTGTGCAGGGAAAAGCTGGCTGGTGGGACAACAGGACGAAATCAGTGCAAACAGACAACAAAAACTCTAAAAACAACAAACCCAGACAGGACTGTCACAGGGCCATGACACCCTGGGCCTTTGTAGGCCCATTCAAAATCCATCCACTCAGCTGTTATTTCTAACTATACATCAAACTACTTTACTGAGTCACTAAAGTTGAGCCTGTCATTGGTCAATCAAGTGTTACTCATGTCTTATATAGGAATATAAGAAGAGTAAAACCTTAGAGAGTAGCTTTGGAATTGTGAGCAAAGAGGAACTCATGTAGTCTGACAGCTGGGGAAGCAGCAGATAAGCAGAGGAAATAATGGAGATGAGATGACTCATGACTGATGCAGTGCGGCAGCGTGAAAAGCTGTGAGGTCTCCAACCCCATGCTGTAAAGTTTTTGATTTTTTATCTACACAACCTTCACTTCTACCTGTTGATCAGGTGACGAATTTACACTCAGGTGCTTCGACGGAAAAAGTTACGACAGTAGCAGCAAGGAAGAAAAGTGCAAACAAACATTCCGCCACACCAGCCTCTACAATGGCTGAAATGGGAAAATCACACACCCGATGCTTGAGATGAAGGAGTCGCAGTAAAGGAGTCAGTAAACTGAAAAAGGTATGAAGATGATTATGCAACAGATGGCAGAATTACGCCGTGATTTAAACAAAAAGCGACAGGTTGGAGCAGGTTGAACACTAGGTCAGTGAGACACAAGACACGGAAATATTGCACCACAAAACGATCAAATTTCTGGTGAATAAAGTCTCAGATATGGATGAGCGCACGGAATATCTGGAAAATAAATCCAGGCAAAAGAATGTGCATATATTCAACATACCACAGAAAAGTGAATGTAACAATATGATTGCCTTTCTTAAAAAACTTTTTGATGAGATGTTTAAAATCCCCGGGTCTTTAACATCATCAGAGCGCATCATATCTATAGAGAAGGTAAAGATCAGACCAGACCGATAATTGTTGCCTTCTTGAACTTTGAAACAAAGAAGGAAATATTACATGTGGCTTGGGGGACGAAGGAATTAACCTATAATGGTGCGCGCATCTTTTTTGACCACGATTTCACCTTCAAAGTGAAACAACAGAGAGACAGACCTATGAGGGAACAACTTAAATCGAAGAATATAAAATCTCATATCTTGGCCCCTGCTCAGCTGAAGGTTTTCAGTGAAGATGGGACCTGGCAGACGTATGGAAGCCCACAGATTGCGGCAAGGGCTCTCAAGGAGCGGAGTCTGCTTGGTGGCGTCCAGGACCTGCCGGAGGCTGCACGACAAAACACACAGCGCACTGACTGGGACACCCATCAGCAACAACGTTGGGAAGTCGACAAGAGGCGATGGATCAGTCGGAATATTGCTGAACTGATGCAAGAGGCAGAGAAGAACCTTGGGCTATGAGAGTGAAAACAACTGGACAAATACATGCATTGCTTTTTGCAAGACAAGACAAATTATAACGGTATAAAAAAGATGAAAGGATTATTTATGATTTACACTGTCTTGTCTTTGTTTTTTATATAGCCTAGGCTGAATGATACCATATTTTCACATTTTTTTCTCTCTCTTTTTAGACTTTGAAGTATTAGTTGTGACCTAAGCCCATTATTATATCTACATTATCTACATTATGTTTTCATGTGATGACCATTGGATTGACATGGGTTTTGCTTATAGTCTTTTTTTGACATATTATATGAATTTTCACCAATAAATGTTTAATTTCATTAAAATCCCTTACAAAAGTAACTCCTCATCCTCTTTTCCACCATGAACCCCACTGATTACACCCTCCCAGCCATCACAGAGGCACACCTACTGATCAGCATATCCAGCCTGTTGCTGTTAATGTCATAATGAAGCAGTACTCATGTGATTAACAGATGTTGGCTAGCTAACGGTGGTTAGTTAAAAAAGCAGGGGGAAACAATACAACAAAGTAAAAACAGCACAAAATTGGACTATAGGTGTTTGTGTGTCTGTATCTGCAAGCGCTGTTGGGTTGTACAAGTAAGTTCATGGCAACTTAAAATCAAAGGAACTGTAGTACTACAGCTATGAATTTATTTTTTTTAAGCCAATTTTTCCTAGAATTTATTCTAGCCATGGGACATATTGAAAACATAATGATTAATTTAATCAATATTTGGTTTAATTTTCCCAACTGTTTTGTGTATTTCAAAAATAATTGATTTAATAATTTTTACTCAACAAAAAAACTCATACCTGCAAGACGGTCTGAATTGGAGGTTCTTTCGCAAGAAGAACCTAACCTCAGCCCAGTGGACACTTCAGAGGCACTTGAGGAGGAGATCAGGGCCCTTAGGGAAGAGAATTAAAGACTACGGGACCAGCTGAGGAAGAGGATCTCCTGCAGGCAGTAAAGATCTTGAGGCCCAAGTCAAGGCTTTAAAAATGGAGAACACCAGGCTGCCCAACATGGCAGTAAAAGGTAACTATCTCTTTTAGATTAAAATGGGGATTCTTTTAGATTGTATAATCTGTGTCTACATTTTAGGGTAAATATACAGATGTAGTATATACAGATGTAGTATAGGGTTTCCTGTCGGAAAAAAAAAAGCCTAGGGCTAAACACTGGAGCACAGTTTAATCAACTCCCCAATGAGGCTAATTTGGTCTGGCAGAAAACCTGTAATGCCTTCAAAACCCCTCACAACACATTTTGCTACACTTTGAGACACCAAAAAATTAGCAGATGTATTTTTTTTTTCTCCTTCTTCTTTTTAATGATAATTTACAACTTGTTTGGAGTCTTGTAGTAAATTCGGTGGGCCATATTTTCCAGAAAATCCATCACTCTTAGTGGCTGTGAAGACCCTCATATCCGTTAAGATCACAAGCTCAAGCTTATCAAGCTATGAAGTTGAAGCTGAATATGAGGCCAGTGTTGCTGTACCACCTCATCAGCCCACAACTCCCAAATCAACATCTGTAAGTACATTTTTGTAATGATCAATTAAAAACATAGAGCATTCCATCACTGGTGATTTTCTTAGTTTTTATTCCTGTTTGTCTTTCCTTTTTACAATTAATTAGGTGCAACTAGGGGATGATGACACCAGAGTCTCTGCCCATTGTTGGGAGACTGCCAAAGCCCAACTGACAGCAAAGGGAATGGCCCGCACCTATGGAATCAGATTTGTGTCAAAAAAATCAAACAAAACTTCTTCAAAAAACAATAAAAATTTGAGAGAGAATAAAACTCACTGAAGCAAAAAATTGTCATCTCAAAAGCAAAACTTGTGACTTGCAAACAAATTATTTGTGCAATCGAGTAAACTATTGGTCTTTTACTTTTTGTCATATCCTCTGTTTCTTTCTCACTGCTCAGACTTTTGCTCTCACCGTCAGCTTTGCAGTCACGCTGCCAGCTCTCTCGTTTGCGCTCCCTGTGTTTTTGTTTGTGATTCTGACACAAACCTCTCACGTAGGCGGGCTTTTTCAGGGGTGCATCGCCATTGCCTAGTGAGTTTTTGAGTGACAGCTCAGCGCCCTTCGGCAATTTCTCCCACTGCGCAAGTCACAAGTTTTGCTTTTGAGATGACATTTTTTTTGCTTCAGTGAGTTTTATTCTCTCTCAAATTTTTATTTTTGTTTGATACTGAAGAAGTTTTGTTTGATTATTTCAACACAAATCTGATTCCATACGCACCCTCCTGCTGGGCCTGTTCAGCATTGACATCCCACTGAAGTCCAACACGATGGGAGGCGTCAACAAGGTCGATCCAACTGCAGAGAGATGTCAGCCTCTGGATCCCAAGAAGCTTGAAGTTTTACTCGGTAAGACTTTTATGAATTGATTTTTAATGAATGGTATTTTGCAGTTATTGTAAATTGTACCAAACACTTACACAAATACTAAAATGTAAACAACTACGAGCGAAACAGATGGACAAATAAAAAACGTTAACAGTTTAGATATTTTTTTCAGGTTTTATCAACATTAAAATGGATCCCCTGTAGTAGCTTTACAGCACAAATTCACCTCCCATAGGCAGACACTTGGCTGCAGCAAAGTAAAGTTGCTCTCACTGACCACAATACTTCCTGGAAAACAAAGTGGATACAGTAGTATAACCTCCTCGCTCTTAAAGCCCCTTGGACAATCTTTCTAACTCCTTCCTTGGTTCCTTGAGAAGCCAATTCTGATTTCAGACTTAACTACAGTATTTATAGGTAACCCACTGAGGAGCGAGGACCAGGCATACAAGAGTGGGATCCACCTCATCTTTCCTATTGCAACAATCCGAAGCTATCATTGTGGATGTCTTGTTTTATTATCTTTTACAGATGCAGTTGTTCAGCAACACCCAGGGGCGAAGCTTCCGAACATGAGAACAGCCATTAACAAAAGGATCTGCGAATTAAGGCACCAGCAGAAGAAGAAGTCCATGGACAGCTGAAGGACTGAGCCTTGATAAGTTGGCATGTGTGCACTTCTTGATCTGTTTTATATATATATATATATATATATATATATATATATATTTTTTTTTTTTTTTTTTTTTTTTCACTGAGGGATTGTTCTGTTTTGATTACAATGAAGGGCAGTTGTCCTTTTGGAAATGTTTTATTTCAAAGGGTTTTTTTTTGTTTGCGTTTTCATTTAAATTTTTTTCCATGTATTGTATTACATACAAATATTGAAAACATGTTAAAAGACATGTTTTTAAAAAAAAAAAAAAACTCGACCTACTTCTGCGGCCTGTTTCAACACTGACCCACACTACTGCAGCGCACCCACAGAGGAAGCGCCACAGGCGGTGCGGGAGTAGGCAGAAGCAGTGAAAGCACAGGGGTATCAGGGCTAGGCTAGTGGCGAATCCACACAAGCCAGCTATAACATCTATCATACTTGCCAATGTACAAACTGGACTATATACACCTTCTGAGATCAACTCAGCAGACTGTGAGAGAGTGCTGTGTTTTCGTTTTTATGGAAACATGGTTCAGTAACAGCATACCGGACTCCGCCATCCAGCTGGACCGGCTAACATGCTACGGCTAACACCGCAGCGGCGGGGTCTGTGTTTACATCAGGGATGCTTGGTGTCAAGACGCTGTGGTGATTTGTTGACACTTTTCACCCCTCGTGGAGTTTATGATCATCAAGTGCCAGCCTCTGTTAATGTCCTGTACATATAGCAGCATTGACTGATCCATCCCCCTGCACCACAGAGTGACAGAATATATTTTATTTAATATTAGAAATAAGTATCTACATTTGCTCCTTCTAACTCTGAAGTATATTACCTTTCTTGTTTTTCATTTTTATTCGGGGACTTTTTGTAACGAAAGAATTTCTATTTCCATTTGATAACCGTTGTTCAAACTACTACAAAAATTTGAACAATGGTTAGGGGGTTGGACTTATGTAAATGAGATGCAATGAGCAGCACTCTTTGCACTTGTTGCTGCTTTTCTCATGGCTGGTCACACACACACACACACACACACACACACACACACACACACACACACACATATATAAATTATATCATATAATTTTACATATATTTTTACATATATTCACTGTGTTTCAATATATAATCTCATATAATGTGGCATGTATTTCAATATAAATAACAATATTTTAAATAATATAACAATGTATTCATTGAATATATGAAAACGGCAATAATTGCAGTATTTTCATATATGTCACAGTATATCACTTACAGATACAATATAGTGTTTTACAATACATCATCATATATCTAAATTTCACAATATATGAATACACGTGAAATATATTGCCACACAACATATTGAGAAATATATTTCTGTTGCGTATGGGATGGAAAGGGGTTGGCAGCGAAAATGATACCCATTTTAATTAAGTCAATGGCTGAGCAAATACAGGCATGCGTTGATGTTTTTGTGTTTTATGTATACTTTTGTAAGTATTTTTTGTTTGTGAAGGTGCTTGGTAGGATCCCCACCAAGTTTGAAAAGCAGATGAATTCATTTTTACATTTTATTTAATATGATGTATGGAATGTAGCAGTATAACAATTGCAACATATAATTTTAATTGCTTGGCGAATAGTTCAAAAAGAAATGAAGTTTTTACCTGGCTGCTAGATAAAGAAAATGTTAAAATTACATGTGTGCAAGAAACACACTCAAATGCTGAAAATGAGTTAAAATGGCAAACAGAATGGGGTGGGTCTATATATTGTAGTCATGGGGCTCTATTTTCGACTCTGCCGCCGGTGCGGCGCAGGCGCGGCGCAAAGTCAGGTCCGCTGCGCCGATGGGTCGTGGCGGCACAGACTTTGGTATTTTCGTGCGCTGCGTGCCGGCGCATCTCCTCCTCCTTCTCATCTCAGTCCCACCCAGCGGCGCAACTCGGAAAGAGGGAGGGGAGAAGGCGGGGAGTGGGTTTGACACAGCAGAGTCAAATCTTCACCAATCACAGCAGCTCCTCGCCTCACCTTTAAGAACGCCACTGGCCAGGCGCATGGCAAGTTTCCTGGAGACTGACGTCACTCATGTCTCCTGACATCCATTTGTATTATTTTGCACACCTGTTTGTATATACTGTTTATTTTTTCTCAGTATATATATAGTTTTATAATCTGTTCTATATTTTGTGGTATATTTTTTTTTATATATATTCTCAATATAAATATTTTGTTTTATTATTTGCTTTTTATATATACAGTTCTCTCTTTTCTTTCTTTTCTAATTTTATTCTAATTCTATTCTTGTAAGGAGCACTGCAACAAAAACAATTTCCCCTCGGAGATAAATAAAGGATTTCTGATTCTGATGTCTAAATATGAGGTCCTTAGATGGTAAATCCTCGGCTTCCTCCTCCTCCTCCTCATCCTCCTCAAAGCAATGATGTACTCCATCTTTGTAAATAACGTTAAGCATTACTATGATAACATTTGTATTTGGAATGAAATGACGTGGGTAATAGTGGACAACGATCATCACTTACGTTTTTTTCCATGTGTCTGTCTCTCTCTGTCTCTTGAGTGTTTTGAGATGCAGTAGATATGCTCTGTAGGATGCCACGGCTGTCTCTGGTTGGCACAGCAACGTTAACCGATTTGTTCGCATCCCTGTTTCACCTGTGTACATTCGGTCAGGGTGAGTGACCATTACGCGTGCCGAACGCGTTTTTGATGTGGTCAGATGAGATACTGATCAAAATATATAAATTTAGGTCTGACTGTATGTGCTGACTCAGATAGTTGCATTGAATTGCGGCTGTTGCTAATTATTGATCGCAGTGAAATGCCAAACACTGTGGAAACCTGACTGTGAGGTGTCGGTGACGTGAGCGCACGACTCCGCCGGTTTACGAAAATCCACTTGCGCCGCTGGCGCACAGAGTTGACCAGGTCTGAGGTGGCGAGCTTTCAGCACACTTTTACGCCACCGGTGCAGACCGAAATGGTCGAAAATTCCAAATGCGTCGGCTCATTATGCCGACACCTCCCCCTACTGCACCGCAACGCCCATCCTGGCGCACCTCTGTACGCCTCGGTTTACCAAAATACCAAGTGCGCCTGCCTGCGCCGCTCGAAAATAGCCTGCGGCGGAATCGAAAATAGAGCCCATGGACTTAGCAATAGTAGGGGTGTTATGATTTTGTTTAAGAAGGAGCAGCAACATACAGTTAATTCTGTTCAAACTGATGACAATGGGAGATGGATTTTGTTAGATGTAACTGTAGATAATTTACATATAAATTTAATTAATACGTATGCTCCAAATGAAAATAATCTATGATTTTTTGAAAAAATTCATGATGTTATCCTCTGTCAAAAAAATGATCAAAATATTATTGTTGGAGATTTCAATACTGTTCTAAATATAAACAAGGACTGTGCAGGAACTCATTTATTTAATAACCATCCACAGGCACTGAGAGAAATTCAAGAAACCATGGTATCTTTAGATATTTGGAGGTTACAAAACACTGATTCAAACAGATACACATGGCGGAGAGGACAACAAGCAAGTCGTACAGATTATTTCCTTTTCTCTTGCATCCAAGGTGTCAAAATGTATTATTGGTGATCATTTAATATCTGACCATGCTATTGTAACAATTCTTACCACTGAGCATCCTCGGGGACATGGTTACTGGAAATTCAACCTGTCGCTTCTAAATGACTTCATGTTTATCGAAAAAACTAAAGTTTTTATTAGAGAATTTTTTTTAACTAATGAAAATTCATCTGACCCACATAACATCTGGGAAACCTTTAAGTGTGCTTTCAGAGATAATGGGGTCATGGAAGCAAAAACAATATTTGATAAAGGAGAGGAGCTTAATCGAAGAGATAAATGAACTGAATAAAAAGTTGGACGAAATGTGGCTTCCCTCTGTAGAAATAACTTATTTACTTAAAAATAAACAATTGGATCTGGAAAATTTATATTCTGAGCGTGTAAATATATCAATAGATCTTGTGCTATTTTTTTTTTAAGATTAAATCAAAATAATTTTGTCAAAAAAAAAAAAAAGAATTTGTATGCCACAAATGGTGTTATTTTAACATCTCCTCAGGAAATATTATGTGAGGACGTGGATTATTTCAAAGCCATATTTTCTATTGAAAATGAAGGAGAGTGTCTTACTGACTCTGATAATGATTTATTCTTTCCGGTAAACTGTGATCAGATACTTTCAGTGCAGCAGCAATTAAGTTGCAAAGGTGAAATACTAGAGGAGTAACTGGATGCCATTAATGCTTTTTCCCTGGGTAAGTCACCTGGGATTGATGGTATTCCTATTGAGGTTTACAAGACTTTCTGTACAGAAATTAAAAAACCCCTCATGACCTCCTTTAATTACTCTTTTGTTCAAGGTATAATATCGGATACACAGAAAGAGGGCATTAAAACATTACTTTTAAAACACGATTTACAAGGGCAGTACAAAGATCCTATATATATCAACCATTAGAGACCACTGATGCTCCTTTGCTGTGATACCTGTATCCTTTCTAAATGCATTGCATTGAGAATAAAAGAATAATTGGTTATATAATAAATTATGATCAGACAGGGTTCATAAAAGGACACTTTATCTGTGACAATATACGGCATCTGCTTGATACAATAGATTATTATGATAGTAAACAAATATCTGGAATTTTATTTGTTGCTGACTTTGAAAAGGCCTGTGATAAAGTAAAATGGAATTTTATCCAAAAATCTCTACATTTTTTTTTAACTTTGGGGAAACTCTTATTAAATGGGTGAAGGTCATGTACAATCAACCCAACAGTAAAATAATAAACAATGGATACTTATCGAATAGTTTTACCCCGTCTATAGGTGTACGTCAAGGGTACCTGTTGTCTCCATACTTGTTCTTATTGTGCATTCAAATTCTTGCTGTTAAAAACAGAAGTAACTCATGTATCACAGGATTAAAACCAAATGGTATAGAAACAAAGTTGACATTATATGCGGATGATGCAACTTTTTTCTGCAGCCTGAAAAATCTTCATTGGATGCCCTCATACTTGATTTAATTTTTTTTTCAAAGTTGTCTGGACTAATGCCGAAACACTATGAGAATAGGGTCATTGTGAGGTAGAGATTTTGGTTTACTGTGCCAAGCTCCAGTTAAATTGTGTCATGGTTCAGTAGATGTTTTGGCAATTCCATCCCGCTTCATCCGGGGCTGGGTCGCGGGGGGAGCAGCCTGAGCAGGGACGCCCAAACTTCCCTCTCCCCGGACACTTCCCCGAGCTCTTCCGGGGGGATCCTGAGGCGTTCCCAGGCCAGCCGAACCAGGATCCCAAGATACTTAAACTCCTCCACTTGAGGCAGGAAATCTCCCCCAACCTGAAGGGAGCAAGCCACCTTTTTCCGACCGAGAACCATGGCCTCGGACTTGGAGGTGCTGACTCTCATCCCAGCTGCTTCACATCAGCTGCGAACCTCCCCAGTGCATGCTGAAGGTCCTGGCTCGAGGAAGCCAACAAGACAACATCATCCGTGAACAGCAGAGACGACATCTGCTGGCTCCCAAACCGAACCCCCTCCAGCCCCTGGCTGCGCCTAGAAATTCTGTCCATAAAAATGATGAACAGAACCGGTGACAAAGGGCAGCCCTGCCAGAGTCCAACATGCACCAGGAACAGGTCCGACTTACTGCCGGCAATGCGGACCCGCATTGTTCCTCCTGAATCCGAGGTTCGACTATTGGCCGGATTCTCCTCTCCAGTACCCTGGAATAGACTTTCCCAGGTAGGCTGAGGAGTGTGATCCCCTGATAGTTGGAACACACCCTCCGGTCTCCCTTTTTAAAAGGAGGAACTACCACCCCAGTCTGCCAATCCAGAGGCACTGTCCCCAACTGCCACGCAATGTTGCAGAGGCGTGTCAACCAAGGCAGTCCTACAACATCCAGAGACTTGCGGAGGCGGATCTCATCCACCCCCAGTGCTTTGCCACTGAGGAGCTTGCAAACTACCTCGAAACTACTGAACGGTTTGCCAGAATTTCCTCGAGGCCGACCTGTTGTCCTCCTCCATGGCCTCCCTGAACTCCTCCCAGACCCGAGTTTTTGCTTCTACAACCGCCCAAGCTGCCGCATGCTTGGCCTGCCGGTACCCGTCAGCTGCCTCAGGAGTCCCATGAGCCAACCAGGCCCGATAGGACTCCTTCTTCAGCTTGACGGCATCCCTTACTTCTGGTGTCCACCACCGGGTTCGGGGGTTGCCGCCACGACAGGCACCGCCGAGCTTACGGCCACAGCTACAGACAGCTGCATCAACAATGGAAGTGGAAAACATGGTCCATTCGGACTCAATGTCTCCAACCTCCCTCGGAATCTGGTCGAAGCTCTCCCGGAGGTGGGAGTTGAAAACCTCCCTGACAGCGGGTTCTGCCAGACGTTCTCAACAGACCCTCACGGTACGTTTGGGTCTGCCAAGTCTGTCCCACTTCCTCCCCTGCCAGCGAATCCAACTCGCCACCAGGTGGTGATCAGTTGACAACTCAGCCCCTCTCTTTACCCGAGTGTCCAAGACATACCACTGAAGGTCAGACGATACGACTACAAAGTCGATCATTGACCTCCAACCTAGGATGTCCTGGTGCCATGTGCACTGATGGACACCCTTATGCTTGAACATGGTGTTCGTTATGGACAAACTGTATTCCTCCCAATCACACCCCTCCAGGTATCACTGTCGCTACCCACATGAGCACTGAAGTCCCCCAGCAGAACAATGGAGTCCCCGGTTGGAGCACTTTCCAGTACCCCTCCCAGGGACTCAAAGAAGGCCGGGTTCTCTGCACTGCTGTTCGGCCCATAGACCGAAACAACAGTGAGAGACCTATCCCTGACCCGAAGGCGCGGGGAAGCGACCCTCTCGCTCAGAGGGGAGAACTCCAACACATGGCGGCTGAGCTGGGGGGCCATAAGCAAGCCCACACCAGCTCGCCGCCTCTCACCGCAGGCAACTCCAGAGTAGAAGAGAGTCCAGCCTCTCTCAAGGAGTTGGGTTCCAGAGCCCAGACTGTGCGTAGAGGTGAGCCCGACTATCTCTAGCTGGTACCGCTCAACCTCCTGCACTAGCTCAGGCTCATGCTACAACATATTTAAATATACCAACAATCCCCTGCTGTGCTAATTTCACTTAGCGATTGGCGTTGTGTTAGCATCGGGCTCCTTCTCCAGGGTTTCTAGAGAAGCTTCCGCTTCATCCTCATCTGGCTGTTTTGTTTTTTTCTCCTACCTCTTCTGCTGAAGCTGCGCCCAAAGTGGCCGTGGGTTCAGTGGCACGCTTGAGAAAACACTGGAAAAAGTGTCGTCTGGTGTTGTTTTTCGTTTCATCTTTTTGTAATTCACTCGCTGATTTTCTCCGTTATGCAATACTGCGGAGAATGCCCGATAAAGAATTGTGTTGCTGTTGCCGTTACGAGCAATGGAAGTCTTAGAGGTCCAAATGTCATGTGAACACAGACTGGGTTAAGATAATGAATTAATCAGCGTGTGAAAGTTACGTATGCTCACGCATCAAGTGGATATATGGAAAACAAATTGTCGTGAGTATAGGGCATATACCGGCGTATCACACAGACTAATCCACTGGGTATACGCAAATCACTGACCTTTTCCAGTGGGTATACGGCGTATATACCTGTGTATCACATAGACTACACCACTGGTTTTACCCATTATGGATTATTTGTATGGGATTTGGTTTTTTTTGCAACTCATGCGCTGAGTCAAAATCCATCAACCCAACGTACATCAGTTGACTCAGCACCTGGGATGTTTGTGCTTCGGACATCATCATGTTGACAGATATGCTCCACCACTAATCCACACACCCTGCCAGGCTCCATGCACCGAGAGCTCACACTTATTAGCACTGGGAGAACCTGATTGATCATCCTCGTGGTGAGGCAAATCAATAATAAAAGGGTTGTGCACACTACATATCTAATTCACATTGTCTGTGTTGCGTTACCTATGAAAGCAGTATCTTTATATTGTCAAGGCTAGTTGGTTGGTTTGGCTAACAACGTAACTAACCATTTAGGGGATACAGCTTTTCTGTTTGGTCTCAGCCATTTACCAAATGAATGAATGAAACTAGTTCATAATGCCCATGGGCGTATTGAATTAGAGATGAACTGAATCTTTTCCAAATTGTAAATCTAACTAGTTTATCTTAAAACAATCATTTTTCTTCTGAGGATCAGGAAAATGGTCCTCACAAGGTCTTTTTTTTTTAATTCCACTATACTATTTGGTAGACATTTGGTCCTTACTCACTCATACTCTCTCACTTGTATGGTGTAAGATAGCTGTCAAAAAGACGTGTCCATAATTAAAGTTTCGTATTTGTAAAGTTAACAATTTGTGTGTCATAAAGGTTGTTTTACACAAAATTCTGCTGTCATATACGTGAGTCTGTGAAATTGGGTTCGGTTATGATTGTTTTTAAACGAGTATGAGTCTAAAAGCTTTGAGTGCAAAGTCTTGAGAATACAACTAATTTTTTCAAGTTTACTCAAGTTTATGGGTAGGACTCGAAAAGTGCTGAAATGACATTACAGAGGTCACAGTCAAGTCGCAGGGGAAAGTAATCGATCGGCGATTCCTCCAACTGCGCATGCAGACAAAAAACATGCAGGGCAACGCCGTCAGCCTCAAAGTGACTTCACTGGCAAAGCTCTCAAGTCTCACGCACGCACGCACTTGCACTAAGAAATGCTGAATTAAATAAATATTTTTATTTGTACCAATTTATGTGTCATTTATCAGATCAGACCCCCATCCCCATCCAAGTTTTAGACTGTTTTACTCCTGTCGACCTTCACCAACTAATTTCAATAATTTCATCATCAAAATCATCTACCTGTATTTTAGATCCAATCCCGACTAAGCTGTTTAAAGAAGTATTACCTCTAATTGACTCTTCAGTATTAGACATGATCAATCTGTCTTTATCAACAGGCTACATACCACAGTCCTTTAAAGTAGCTGTGATAAAACCGCTACTGAAAAAGCCTACTCTTGATCCAGGGGTTTTAGCCAACTATAGACCGATATCCAACCTTCCCTTTCTCTCAAAAACTCTTGAGAAAGCAGTTGCCAATCGGCTGTGCGACTTTCTAAACAATAATAGTTTATTCGAGGATTTCCAGTCAGGATTTAGAGTGCATCATAGCACAGAGACAGCACTGGTTAAAGTTACAAATGACCTTCTAATTGCATCTGATAAAGGATTTGTCTCTGTACTAGTCTTATTGGATCTTAGTGCTGCATTTGACACCATTGACCATGGCATCCTATTGCAGACACTGGAACATTTCATTGGCATTAAGGGAACTGCGCTAAGCTGGTTTAAATCCTACTTGTCAGATCGCTCTCAGTTTGTACGCGTTAATGATGACTCCTCTGCGCTCACTAAAGTCAGCTATGGAGTTCCGCAGGGTTCTGTGCTTGGACCAATTCTATTCACCTTATATATGCTTCCTTTAGGTAAGATTATCAGGAAGCACTCAATAAATTTTCATTGCTATGCAGATGATACCCAGCTATATTTATATTTATATATATATTTTTAGTCAGTTAACTAGACTACAAGCTTGTCTTCATGACATAAAGACCTGGATGACCTGCAATTTTCTGATGCTAAACTCGGACAAAACTGAAGTTATAGTAGTAGGCCCTAAACATCTTAGAAAGTCACTTTCTGATAACATAGCAGCTATGGATGGCATTACGCTGGCCTCCAGCACCACTGTAAAGAATCTGGGAGTCATTTTTGACCAAGACATGTCCTTTCACTCCCATGTAAAACAAATTTCAAGGACTGCCTTTTTTCACCTACGTAATATCGCAAAAATCAGGCATATTTTGTCTCAAAATGATGCAGAAAAACTAGTCCATGCATTCGTAACTTCCAGGCTGGATTATTGCAATTCCTTACTATCAGGCTGCCCAAATTCGTTGCTGAATATTCTCCAGTTGCTCCAGAACGCTGCAGTACGTGTTCTGACAAAAAACAGGAAGTGAGATCATATTTCTCCAATACTAGCCACTTTGCACTGGCTCCCTGTAAAGTTTAGAATAGAGTTTAAAATTCTCCTCCTTACTTACAAAGCCATAAATGGCCAGGCACCTTCTTATCTTAAAGAGCTCATAGTACCTTATTGCCCTACTCGAACACTGCGTTCCCAGAATGCATTTCCACTTATGGTTCCTAAAGTCTCAAAAAGCAGAACAGGAGTCAGAGCATTTAGCTATCAAACTCCTCTCCTGTGGAACCATCTTCCAGTCTTTGTCCGGGAGGCAGACACTGTCTCTACATTTAAGAGTAGGCTTAAAACTTTCCTTTTTGATAAAGCTTATAGTTAGGGCTGGCTCAGGCTTGTCCTGGACCAGCCCCTGGTTATGCTGCTATAGGATTAGACTGTCGGGGGACATCCAAAGATACACCGAGCTCCTCTGTCCTTCTGTCCCTCTCCATCCGCACGCTCTCATGTCCTACCACGGTGTGTTACTAACTTAGCTCCTTCCCCGGAGTCTCTGTGCTTTGTCGTCTTGCAGGTTCCCATGGACAGTGGCTGAATCTGGATTGTGGATTTCAGCTGCATCTCCTGCCTTGGCCCTGCCTGACATCCACTGCAACTGCTACTGCTGTTATTACATCCACTGTCACTGTTACTGTGACTGCATGTCTGTCTGTCTGTCTGTCTGTCTGTCTGTCTGTCTGTCTGTCTCACTCTCCCTCTCTTGCTCTTGCTCTCTCACCCAACCGGTCGAGGCAGATGGCCGCCCACCCAGAGTCTGGTTCTGCTCGAGGTTTCTGCCTGTTAAAAGGAAGTTTTTCCTCACCACTGTCGCCAAGTGCTTGCTCATGGGGGAATTGTTGGTTTCTTTGTAGATAAAAGAGCTTGGTCTGTACCAGCTCTATATGGAAAGTGTCCTGAGACAACTTCTGTTGTGATTTGGCGCTATACAAATAAAATTGAATTGAATTGAATTGAATTCTCATATCCTAATGTTATTTTAATATTTTCAGATCTTATGTACAAGCTGAGACTGAATCACAACTGCAAGATGCAGTTGCACAGGCAGCCAGCTTGATCAGTCTTGCAAGTCACAATGTTCGCATAACACTGCAAAACAAACAAGAGACTGCTTTGGACTTGACTCACTGGTATGTGCTCCAGCGGACCCGTGCACCTTTTGAAAGGTATGTTTATAGTTGCTGCCATAGAAACTATGTTACCACTGTATACAAACAATTTCAATGATGGATGTAGAGTTTCATTTTATAGTGCACCAATGCAAGTCAAAGTATATACTATTTTTTGTTTGAAATTCATTGTGGGGGTGCCCTGTTGTGTGTGCCGACCAGGGTTCATATCTTACCTTTCATATCTTATGTACTTCCTTTTTAACAGGTTCAGAGATGGCCTAATGTCTCTAGGTGTCCTAAATGCTCTCCAGAGATACCCTCAACAGATGAAGTGCCTTTTCGTGAAGACTGGAAAGAGTTTAACTGCAATTGATGTAGAGAATCTCTTCCGGATCGTTCATGCTGAAAGAGGGAGTAATGCATTCCAAGAGTGCCGTACCTTGGCTTTCTGGCAAGACTACCTTCAGGATGCTGAATGTTAGTTTGGCATATTGGACAGTGTTTCAAAGTGTTTTGGCTGCATCACAAAAAAAAAAAAACATTTTAATTGAGACATTCCACGATGTAAGACAGTTTATATGAATTAGAAATCCATTAATTGGGGCAGCAGTAGTGTTTGTCAGCAGTTTGAATACAGCACAGACCAAATATTCAGTGTGGATTAGTAGCTGGAGAGGTTCCAGTTCGCCCTCTGGGTACAGCCAAAGTACCCGTTGTTGCTCAACAGCACTGAACCCTGAACTGCTTGGGGGACCATCCTTTGCAAGTGGTGCTCACTGCAGAGCCAATGGAGATGAAGAGAGGTGGAGCTGGACCAGTCCAGCCATTTCCATTTCTCTGGATCCATTTCTCTGGATCTATTGTTAGAGTTTGGGTAATAATATCTGGATAAGCCAATCAAAGACAGAGTGAGGCGGGCCATGCCTTGAAAGGTCCAGGGAGGAGCAGTTGGACTAGGTCATTGGCTCTGCAGTGAGCAGCCTCTCATCCCATGGGACAGACAGCCACCATCATTCTGACATCTCTCTGTAACAACAGAGTAAAAAAGTCGTATTTCTCATCAAGAAATTAATAAACTATATCTTCTAGTTAGATTTAAAATACATTGTGGCAACATTATTTCATATAAAACATTGCACATCCATAATCATATCTTGGTTGTAATTCCTTCTTATGCATCCAGCAAACTTAAAGCAAAATTAGCCTGGATTTCTTATGGTCTTATAATTCCTATCTATTTATTTTTTGTTTGTTTGTCCTACGATTTTTTTTACTCGGACTGATTGTATTTGGTGTTGTTTCAGGCCAGTCGGGTGTTTTTGAACCTTCTTATCCTCTGCTTTTGTTTAATGAGGGTGTCCTGATTGTTTATACCTTATTAGGAACTTTAGGTGCTTTCCCACAGCCCAAAACACAGGTGTTTTTAGGGCTACCAGGGCTACCTACGGTGGATGCTCTAAAACATTCCAAACCTGATTTTAACACAACATATTTCATTAGGTCACATAGAGTGTATGATTGAATACATAAAGTATATGATCGAAGTTTATGGTTTTACACAACGCTAGTCTTAACATTATGAGCTGTCCTTTCTAATTACTGAGTCATTTCAAAAATAAAAAACTAATGCCTAATGCTGGTTTAGGGGAATTTAAAGACTCACCTGTCTTGCATCGTTTTGCATCACTTCAGTGGTATAATACTTAATTACTTTATGAAAATGCTGGTAGATGCAGCCATCATATAATTTTTTTCCTTTTTCATGTCTTACAGTTGAAAACGATGTCTCTCTGGAGGATATTCTTGTTTTCCTTACTGGATGTGACAGTGTTCCAGCCCTTGGCTTCTCTCCAAAGCCAAGCCTTGAGTTCATCACCCATTCCCAATTTCCACAGGCAAATACTTGTGAAAACATTCTTCGCATTCCAGTTCATGCAGTATACACTGCTTTCAAATCTGATATGGATTTTGCCATACGCAATTCACCAGGATTTGGAAGAGCGTGAGAGAAAATATTATGGAGGGCTTGTCGAGCTTGAGTTATGATGAGGATGTTTGTTTGTTTTTCAAAAATAATTGCAGTTATGTTGTTTTTCATAGAGACAGTATTTACTAAATTAAGGCACGAAGAAATGCAAGTAGAAATGTTTTTTTGTTGCTTTTTCAGACACATTTCAAATCATGGTTTTGTGTTTCAGATTTTCTAATGTGCACTTTTAAGTTGACAACTGTATGATGTATGTCATTTATCTCCACCCTCTGATATGACCCAGACGAGCAATTGAGTGACTAGTGTGGATAATTCCCTTTAAAGTTTAGGGTAAGCCCTTCTTACAGTAATAAATGGTTCTATGTTCCTACTTTGTATGAACTGGTTCATTGTCATTTTAGTGTCTACAAGAAATGTGCATCCTGTTATATTTTTCCGATTTGAAAAACTGTACACAAAATTAATTCATATAAGTTCATCATTATCAATAGGGTTAAATTAATACATTATGTATAATTATGTATCATGTAATCAGGGCTGGACAGTAACTAAGTACTTTTACCCAAGTGTTGTCCTTAAATACAGATTTCAGGTCCTTCTGGATTATTTGCATTGCACGAAACTGTATAGTTCTACTTCACTGCATCTCAGTTTGTGTCAGTTTAGGGGTCCTAGGAGTGAAAAAGAGAACCACTGCTTTAAACTGTACAACTCAAAGAGTCAAACACTTATATACTTTTACTTAACTGAAAGAACTGAATTCTTCATCCACAGGTGAATATAACATACATGGCCCATATCTACATGGTGATAACATCACATTTTGTTATGAAAGAAAAGTATATTATGAGCAAATATTTGGCCCTAGGACCTGTACACATAACAGAGTCTACGTATATGTGACAATATATGACACCACAATAATGTAATGACTGAATTACTCAAGCTAGTAGACTATCTCTCAAGAAGGTCACATGCTCTGACAAAAAGTTCAATTCCATGATTTCCATCATCGGCGAAGGGGTTGATGGTCCTTAACGCCACATTCCACTGGTGATCATAAGGGGGTTGCACAGGCACACGATTGAGTGGCCTTTGATGTTGAGGAAGCTGGAGCATTCCAATTGTCCACAGTTGCAGTGGGGATCGACTCTCCATTGTCCTCAAGCTGTGGTTGTTCCACTGGTTCACAAACTCATCCACAGATCTGTTTATTCTTGGTTGATAAACATGGTGAAGAGCTGTGATGTGAAGAGGGTCAGTGCTGTCCAAAAGTCCAGAATTTTCCATAAAGAGGAAAATGTCTTTATAGTATCCTGAGACGACTCTGTTTACTTCTGCCCACAATCTTTCAATCCTTTGATTGTGCACACTACGTCCAACCATGAAACTTCCTCTGTTTGTTCCTCGGTTCTCAATCATGAACCATGCAATGTCAATGTTTTCGCTTCCAGCATCACCTCTGACATGATGTGGCAGTCCAAATACATCAACAGCACCCTGGAAAAGATGCAAGGCAGTCGATGCTCTGCTGTCTGTGCAACATCTCAGGAAGGTAATGCAGCGACTGTAGCCATCAACTGCACCATGATACACAAATCCCCATGGATTTAACTTGTGGTTAGTGTCAATATGCCTGAAACAAGAAAAAACATTATTGTTGTTGTTGTTGTTGTTGTTGTTGTTGTTGTCGTAATAAATGACACTGGATGTACATAAAAATGTAACTTCATTGACTTTGCTGTACAACTGTTTCTCCTTCCTAATAAGAATGTTGGGTAGAGCGGGCACGCTGTCTACTGAATCTACATGTCCTCTGCAGTGGCTGCAGGTTCGACTCCTGCCTGCGGCACTTTGCTGTGTGTCTTCCCCTCTCTCTCTACCCCCTTTCCTGTCTCCTCTACAGCTGCCCTATTAAGTAAAGGCAAAAAGCCCCAAAAATGTCTTGAAAAATGTTGAAATGCTAACATTTTAATTATTATTGCATTATCTCACATTTGCATGTATATTTTACATACATAGTGTAGTTTTGTTCCTCCTAAATCCCTGCATTTATCTTTATGAATTGCGTCAATGACCAGTGAGGGAGAATTAACTAATGTTCATCAAATTTATTAAACAACACATACCACACTTCATTTGGGGCAGAAACATTGTAGACCCTCCGTTGAATTGCCCTTCTTCCTCTCAAGGCTCGCCCCACTGGATCTACTGTTCTTAAATGCTCCCGTACCTGCCAGCGCTGAACTCTGATTCCTCCTCCTCTCAAACTACCAGTGACATAGGTCTCCCCAGAACCGGGCGTTTGTCTGAGAATCTCAGCAATAAGTCGATCCAGACTCACATTTGAAATGTCAGTGAAACTCCCATAGTCCACCAGACCGAGTTGGGTCCTGTGGTTGTACAGTGTTCGGATGTTCACAGACAGCATTGGCGATATGGCCATCCAGCTAAATCCTAAGTCCCACATGTGAATCAGCTGAGCAGCAGGTATGCTGTACCTTCAAAGAGAAAAAAATAAAATAAAAAACAAATGTGTTAATTCACAGTGTGAATAAATTGTCTTATTACTTTGCAGCCTAAAATAATTTTTCTGTGATAATAAATTATAATAAGTTTGGATCTTCTTTATTGTACCATGTACTAAGTAGATACGCTTATTTAAACATTACTTACCTCGGCCTTCCTCTCTGAGATGCAGAATGTGTGCCCATGCCATGCGCTTGTACATCAACCTCCAGCTGGGATGTTATGTCCACCAACATCTCCCTTAGAGACTCGTAAATTCCTTCCAGAATGACGCATAATGTTCTTTCAGCAATGTTTTGTTGAACATTATTACCCATGAGCACTATGAATGCTGCAACAATGGAGATATGATCCTCAAGGTGACGCGATATAGTTTCCAAACTGTTAGTGTCATTTGGAGTACAACCAGTTGCAAAAAAGTTTTCCAGTTCAAGAAATTATTGGAATATTTCAACTGTTGCCATTTTGCAAAAGAAGGCAGCGTTCAGAAGGCTGTCACTTTGATGAAAAGGACACAACTAGGTTTTTTATTTCATTCAGTGTTCTCAATTTTGTAGAAGCATATTAAAGCTTCATTCAATATATTCAAAGTTTCATTCAATATATTCAAAGTTTCATTCAATATATTCAAGTTTCATTCCATATATTCACGGTTTCATTCAATATATTCAAGGAATTATTCAATAAATTCATGGTTCATTCCATATATTCAAAGCTTCATTCAATATATTCAAGGTTCATTCCATATATTCACAGTTTCATTCAACATATTCAAGTTTCATTCAATATATTCAAAGTTTCATTCAAAATATTCAAGGTTTCAGTCAATATATTCAAGGATTCATTCAATATATTCACAGTTTCATTCAATATATTCAAAGATTAATTTCCTGAACGGCATGGCATAATATATATATATATATATATATATATATATATATATATATATATATATATATATATATATATATATGTGTGTGTGTGTGTGTGTGTGTGTGTGTGTGTGTGTGTGTGTGTGTGTATATATATATATGTATGTGTGTGTGTGTGTGTGTGTGTATCTATTGTATTGTATATTGCTATACTGCTGTTGTGATATCTATATAAAACTTTATTTAAGAAATTATATGTAAATATCTATATATCTAGCTATTTATATATTTACTTGTTTTATATACAGTATATGTATATAGAAAAATGTATATGTATACCTTTTTTTTGCCCTGTTACTATATCACTATTTTGATACTTACTGTTTACTATACTGTTTTTTTTTTTACGTATATGTCTATGTAGATATGGAGATATATATATGTATACCTTTTGCCTGTCCTTGCATTCTTGGCTACGTCTAGGCGCAAAAAACTATAAATGAATGAAATTACTATTACTATTATAGCTACACCATTACTATTTTATTACTATTTACTATCCACTATTACTATGTTACTATATTGATATCTATATAAAACTTGGCTTAATAAATCATAATATGTAGATACCCACATATCTAAATATTTATATATTTACATATGCATGTATGCATGTATAGAACAAATTCACTATGATAAAAATTATAATAATAACAAAATAGGGATAGGGTAGGATTAAATAACTTTTTTACTTCTTCCTACTCCTTTTCGAGCATGTTGGACTCATTACTTTGTTTGCTCTTTTTGGTTTTTTTGTTTTCTTTTCTTTATTTCTTTATCTATTGCGTTATTCATTATTATTATTATTATTGTTACTTTATTCATTGTTGTCTCATGCTTCATATCCATGACCATGCTCGAAATAAAAGACTTCATTCATTTATTGTATTTTATTCTGTTTGGTTTATTGTTTTATTGTCTCTCATTGTTTTTACTCATTTTATTGTAAAGCACTTTGGTTCACCGAAAGGTTGTTGTAAAGGGCTGTATAAATAAAGCACATTTACATTTACATTTACACACTAAACAGATAGACAGTATTGAAAGAGCCTGGACCTCCCGCACCAGAACGTCAGTCTCCTCCTGGGAGAAGTTTGGGCGTCGGACACTTTCCTGCGCGGGCTCAGTCATCCTCGAAACTTTCCATGCACCTCGCCAGCGGCATTTTTAAAGGTGAGGGGAGGAGCTGATGTGATTGGTGAAGATTTTTGGCTCTATCTATCTATCTATCTATCTATCTATCTATCTATCTATCTATCTATCTATCTATCTATCTATTATTTTTTTATTATTATTTTTAATGCTATCTGTCTCTCTCTCTTCTGGTTATGTTAGACCTGCTTTGTAAAGAGCCTTCCTGGGGATCATAACCTACTCAGAAACACAAGTCTTTATTATTATTATTATTATTATTATTATTATTATTATTATTATTATTATTATTCAATAAATACACATTGAGAACATGAACCATAGTCTCAAAATAATGAAACGTTGAGCCCATAAATATAACAATAGTTAATCTTATGCCAATCCCAGCTTTTTATTGTAGGGTCCAATTAGAGTCGTCCACCCATAAGCCTAGTGGATGTCAAAACATCCGTACTGGATGTCAAAATGGATATAACTTGTCTCTTGTCTCCATTTGTAGAAGCTGCTTTTTGCATGACCTGCAGATAGTCTTTTGTGCAGACTATAAGAAGTAACAACAGCCAAGAGAAGTTGAAATATCTATATGAATGATTTTCAGTGGATAGCCTGATGACTTGAAACATCTTTTACTTAATATAGAGATTGCAACTTGGTTATCAGAATTAAAATTTAATTGTTGACTGAAAAAACAGATGACTGAATTCAAAGTTAAAGATGAGTCAGCAGTCCTCTTTCTGGTTGGTGTTAAGCCAACTATTTCACGTAGAAAGAAAGAAAAAAGTTCAAAATGGTTTATTGCAATTCCACAGCACCATACAGGAGGAAATCCTGCAGCCCATATGCAAAGTGAAAGCAGTAATAACGATATCTAAAACAAAAATGAGCCATAAGGTTAAAGATAGTATCTAAAATTTAGCAAAGCACAGTCAATTGCAATTCCCAGATGCAGTATCTCAGATCTGGTAATTCTTTCAGGCAAACACAAATGGCTGAATTTGGTGGTGGGAAACCTATGTCCACCTGGTGAAGCTCATTCCTGTTAGGAATGAATGTCATGTGTTCATCACTTGTAGAGTTGGAAACAGTAGTACGTAAACATGCACTACTTGCTCACACGCTGTCTGATGTGAACACACACAAACACACACAGGTAGTGGAGTGTTTTATGTGAAATAGATGAAACAGTAATGCTGGTTGTAAGTCTGTAGACCTCTGGGAGAGCAGCTGAGGAAGACTTTGATGTTAATTTGGTTGATGATTTCTGAATTCCTCTTCATTCATACAATTCATTCGTACAATTCAAAGACCTCATCTTTATTACTGAGTCATATCTTAACACAACTCATATTCTGCTTTTTTTTAACTTTTAAAAGCACCATTACTACAGAGTCTGGCAAAAGTTACTGTGTAACAGTAGGTATGTGTGTGTATGAGAGGGATACAGTATGAGGAGAGCTTAACAGTCATTCCCGTAACAGCAACTTGTCTCCTCCTACACAAGAGCAGCCCTTGTCCCGTTCCCTCAGGATTTCTGAGAATAAGTATACATTTGTACATGGTTTCCATGTCTTTCTTCCATCATTCTTCTGGCATGGTAAAATGATCGCTCTTTTGCAAAATATAGCAATAGCAAAATTATGCTTTAGAACTGCTTTCTGTTTCAATTATGAATGAAGCGTAAAATTGAATATGATGTACACTGGGCTTCCAGGATTATATTTCATTTTCTCACCAGTACCCTAAAAAGTATGCGCCTACCAACACTGTTCTGTTTTAACATTGGACTATTTTCAGTCCAAATCCATGCTAATAAAAAGCTGCTACTGAGAGGCATTATGTAGTACCTAGTTTTATACTACATATTAAAAGTTGGGATATATCAGCCTCTGCTGCTTAGATTTTGGCCAAATTTTTACATTTTTCTCATGTCAGTCTCCTAGTTTGATTAATTAATTTAGTTGAAATACTAAATTGCTGGAGTAATTCTTCAACTTGCTAGATTGTGATGTTTCATGTATAATTCAGTTAAACAATTAAGGTGTAATGGTTCAGAAACATCCAGTGCTAGATGACTAATCGAGAAAGATAACAATTTCTGTCTTAATCACGCATTAATTCTAATATAAGCCAGACATCAGGCCACTACCTCTCCTTAGGTTTTATAAATGCACATTCTCACACAAAGGTTGCTTTGTAAAACTTAGATTGATTCAGTTCAGAGGAAACTATTATGGAAAGAACAATTGATGTGTCAGTCCCTGAGGAAAGATTCATCCATCACTGTCCAGTGGCCTTATTAGTACTTCACCACAAAATCTTAATTCATCCCTGGGGTAAAAAGGCTGCCACTAACTGCTTTGTTTCATACTGAAGCTACTATTGATACTTTCCTAACTCACTCACTCACTCACTCACTCACTCACTCACTCACTCACTCACTCAGGACAGGAAGTGCTCTTACACACACACACACACACACACACACACACACACACACACACACACACACACACACACACACACACACACACACACACACACAGGCAAACAGATGCTCACACACATATACCTGAGTAGAGACAATTGTAAACCATCTGCAAGCACTCTGCAAACTGGTGGAAAAAGGTAATCAACAGCTTGTCTGACTGGTCATTACTTCTTCATTATGGAGTGGAAACAAGCTCAAACCACCTGAGCTTCGAGGCAGCTCTTCTCATCAAGACACACACACACACACGCACGCACGCACGCACACACACACACACACACACACACACACACACACACACACACACACACACACAGTCTCTCACTGTCATGCAGATGAAGAGGGACTGATAGACAGCTATTATAGCTCAGTGCCTCTCTGAAAAAGGCAGCAATAACCTGTTCCTGTTATGTGTGCTTACAGAACTGACAAACTGGCACCAACAGCACAACAGCATCACCATGGTGCTCTTCGCCCACCTGCCTACTGCTGCCCAGTCTTTACTGACGAGAAGGCAGAAGATGTCAGTTTGGTACACTTAAGAGAAAATCTAGGAAAACAAGACTTTTTTTCTTTTTTGCAATCAATTAGTTATTGTATAATTTAAAATAAATTGGAATAGAGGTCAGCAGAATATTTCCTGTTGGTCTACATTAGTTCATGGTCATTCAATGTCCAATATACAGTACAGGCCAAAAGTTTGGACACACCTTCTCATTCAATGCATTTTCTTTATTTTCATGACTATTTACATTGTAGATTCTCACTGAAGGCATCAAAACTATGAATGAACACATGTGGAGTTATGTACTTAACAAAAAAAGGTGAAATAACTGAAAACATGTTTTATATTCTAGTTTCTTCAAAATAGCCACCCTTTGCTCTGATTACTGCTTTGCACACTCTTGGCATTCTCTCGATGAGCTTCAAGAGGTAGTCATCTGAAATGGTTTTCCAACAGTCTTGAAGGAGGTGTTTAGCACTTGTTGGCCCCTTTGCCTTCACTCTGCGGTCCAGCTCACCCTAAACCATCTCGATTGGGTTCAGGTCCGGTGACTGTGGAGGCCAGGTCTTCTGCCGCAGCACTCCATCACTCTCCTTCTTGGTCAAATAGCCCTTACACAGCCTGGAGGTGTGTTTAGGGTCATTGTCCTGTTGAAAAATAAATGATCGTCCAACGCATACCAGATGGGATGGCATGTCGCTGCAGGATGCTGTGGTAGCCATGCTGGTTCAGTGTGCCTTCAATTTTGAATAAATCCCCAACAATATCACCAGCAAAACACCCCCACACCATCACACCTCCTCCTCCATGCTTCACAGTGGGAACCAGGCATGTGGAATCCATCCGTTCACCTTTTCTGTGTCTCACAAAGACACGGCGGTTGGAAGCAAAGATCTCAAATTTGGACTCATCAGACCAAAGCACAGATTTCCACTGGTCTAATGTCTATTCCTTGTGTTTCTTGACCCAAACAAATCTCTTCTGCTTGTTGCTTCTCCTTAGCAGTGGTTTCCTAGCAGCTATTTGACCATGAAGGCCTGATTCGTGCAGTCTCCTCTTAACAGTTGTTCTAGAGATGGGTCTGCTGCTAGAACTCTGTGTGGCATTCATCTGGTCTCTGATCTGAGCTGCTGTTAACTTGCGATTTCTGAGGCTAGTGACTCGGATGAACTTATCCTCAGAAGCAGAGGTGACTCTTGGTCTTCTTTTCCTGGGTCGGTTCTCATGTGTGCCAGTTTTGTTGTAGCGCTTGATGGTTTTTGTGACTCCACTTGGGGACACATTTAAAGTTTTTGCAATTGTCTGGACTGACTGACCTTCATTTCTTAAAGTAATGATGGCCACTCATTTTTCTTTAGTTAGCTGACTGGTTCTTGCCATAATATGAATTTTAACAGTTGTCCAATAGGGCTGTCGGCTGTGTATTAACCTGACTCCTGCACAACACAACTGATGGTCCTAACCCCATTAATAAAGCAAGAAATTCCACTAATTAACCCTGATAAGGCACACCTGTGAAGTGAAAACCATTTCAGGTGACTACCTCTTGAAGCTCATCGAGAGAATGCCAAGAGTGTGCAAAGCAGTAACCAGAGCAAAGGGTGGCTATTTTGAAGAAACTAGAATATAAAACATGTTTTCAGTTATTTCACCTTTTTTTTTGTTAAGTACATAACTCCACATGTGGTCATTCATAGTTTTGATGCCTTCAGTGAGAATCTACAATGTAAATTGTCATGAAAATAAAGAAAATGCATTGAATGAGAAGGTGTGTCCAAACTTTTGTCCTGTACTGTACAATATATGTTATGCCCTTCCAAATTCATAACATCCACATATATTGTAACATCTTCAATATGGAACCCCAAAACGGATTAATTATATTAAGATTGTTTGTCAGACAGAACAGAAAAATCCCTATTACATCAATAAATATTATTTTTAATTAGATAATTAAAATGGATTATGAAAACAAATCTAAATTGTTATACAAATTTTAAATCAGTTACTAAAAAAAGGAAAAAACTATTGTGCATGTGGTAGTACTTGCTAGGTTAGTCAGGACCAAACCAGGTTTTTAACCAACAGGATGAGGACATTTTTGCCAGCCCATACAGCTTCAAAGGATTCAGACTCAGTTTTCTCAGTCTTGCACCCTCCATCAATGATCTGAGGAGGTGGAGGTGGGAGTACCACTGGCATAAGTTGGTTGGACCCTCATGGGGCAGGGAACATTCAACCTCAACGCTCTGGGACTGATAACTCTTTGGATGGTAAATGGTCTAATAAACCTGGGAGCCATCTTCCTGGACTCCACCATGAGTGGGAGGTCTCGAATGGACAATCACACCTTCTGGCTGTCACAGCCTGCAGCAATGGTTGGCAGTGGTGGTGTAGTGACCCACTGATGAGAGAGGTTGGGCCCAGGTGCGTCGGAAACAGCAGATGAAACTCTGGACAGAGGGGCAGGAGAACTCCCTCTCGAGCACCACAAAGAGTGGGGGCTGGAACCCATAGGCTCACTGGAATGGTGACAGTCCTGTGGTGGAGCTAGTGGGCGTGTTGTGGGCATACTCGATCCAGAGGATCTGTTGGGCCCTGGAGGAGGGATTCTGGGAAACCATACAACAATCCATCTCCTGGTTCTTCTTCTCGGTCTGCCCATTGGTTTGTTGGTGGAAACCAGAGGATAGATTCATGGCTCCCAGCAGGCTGCAGAATGCCTTCCAGAACACTGAAGAGAACTGGGGACCCCTGTCTGACAAAACAATAAGTGGGAGTCCATGGAGACGGAAAACGTGATGCAAAACCAGATCCATGATCTCTTTGGCAAATGGGAGCTTGGGAATCGGAAAGAAGTGAGCCATCTTGCTGAAACAGTCCACTACTCTGAGGATGGCTGTGTTCCCTTGGGATTGCGGGAGCCCCGTGACAAAATTCAATTCAATTCAATATTCCTTTATTCGTCCCTCAAGGGGAAATTCCGAATTTCACAGCAGCATCAATAACAGAATAGAATATTAAAAGACAAAGTGCATGCATTTAACACAAAGTATAATATACTTTTGTATATTATACAAAAGGGTGTACCAGGAATAGTATTTACAGACGTTTACGTCCTAAAATATTGCACAGTTTACAGAGAGATATTGCACAGATTACAGGCTTTTATGTACTGAAATATTGCACAGATTATTGCCCAGGTCATTGCACAGATTGATTCCCAAAAAATTGTTCAGTTCAGTTATTGCACAGAATGTTATGCAGATTATTGTACCGCCTACTTGGAGCAGTTTCTATTGTAAAGTCTGATGGCTGCAGGAAGGAATGGCCTGCGATACCTCTCCTTCACACACTTTGGATGTAGCATCCTGTCACTGATGGAGCTCCTCAGTGCAGTGAGTGTGTGTTTCCCCCACCTCCTCCACCTGTTCCAGAGGGCATCCCAAATCCAGTGAGATGTGAGACTAGGGTTGATGTGGTACTGGGAGGGGCTGGAGGAGGCCTGCAAGGGCATAAGGAGATGGTGTTGACAGCACACGGCACGGGCGCTGACTAACTCCCTGATGCCTTTGTCCAATGAGGGCCACCAGAACCGTTGGTGGATGGCGCTGCAGGTCTGCTCGATACCCAGGTGTCAGCTGAGCTTGGAGGAGTGATCCCCACTGGAGGACATCAGAACGCAGCTCCAGATGGTTATGGGGGCAGGTATGAGAACCGGGCAACACGGCCCCCACTCCAACGTCCAAAACATCCACTTCATCCAACTCCAACACAAACTGGTGCTCCGGATCAGGCAGTTTGAGAATAGGTGCAGACAAGAACTGGGTCTTGAGAAAGTCACTTTCTGATGACATAGCAGTTATGGATGGCATTGCGCTGGCCTCCAGCACCACCGTAAAGAATCTGGGAGTCATCTTTGACCAAGACATGTCCTTTCACTCCCATGTAAAACAAATTTCAAGGACTGCCTTTTTTCACCTACGTAATATCGCAAAAATCATATTTTGTCTCAAAACGATGCAGAAAAACTAGTCCATGCATTCGTAACTTCCAGGCTGGATTATTGCAATTCTTTACTATCAGGCTGCCCAAATTCATTGCTGAATATTCTCCAGTTGCTCCAGAACGCTGCAGCACGTGTTCTGACAAAAACCAGGAAGCGAGATCATATTTCTCCAATACTAGCCACTTTGCACTGGCTCCCTGTAAAGTTTAGAATAGAGTTTAAAATTCTCCTCCTTACTTACAAAGCCATAAATGGCCAGGCACCTTCTTATCTTAAAGAGCTCATAGTACCTTATTGCCCTACTCGAACACTGCGTTCCCAGAATGCAGGTCTACTTATGGTTCCTAAAGTCTCAAAAAGCAGAACAGGAGTCAGAGCATTTAGCTATCAAACTCCTCTCCTGTGGAACCATCTTCCAGTCTTTGTCCGGGAGGCAGACACTGTCTCTACATTTAAGAGTAGGCTTAAAACTTTCCTTTTTGATAAAGCTTATAGTTAGGGCTGGCTCAGGCTTGTCCTGGACCAGCCCCTAGTTATGCTGCTATAGGATTAGACTGTCGGGGGACATCCAAAGATACACCGAGCTCCTCTGTCCTTCTGTCCCTCTCCATCCGCACGCTCTCATGTCCTACCACGGTGTGTTACTAACTTAGCTCCTTCCCCGGAGTCTCTGTGCTTTGTCGTCTTGCAGGTTCCCATGGACAGTGGCTGAATCTGGATTGTGGATTTCAGCTGCATCTCCTGCCTTGGCCCTGCCTGACATCCACTGCAACTGCTACTGCTGTTATTACATCCACTGTCACTGTTACTGTGACTGCATGTCTGTCTCTCTGTCTCTGTCTCTCTCTCTCTGACTGCATTTCTGTCTGTCTGTCTGTCTGTCTGTCTGTCTGTCTGTCTGTCTGTCTCACTCTCCCTCTCTTGCTCTTCCTCTCTCACCCAACCGGTCGAGGCAGATGGCCGCCCACCCAGAGTCTGGTTCTGCTCGAGGTTTCTGCCTGTTAAAAGGAAGTTTTTCCTCGCCACTGTCGCCAAGTGCTTGCTCATGGGGGAATTGTTGGTTTCTTTGTAGATAAAAGAGCTTGGTCTGTACCAGCTCTATATGGAAAGTGTCCTGAGACAACTTCTGTTGTGATTCGGCGCTATACAAATAAAATTGAATTGAATTGAATTGAATTGAATCTGGAACGCCCTGTCCACTGTTTCCACAGCCTCACATCATCTAAGGTTGGATTCCACTGGAAGGCAACCTTAGATGATGTGAGGCTGGTGAGAGGGGCTACTATGGAGTTGTGGTTCCATATGAACTGCCTCTAAAAGTTGGCAAACCCCAGAAAACGCTGTAACTGCTTGCGGTTCTTAGAAACTGACAAGGAGGTGACAGCAGAGACCTTTGCTGGGTCCATATAATGGATATAAATACTGTCTTTGGCTACGATGTTGCCCAGGAAGAAGATCAGAATGTCGTCTAAGTAGACGAACACATAGCGGTTTAACATGTCCATGAAAATGTCATTGACCACACCTTGAAACACTGCTGGGGCATTGGTTAGTTCGAAAAGCCTCACCAGGTTCTCATAGTGGCCGGTGGTGGTATTAAAGGCCACGTGGTCAAGACCAGATGGTAGGCGTTGCGAAGATGTAATTTAGTGACCCCTAGCCCCTTGGAGTAGTTCAAAGGCGGAGGTAATGAGTGGGAGTGGATAGCGATTCTTGATGGTGATGTTATTCAAACCCCTGTAGTCGATGCATGGCCTCAGAAATCTATCCTCCTTCCCCCCTAGAAGAAGCCTGCCCCCGCTGGTGAGGATGAGGGTCGAATAATGCCTGCTGCCAAAGTGTGCCGACAGAGAATAAAGATGCCCCTTGGGTGGAGAAGGGCTAGGCTGCAGTTCTATGGCTCAGTCATATGGTCCTACCATATTTTGTCTTACATTCTGCAGGAGGAGGTGGAATGGTGGGCGGTGACTGGACTGCAGACAGAGCTGAAGGCCCTGGCTGGGAATGACTTACGGCCATCCGCTGTCGCTGTGCCACTAGCCCTTACTCTATAAGGAAGGAAGCTACGGCCTATCTGCATGGCGCTGCAGTGGCCGCCATCACTGACTTGTGTTGTTGGAGAGTTTCTTTGATTGGAGGGCGAAGTTGAGCGCTGGCCAGATTGTACTGTATCATGTATAACCAGGATCCAAAAGCAGTGCTGGCTGAACATGGATGTTTGTGAGTCTCTTTGTTCGTAGTGAACACAGGCTTCAGGGGTAGTTTGGTTTGCAAACCCGCAAACTGTTTCACCCATGATCAGGTTCAGAGAAGGCAAGACAAAAGACGTTGTCAGAGTCACAAAACAGAGTTCTTTACTAAGGGGGGAAAGCAAGTGAGGTCAAGAGCAGGCTGGGTTGACATCGAGAAATGGAATGACATTACTCTGAACTGAAATAATAGATAAATATTATTAATATTAGTTTAATATATCATTTGTGTCGCAAAATGAATACATTATACCACATAGTCTACCAGAATACCCTTGCCACTGTCCACATACCCCTTACATTAGACAAATGTACACATAGCAAATCCTAAAATCACCACTTAGCAACCACATGCTTTAAAATACCATAGCAACAAGGATTGAATTAAGTAAGAGACTACCATTTGGTGGTCAGAATCACCTGGTTGAAAGTGAAGTACAGTGAACATCCCTGAATTATATGAAAACACAAAGGGGGATAAAAATTCAGCACTTAGCTTAAATTATATCATTTGATGGATATGTACATATCAGTTACACATCATGCTTCACATTATGCTTCTGAGAGAGGCTACTGCGGTAGGCAAAGGTGGCAAAGGAAAGCTGTGAGTAGAGAATCAAGTACTCATGTGAGTACCTGCTGGTGGGATTTACAAGTGTGGGACAAAAAGACAATCCCATGTCTCTCTGTGTGATATACTTGGAAGTGCTGGCCAAACCAGGCCCTGAAACCATGCAAGCCGCACTGCCATTTAGAAACTAAACATGTACAATATTCATCCAAGCCAAGTTTTTTTTTTTGTTGTTGTTGTTTTTTTTAAAACAAGCTGAGAGCTGTAAGAAAGCAACTGAATCCATGAGTGTCACTAGGAGTAAAAATGGCAAGGCAGTGGAAGTGTCCAGCTAAGTAGTAAAGCTGATCACACACCATTGGCGAGGATTTGATTTTACCTGCTGCCAAAGAGAAGGTTGGAGTGATGCAAGCAATCAAAAAACTCAACATGATTTCTTTGTGTGATAACACAGTGAATTGCCGTATTGATGATATGGCTGAAGATGTGTTAAAGCAGCTCATGAGCAGAAAACAAGCAAGCTGTTTCTATGCTATCCAGATTGATGAGTCAACAGACATTGCAAGCTTGTCAAATGGGCTAGCTTTTGTCAAATATGAATAAGATGGAGTTACAATGAAGACTTTTTGCTTTGCAAACCTTCATGTTCCTATACTCCACCAGAAACCATTTTTGAAACTCTGAACTCAAGGTTTCTTATGAAATAGATTGGACAATGTGTGTTGGACCAACACACATTGACAGGGCTCAGGCCATGGTGGGGAAACAGTGGTTGTGAAATGGGTCAAAAATGTTGCTTTGCTGATTAAAACTGTCCACTACAGTGTCAACAGAGAGGCACTGGCCAAAAAAGATGATACTTGCAGATTTAAAGACAATTTTTGGATGAAGCAGTGAGAACAGTAAATTTTATCAAAAGGTGTCTACTGCAATCACTCCTGTTTGCCATATTACGTGCAGGCATGGGAAGCAACCACCAGCAGTTTCTCCTGCATTCTGAAGTCCAGTGGCTTTCACATGGTAAGGTGCTCACTTGACTTTTTGAACGGCAAGACAAACTCAGGACATTTTTCGATGACTCCCAGTTTGAACTGTCAGGTTGTTTCAGTAACTTCAAGTGGCTTTTTAAGTTGACGTATTGGCCGACATTTTTGGCTACTTAAATGGACACCCTTCAAGGAAAAGAAAAAGCAGTGACCATGTATCGTGCCCACAGTAAGCTTGATCTTCACACAGAAGCACTTGGCACATTTCCAGATAAATGTGTACTCAGAATACACTGATTTGTCTAACAAGTAATTTTAGATATTTCTGTTGCCTTCTGCGACCACTTGTCTGTGTGAAATTGTCTTTAAAGCCACAGGTGCTGACAATCCAAAGTACAGGAACAAAACAGATGTTGGCCCAGATCTCTGCCTAAAGTTGATGTCCATTCAACCAGACATCAAGACTTTGACAGCTGCTGTGGAGGCACATCACCCTCATTAGGTGAGTTGCAGGTAGGGCTGGGCCGAACGATAGCAATATGTCTCGCCATAGACACATCATCAATATCAATATAAAATGCGTTTGATAAAGCATTCGATAATTTTTTTTTCTTCGTCGTGTAGTGTGTACTACCTTAATTTGATGTTGCATTCGTTGATAAAATGTCGCTATAACGTTAACTATAAGCAGTTAACGTTATAGCGTTAACTGCTATAACGCTGATAAATACTAACGAATGGACTAACGGTAAACCAGTCTGATAACCTGAAGTGTAAATTCTGGATACAGGGATCGTAGATATTCAGTTCAAAAGGACACCGTCTAACCAGGACTTAAATCAAAATATCATTTATTAAGCAGAATTGTGGATAATGGGTAATGTACCATGAAAAATAACACAGAAGATGGGAGGTGATATGACAGAACACACAAGAAACTTATGGCAACACAATGGTAAATAAATTGGCGATAGTGAGAGGCAGTCGAAAGGGAATAATGGGGACGCGAACGCAGAGTTAAGCGAATGAACGATTAATGGAGAGAATTTGGACGAATTGACCTACTCTTAACCTCACGGACCAACTCTTATTCAAACCCGCTTAGCGTGCCTACTTGGTTGCTGGCGTCCGTTGTGCTCTGCTCCGAACTAACTTGAAGACGTTCCAGATGTTCGTCCGTGGCTCGATCTGCTTGGTGGTCTGGTGGAAGGCCCAGGCACCAAGGTGACGAGCTGATGCTGAACGGGGCGTCTCTGGAACTGGTTCTGCAGCGTCGGTTACAGATGAGGGACTGCTCCGGATGGTTGTGAACCGGACCAAGGATCAACAGCTGGCCGCAGGGTTTGGTTCAGTTGAGTCCGTGACGGACTATTTTAGACTGATAGTACAAATTAAGAGTCTCTTCGATGGCCGGTCGAAGAAGGCTACAAAATTAGTATTACTTGCCTAAATTTACTGATGTTAAAAACAAAACGTTTGGCTAAAGAGAGTTAACTTTGAAGCTTACGGCAAATTATAAGAATACGTCTTCTGAAGATAATTTACGCTACTCGGAATGGCTTGGAGTAGCTCGAAGACGAAAACTTAAGGAGCAAAATGACTGTGCAAAACTTAAGACAAAGAAGTAAGAAAAAGAACTCAGCTGAGAGTAACTAGACGTGAAAAAGAAAACAAAAGAACTACAAAAACAAAACTAACTTAAAAACTGAGTAACGCGCACTACACGCAGTTTTTTAAAGGTTGCTCCGGGGCGTGTCGAAAGGGCAGGCCATCGAATCACGTGAGACGGTCTGTGACGCGCGATCGCCTCAAGGAGCTGAACTAATCAATGATTCATACGAGGGGCTCATCTGCTTCTCACTATGGTCAATCACATATAATTTCAATGACAAAATTTCAATGACATTTCAATATTGTTCACAGCATGCATTAGACACTTACTATGGTTGGGTGACAACATTAAATGGTAATCATGGTACAGTTTCATCTCAACATATATAATGATTCAATGTATAACTAATACACAATTAAAGATACAGGAATAAAGAAGGCAGGCTATATTTGCCAAAAATGATTATCACGATTACGGTTGCTTATCGATAAATGTGCCAAGTCAAGATTATTCAATCTGATGGTTAGGAAACTCTGGATGGCAGTATGGTTTTGTGGTGACAATTCAGACAAACTTTTATAAAACCGTTAAAATCACAACTTGGTCATACTTCAGGCCAGAGATACTGGGAGAACATCAATATTATGCGTACAACGAGTCCTGCAAGTTGAAAACATGAAAAGTTAAGTTTAACATAAAATCTGGTTATCTTGGAGTGTTGAGGAAAATCACACAAGCATACACAAGTTGCTTCAATGGATGTCCGGTTTACGACCCATCAGCATTTGCTGATGTTTGTGGATGTTCCTCTGGAGCCTGGCGTTTGTCTCTCCAGACGGTTTTATTGTCTTGATCTCTCTTGGGGCTATCAGGAGAGAATTAGCATTGCCATGAGAAACATAGTGAGGAGAAGGTGAGGAGAAGGCCACCTTTGATGTTGAGGTGTCTGTGTCCCTGGCTTCCCTGAAAAGAAAACATGGAGGAGATGTCTCTTGTCCAGACATCTTGTCTCTGAAATTAACACCTTCCCTGTAAACAGTTCAAATGGTCAATAGCTCTTGTAAGTTGGGATGCTTTACAACTCCATTTCTCTTGAAGGAATGCAGAGAGGGTAAGAGAAGGTCAGTTAGAGGCCAGTTCTGCTACAGTCGGAAGAAACCTGAAGTTGGTTGGTTGCATGAACAAAGGCACTCACTCTCAGGTAACTGAGCAACGTAGGGAGTAATCGCTAATCAGTGAGAGAGACACGCTAACACGCCAATTATGTAACATTATCAAGTTTGGTTGCGCCATCTCGTTGTCTCGTGTAGGGGAACTACCTTAATTTGATGTTGCATTCGTTGATAAAATGACGGGGCACCACCTTCCTCAGCTAAGAAGGACTGCAGAAATTAACTGCTATAACGCTGATAAAATACTAACGAATGAACTAACAATAAACCAGTCTGATAACCTGAAGTGTAAACTCTGGTTACAGGGATCGTATATATTCAGCTCAAAAGGACACCGTCTAACCAGGACTTATATCAAAATCTCATTTATTAAGCAGAATTATGGATCATGAATGATATATCATGAATGGTATGACAGAAGATATGAGGTGATATGACAGAACACAAAAGAAACTTATGGCAACACAATGACAAACAGGTTTGGTGATAGTGAGAAGTAGTTGTAAGGGGATAATAGGGACGCGAACGTAAAGTTAAGGGATGAAACGAGCAGTTGAGAGAATTTGGATAAATTAGCAGTATCTTAACCTCACGGACCAACTCTTATTCAAACCCGCTGAGCATGCCTACTGGTTTATGACGTCCCGTTGAGTTCTGCTCCGAACTAACTCGAAGATGCCCAGGTGCTCGTCCGTGGCTCGATCTGCTCGGTGGTCCGGTGGAAGGCCCAGGCACACCAAGAAGAAGAGCTGATGTTGGACGGTGATGTCTCTCGAACTGGGTTCTACGGTGTCTGTTACAGATAAGGGACGGCTCCGGATGGTTGTTAACCCAGACCAAGGATCAACAGCTGGCTGCAGGGTTTTGGTTCGGTTGAGTCCGTGACGGATTATTTTAGACTGATAGTAACAAAATTGGTAGTCTCTTCAATGGCCGATTGAAAAGGGTCTACAAAATTCTTATTATTTGACTAAAATTTACAGACTAAAACAAAAACGTGTGGCTTAGAAAAAGGAAGGTTTACGGCAAACTATAGAAACACGTCTTCGGAAGATTAAATCACGCTACTCGGTTGGCTTTTGCGTAGCTCGAAGACGGGAAAAACTTAAAGAGCAAAACGACTGTACAAGACTAAGACAACTAAGAAGTAACAAACAAAACTAAAACTAAATCATAACTTAAGACAAGACTGAGTAACGTGCACTGAATTCATGCTGCGGCTGCAAAACATCAAAAGTTAAGTTTAACATAGAAGTTTGGTTATCCTGGAGTATTGAGAAAAAGCACACAAGCATATGCCAGTTGCTTCAGGAATGTCCAATTTACAACCCATCAGCATTTGCTGATTTTTGTGGATTCCTCTGAGGCATGTCATTTGTCTCTCCAGACAGTTTTATTGTCTTGAGCTCTTAGGGCTATTGGGGAAGAATTAGCCTTAACATGGGACATCCTGGGTAGGAGATAGGCGTTGAGGTAAAGGCGTTGACCTTTTGGCTCTCTCTCTTTCAACGTGTGAGAAGGGTAGTTCACTGAGCCAGACATCCTATTTCTCTCTGAAATCACATTTCATTATAAGTAAACCAGATGGTCTATAATTCAATCAGTTGGCTGGTTTACACCTCTGTTTCTCATGAGAAGTCAGAGAGGGTAAGAGAAGGTCAGTTAGAGGCCAGTTCTGCTACACTCGTGTTTGTTGCTCCGCGAGGAGTGAGATGAGAAATAGAAAGTGAGCGCTGCAGCGAGCGAAGAAATCGTCGATAGAACAGGGAAAGTCAGCTCGCCAGTATGGAGTTTTTTGGATTTTATAAGTCGGACCGTAGTCAGACGAATGTGGTCTGTAACTTATGCAAGACTTTCGTCCCCACCGAGACCGGTAACACCACAAATTTATTTAACCTCCTTAGCCGCGCTCACTCTTTGGAGCGCAGCCGTATTTGCCAACGTCCGCCAACCGCAGCACCACCGCACAAGCAGCTGACCACCATGCAGAGGTATCTGCTTCAGTGCCTGATGACAAATCATCTAAAAGGCACGAAGACATAACGGAGGCAGCGGCATATCATATAGCTAAAGACATGCTTCACTGAGCACTGAGGAGAAGCCAGGTTATAAACATCTCTTACGCATGCTTTTTTTTTTTTTTTAAACACACTTGCAATAAAAATAGAGTTGAAGAGTTAATGTATGTTTAGAGTAAGAAGAGTGACTAAAGTTGTTCATATGTCTAGGCTGGTTTTATAGTTCAGTCAGTCTTACTGTACTGTCTATAATGTTTGTTTGTTTGTATGTTACTGATGTCAAGTCTACCTCAGTTTCTGCTATGTTTCTAAAACACTTCACATATCTGAAAACATTTTATTCACCAGAAGTTGAATCAGTTTGTGAACTTCCTGCACTAAACCTGCAGAAAAAAAGTTCTCAGGTTTCTCTCTGTTTACATATTTACACTTTTTTTACATTTAGTATTTGAGTGTTTTCCATGGTTGTGTTGACATTTCCTTTCTGCCTTGATAGCTGAGGGGATTATAATCAGAGGAAGGTTCAATTTAAAATAAAAATGTTTAAATTGAATGTATTTTTCTCCCGTTCCTTATTTTAAACAGGTCATAAAAAATATCAATAATTATCGATATCGACCAATATAAAACACTTATATCGCAATAGAGTTTTCAGCCATATCACCCAGCCCTAATCCATGGTCTTAAACAGAAGAGAAGACAACCATTTGCTGATGTTTGTTCAGTTGTATTTTAACTAACAATCTTACATTTTAATTAACATGAAAGTCAAATTTTCTTTTCTTGTTTTCACAGAAGCTTTTCCATTTGTTGTTCCAGCAAAAACATTTGATGCAGAGGAGATTATACTTTTCAAAGATTCCACGTAACTTACACAACCATGAACCTTCTATATTTTACCTTGCACATGAATGATCAGAATAGCCCACATTCTCTTCAGCATACTGAGTAACTGTTAGCCTGAGAATGCTTTGCTTTTAACAGATTTTTACACCAGTAATTTTGATCCATTTCAGAAAAACCTCAGAAAAGTAGCAGCACTCCTACTCAAACTTGCTTTAGTGCTCTTTGAAGCCCACTGTGAGGAGGAAGCTCGAAGCTGCTTCAAGTGAACACACACTGTCTCGACCATACTTAATAGCAACAGAGAAATATGACTGAAAGAAAGTCAATTATTCCCTGTCCTTCCTAACCCTTTAACCCTGGTTTACTTTAACCACATTAGTGATCAGTAGATGCGCAAACATAATCCACTTGGTTGGATTTGTTTACCTGCCTTTCATCAGCCTTATCATAAATATGTGACAGCAAAATCCAACGTTATTTCTTTTCCTTTAGTGCTTTCAATCTGTTTGTGTGTGCATGTAAGTGTGTGCCCCCACAGTCCTACTAAAGTCAGAAGACGTCTTGTTCCATGTTGTTGCAAATAACCCAGCAAGGCTAGCTATTACTTCTTATAAAAGATTAACTGCGCTGATTATTAATTCAACCTCAAGGCTAACACTCCTCTGCTGTGAGAGTGCCTTGATGTTCCTTTCACTCCTTCTTTCTCTTTCTGGATTCATGAAATAGACATAAACTGGAGAGTCAGTGTGTTTTGATGTGTGTGAGAGTGAGAGAGACGGAAATGTACAAAATTGTACACTACCCGACAGCAGAGGACATTTTTAACTTAAATTCATGCTTCCCTTACAATATTTACTTTAAAAAATCCATCCATCCATCCATTTTCTATGCCGCTTATCCCTTTCAGGGTCACGGGGGGGCCGGAGCCTATCTCAGCTGTCAACGGGCGAGAGGCGGGGTACACCCTGGACCGGTCGCCAGCCGATCGCAGGGCACATACACACACCATTCACACTCACACTCACACCTAGGGGCAATTTACCAATCAACCAATCAACCTAATGAGCATGTTTTTGGTCTGTGGGAGGAAGCCAGAGTGCCCGGAGAGAACCCACGCATGCACGGGAAGAACATGCAAACTTCACACAGAAGGCCCGACCCGGGAATCGAACCTGCAACCTTCTTGCTGTGAGGCATGCGCACTACCTGCTGCTCCACCGTGCAGCCCACTTTAAAAAAATGTCTTTCTTTTTTTTTTAAATTATTTTCCAGAATATTTGTTGTCTCATACTGAAGACAATGATCATCTTGCCACAACAATCACTTCATTTTCATTTTCAAAAGGTATTTAATACTTGTTAACTACGATGTTACCAAGCTGAGGGAATCGTCACCATTTTGTTATATTTCCCTTGAATATAGGATTTTGAGATATAATGGAAAAGTATTTTCTTTTCTTTAATAAAATATTGTGAGAAAATATTGATAATGGTATTGCTTTTTTATAAAATTGTATAAAACATTCAGCAGGGGGACTGAATAATTTCACACAGTCTCGACACCTGCAAGTAGACCTCAGCCACATGGCATGTTTTCTGAACATGTCTTTGGAGATGTCGAGAAATAGAATGAATTTCAAGTATGTTTTTTCTGTCCCCAAGCAAGCAGTAACTCAAAAAAACTATTAAAACTTAAGAAAACTGGTAGTTTGACTATACGAAAGATAACTAAATGTGGGCGCTACAAAGAGAAACTCATGTATTGTCAACTTAAAATAAATATGTATATGTGTCATCCTTTATGTGTTCGCTGTCTGTATGTGCAGGGTGATGGTTGTGGGATCAACTCAATGAATAATTAAATGTAAAGAAAAGTAAGATGAGTGTAGGAAGGTGTAGGACACTCATGCCAGCTGTGTGGCAGCAATTGCAGCCATCACAATGTATATAAACAAAAGGTCAATTTCCAGGGCCTCTTGAGCTTTCAGCTACATTTAATGGCCTTCATCAGAGAATAGCATTTGCATTTGTCATGGAAATGGTTCAGCTTTTATCATATTAACAACATTTTCTCATGTGACGACCACCTATTATCATATGACCAAAGTGCCATACAGGTGACATAATGACTATTTAACTAAACAGACCTTCATGTTTCAAATCACATCAAATCAAGTTTATCGTCACATACAATCTACGGCATATATTGATAGTTATTCTCACCATTTAACCCATCTCAAGTATTAGGAACAATTGGCAGCCACTGTGCAGCACCACCATATTCATCAAGTCTGAGCAAGTCAACAAGAACAGGCAGAGAAATGCATTGGACAAGGGCCCTTGTCAAGGGCATATGACAGGAGAGTAAACCTAACATAGATGTTTCTTGTAAAAAGAGGGAAACCAGAGTACCTGGAGGAAATCCACGTTTGCATAGGGAGAACATGCAAATTGAACAAATTCAGCCATGGCACATAGCTGAAAGTACTTGGCGCATTGAATGAAATCTACTAAGTGGATATTGTGTTGAGAATTGTTTGTTCAAATATTTCCTTAGAGACCCTAATCAACTAACAACTGCCCTTACGCAACAAAAATATATTTCTCAATCTATTATATATTATAATACTGCAATTATTGCCGTTTTCATATATTGAATAAATACATTGTTATATTATTTAATATATTGTTATTTATATTGAAATATATCCCACATTATATTACATTTATATATGAAATACACAGTGAATATATGTAAAAATATATGTAAAATTATATGAGGTAATAAACCTCAATGTACGAGAAAATATAATCAGATATATATGGGAACACACACACACACACACACACATATATATATATATACACACACACACAAACAAACACACACACACACACACATATATATATATATATATATATATATTATATAAATAATAATTAATCATTATGTTTAATATGTTCAATGGCTAGAATAAATTCTAGAAAAATTGGGTAAAAAAAAAAATTAATTCAAATTCATAGCTGTAGTACTATAGTTCCTTTTTTTTAAGTTGCCATGAACTTACTTGTGCAACCCAACAGCACTAACAGATACAAACACACAAACACCAAAGTGCCTAGAAACAAACCTTTGTGGCTTACGTTACATCAAATACATTATTTTACTGTCCAATTTTGTGCTGTTTTTACTTTATTTTACTGTTGTATTGTTTCCACCTGTTTTTTTTTTTTTTTTTTTTTTTTTTTGAATTTCCCCTCATCTTTTGGAATTTCCCCTCGTGGAACTAATAAAGGAATATTGAATTAAATTGAATTTTTAACTCACCGCCATTAGCTAGCTAACATCACAGCATCTATCTACAATGCTGTGAAAAAGTATTTGTCCCCTTCTAGATTTCTTATTTTTTTGTATATTTGTCACACTTAAATATGTCAGATCATCACACAAATTTTAATATTAGACAAACGTAACCCGAGTTAATTCAAAATACAGTTTTTAAGTAATGATTTTATTTATTAAGGAAAAAATGCTATCCAAACCTACATGACCCTATGTGAAAAAGTAATTGCCCCCTGAACCTAATAACTGGTTGTGCCACCCGCAGCAGCAATAACTGCAATCAAGCGTTTGCGATAACTGGCAATGAGTCTTTTGCATCACTGTGGAGGAATTTTGGCCCACTCTTCTTCACAGAATTTTTTAACACAGCCACGTTGGAGGGTTTTCGGGCATGAACTGCCCATTTAAGGTCACACCACAGCATTTCAATTGGATTTAAGTCCAGACTTTGACTCGGCCACTCCTGAACCTTAATTTTATTTTTTTTAAGCCATTCAGAGGTGGACTTGCTGGTGTGTTTTGGGTCGTTGTCCTGTTGCATAACCCAAGTGTGCTTGAGCTTGAGGTCACGAACTGATGGCCGAACGCTCTCCTTCAAGATTTTCTGGTAGACAGCAGAATTCATCGTTCCATCAATTACAGCAAGTCATCCAGGTCCTGAAGCAGCAGAGCAGCCTCAGACCATCACACTACCACTACCACTGTTGGTATGATGTTCTTTTTATCAAATGCTGTGCTCTTTTTACACCAGATGTAAAGGAATGCACACCTTCCAAAAAGTTCAACTTTTGTCTTGTCAGTCCACAGAATATTTTTCCAAAAGTCTTGGGGATCATCAAGATGTTTCTTGGCAAATGTGAGCCTTTGTGTTCTTTTTGGTCAGTAGTGGTTTTCGCCTCAGAACTCTCCCATGGATGCCATTTTTGCCCAGTCACTTTCTTATTGTTGAATCATGAACACTGACTTTAACAGAGGTGCATGAGGCCTACAGTTCTTTAGATGTTCTGGGTTCTTTTGTGACCTCCTGGATGAGTTGTCGAGTAATTTTGCTAGGCTGACCACTCCTGGGAAGGTTCACCACTGTTCCCAGTTTTCTCCATTTGTGGATAATGGCTCTGACAGTGGTTTGGTGGAGTCCTAAAGCCTTGAAACCCTTTCCAGACAGATATATTTCAATTGCTTTGTTTCCCATTTGTTCTTGAATTTCTTTAGCATGATGTGTTTCCGTTCGAGATCTTGCATCCTACTTCACTTTCTCAGACAGGTTCTATTTACGTGATTTCTTAATTGAACAGGTCTGGTAGTAATCAGGCCTGGGTGTGGTCATTGAAATTGAAAAAAAATGTGGTTAATCACAGTTGACTTTTCACATAGGGTCATATAGGTTTGGATCGTTTTTAATAAATAAAATCATTATTTAAAAACTGCATTTTGTATTTACTCAGGTTATGTTTCTCTAACATTAAAATTTTTTTGATGATCGGAAAGATTTAAATGTGACAAATATGCAAAATAGTAAGAAATCAGGAAGGGCGTAAATACTTTTTCACAGCACTCCATCTATCTATCTATCTATCTATCTATCTATCTATCTATCTATCTATCTATCTATCTATCTATCTATCTATCTATCTTACAGCTAAAGTTGACGTTAGCTAGCTTGTCACTGTCCCGAAGCTAATAGCCTACAGCAAACGTTACTTGGCCAAGGATGCAAACATCTCAACTGGATAATTGCCATCATAGTTAATGTTTCATGACTAACAAAGTGAAAATAATAATAATAACTAGAAAAATTGCATTTCCTGAAGAAAATGCGTGGGCATGCTGGAAGATGCAGGACATTTAAGCCAAAAGCCGCAGAAAAACAGAGTTCAATTAGACAATTTCCTCTGGGGAAAGTGTGAAAGGGCAACGGGGGCTACTGCCGGAGTGTGTACATTGTGATGAGAGTCTACAGAGATGTCAAACAATTAATACTAGTAACATTATGATATTATATGGAGCCAGTGTTGGGAAAGTTAACGTTCTACCTGAATTACTTCAAAGTTCAGTAGTAATCATGTGATCTGTTTGACCCTTTAAGTTGTTTTTTAAGTGTTTTGAGTCTTTTAAATACGGCAAATTAAGTGTCAATATATGCAGTGAAATAATCCTTTAATCAGTTACTTTAAACCCATGTTGATTTAAAGAATGAAATAACCAAAAATTCACACTGGAATCATTGGTAAGAATAGTAAACTCAATTATTAACTTACAAGAAAAATATACAAAACAAATACACTGCAATAATCAATAGTCTCTTTTTCCCCCCTTTAAATAAAATAACATATCAGTGTGCCTACACTCGCCAAGCTGACACACACACACACACACACACACACACACACACACACACACACACACACACACACACAAAGCAGCAATTACCTCATTTCCCCTTGTTGCAAGCCTGATGCGCTGCTCCGGTATGGTGACGCTTAAAACTCTCTGACAGTTTCACTCAAACGAGCAGCAACTAAAATGGTACATTTAACACAACCCTCCATAATACATATACAAAAGTTATATCGATATGCCAACCAACATGTAAACGTTTCAACCATAAGACTGCACATCAGCCCTCCACCTACCAAGTAACTACTGATCACAGCAGCTGTAGCAACTGTTGGCTAACCACACACACAATTACTCGGTAGCCGCTGCAGAAGCCACACTATCTGTAACGACGTTAAACAACAGCCAAATTAGAAAGCGAAGTTAGCTATCGATGGCTAAACGTCCCCTCACTTGGCTAGTGACACTAACAAGTTAGTAATACATACCATGACATTCTGTTCTGCACACCTTGAGTAGAAATGACCTCAGGTTTTCACAGAAGACATGCAGAATAATGTTCAGGCACAAACTGTCAGTTAAACAGCCCCCAAAAACACCAACTACATACTTTTCACGGAGTTTACCTCAGACGTTGTGACTCAGCTAGTCAAGCCACACACATCTACACACCACTTCTTTTTCCTGCCATTACCTTCACAATAAAATAAACGTTTACGGTGTGTTTCTCTCACGCATTTCCATTACTTTTCACGCGTCTCACACACACACGCACACACACACATACACGCGTACCTCGTGAACAGGGGACTGTCGCCGAGCACCTGGGAAGTGGGAACTGGTGTTTCTGGTCATTTTAAAAATACAAAACTAAAATGCTACTCTTAGTTTAAAGGTCTTTTACCATAATATTACTTAAAATGTCAATTTTTATTTTTTTTAAAGAAGAAGCTGAGAGGGGACTTGGCGATGTCTACCTATCAAAGAGTGGACCTCCATAGACTACAGTGTGACTGTCTGTATCCATTCATTCACTTAATGAGTGTTGGTTTACTGCAAAGACTTTCTTTGTTTCTTTCAAAATGTACTTTTTAAAATAGACACAGATGGTCTAAAGATCAAGTTTGATTTGCAAATATACCAGAAATTTTGTTTTATGCTACACTGGTGAGGACGACAGTTGTAATGTGTTGTGTAAATTAGATCAGAGTAAATACCATTATCTAGTTTAGGAATTATTATTTGTAATTATCCACTATAATCTATCAAAATAGACATGTTCATTATCAGTCTTCAAGTGTGTCAAACATTTATTTGGAACTGAACACAAAAACGTCCCCACTTGTATAGTAAAGAACAAAATAATACAGGTCCCCAGTTAAATGGTGTGAAACGACACTCACATTCACATTCTCACATTCTTCACATTCACACACCCACACTGCAATCAAAATGAAAGATTTAAACACAAGCCATTGCCCTTGTTTTTCACTCACTTCATGAGACTAAAGACAGTTAAGCTACAATGTGCAGCAATATATCCACTATGTTTCATAATATTCCATTGAAATAAAAAATAATCTCACAATTATTTTTCAAACATGATTTTTTTATTATATTTTTGTAACAAAATATAAAGGCTTTAGGGGAAATGGCTTAACCATTTTCAAGCTTGACACTGTATTTTTAATAAGGGCTACCAAGAGTGCAATGAGTTATTCATGAATATAGTAGAGTCCAACTTGGTCATAGGAATGATGTCGGCAATGAGTGCTAGATGCGTACTTCAGGTGGGATGGCAACTGCTTCCTGCTATTTCAACGGCCATGTCATTGCAGATATGAAGACCTACTCAGTGTCAGTATATAAAGTAAGCACGGATTCACACAGGATCAGGCATTCCGGGAAAAAGCCCCACGTCCACAGCCTGAACTGTCTCTGAAACTGAGACTATCCAGGTGGATTCAGAGACTAAACTCTGATAATCCACCTGTTTGTGTGTTCTCACTTTGTTTATTTCATGTACCAGCTTCTAAATCTGAGTCTGACTCGCAATTTGCAACAATAATGATGAAGTCTAGAATTTTTTTTTAACATTTATTGTAAGATTCAAAATGTCTTAAATAAACAAGACATCATCAGGACTATTTCCCATTCCACAATTACATTTGTCTACAGTAAAAACAGAGATTTCAAATGTCATTTGCAGCATAATGCCTCTTTACATATCTCTTGGCTCTGAAGACAACTGTAGAAAAGCAAACATCATATAGGATAAGAAACGTCTTCCTATTTTTTGCAGTTGTGAAAAAAATCTAGTGTCAGCCTCACAAAACATGGTCTTTCAGACCTTGGGCAACATCATTTAAAAATAAAGAGTTGCCTATAGAGCTTAAATGAACATCATCACTTAAGAATAGTGCAGGCTTATCAAACACTAGCTGTGGATGATGCACCATCCTCCCATTAACACACAAATCAAAGGCAGCCATCACACTGTTAACAAACTTCCGTGCTTTGTCAATCTTCACTGGGGGTGCATGCCTCCAGTGCCGTCTCTGGTTGATGGAAGAAAACAAAATTTTCATCTGAGAAAACTGTTGATGGAGGTTATACAGATCCCCTTTATTGCTCTGAGAAGCAGCACACTTTTCACACATCCAAGGTCATTGCCCCACAATGAATCACTAGTACACCTGGAGCAGTTCTTCCTTTTAGACAAAGAAGGGAACGAAGTCACCCCAACACATTCCTCCCCTGCCAAACCACTCAGCATGGGCAGGCACACCGAGATTGGCCCCTATGGTCTTCCTTGCTTGTTTTTCACCTCGACGCACATAACTATCACCAACAATCCAGACTTTGCAAGTTGCTGAAAGAGGAGAAAGGATACACATGCTTAAAAGTAAATCAAAGACATACGTTTTAACCTAAAGAATTGATCTGTATTATTCCTATATTATCCAGATGTTGCACAATAACTTGCATTTATCTTTTCACATGACTATTTGTTAACAAGGTTAATTTGTCAGTTCCATCACTGTTAAAGCCTCAAAGGCTTATATTTTAGAGATGGGTCATGAAACACAACAAAGGATATTTTCAAATAGTAACAATTTGCTTGCTCTAAAATACACTAGCTACTACTCGGGTTAAACCCTGATTTTCACTGATGAAAAAAATAAATAAATAAAAATACTGACAACATACCATTATCTTGGAGTGTAAATTGGAGTGTAACTTGAACTTCTTGTTGTTTAGGATGAACAACATGAACCACAGACTTAACTTTTCTGTAAAAGAAATAAAAGAGAGTGCAAGCATGGTAAGCATATTCATAGAATCACTTGGAGAATAACTGATGACTAAAAATCACCTTATGTTTACACTTTAGGAAGTGCAGATTTTTTTAACTGGCTTTCTATGGGTGCAAATCTATGTAAAATTAATTTTTATTAAGGAAAAAAAAGGTATTTGCCATTTGAAACTTACCTCATCTTGTAGAAGAAAGAACCTGTCTCAAAGATTCCAAGTGCAACAGTTCCAAAAGGCACCAAAGACACTTGTGAAGATTCTGAGGGGAGTCGAGAGTAACTTCAGTCCTGGCTAGCTATACATAAAGTGATCCTTCCTTTTGGATAAGGTATCTTTTGCTAACAGCTCCTCATACAGCTATGCAAATACTATCGAAAAGCTCCTCCCACAAAATAGAAGAAATGGGTTGGTGGACTACACTGGTGAGGACGACACTTGTAATGTGCCGTGTAAATTAGATCAGAGTAAATACCATTATGTAGTTTAGGAATTATTATTTGTAATTATCCACTCTGATCTAATAAAATGGACATGTTCATTATCAGTCTTCAAGTGTGTCGAACATTTTTTTGGAGCTGAACAAATTAACAGTCCCCACTTGTATAGTAAAGAACAAAATGATGCAGGTCCCCAGTTAAATGGTGTGAAACGACACTCACATTCCTGCATCAAGAGGCAATAATCACCTGTAAGGTTAGAAGCAGCAGGAATGTCACAGAGAGGGTGTAGCTGTAATCCAAAGGACTGCAATCAAAATGAAAGATTTAAACACAAGCCGTTGTTTTTGAGACGCAAATGTACAACTCTCTTCATGAGACTAACGACAGTTAAGCTAAAATGTGCAGCAATATCCCCTCACGTATGTCAACATGTCAGACATGGTCCTTCAAGCTATTGGTGTGGAATAGGCACTTTGCTATGAATATTCAGCCACAGTAAATCTGGCTTTGGATATGATAATTACAGTTTCCTTCAATTGAGCAATTTGTTTTTGTCTTTCTTCTTTAACCTGAATAGTGAAGTTAATCTCCAATAGTTACCTACACCTTTTAAGAATCAGTGTAACAAGATCCAGACCTGTTCTTCATATAGTATAAAATGACAATCATTAGATGCTCAGTTGTGTGGAAAAATGCTAAAATATCCATAAAGGTTTTGTAAAACCAGTATAGACTACTCTTTGAAGATTTAGTGCACCAATGCAAGCACTCCATGACTTTCTTCAAGAAAGTGGGAAAAATGCTATCAACTTATATATTATACTATGAGTTATTTTGTTTATTTTCTGCAGCTCTCTAATTGAGAACAGATTGAAACAGAGATATGTAGTTTGTATCATGGAGAGCATGGTCATGAGTATCACTACTGTAGTATCATAGTATTACTATGAACATTCAGCCAGGGTAAATTACAGTTTCCTTTACTTGAACATCTTTGCACACTTGTTTAGCAAGCTTCAAGCCCATTGTGGCCTAATGACCATCGTCAGCACCTGGAAACCATCCCCCACTCTGCAGAGAGAGAGGCATGGACACAGTTTGTCAAAGATTGCCTGGATCTGATTCACACCCCTCACCCACCCCAAGTCACTCACTTCTCAAAGACAACACTTTGAGTTACCTCAGAGCTGGGATCTGTGAAGCACATGGGGCCTGGTCATGTCACTACTTCAGTGTAGAGAACTTTTTTTTTTTAAATGTATAACTCTTTCAGAAAATAATTTAATAGAAGCAGCAATAAAGTAGTAGTAATATGGCAAGTATTCATAAAAATGGCTTTGAATAGTATAAGCCCAGGTTTGTGCAACTGAACCTTTTTGGAACTGATGTAGCCAGAATTATCCAAATGAAAATGAATGGTCCTAGACATGACGCAGATGCCCCCTAAGCATGCATGGTCATGAAAAGTATCACTGTAGTATAACATCATATTTGAGAAGACACAAATATGTCCATTTCTGCTGAAACTCAGATTACTGGCAGTGACCTGATGGATTCCTCTTCTCCCACCAAAAAGAGAAACGGTCTATGTATGTGATGGTAATTAGAATTTCAATTACATAAACAGAGTTGGTGAAACATGCCTATGATAAGCTAGTATCAAATTTCACAATTCTGTTATTATTTGCAAAGTAACTAACAAGCCATGCTATGTGTTTCATTACAGGCCATGGAGAAACAGGTTTAAGTGCAAAGATACTTTTAATTTGTAAGAACTTTTAATTTTATATTACAACTAGGGCTGTCAGTTTAACGCGTTAATTAGATTAATTAATTACGCTGCAAATTAACGCGCTATAAAAATTAACGCAATTAATCATGAGCGGCAAGTCAATGCGCAAGCATTTTAAATTTGGCCCTTTGAGTGACCCGTAGGCTATAGTGGCAGGTCGCATCTTACCTGCGCCACTGGTCAAAAGCAGGGTGACAACAGACGTGGATGCGACACCGGAGAGCGAGGCAAGCCTACTTGGACCTTTGAACAGCAAGTTTATTTATAAAAAGAACAAAGACGGGACTATTAACAAGAACACAGTGATTTGTACCTTGTGTAAAAAAGAATTTTCCTGTCACCGTAGCAGCTCCAGCCTGAATTATCATTTAAACGCTAAACATGTAGTTGCTGCTAGTGCCGCTAGTGCCGCTAGCTGCCTCACGGTAGCACCGTGAGCTCACTCCGCCAACCCACACTTGCTGAGTTAGGAAAACGAATGAGCAAAGCCACGACAGAAAAAATGACAAACTCAATCGCAAAGTGGGTTGCTGCTGATTGCAGGCCGATTTCAATCGTGGAAGACGAGGGCCTAAAAGAGGCGTTTCAGATAGCGTCATCTGACTCTAATTTCCAGCTACCGTCGAGAACTACAGTGATGAAAAGAATTCACCAGCTGTAATGTGAATGTCAGTGAATTGTAATGTCCTAGAATTCAAATTCTTTATTTGGGGACCTTTAGCAGATATGAGATTAAAATGCGATTAATTAGATTAATTAATTACAAATCCTGTAATTAATTAGATTAATTTTTTTAATCGCCTGACAGCACTAATTACAACATTTTGTTGCAGCTGAAGATGAGTTAATCTTGGATGCAGATAATGCCATTAGTCAAAAAGGTAAGACTTTCCACTACATGTACTTAATCAATCATAACAAAAAATCTGTCACTCTGATTATATTGCCATCTATGTGATTTCAGGAAACTCAGAGGAAGAAGAAGAAGAAGAAGAAGAAGAAGAAGAAGAAGAAGAAAAAGAAGGTGATGATCCTGAAGAAGGGACTTCCACTTCCAGAAAGGCAACTGTGGACATAAAATCATTACTGCACTTCAGGCAAAAGGGTACGTGATTCCACTGACTCGAATATCGTCACCTTGATATTTATTGATAAGAAAATCCTATTCTAAGGGACAATGGAAGATACTGGAAAGCAGTGAAATATTTTGTGCATAACAAAATAACAAGTATCAAGAGGAATTTGTGCCAATAACTATGAAGACCAATAATACTGACAGCCAGAACTCTGAGAGCTCACATTATGGAGCATCAGTGTTATTCACCTGAATACTGGGAGCTTGCATTGTGGGGTATCAATGACATGTGCCTGAATACTGGGAGCTTGCATTGTGTGGTATCAGTGATATGTGCCTGAATGCTGGTAGCTCGCATTATGGAGCCTCAGTGTTAAGTGTCGTAACATTGGTAATTCATGTAAACAGAGCATCAGTATAAAGGTCACAACACTCTGGTAACTCATGTAAACGGAGCATCGGTGTAAGGGTCACAACATTGGTAATTCATGTAAACGGAGCATCAGTGTTAGGGTTGCAACATTAGCACATCATGTAAACATAGCACTACTCTTTCATAACATGGAAGCAATTGATTATTTTCTCATTGATTTCTGAATAGAACTGACAGCCAGAATTCTGTGAGAGCTCACAGTTTGGAGCATCAGTGTTGTTCACTTGAAAACCTGGATAACAGTGATATGTGCCTGAATTATTGGGAGCTTGCATTACAGAGCTTCAGTTTAAGGGTCATAGCACTAGTAATTCATGTTAATGGAGCATTTGTAACACATGTAAATGTATCGTAACATTAGCAATTCATGTAAACATAGCACCACTGTGTCATAACATTGAAGCAATTTATTTCTATTTTTCTATTTTATTATTTCTATTTTATTTCATGTAACTGTTTTTGATATGTTTGAACTGTTTACTGTATGTAAAAGAACTCATCATATATAAGATTTTTTATGTGATAAACTCTGTTTATCATGTGGAAAGTCATTTCTGTCGTTGGAGTACAGCAACACGAAGAGAGAAACCCTCAGTTTAGGAGTGTATGTGTGGGCTTAAATGTGTGGGTTTAAATAAACTTTTTCTAAAGTTAATTCAGCATTTTTGGACTGATTTCTATTTAGGGTTGAAAAGCCTTGATGTGTTTTTACAAAAGCATAGAAGCAAATTTGTAAATAATATATTTATAATGTAAAAAAGCTAATAATATATAATATAATAATATATAAAGCTAATATATATATTTTTTTCATTTAGTTTCCAAAAGGATATCAATATAAAAGAAATATTAATTTCCCCTTTTTCATGCATGAGTTTGAATGTTGCTCCATGATGCACTTATGAGCCATATAACAAGGGACCAATGTCATTCGGTACAGTGCAAGTGTGGACCTTTTTGAGAACCTTGGGAATACAATTACATAAATAAATTGATTGAAACACTATTTTTTTAGGTCTAGTAAAAATCAGATGAACTTAAAATAACTATTCTTAACACTGTCTTGTAATCTTAACACTAATCTTAACACTCCATGATGCACTTGTGTCATTATGAGCCACATAACAGGGGACCAGTGTCATTTGGTACAGTGCAAGTGTGGACCTTTTTAGGAACCTTGGGGATACAATTACATAAATAAATTGATTGAAACCGTATTTATTTAGGTCTAGTAAAAATCGGATGAACTTACAATAACTAATCTTAACACTGTCTTTTCATTTTATGTCCTTGTATCCTGGTTAATTTGACTATTTCAAAATGTCTTTAAACTCCACCTCAGTCTAGACTGAGCACACAGGGTTAGGGTTAAAAAAAGTTTAAAAAAAAAAAATCCTGCGATAAATGTGTGAAATGTGGCCGGACCAGCATTTTGGGAACAAAAAATTCAGTACAGTCTGTCATCAATTTATTTTTTGTGTTTCATTTAAACTAAAATAGTGTCTTACTGCTGAAAATTTTATTTCAATTTTTTTCCCTCCTTTTTAGATTCTAAAACATTCATTTATATGCTGGATTCTAAGTAACCCTTTATTTTAATACAGTGAAATCTAAGATGACCATTAAAGCTGCACTTACCAACCCAGCTAAGTGTGGACTTGGGTGTGTGAGTGTTTAAGAACCTACTCATGAGTGCCTCTACTGGTTTGAACAATGAATTTCAACGACCCATTACACAGCTTGAGGAGTGTGAAAAGCGACGTGTGTGTAATGGGTCGTTGAAATTCATTGCTCAAACCAGTAGAGGCACTCATGAGTAGGTACTTAAACATTCACACACCAAGTGTGGACCTCTTGGAAAAAAGTTAATAAACCTTACCAGAGCATGTTAGACATGATTTTAGGCTGATTTAAGGCATGTCCAAGAGGGGACCTAAAAAATGTCCCCTGTTAGTTTTCAAGTCCACTGTTGGTGAATGTGTGACGACACCTCCAAATCCTCCACCTCCTGTTGACTCTGTGAAAGGTCATGGGGGTTATCGCTTGAGGAGGGGGAGGTGTTTTTTCAGGGTACTGAGAGGCCAAGCTAAAAAGCAAACACCTCACCTCTCACTCGTCTAAGGATTGCAGGGTGGATCTTGTAGGAAATGCTATTTTTCTTAGATGCAAAAGGAAATAAAGACATTACTTCTCATTTATACCCGACAAGGGGAAATGATTTTGGATTTGGTGGTTTGGTTTACAGTGGTTCCATTCTCTATGTTCCTCCTGGTAGAAAAGATGATTTTGATGGCCTTCCAGCTGCACCGAGTAGCACAGTCACTATAGGCTGAAGCACCAGCAAGATCCCCATGGCACTGCTCCTTCTGTGGCTGCAGTGGTTCAATGGTAAAAGCCTTAGGGTACCAATTTATTAAGACCTATCTGTCTCTAAAGGTACTGAAGTCAAGAACTGGATAGTGCTCTCTTCTTTACCTTGAAAGCAAAGTGCTGCATGTCCGTTAACATCTGAGAGCTACAAATGTCATATATGGCACTGTTACATTCAAAGGGCATAGACAATCCACAACACATGATTAAAATTAGCATGGCCTGCTGCATAGTAAATGGAGATGCTAGACAGGGTGGGTCCTGTCATTAGAGGTATTACCACGCTCATGTTTTTATGCTTTGTTAATTTAAATATTCCAAAATTCTGTCAAAACAGAATTCATAGCACAAACATAAACTGAAGGATTCATTTGTCCATCTAGAATGTGGAGTCAAGAGGACATGCCTGGTGGGGGTCTTTTTCCTATGAAGAGCCAAGAAGAGTCATTTCAAATTTTATAACATCCTTCAAGGGCCATATAATTATTGAACACATATATCACAGTAACATCTGTGATGGCTGGAACTACTTCTCTGATGTCAGATGGCAGTGATGATAATGCTACTCACAGTTGGTTTTCCAGGTTTGGGTCAGTCAGTCAGTCTTTCGTGGAACGGTCTTTGCAAGTGTCAGTTTTGAAAAGAAAACTGCTCGTATGTATGCTTTGCAACTCAATGATTTCATGTTGTAGGTTGTTAGACACATCAGCAATTCCACATTAAACAGTGTGGCTAATATGTTCAGTTCATTTTGTTTATTTTACATCTCCTGAAACCTCTCATCAAATGTGCTTTGTGAAAAAGGTTTCTCACACTCACCAGCATATTCAGATGTCATAGGAGGCTTTTGTTCTTGCAGAGTAGGAAAATGCAGTGTTACTTCTTTCCAGTCACACTTGCCACAATTTTAAGAATTATTTGAAGCCAACTTATAATTATTTCACATTTAAAAGCAGGGAGCTGGCTGGAGCTTGAGGTTCAGCTCTGAGAAGTACTAGCTAATGTCCACCATAAAGTCCAAATCAGGCTCTTGCTATCACTAAGTTTCCATATCTGGTTGTTAAGGTTAACGTATTAGATTAGGACTCAAGACGACAGAGACAGAGCACAGAACAAAGGGAGCCCATAAAACAACACGGCTTGATTCCACAAACAGAAAATAACAATATAAGAGTAAAAATAACTACGAAAAGAAAAATAAAAGTGTCAAAGACAAAGAAAAGTCAAAAAGTCAACTACACCATGGACAAGTGGGTAAGAAAAAACACTTGACTAGAATTACACAGGCTGACCAACAAACAGGCTAGGAGTTAGACGCCTTTCCACCATCTTCTTGTTGTGCTCAGTGGTGTGTAGTAAAGCCGCCTGAGCATCCTTCCAAACCTTATGGCACAGATGAATGTGATCCTGGACCAAAGGCGCCACAATACTCCCCTCCTGATCCAAAAACAGCGGAAGCTGAAACCCCATTGATGCTTCAAAGGGGGACAGGTTGGTTGCCGAAGTGGTCAGGGCGTTTTGGGCATACTCTATCCACAAGAGGTGCTCTGCCCATTTGGAGGGATTCTGTGCTGCCACACACCGTAGAGCGGATTCCTAATCCTGTGTTATGATCTATCCGATCAATGTATATTTTGTAGGACCCAAGGGGCAGACAAAGGCACAGAAACGAAAGGAGCCATTCAAAAACACAACAGTTTATTAACAAGAAAAAAGTCTACAATGGCAAAACTGTGAACTAACAAAACCCAAAACACAAAATCCAAAACACAAAACCAGCCCAAAAACCAAAACCTCAACTACACTGTGTTGAGCAGGTAGGAATCAAAACGCACAACAATACAAGGAAAAATGAACGCGAGAAAAAATAAACTATGGCTAACAAGGTCACGAAAACTGAGACACGCTCACAGGCAACTGGGTAACAACAAGCTCTAGGGTACAGGGAGACAAGGAATGGCTGAAAAGTTTAGCATGAAGCTCAACAATCTGGCAGCGAGACAATGCCGCCATGCTACTTAAATGCAGGGAGAAAATCAGTGGATGAGCATCAGGTGCGTTGTCTGCCCTCTGCACCGCCAGGCCACACCTCCACTGCAGAAAACAGAAAAACACATACACACAGCCCCTATACAGAAAAACATGACCAAAATGTCCTAAAGCACAGTCTAACATCCTGGCTGGCTTGCTCAGTCTGTCCATTGGTTTGAGGGCCTGAGAAAAGACTCACAGAAGCACCTAGGGCAGAACAAAAAGCTCTCCAAACCCGACACACAAACTGAAGGCCTCTGCTACTTTCACAGCTTTCAGTGCTCTCTTTCTTTGTCACTGATTAACTTCTATCCTATGGATATGCCAGTGTGGTTCCCCATTTACCTGACCAGGTTTGGGGGCCGTATCGCCGGAGGCCGGAAGTAGCGTGTGACGTCATCCAGTCCGCTGTTGCCAAACTACAAACACAGCATCCTGAGGCCATTCTGTTGACCTCTGGGGACTTTAATCACATGACTCTGGACACAACGCAACCTTCTTTCTTCCAGTATGCGGACTGTAACACCAGGGGAAATAGGACTATTGACCTACTGTATGCAAACGTAAAAGACGCATACAGTGCCACCCCGCTGCCTGCACTGGGGAAAGCAGACCACAACCTGATTCTGCTTCAGCCTCACTACAAACCAAGATTGTGAAAGCTACCCAAAATCACACACTCATTAAGGAAGTGGTCTCCTGAGGCAGAGCAGGCTCTGAGAGATTGATTTGCAACTACAGACTGGGATGTACTGCAGGGGTGACACAGCGAGGGCATTGAGGGAGCTGTGAACTGCACAACTGACTACATCAACTTCTGTATGGATGTTGTTGCTCCCTTAAGGACTGTACGCTGCTATGCTACAACAAGCCCTGGATCACGGGTGACATCAAGGGCCTTCTAAACCAGAAGAAGGGGGCTTTCAAGGATGGTGATCCGCAGAAGCTTAAGTGCTTGCAGAGGGAACTCAGAGTCCAGCTCAGGGAGGCGAAGGAGCAGTATGGAAGGTATCTGGAGCAGAAGTCGCAGAACAGCAGCATGAGGGAGGTGTGGGACGGGATGAAGATCATCACTGGCTGCAGCTCGAAGCAGGGTGCCACTATCGAAGGAGATGTGGAGAGAGGGTACCAGCTGAACAACTTCTTCAACAGGCTTGACCACCGCAACTCATTCGCACCTCAGAGTAGCACTGTGCCCCCCTCCCCACCCTCTGTTCTCTCTCTCCCTCTAGACACCAGCGCAGAGGAGACCATCCCCCCACCCAAGATCACAGCGGCCCAGGTGTGTGGAGAGCTGAGGAGGCTTCATCCCAGCAAGGCAGTGGGTCCAGATGGAATATCCCCCCGACTGCTGAAGCCCTGCACGAGCTGGGAGACCCCTTACAGTGCATCTTCAACCTCAGCCTGGCACAAGGGAGGGTCCGTCAGCTGTGGAAAACATCCTGCATCATCCCAGTCCCACAGAAACGAAAACCTAAGGAGCGAAATAACTTCAAGCCAGTTGCCCTGACATCACACGTGATGAACACCATGGAGTGGCTGCCGCTACATCCCATCAATCAATCAATCAAACTTTATTTTTATAGCACCTTTCATATATAAAAATGCAGCACAAGGTGCTTGACAAAAGATAAAAACATAACATAGCAATATAAAAGCAACTACCCCTCCCAACACACCCGCAGACATACATCATGCACACACCCACCCCCACACAACCACACACACACACACATACCCACACACACTCACCTCAACGAAAATGGCAGGGCACTGATGCATCATGAGAGGAAAAAGGAAAAGAAAACCACCTACGGGGAGTTCATCTGCACTGCGAAGGATCACCGGCTGTGGCCACAGGGAGCGCCGCTGCAACAGAGACCCTGACCCAGACAAACCGGGGTGGACTCCACACGCAGGGCAGAGCCCCCCAGTCCTCTGGGTCCCCAGGACGACACCCTGGCGGGCAGACCAGGCGCCCCTCCCAGCGTGGAGGCCCCCCATGAGGAAGCACTGGAGCTAAAACCTGAAAGACAATAGAATTACAAGACCTAGAACCTAAAAGACAATAGAATAAAGGACCTAAAACCTAAAATTTAATAAATTAGAAGGACCTAAGAGCTAAAAGACAAAGTACTTGGATAAAACATGTCTGAGTTAAAAGAGTATAAGAAATCAATTGAAAGCTAAACTAAAAAGGTGAGTCTTGAGCCTTCTTTTAAAAACATCAACAGTCTCTGCAGCCCTGATGCACTCTGCAGGCTGTTCCAAAGCTTCGGACCATAGTGGCTGAATACCGCCTCCCCGTGGGCTTTGGTCCGAACCCTTGGAACAATCAAAAGGCCTGTGCCAGAGGACCTCAGGATCCGCGAAGGCTGATATGATAAAAACAGGTCAGATAAATAAGATGGCCCAAGACCGTTAAGACACTTAAAAACTAATAAAAGTACCTTAAAGTCGATCCTGAAACACACGGGGAGCCAATGCAGCGATTCTAAAACCGGTGTAATGTGCTCCCGCCCTCTGGTCCTCATCAGCACACGTGTGGCTGAGTTCTGTAGTAATTGTAAGTTATAGATAGTCTTTTTGGGAAGACCAGAGAGCAGGGCATTACAATAATCTAGACGGCAGGAGATAAAAGCATGCATCAGCACCTCCATGTTAGCCTGATAGAGAAACAGGCAGACTCTGGCTATATTTTCAAGATGACAAAAACCAATCTTTGTTATATTTTTAATATGAGGAATAAAACTAAGCTCAGAGTCAAAAATGACACCCAGGTTCTTAACAGATTGTGAGGGTGTAAAACCTTGTAGTTTTGGTAAAAGTGTCTCTCTCTTGCCTTCAGGACCAATAACTAAAACCTCTGTTTTATCCTGGTTGAGCTGTAGGAAGTTTTCTGCCATCCATGACTTAATGTCTAAAATACAGTTTAAAAGACCTAAAAATTGACCCTTGGGGTACCCCACATTTCATTTTACGGGTTCCGGAGGAACATGTATCCAAACTTACATAGAAACAACGGTCTGTGAGACAGGAGTAAAACCAATTAAAAACAGTACCAGAGAGGCCCACCAGGTTTCTGAGTCTGTTCAATAAAATGTGGTGATCTACTGTATCAAAGGCAGCACTTAGATCCAGTAGCACCAGGACTGTGAGTTTTTGTGAGTCCGCATTACACCTGATATCATTTAAAATCTTTAAGAGGGCTGTCTCGGTACTGTGGTTCACTCTAAAACTTTTCTCTAAAATGTTGTTAGTATTTAAAAAATAATTTAGTTGGTTAAAAACCAGCTTTTCTAAAGTCTTACTTAAAAAGGGTAAGTTGGATACGGGTCTGTAGTTATTAAGAATGCGGGGGCTAAATTGCTTTTCTTCAGAGGGGGCTTCACCACTGCTGTTTTGAAGGCAGCAGGGAAGACACCCGTCTGAAGAGAGAAATTCACTATATTTAAGATTTGTTCCTCAAAGAATCCATAAAATGTCTTTAAAAGTGATGTGGGAATTGGATCTAAAAGGCAGGTTGTTGGATTTACCTGGGAGAAAACTCAACCAAGTGTCCTCGCATCAACCAGGTCAAAACTCTCCAGTGTTTCCTCGGGTAAAATCGACTGTCCAGGTGTGTTAAAAGTTACATTCTGGTGTGATACAAGCCTGGATCTGTTAGGCTGGCAATGCCACCAAATAACTGGACCCAGTAATGCAGACCCGGAGGCAAGACTTAAGTGAATCAAACAATAATTTATTAACAAAACAAGAAACAGAAAACACGCTCACCGAGCGGATATGAAATAAACAAAAGGCGCACTCAAAAGGAGTGGAGAATGACAAACAAAAGACGCACTCGAACCGAGTGGAAACAAACAAAAGGAGCTCCAGGTGAGCACCTGGAGGCGGAGCCAGCTGTAGGTACAGGGATGCCCAGCCGCGGAAACAAGGGTGACAGACTGACACACACATAGGGAAAAGGGAGAGTAGACACAAAAGGAGAGACAGGAAGGTAGGATCCTAACAGGATCTGATGTCGTCGATTTTACTTCTGAAGTGGTCTGCAAAGTCCTCGCAGAGGACCATTGGTGTCTCTGGGATTTTTTAAAAATGGTGTTAGTTAAAAGATCGAAGGTGGAGAAAAGTAATTTTGGGTTGTTTTTATTATCTGAGATGAGGTTTGAGAAATGGGATATTCTTGCCTGTTTGACTGTTTTATTGTACTTTTTGAGTTGTTCAATTCAATTCAATTCAATTTTATTTGTATAGCGCCAAATCACAACAGAAGTTGTCTCAGGACACTTTCCATATAGAGCTGGTACAGACCAAGCTCTTTCATGCAATATGGAATGGAATATTCATGGAATATTTCATAGTGAACTATGAGTTTGTTTTTTCTCCACCTTCTCTCTACAATCCTGCATAGTCTTTTTGATTTTTTTAATTTCATTTTTACTTCTCCACAGGGTAAAGGTTTTGTTTTTACCGTTTTTGTTAAAAGTGGAGCCAAAGAGTCTAAAGTTGATTGCAGTTTCCTGCAAAATTGTCAACAATAAAATCACAGGGTGCAGGTAAGACTTCTGCAGGAGTGCTCTGTAAAATCTGAATAAAATTTGTAGCCAACTCAGAAGTTTGGTGGCATTTCCTCACTGTTCACACCAGGGCGCCCTGATGGTTAAAACTGGTGATGTTAAAATACACACAATAATGGTCGGACACAGCCAGGTCAACAACAGAGGACACACCAGTAGAGAGGCCATAAGTTATGACCAGGTCCAGGGTATGTCCTCTGTTGCGAGTTGGCTGTGTGACGTGCTAATAAAAATCCATGCAATTTAAAAGGTTTAAGAATTCTCTGGACAGTGAGTCCGAGATGTTATCAACGTGCAGGTTAAAATCGCCAGTTATTAAAATTCTGTTATAAGAGGTGTGTATGATTGATAAAAGCTCTGAAAATTCACTGATAAAAGCAGTGGAATGATGGGGTGGTCTATAAGCAGTGATGCAGAGAACAGGAGGACTGCTAAAAACAAAGGCGTGATGCTCAAAAGATGAATAATTGTTAAAAAATACTTCCTTTGACAATAAAATATTATTAAAAATTGATGCAGTCCCGCCTCCTCTCTTGCCTCCCCTGGTGGAGAATGAAAAGTTCAAATTTGGTTGGCAAGCCTCAGTGAGAACAACTGGTGCCTCTGTGCAAAGCAATGTTTCTGTTAAAAGTAACCCATCTAACTTGTTGTCTAAAATCAGGTCATTTATGATAAAAGATTTGTTTAAAAGAGAGCGCACGTTCAGCACAGCCAGGTTAATGGTCTTGCTGAACGTGCACTCATGATCACAGGGGGATAAAATGACCGGGTGTATGAGGTTATCCCTGTTAAAAGCACTCTGTCTGTGAGTCCGGGGAAAACGTCTGCCTGTAATGGTTTGTATAATAAAGGTGTCCGGTTTCGGTGGTAATGACAGCTGTGGACTGTAGGGGGGGCTAGTGAGTGTAATAGTATTGTGAACAGCTGGTGTGGACGGAGAAGAGAAATCTGGGGAGGGGGTGTGACAGGCAAACAGTCAGTCTCGTGGAGCATACTGGATGGCGTGGTGAATATTAGCAGTTAGCATTTGGCTGCCGAGCCTGTTGGGGTGAACTCCGTCAGCCCTATAAAAGGAGGGATGGTCCAAAACAGGTTAAAATTGTCAATAAAACCAACGTTAAAAGCTCTGCAGGTGGACTGTAGCCAAGTGTTTAGATAAAGTAGCTTGCTGAAACGCCATACTCCGTGATGGGACAGTGTGGGGAGAGGACCGCTGATAAAAACGGACTTACCACAGTTGTTTAAGAAGCTAAAAAGGTTGTTCAAATCCCTTTTGAGCAGCTCAGACAGCCTCTGAGCGGTGTCAACGCAACCCATGTGTATTAAGACACAGCTTATGGAGGATGGGAGTGACCGCAGCAGGCCTGGAAGTTTCTCCAGGATAACTGGGGCTGTGGCTCCTGGAAAGCAATGAGTGGCTGCGTTGAAGAGGCGAATTCCCCAGATTATTGAATCGCCCACTACTAAAGTGGTTGGAGGGAAGAGCAAATGAAGTGGTGGAGGTTGTGAGGTCCCGTGGCTAGATGATGCGTGGTCAGTGCTGTGCGTCTGGACAGATGGGTGCGATGTAGGGGATGTTTTGTCGGGCCTGAGAAAGGTATTCCCCGCTGGCTCCGGACGAGGAAGACCACCAGAGCGCCGGAGCACGGCCTCCTTCAGGATCCGACGTCGGGCAGAAGAGGTCACGGACCGAGATGAGGACCGTTGAGAAGAGCCCTGCAGAGCCGGGGTGAAATTCTGTTGTGCTCGGCGGGGTGCGGGGCAAGTTGTTCGCCTAGGTGTGTTCACCGGGACAGGCGGGAGCGGTGGAGATCCGCTGAAATCATTTAAAATCCTGGGAGGTGAGGAAGAGGGCCCCAGGTTCGCAGCCAGTGGTGGAAATTCGTGTGAGTCCAGGATGTTAAAACGATTTTGAAGCTGGATGTCACAGGTTGTGGGAGCATGGAGTGACAGCCTCTCCCTCCTTTTGTGGTCGCCAACAACCACCCAGGTGTCCATGTGTAGGAGGAGAGGAGAGAGGAGAAGGAGTAGAGCTGACTGGGACCTTGGGTTTAGCCCCAAGCTGGAACCAGGGGTCCTCAGGAAAGGCAGATGGAGTGGGACCAGCGGTCGGTGCGGTAGAGCCAAGTATTGAGGCAGTGGTGGTGGCGGCCAGAGCAGGAGTAGCAGCGGGTGGAGTGAAGCCTGCGGCCCACTGCATGAAAAGTCACATTTCCATCAATTTCCGTCACTGTAAATTGCCGTGGAAGTTCTCTCTCAGCCACTGTGACCATGAGGTGTTAAAATGCAAATGTAAATGTTGCAAAGCTATACAAATGCAAATTGGGATTTTGTGTGTGTGTGTGTGTGTGTGTGTGTGTGTGTGTGTGTGTGTGTGTGTGTGTGTGTGTGTGTGTGTGTGTGTGTTCTGTTCCTACAGAATACAAAGATTTTTTTTTTTTTTTTCATGAGGATTTAAAAGTGTGTTTAAATAATTTTATAGGTTACATACAGGATAAGTGTCCTGACTCTCAAAAGCCTTTCATTTTCCACTTAAATTGCTAAATCAAAATTGTGAAAATTAAAGCATCTACAGTTCTTGGACACTGGTCACAATTTTTCGCATTTTGCCACCACAACACCAGATGAACAATGCTTGTGTGATTAGCTTGCAAAATTCCAGCAAAGTCCACTGATGATTCTTTAAGCAGGAATAAAAAGGGAATACACAAAAGTAACTTTTCTTTTTTAAATTTTCGATGATGTCACTTTAAAGAAGTTTACATGTTTTATAAAATATTCAGGTACAAAAATAGAAAATCAAAGTACCTAGCAAAATCACAGCATGTTTTTCATTTACCCAACAAAAATGGTCTCGTGAGAAATTGCGAGAGCGCGACCTCACATATGATTGGACGCCTCCTCTGATGCAATGACGTCGGCAGAAAACGACCTCAGCACGTCTGTGAATGCGAATCGAGCTTGGATTAGAACAGTTACGTTTCGGGTCCTGCTAAACTTTAACTCTGTTCATACAATGGCCAGACGTCGTCTTCAGTTCATCCCAGAAGGCACTCCTCTGCGACGAGTGGACGGCCTGGCTGCGGAGCGACCATATCCAGAAAGTCCAAACAATTTAGAGAAGAAACTGTTGAGCGCCTTCAGTGGATTGTCTTGGCTGCTAACGCAGTTGATTGCACAGTTGGCGAGGAGAATGGCTGAGATAAAAGCCAGACTTCTCGCTCTGGAGGAGCAGCCCCGACCGAACTGCAGCTGCGGAGACGAAGAGACGGGTGTGTAAGTTACGTAAGTAACGTTAGCATTTAGTACTACATTGTGCAGTTTTTAGGGCGCCAAACCTTTATTCTTATTGCACTACGTTCCGAACGTTTGGTAATCGTTCACGTTACATTTAACATTACAATGTATTTTGTATTTTAAAGGAAAAGGTGCGACGTCTGCACAATAGTGACGGAAACGACAGGCGATATGAACCTCAGCAGTGGTAAGTTAATAAAATACACAGGAAATATTCTGCAGAATATAAGTTAACGTTAACGTTGCATGACCTGTACTTTTTGTCTTTTACAGACTAAACTTGCCCCACAACGAAACGGTGACGTCATATTTGATGGCGACTTTAACTGGGAGTCCAGACATGGATGGTGTTGGCAGCAGTCTTTTAAACCCTTTCTGTTGTTTCTTGTTGTTGTTTTCACTGAAGCCTGTCTTAATTATTTCAAACCAATATATATTTTCTTCCAGCGGCCTGTAAGACATATTATGAGATGGTGTGGAGGAGCTTCAGGTATGCCCAGGCAGCTCTTTCAGTTCAGGCAGCAACTGTGAAGATTTCAGCTCGCAGCAGACAGAGAAGGAAGGGTTAAGAGTCCCATGAATGCCGCTTTATTTTCACAACAATGTAAAAATGGGCTGAATATTATTTATTAGCGGCATTGTTTTTGACAAACATGCTCACATATGTTATCATGTGTTATTGTTTCATAGAAATACTAATATTATAGTAATACCTGTATTTACAGCTGCTGGAAGCAAGAAGGAGTGTCCTAGCTCTCCAAACTCTGCCAGACTCTGCAAAATCGGCTGGAGAGCGACCCAAAGTATGTGGCGACACACCGCAAGAGGCTTCGCATCGAGTCCCCTTCAAAGCAACAGGTTCCAACTCAGTATGACCCAGAGGCAGCAAAGAAGCATTTCCAAAGGCCTTAGACTCTTTTTCATACACCATGGACCAGCGGCATGGCCCAACCCAGAGACTCTTATCAGTGAACCCCTCTGCACATTTCCTTGCTTTTTTTCCCCAGCAGTCACTGATTTTACTTGGTTGATCCTTGTTAATGTGTGTGTCACGATTTCATTAAAGACTTTTTTTCAAAATGTTTCTGTCAGCTGTGTTCTTTGTGTTCTACTGTGTGGTAGTGTAGAAGGTGGATCGCCAAATAAATCAATGAATTATCAATCAAATAAAATATATATATCATTTCTATTTTATATATACTTAAATATAACAATATAATAATTATTTTTAATTATTAATTTATCATATAGTATTTAATTTAATATGTATTTATTATTACTATTACCATTATTATTATTATTATTATTATTATTATTATTATTTGTGGCGCACAGATGACCAATAGCAGCAGAGTTGTCATCCAATCACATGATCGTTCACTCGTGATTGCAGTTGCTATCCAATCACATGATGGTTTCCTTTTAAAATGCCTGTGGAATCATCCAATGGTTGTTTGTGAAGTCAGCAGGCCAGCCTGAGTAGATCAACGTCGGTAGCATTCATGTGCTCGCGAAGGCGCGATTAACCACGCCCCCCGCCGACAGATGGTTCGTTTCCGACGATATTCGGAGCCAGCGAAGTTCCCCATAAACTTGCCGTAAATCGCCGAAAAGGATAGTGTCCAGGTGTCTCTCAGCTTCCTGGATTTTGTATAGAGTGGAAATCCTCTGCTCCAGCTCAGCGATTTTCTTGCAGAGAACAGCTTTGACAGCCGGATGGTGAGGTAAGTAGAGCCATGGCTAGCTGAGCTGTGCTCAGCTAGTTTACTTTTCTTGAGATCGAGGCGTCTGATTACTGAAATTGTTTCTCTGATTAGGAGGAGTAGTTAAAAAAACAAAATCTAAAAGGTGTACCATAAAGATGTTGCTTAAAATATCATAAAAAGTCAGTTTTGACAGAGGCGTTTGGCGGAGAGACACAACGCTAGCGCAACGCTAACGCATGCGCACCTCGCACCAAGATCTGCATGAGGCCACAGGTGTGCCAAGCCCTTGACCCTCAGCAGTTTGCTTACCAAACAGCATCGTAAGAAGTGAAAAACGCGTGAAAATTTCCCATTCAAAGTAAATGGGATGAGGCTAAAAAAGTGAAAAAATTTTGACCTTTTTCAGTGGACTACTGCTCCTGCATATGTTCACCTAGAGAAGCCATTCCAACTTTAAAACGAAAACACAAGTCTTGTGTATTGGTGTATTATTCCACGTTTTGATAGGTCATATAGAGTTTGATCCCTTTTGCCCCTGTCTGTCTGACTAGGGGCCCCCTATTGTCAATGGCAACCACCTCAAGTTGCCGTGGCAACCTCTGAGCCTCAGTACTTCTCTGAGCACTACTCTGCCATACACTCAAACACACATACATAGCTTCAGCTGCAGCTATGTAGTTGATTCAAATGATCAGCTGTTTTCTCATCTTACTATTACTGGTGAGTTTGAAATGTTAGTAATGTAATGAGTGATGTTGGCCTGTTAGCATTAGCCACAATGCTAACAGTGACTAATGCTAACATGAGGTCCTATGAACTTGTTGGTGCATACAGGTTTGACTTTTGATGTTGGGTTGTTGTGCTAATATGCTAATGATTAGTATGCTAATGCTAACATGCTAACTTACAATAAAATGATTCTTAAATGCATTCTAATGGTGTTTAGGATCTTTTCAATGTGTTATTTGACATGTTAATGTTAGCTTAGCATTAGCCGCTGTTAGCATTGTGGCTAATGCTGACACAAAGTCCAATGAAGAGGTTTGACTTTTGATATCAGGTTGTTGTGCTAATAGGCTAATGATTAGCATGCTAATGCTAACATGCTAACCTATGGTAAAATGATTCTTAAACCCATTCTCATAATATTTGAGATCTTTTCAATGTGTTATTTGACATGCTAATGTTAGCTTAGCATTAATTGTTTGATATCTCTGATAAATATCTCTGATGATATTTTGTATTGAGTGAATATCCCTTTAGCTTCCTTTATGTATTCCCCCAGTGTTGGATATAAGTTTCAGCAGTTCCTGCATTACACATCCCAAATCTTTCTCCACAGAGTTTTTAAATTCCCACAGTAATTCCTGAGCAGTTGGTTGGTCTTTCTGTAAAATACAGAAGCTCAATGGCACTCTTCAGGTAGCGTATGATGCGGTTTCTATCGTACAACACAATACAATTCAGTACAATATAGTCCTTGATTTGTAGATACTTCCATCCATCCATCCATCCATTTTCTATGCCGCTTATCCCTTTCGTGGCCCCGGGGGGCCGGAGCCTATCTCAGCTGTCAGCGGGCGAGAGGCGGGGTACGCCAGCCGATCGCAGGGCACATACACACACCATTCACACTCACACTCAAACCTAGGGGCAATTTAGAGTCACCAATCAACCTCATGAGCATGTTTTTGGTCTGTGGGAGGAAGCCGGAGTACCCGGAGAGAACCCACGCATGCACAGGAAGAACATGCCAACTTCACACAGAAAGGCCCGACCCGGGAATCGAACCTGCGACCGTCTTGCTGTGAGGCACGCGCACTACTTGCTGCGCCACTGTGCAGCCCGTAGATACTTCCAACATTGCTATTCTTCCCTTAGATTATATTTTCTTTTTGTGTCAGAATATGATATAAACATATACTGTCCCTCTTGTCACTCTTTCCAAAGCTGCCTCCTGTCACTTACAGGTGCTGGTCATAAAATTAGAATATCATGGAAAAGTTGATTTTTTTTTTCAGTAATTCCATTCAAAAAGTGAAACTTGTATAATGTATACATTCATTTCACACAGACCGACATATTTCAAGTATTTACTTCTTTTAATATTGATGATTATACCTGAGGAAGAAGCAAGAAGGTTGCCGGTTCGATCCCCGGGTCAGTTTCTGTGTGAAGTTTGCATGTTCTTCCCGTGCATGCGTGGGTTCTCTCCAGGTACTCCGGCTTCCTCCCACAGACCAAAAACATGCTCATTAGGTTAATTGATGACTCTAAATTGTCCGTAGGTGTGAGTGTAAGTGTGAATGTTTGTTTGTCCTTGCATGTGGCCCTGCAATCGGCTGGCGACCAGTTCAGGGCGTACCCCGCCTCTCGCCCATTGTAGCTGGGATAGGCTCCAGCCCCCCGCAACCCCAAAAGGGATAGGCGGTATAGATAATGGATGGATGGATTATACCTGACAACTAATGAAAACCCCCAATTGAGTATCCCAGAAAATTAGAATATTGTGGAAAAGGTCAATATTGAAGATATCTGGTGCCACACTCTAATCAGCTAATTAACTCAAAACACCTGCAAAGGCCTTTAAATGGTCTCTCAGTCTAGTTCTGTAAGCTACACAATCATGGGGAAGACTGCTGACCTGACAGTTGTCCAAAAGACGATCATTGACACCTTGCACAAGGAAGGCAAGTCCCAAAAGGTCATTGCTAAAGAGGCTGGATGTTCACAGAGCTCTGTGTCCAAGCACATTAGTAGAAAGGCAAAGGGAAGGAAAAGATGTGGTAGAAAAAAGTGTACAAGCAATCCACCTTATTCCTGGGTGCGCTACTGTAGAAATGATTATGGGCGTAACTTCCTGTGGGACACCGGAAGTAGCAGTAAGCCATTCACTAACCATGGTAGCTGAGCGCGGACAGCGGTTTATTTGAAATTTGTTGTTGCTAATGTGTTAATTTTGTTGTCGGACAGACACCACCATATTGTTTAGTAAAATGTCCTTGCGGAGCTCGGGTACTTGTTGCGCTGTTCGTGGCTGTACTAACAACCAGACGAAGCTAAATCTGTGGCTTCAGCAACAGTGTGTTGAGCATGTATACCAAACAAAACAAGAATGTTCATGTGACAAGCGGTACAGCTTTCATCGCCTACCTACAGATGAGGAATCAAAAAGACTGTGGCTGAAAAATTTGAACTTAAAGAGACCACCCAAAACACTGTATGTGTGTTCATTTCACTTTGTCGACAAAAAACCAACGGAGGAAAACCCGCATCCTACTTTGTGGCTGGGCTATGACAAACCACAGGAGAAGAGACGCCGGGTCCTCAAACGGATTGACAGCAGTATTGTAGTGTTTGTCCGGTAATGTAGTAAGTGTTATAATGGTAGGCAAACCCCTAATGTATCATACCTTAATAATTGTGTACTATATTGCTACCCTCAGATGAACTTGACGAGATGGATCAGAGTGAGGAGCTGTGCTCAACACCAAAGCCATCCTGTGATGAACACAGTGGACAGACCCAGGGATGGAGGACCACACCTATTCAAAAGGGCCCACTATCACGTGTGAAATGAGTACACCATCTCCAGCATTGTCATGCCCTGTTGCAGACAGTATTTTGCAGAGTGATGCAGATTCCCTCTTGTATACAGGGATTCCACTCCTTGAGTTTCACACACTTGTATCCTGCTTACAACCATTTGCTCCTGCTTCATCATCAATGCCTGTTGTGGACCAAATCCTAATGACTTTGATGAAATTAAGACAGAATTTTGTCATGGCTGATTTAGCACGGCGGTTTAAAATATCACAGAGTCAGGTCAGCAAGACTGTTGGAATGTGGATGGACATAATGTGTGAACACACCAAGGACCTTATTGTGTGGCTGCCTCGTGAAACAATCAAAGCAACATTGCCAGAAGATTTTAAAGAACACTTTTCGAACACAACCTGCGTAATTGACTGCACGGAGACAGATTTACAGAAAGCTAAAAACTTGGACTCTCGAAGTGAATCGTATAGTCACTATTATGCCAACAACACAGTGAAATATTTAGTGGCCGTTTCTCCCTCTGGAGTGATCATGTTTATTTCGGATGCTTATGGTGGCAAATGCAGTGACAGATACATAACGCAGAACTCAGGGTTTCTGGACTATTTACGTGCTGGAGATGAGGTGATGGGTGACCGTGGTTTTACAGTTCGGGACTTGCTGGAGGAGCGTAGGGTGAATCTAATCATTCCAGCATTCACACGCAAAGGATGCCAGCTGACCGGCGAGGAGGTCACTCTTACACGCCGCATTGCTCATGCCCACATTCATGTTGAGCGGGCAATAAGGCGTCTGAAGGTATACAAGATTCTTTCTCAAACAGTGCCAATTAACTTAGTGCCCAAAATTGACAAAATTCTCAAGATTTGTGCTGGTTTAGTAAATTTAAGAGCTGAGCTTATTTCAAGTGAAAAGAAAAAAGAAAAGACAAACGGTTGACCTTCAGAGCTGCGGCCTCCTGCTGACCTTCGACCTTAATCTGTATTTAGTCTGCAGTCAGAGGTTCAGCAGTCGTTCACCTGAGTTTGTTCCACATTCAGACACGTGCAACACGCTTCTGCTTTTTCTGAACTAAATCAGCGAGTCATCAAAAAACATCTCCTGTACATCAGTGCAGAATATTCATGTCTGTGACTGAAGAGTTTGAGTTACACATTTTAAAGCAATCATCTCTTGGCATTTGTCAGCTGATCATAATTAAAATATTAGGCTAGACAATTCAGTTAAATTTATTATTTGTACCAGAGGGCAGTTTGTGCTGCAGCGAGCATAAAAAGCACATGCAATGTTTCATACAAATAACATCCAACACAAAAGTTACAAGCACTCAAGCTGTGTGTAGCTAGAGAGTGTTTGGATGCTAATGTTAGCTGTTGCTTAATGCTAGCTAATTGGTTATGAAATATGTTATTTTAGTGAGACATTTAATATTGCACTTCAACATATTTACATATTTCGTTCATTTAACATTTTCTGAAAACATTTGAAGTACAGCTACACTTGCGGTATCTCAACAGGTAAAGTGTTGTATAGTTTTTAGAGCTGCACTAACTAAGAAAATGCAAGTTATTATTAAAGTAGAACACTTGTAATTTGTTTTTGTTTTTGAAAAAATGTTTTGATTATTGTCCCTTTAATAAAACTGAAAACAAAATTGAAGTCTGATGGACTTTTTTCTACCTATAGTACTGGTGTTCATAACACCTGTTAATTGCTTTAAATATTTTCTACAGATTCAGGTATTTGGGGCAGAGCAGAATCTTCTTGGCAACAAATTCATCGACTAATTTTGGAAGCATGTGTACGAAGTAAAAATTCTCCAGGTGTTTCATGTGTTTTTCTGTGAAGTCTTTGTCAAATGGCATGTCAAGCACCTGGAGGCTCAGTTGGTGTCCAGATCACCAGCTTGCAGCTCTGCAGCCCCAGGCACATCATTGTCAGCTGGACCTGGAACAATAAATGTAAAATATGGCTTACAGCTTGTTTTAATAAAGGTTCTCACCTGTCACATTAGTTGATAGATTTTAAGTAGGGCTGTCAGTTTAACGTGTTAATTAGATTAATTAATTACACTGCAAATTAACGCGCTATAAAAATTAACACAATTAATCATGAGTGGCAAGTCAATGCGCAAGCATTTTAAATTTGGCCCTTTGAGTGACCCGTAGGCTGCAGCGGCAGGTCGCATCTTACCTGCGCCACTAGTCAAAAGCAGGGTGACAACAGACATGGATGCGACACCGGAGAGCGAGGCAAGCCTACTTGGACCTTTGAACGGCAAGTTTATTTATAAAAAGAACAAAGATGGGACTATTAACAAGAACGCAGTGATTTGTACCTTGTGTAAAAAAGAATTTTCCTATCACCGTAGCAGCTCCAGCCTGAATTATCATTTAAACGCTAAACATGTAGTTGCTGCTAGTGCCGCTAGTGCTACCGTGAGCTCACTCCGCCAACCCACACTTGCTGAGTTAGGAAAATGAATGTGCAAAGCCACGACAGAAACACTGACAAACTCAATCGCAAAGTGGGTTGCTGCTGATTGCAGGCCGATTTCAATCGTGGAAGACGATAATGTCCTAATGTAATGTCCTAGAATTCAAATTCTTTATTTGGGGACCTTTAGCAGATATGAGATTAAAATGCGATTAATTAGATTAATTAATTACAAATCCTGTAATTAATTAGATTCATTTTTTTAATCGCCTGACAGCACTAATTTTAAGTAACAATATTTACCCACCTGTAGGTAGTATCCACTCTGACCATTGGGATGAATGAGATACTTCCCATCTTCTAAGCACCTGATGTCACCATTTGGCTGGCTGAGAAACTCTGCGAGTGACTTTAGGGGACACTTGATCTCCAGGAGCTGTGTCGAGTTCAAAATTCCATCTGGGCTTGCTCCAAACCAAGGATGGTCAGGACACACCACCAGGCCTCTCCACTCCACAGTGTGCCCTTGAGATTCCATGATCTGTATGGCTTTGTGCTCATTTTCTTTTCCATAATGTGTTGCGGTGTTGCCCTTGAAGGTGGGGTGCAAGTGTTCACGTAAAAAATTTTGTGGGTTAGTAGTGCTACGTTTGGGTACTCTTTTTGCTGGCTCGCAGTCAGTCGCAGCTTCCTTGCATCATGCCACAGTTGTGATGCACTCTGTACCTGGGTCTCTTCACTCAACTTCTCCATCTGAGCTGGGCTTGGTTGAAGCTTATTGCAGGTCAGCATTGTGCTGTGCTCTGTATGGGGCATCTGTAGATCACATAGGCTCTGAGAAGACTCGTTTTCTACATCGACTCTGTAGCATCTGGCAAGGAGACTGTTGGTCTGCAGCTGAAATAGTGGGGCCATCACAGAGGAACTAACATAAGCTTTAAATTCTTTGTGATCCTTAAAAAGTTTGGGGGTGCCCTCTGCTGATGACACACTTGTGGGATCTGATGTTGATGTTGATGCTGATGCTGATGAGCCTTCATGAATGTGGCCTGCTTTGTGACGCTGAAAGTTTATATGCTTCACCCTTTTCAGCTCAACATTCTTTCTTGTGCCTGCATTCCACTTTCTCTGCACATCAGTGCATGATGTCCCTGTCTTTCCCTGTCTGACTGCATTCTCAACCTAAATTGAAAATAAGTCCACATATGAAGCAAATGTTGGCAGCCCTGTGACAATGATTATTAAAACTACCAGAACAATCAACATTTACCTTCCACAGTACTGCAGCAGCGTGGCTGCAAGATCTGCCTTGTCCTGCAACACATGAACACCCTGCTGTTTGTATTTCACCTGACGTTGAACTAAAACCCAGGCTCGGTGATGTGGGACTTTAAGGCTTTGGCTGGGCTCCACGTCTGCTTTAAGGTAGATGAGATTGTGTCCCACCTCTCTTAACAAAACGCGACCGACCTTATTACTGTGCAGATACTGATACGCCTCAGAGCTTTTCAGATTTTTCATCGCTTCACCGTCTGAAGCAACCGAGTGAATGAAGTCGCTAAATATGTTGGTGTAAGTTATTTGTGGCCACTTTTTCAAGTCGTCCTCCCATCCCTCAATAGCAGTAGGCAGAGGTATGATTATATCGTCCCGTTTGATGTGTGAAAGGTGGTGTTCCCACATATTTTATGTCCTTAACGCTCGAAGAAAAAGGATTAGCACCGCTATTAGCATGTAAACAAACACCGGTTCCGGTTTGCGCCGGAAGTCGCGCCCATAATCCACACAAGGCATCATGGGGGCTAGGAATAAGGTGGATAGGGATAACCACACCCTGGAGAGGATAGTGAGACAAAACCCATTCAAAACTGCGGGGGGAGATTCACAAAGAGTGGACTGCAGCTGGAGTCAGTGCTTCAAGAACCACCACTCACAGACGTATGCAAGACATGGGTTTCAGCTGTCGCATTCCTTGTGTCAAGCCACTCTTGAACAAGAGACAGCATCAGAAGCGTCTCACCTGGGCTAAAGACAAAAAGGACTGGACTGCTGCTGAGTGGTCCAAAGTCATGTTCTCGGATGAAAGTAAATTTTGCATGTCCTTTGGTAATCAAGGTCCCAGAGTCTGGAGGAAGAGAGGAGAGGCACAGAATCCACGTTGCCTGAGGTCGAGTGTCAAGTTTCACAGTCAGTGATGGTTTGGGGTGCCATGTCATCTGCTGGTGTTGGTCCACTGTGTTTCCTTAGGTCCAAGGTCAATGCAGCTGTCTATCAGGAAGTTTTGGAGCACTTCATGCTTCCTGCTGCTGACCAACTTTATAGAGATGCAGATTTCATTTTTCATCAGGACTTGGCACCTGCTCACAGTGCCAAAGCTACCAGTACATGGTTTAAGGACCATGGTATCCCTGTTCTTGATTGGCCAGCAAACTCCCCTGACCTTAACCCCATAGAAAATCTATGGGGTATTGTGAAGAGGAAGATGCGAGATGCCAGACTCAACAACGCAGAAGAGCTGAAGGCCACCATCAAAGCAACCTGGGCTCTCATAACACCTGAGCAGTGCCACAGCCTGATCGACTCCATGCCACGCCGCATTGCTGCGGTAATTCAGGCAAAAGGAGCCCCAACTACAGATGTAGCGGCCTCGAAATTCCCCTAATCTCGTGCTGGGACCCTGGCGGGTCCGTGACCGGTCCCTGCTCTGCAGTAGGCGGGTTCGTGACTGTAATGAGATCCCCCGCGATGACGTCATCGGCGCAGGGCCAACTCGTAACGCCCCTAAGCTCCATTTGCGGAAACTACCTGCACTCGCTCGATCAGTCCACCAGGAGGAGCAGTCATTATTATTGGTTACCGTGTCAGTTTTGCTGAGTCGTTCATTAGATCTGCACATAGCCTCCACTGCTGTAAGAAAAACTGCTTGTCTAGTAGAGCACCCTGTGCAGTTTTTTAAATATAATTACGCTTAATCATCCACATTATTGTAGTGCTCGTTCACAAACTTGGATCTGCTCATCTGCCAATCCTGCCTTTTCCTCCACATCTCTCTCCACCTTTGGAGAGGCTCCCAGCGCATCTCCGCGTGCCGAGTGATTTGTGCCCAGAAAATTAATCATGAGTAACAGAAGTTGTGCGTCGCGTTTTTCTAGCATTCTGAACTGCTAAACAGTTAAATGTTTAATACTCTGCCTGATTCGCAGAGCCACTCTGCTTTTCAGTCGGTGGGTTTCCTGTTTGTAGCGCATTTTAGATTTGCGGGTCGCTATTTGATGCGGTTACCAGCAATACGCGTCCTGTATGTGTGTGTACTGTATATTACTGGACAGAAATCATTTACAGTGTGCTGAAGAGGGAGGGACGGGAGGATGAAATGCCAATTTCAGCCTGTGATCTGTTAATGTCTGACTGAACAGCCTCATGGAAGTGATATTTTACAGTTCTACATATTTTAATCTAACAAAATTCGTTAAAACAAGTCACTTGGTGCTTTCAAAGTCATGTCATTGAGCTGAAAGGTTCCAGATTTCGTTCGCCTTCACAGGCGGCTGCGGAGCGCCACAGACGGCTCGCACTGCGCACTGCGATGTTCAACATCATAGGCTTAATATACTGTAGTTAATTATCACTGATCTTTTTCATCACTCTGTCTGTGTGACTGTCTGTGTCCTCCTCTCTGTGTCTCTGTCTCTTTTTTCAGACTGTTCACGCAATGAATATAAACAGTAACTATTAAAAAAAAAAATTATAGTCGCGGGAAAACATAGTACCCAGAAGCACACCAAGAATGCATTTTTTTACGTCAGGCGTTGTGCACGCGTGTTTGATATTAATATTGTGCCGCTGCACCTCAAATAAATGTTTTTTTGGGAAACGGAAATGTTCAACATGACTTCATCATGTTAGACCAGGCAGACAGGTTCTTACTACAACATCAACTCTCCCTCCGCAGCCAGCGAGCCTCATCCCCCGCACAGACACCTACATTCAATCATGAATAATCCTAATGGGCCAATCAGACCAATGAAAAAAAACAATGTTGTGGGGCATAAAGGGCCAATGGGCCAATGTAGATGGGCCAATCTACTTGTTTTTATTGGCCAATCAGTTAACACACACACACATGAAAACGGCCAGTAAACAGTGAAATCATTATCATGAGTATTTCTCAGATGATGATTTCTGTATCTATCTAATCCGTGGCATGCAATATTTCACCCCGATTTTGGATGAAGTATAAATCCAAATGTTTCATTGTTTCATATTTTGAAGTATTTCCACACAAAGCTGGTGGCAGACAGCACGTTATGCACGTAAATAAATAAATATAAAGGCGACAAGTAAATTGACATTAGACATTGAAAAGTTTGTGATAGGTGGAGGGCTGAGGGGAGCGCGCACCTCCAGTAATTAAAAATCAATTTGTGCCACAGATATTAATATTGTGTCGCTGGCGACTTTATAGACTTCACTAAATGTTTCCATTACACTTAATTACATTTATGGATAAGCCAACTTTCGCACCTCCCTCATGCATCAAAATGTATATTATCAGTCCGACCAGGAAATCTTGCAATCGCAAAAATTAGCGCATATTCAACCAATACTAATATGACTGTCTACTGGCCGCTTCCTGGTCTATTTTTGCCGAGAGCCGCGCGCCTGTTGCGGAAAACATAGGCGAGCCCTGGAATCTCCAGATGACGCGCTCTGCTCCTGCAGCTCTGTCTCTGTTCCAGCGCATGTAAAGTAAAATTAAGTCATCATTTTTGTTGATAATTATCAAAAGCAAACTCTATGTAAACAGATGGAGCCTGTTTATTCCTGGAGTCACAGGCTGTTTTGTAAAGCTACATCACTTTTATGACTCAGGAATGATTTTGTAACTTTTTTTTTTCGAAGTTATGTTTTGGGCTTTTTGGCCTTTAGTGTATCGGACAGCTGAGGAGCAGCCATAAAAGTGGTTCAGGAGAGGGAAGATGACATGCAGCAAAGGGCTGAAAGAAGGAATCGAACCCGTAGCCGCTGCAGAGAACTTCATACATGGGGCGGACGCTCTACCAACTGCGCCAAATCTCCGCCACATAATTTCGTAACTTTGAGCTGATGCTTCTCATTCTCAAGTCAAGACTTTTTTTTTTTTTTTTAAGATGGGAACTGAATCTTTTCGACTGTTTCTGTAATGTGAAGTATGCTTATTATCATATAGGAAGTGATTATATACAACTTTTTTACATGAGTTTGTTTTTTTTGATCGCAACAATCACAAAAAAATTCATAAAGTATATTGTAAGAGAAAAACTTAGGAATTTCCTGTTTGCAAATCGAAAATATGCATTAAAACAGGCTGATGGAAACACACATTTATGACTTTTTTAAGACTTTGTGCAAGAAATATTTTTCTAAGTTGATCTAAATAATCAACGTAAAATAGTTGAGTAACTGTGACTGCCTAACTACAAATAAGCCTACTAAAGCAGATGAATGTAGTGGAGTAAAAATCTTTGCCCTTGAGATGTGTTCCTGTGAGGGACACGCCATCTCTTGGTGACACCCTGCAATTGAATGAAGAGGCGTGTTTATAGTGGATTCTGGGCACACCCCCACGAGGAGGGGGGGACTGGTAGCTGGCTGGCAGCCGGCTGGGAGCCGGCTGGGAGCTGGATGGCCTCTGGCTGGGAGGGGAATTTCGAGGCTGCTGCATCTGTAAGTATTGAGTGCTGTACATGCTCATACTTTTCATGTTTATTCTTTTCAGTTAGACAACATTTTTAGAAATCCTTTTTTTGTATCAGTCTTAAGTGATATTCTAGTTTTCTGAGATACTGAAATTTGGATTTTCATTAGTTGTTAGTTTAAAATCATCAAAATTAAAGAACTAAACATTTGAAATATATCAGTCTGTGTGTAATGAATGAATATAATATACAAGTTTCACTTTTTGAATGGAATTACTGAAATAAATCAACTTTTCCATGATATTCTAATTTTATGACCAGCACCTGTATTCTGTGAATGACCGAGTGCAACACCAGGAATGTCCTCAAGGACACTCGAAGTGTCATTGTTGCATTGTACACATGCAACAAAAATGCAGTTTAAATTGTGTGAAACTTTTTTCTCCAAAAGAACTTCACATATTTCAAACTACTCTCAAACTAAATTATGATATTTATTTATTGCCCAACTAGGGAATAGCATCTGAGCGGCTGAGAGTTCAAATGGAATGTTAAATAGCACAAAGGATATAAAACAATATAGGTCAAAGTTAAATCAACATATTGCAGCTAAGGCTTTCTTGCCAAACTCCCACAATACCTTTCAGTGTGCAAACACAACAAAGCACAAGAAAACTTGAATCTGAGTCTACCGGATTCCCCAGCTGAAGTCACGATCTACTGTTCTACTTACCTTGATGAGCACCATTCCTGCATCACTGTCTGCATCCACCTATTCATCCGCCCATCCATCCACCCTGGGAGATATAGTGACAGCAGCAGCAGCAGAAGTGGCTTCCACCTCACCTGTCACATTCATCATGATGGAAGCAGTGCACCACCGCTGAAATGTCAGCGAACTCAATCATGCAGGAAAACACTGAAACACAAAGCAATTATGTTCCAGTACTTCCACTGAAGGTAATTAAACAGCAGATTCTGTCTGCAATAGACACACAGCCTGAGCAGCTGTGAGTCATACACACGCACACACACACAAACGAACACACACGCGCGCACTCTTTTGTTTGTTTATTACCTGATATGACATTTCTGAACAATGCTTTTACAAGGCAAGCAGTAATAAACAAGTCTATATGGCGAGTATATAGTTCATTTCGGAAAATATTTGATCTAAATATAATCAATATATTGTCACTTTCAGGTGAAAAACATGCAGCTCCATGTTGACTGATTTTAATGATTTGCAATAAAGAGCCTATGTGCAGGATTTGACCACTTCTGACTGTGGCAACTCTAGTGGTATCATCAATTACTGTAGTACAGTGAGAATGAAGTCTAAAAGAACACACAAACTGCACCATCTTTTTAATTTTTCAACAACAGAAAAAGCAATAATCAAATAAATTCTAATAAATCAGGCCTTTAAAGATGTAAATGGACACCAAAACTTCCTGGCAGACAGTCATTTTCTCAAAAGCAGTAAATCCTGAAGACTTCTATACCTAACCAATAAAGCCATTGTAAAGTACAGCATAATCTCTACTCTGCAAGAACAGTATACAGTTAGTCAATAAACAAAAAGAATAAGTACACAAAAAGCAGAAATTAATTTTATATTTTCAGCCCCCCAAGTCAGGCACAAAACTAAACGAAACCCTCAGGTATTTTACATTAGTTTTCCAGCTAATGTGTCTTGGTGGCTTTTATCCAACAGGGTAAGAGCCTAGTGCTCAAGTCAGTTTTCAGGTTAAGTAGCAATTAGCTTGTCAGTTCCAGGGAAGAAGGTGTGGAGTGGGATTGACACAGCTGAGTCCAATCTTCACCAATCACACCAGCTCCTCACCACACCTTTAGAAACGCCACTGGCGAAGCGCATGGCAAGTTTCAAGGATGACTGAGCCCGCGCAGGAAAGTGTCTGACGCCCAAACATCTCCCAGGAGGAGACTGATGTTCTGGTCCGGGAAGTCCAGGCTCGCAGTGGCCGTCTCTACAGCCTCACGACCAGACCTCCATGGGTCGATGATGCAAAAGCAGCCTGGGAGGAGGTAAGTATCGCTGTCAATCTGGTTTGCCCAAACATACTGAGAACTGCTGCGCAATGCAAAAAGCAGTTCAATGATGTCAGAAGAAGGTCAAAGCAAAAACTGGCGGAACGTTGTTGGCAAACGGTGGCCACCGGAGGCGGCCCACAAGCTCACTGCTCAGCGCTGTGGAGGACGTCGCGTCCACAACGCTGTGCTCCACTAGCATTGAGGGGTTCGGTGTGGCAGAGTTTGGGCTCGCGGGTAAGACAAATATAATAATAATAATAATAATAATAATAATAAAGATAATAATATTATTATTATTATTGTTTATAACAACCTGACTTTTTGTAAAGTGTTTTTGTCTTAATTGTATAATGGGTGTGTAAAGTGTCTTTGTTTACAAAAAACGCTATGAAAATAAAATTCATTTTTAAGATTATTATTACAATTATTATTAGGCCTATTATCCACAATAAATAAACTCACATCATGGTGGATAGGCCTATATTTAAATGCCATATGGGGGTTGTGTGCACACGCCTCACCAAAAAAAAAAAAGCCTGCGTAACAGGACTAAAATTGAAGCCACCTGTGCGCCAACGAGGTGTCATGCTCAGTGAGCTGTTTTTTTCTTCCCCAAATGTTGGCACATGAAATTAACTTGCCTCAACCCAACTGAATATTAAACAACTGGCATAGGCTTGACTACGGGTAAAATATTCACAGAGTCTAAGGGGGTGAAAGCTTTAGATAAACTGATCATTTTTAACTTGAAGGTGGCCGCTGAGGCCACGCACGAGAGGGGGACAGTCCGGCTCCCCTGATGCCGTGCCATCGCGTGGGGGAAGGGGAAGGGGAAGGTGAGGTGGGAATTAATACATTTATTTCAATGCTCTCTATCTGTTTAGTGTGGAAAGTTATTGATCGTCAGATGTTTTTTGAACTCATGTAACCGCAAATACTCATTTAATGACAAAGCTGGGTGGCGAGGCGCTCCCTCCTCTCCTGTGCGCTCTGCTGCTTTCCCAGTTGACAGGGCACATGCAGTTCGGCCTCTCTCCGTCTTAAGTCCCTTAATGTGTCCTCCATGAGTTCATAGTGACATCCACGTCGTACAGCCATGTTGTGTAAAATGGAACATGCCACGAAGAATGCACCCATACTCTGAAGGCTGTATGTTAATGAACCACCTATCCGGTCCAGGCATCTAAAACGCATTTTCTGGTGCAGGCTCCAGCACCCCCCACAACCCTGAAAGGGATATGCAGTATAAAAATGGATGGATGGATGTTGTCATATTGCCTGTTGCTACTGTGAAACAAGTTGGGTTCAGCGCATCTGGCACAGGTTGCTGTAGGCTACTTTTTCATTTGCCAGAATGTCTCATAATGACAAGTGCCAGTTCAGTTGGTTCATATAAAATCAACCAACCGGTTTGATTCACCAGACCAGCAAAACCGAAAAGTGACCCAACACCACTGTAATCCTACTGATTTTTTGATAATTTCCATATACTGAAATTTCCCCACTGTGGGACTAATAAAGGTATATCTTATCTTATCTTATCTTATCTTATCTTATCTTATCTTATCTTATATTTTCTGTTGAATGCATATTTATCTTCTTACTGCCTGATTGCCTTGATTACGGCAGAAGCCAGATGGTGGCTGCAATCAAAACATTTCTTCATAACTGCAGGCTGTGTGTGTTCATGCAATGTAGTATTCATTGTAGTGTCAAGCTCCCACACTCCACATTACATTTGTCATACATTTTCCATCAGATGCTGTCAAGATGCATGCCATGAGCATCTCTCTTGCCCTGCTTGCACCTTTCAAGTCTCTCTCTTTACTTTACAATAGAAAGACAGATTTTTTTTTTACAATGGGACACACTCTCACATACACACAAACACAAAAGTTCTCTCCTGTACTTCCCTCATCATTAAGACCATGATGTAAGCTTTGGCAAGGCAGCTTGCAGGCCTGATAACCCCAGACATAATCACTTATGATCTTTGAGCTTCCCTTCCATCACTCTCTAAAACCCTACACACCAAACACCTCCCTTCCCTTTGCACAACCACCTTTTCTAATATCCCTGAAGATGTTCTTCAAAAGGCCAAGGAGTCCATTTCTGGAACAGAGTGTAAGTTAGCATCAGCGTTTGCAGCATGTTTCATCAGCACACACATAAACACAGTGATGGGGGGGGGGGGGGGGGTTGTCTAGGCAGTACAGTTTGTCACAAACACAAACACAGTCACATTGCTTCGGGATCCCATCATCCCTTTGTTTGGTTCCAAAGTGACATTTTCAAATATTTTGTTCTGTCCAACCACACAAACCCAAGGGTATTCAATGAATGCTAAAATAAGACAGCAACATTTTTTCTTTTTTTTAATAGAGTGATCAACAAATACACATAATTATTTTACCAGAGCTTTGCCGTGTCACTAAAAAATATTTCTTAAGTGTTTAAAGCTTCCTCGTTTTTGCATTCCAAATAGAAAAATATTGGTTTCTTTTCCATACATGAAAAAGACAGAGACCCTAAAAGTACACCAAATGCACAATATTGAAATCAGATATACAGTACTAAAGGCAAAAGTCACACCAAATATTGATTTGATTTAGATTTCTCTTCTGTTCATTCACCACATTTTGTTAATTGATGAAAATAAATTATTAACACTTCCATCTAGCCTCATTCCTCATTTCTCTATTAATCTCATAATACTTATCATAATGGTTGTATGTTATAATTACTTTACTATTATTACATTAGTACCACTATGTATTATTATTATTATTATTATTATTATTATTATTATTATTATTATTATTATTATGTTATTAGTGGTTACATCATAATGATTATCACTATAACATTACATGTCTTGTTTATATATGTATATATATATATATATATATATATGTGTGTGTGTGTGTGTGTATGTGTGTGTGTGTATGTAGGTATGTATATGTATGTATGTATGTGTGTGTGTGTGTGTGTGTGTGTGTGTGTGTGTGTGTGTGTGTGTGTGTGTGTGTGTGTGTGTGTGTGTGTGTGTGTGGATATGTGTGCCCATCTTTCAATACTCAATACATCCCCACCTCATATGTCTCATAACCCATCATAATGATATCAAATCAAATCAAATCATCAAATCAAACTTTATTTATATAGCACTTTTCATACATATTAAAATGCAACACAAAGTGCTTCACAGGATTTAAAAACAATATAAATCAAAATAAAGCAACAATAAAAACCCATCCCTCACTACATGCATACATACACACACATGCGCGCACACACGTGCACATAAATAACATTTTGACATGGGTTCAGGTAAAGGAAAAATAGAGAGCAATTTAAAATATTCTTTTAAGTATGCCATTTGGGTTGAAGCAAGGGCCTACACTAATTATTGACAATGTCACAGACAAATAGGTTTGTGTCAGCTTCAATAAAATGATGATCCATGACGTTTATTAAATGAAGCATAATATGCTATGATATCACATTATGATATCTTTAAACTTTATTTATATAGCACCTTTTGTACAAGAGTTGCAGCTCTCAAGTGCTTTACAAGAAAGAAATCACATGCACCAAGAGGGTGTTGGTCTGCACCAGCTCTATATGGAAAGTGTCCTGAGACAACTTCTGTTGTGATTTGGCGCTATACAAATAAAATTGAATTGAAAAAAATTGAATTGAAATTAGGATTGAAAACAGGATGGACATAAAACAGATAAAATGTGAATATAAAAAAAGATGGAATAAAGACAATGCAGAAACAATATTTTCAAAGAAACGCAGAAGTGTCTAAGCGTGAGGCAAAGCACAAAAGTTCAAGACCTGTATTTGGAAGTCATAGCTAGTGAAAGAGATAAGTCTTTAGCTTTCTTTTGAAAACATTCAGTGAGCTGGCTTCCCTGATATCTGTAGGTAGTGTGTTCTAGACCTATGGAGCATAACGGACAAAGGCTGCATCCCCAATTTCCTTTCGACTGTTGCTGGAAATTCCAGTAAGCACGTATAATGAGAACAGTAATGGACCAAGGCAGCTCCCTAGTGCAACCCCAAAACAAATGTCATGTTTCTCAGACACATAATCTCCAAGACTGACGAAAAACTTTCTTCCTTTGATGTATATTTGCTGCACTTAGACCTAAGAAGACAAGCGCGACCTAATTTTCATCTGAAATTAGTCTGAGGTCGCTGATGATTTTAGCTAGAGCAGTTTCAGTGTTCTGGTTTGTTCTAAAGCCTGACTGAAATTCCTCCAGAATGTTGTTTTCTTTAAGAAATGCATTCAAACTATCTTTTCCAGTATCGTACTGATGAATGGAAGGTTGGATATTGTACTATATTTAGTGAGTGCATGACTATCTAGGTTGGGTTTCTTTAGTAATGCTTTTACAACAGCTATTTTAAATGCATTAGAAAGATGTCTGTTTGCAGAAATGTATTTTGGAATCTTCAGGACATGATTTGACATGATGTCAAACACCCATTTTAAACATGCTGTAGGAACCAGGTCAGCACATGAGGTGGATGAGTTGGACTCTGCAGTCTTGCAGAGGTCAGCTAATGTACTACAGGTGAACTTTTCCATGATTACATTTTTTTTACTGGGTTTGTTGAGCTTATCTGTGTTTACATCAGCAGCAATGTTTGCTCTGATTGACCTTATTTTGTCAGTGAAGAACGATGCCAGTTCTTCACAGTTTGATGCAGAGAACTGTGGGCAGGTGGGGGCAGTACTGAGCAGCTGGTCAATAGTGGAGAATAATGTTCTTGAGTTCCCAGCATTCTCTATAGTAATTCAATTCAATTCAATTCAATTCAATTCAATTCAATTCAATTCAATTCAATTCAATTTCAATTTCAATTTCAATTTTATTTGTATAGCGCCAAATCACAACAGAAGTTGTCTCAGGACACTTTCCATATAGAGCTGGTACAGACCAAGCTCTTTTATCTACAAAGAAACCAACAGTTCCCCCATGAGCAAGCACTTGGCGACAGTGGCGAGGAAAAACTTCCTTTTAACAGGCAGAAACCTCAAGCAGAACCAGACTCTGGGTGGGCAGCCATCTGCCTCGACCGGTTGGGTGAGAGAGGAAGAGCAAGAGAGGGAGAGTGAGTGAGACAGACAGACAGACAGACAGACAGACAGACAGACAGACAGACAGACAGACAGACAGAAATGCAGTCAGAGAGAGAGAGAGAGAGAGACAGAGAGACAGACATGCAGGCAGGGCCAAGGCAGGAGACGCAGCTGAAATCCACAATCCAGATTCAGCCACTGTCCATGGGAACCTGCAAGACGACAAAGCACAGAGACTCCGGGGAAGGAGCTAAGTTAGTAACACACCGTGGTAGGACATGAAAGCGTGTGGATGGAGAGGGACAGAAGGACAGAGGAGCTCGGTGTATCTTTGGATGTCCCCCGACAGTCTAATCCTATAGCAGCATAACTAGGGGCTGGTCCAGGACAAGCCTGAGCCAGCCCTAACTATAAGCTTTATCAAAAAGGAAAGTTTTAAGCCTACTCTTAAATGTAGAGACAGTGTCTGCCTCCCAGACAAAGACTGGAAGATGGTTCCACAGGAGAGGAGCTTGATAGCTAAATGCTCTGACTCCTGTTCTGCTTTTTGAGACTTTAGGAACCATAAGTAGACCTGCATTCTGGGAACGCGGTGTTCGAGTAGGGCAATAAGGTACTATGAGCTCTTTAAGATAAGAAGGTGCCTGGCCATTTATGGCTTTGTAAGTGAGGAGGAGAATTTTAAACTCTATTCTAAACTTTACAGGGAGCCAGTGCAAAGTGGCGAGTATTGGAGAAATATGATCTCGCTTCCTGGTTTTTGTCAGAACACGTGCTGCAGGGTTCTGGAGCAACTGGAGAATATTCAGCAACGAATTTGGGCAGCCTGATAGTAAGGAATTGCAATAATCCAGCCTGGAAGTTACGAATGCATGGACTAGTTTTTCTGCATCATTTTGAGACAAAATATGCCTGATTTTTGCGATATTACGTAGGTGAAAAAAGGCAGTCCTTGAAATCTGTTTAACATGGGAGTGAAAGGACATGTCTTGGTCAAAGATGACTCCCAGATTCTTTACAGTGGTGCTGGAGGCCAGCGCAATGCCATCCATAGCTGACATAGCAGCTATGGATGGCATTGCGCTGGCAATGCCATCCATAGAAAGTGACTTTCTAAGATGTTTAGGGCCCACTACTATAACTTCAGTTTTGTCCGAGTTTAGCATCAGGAAATTGCAGGTCATCCAGGTCTTTATGTCATGAAGACATGCTTGTAGTCTAGTTAACTGACTGGTTTCTTCCGGCTTCATTGATAAATATAGCTGGGTATCATCTGCATAGCAATGAAAATTTATTGAGTGCTTCCTGATAATCTTACCTAAAGGAAGCATATATAAGGTGAATAGAATTGGTCCAAGCACAGAACCCTGCGGAACTCCATAGCTGACTTTAGTGAGCACAGAGGAGTCATCATTAACGCGTACAAACTGAGAGCGATCTGACAGGTAGGATTTAAACCAGCTTAGCGCAGTTCCCTTAATGCCAATGAAGTGTTCCAGTGTCTGCAATAGGATGCCATGGTCAATGGTGTCAAATGCAGCACTAAGATCCAATAAGACTAGTACAGAGACAAATCCTTTATCAGATGCAATTAGAAGGTCATTTTTAACTTTAACCAGTGCTGTCTCTGTGCTATGATGCACTCTAAATCCTGACTGGAAATCCTCGAATAAACTATTATTGTTTAGAAAGTCGCACAGCTGATTGGCAACTGCTTTCTCAAGAGTTTTTGAGAGAAAGGGAAGGTTGGATATCAGTCTATAGTTGGCTAAAACCCCTGGATCAAGAGTAGGCTTTTTCAGTAGCGGTTTTATCACAGCTACTTTAAAGGACTGTGGTACGTAGCCTGTTGATAAAGAGAGATTGATCATGTCTAATACTGAAGAGTCAATTAGAGGTAATACTTCTTTAAACAGCTTAGTCGGGATAGGATCTAAAATACAGGTAGATGATTTTGATGATGAAATTATTGAAATTAGTTGGTGAAGGTTAACAGGAGTAAAACAGTCTAAAACTACGACAGACTGAGTAACAGTTTCTACGGTTTCTGTGTTTGAAGACAGAACAGTACCTGTTAACGGCAGGAGTCGAATTCTGTCTCTAATAGTTAGAATTTTATCATTTAAGAAGCTCATGAAGTCATTACTGTTCAGAGCTAAAGGAATACATGGTTCAACAGAATTATGGCTCTCTTTCAGCCTGGCTACAGTGCTGAAGGGAAACCTGGGATTGTTCTTATTTTCCTCTATTAGTGCAGAGTAATAGGCTGCCCTGGCACTGCGGGGGGCTTTCCTGTATATTTTAAGACTGTCTTGCCAGGCGGACCGAAATTCTTCCAAATTGGTAGAACGCCATTTCCTTTCTATTTTCCGTGAAGTTTGCTTTAAAAGTAAAAGAAAAGTAATTCTTTCTTGCCAGACGTATTGCTTTGTTATAGGCAGTCATGGCTTCTTTGAATACACTACAGTGAACTGTGAGCCTAGTTCCTTTCAGCTGCTCAACAAATTCTCTTCCTCTCAATACTGCTGTTGTTTAACCATGGGCAGATTCTGAGAGTCAACCCCTTTTTAACCTTTCGTCGAGCAGCAGCATTTAAAGTAGATGACAGGGTGTTGTTGAAACGTTCAATCAGAGCAGTCGTAGTTGTGTGACTCAAATGATCTCATAATATTACAAAATCTTTCTTCAGCCTTTCCATCAAGGAATCATCTTTGAACCAGAGATTCCCTTTTACTCTTTGTCAAGATTAGTCTGGTATCAAAAAACACACAGTGATGGTCAGAAACAGGTAATTGTAATACTGAAACATTGTCAGTGTTTAACCCTGCTGTTATTACCAAATCCAGAAGGTTACCATGCTGATGAGTGGCTTCATTTACATGTTGGATACGTTCAGAGCTGTCCAGTAAATTCATGAACTCCATGGCTTCGGAGTCGCTTTTTTCGTTGATGTGGATATTCAGGTCTCCATTCTGGATTACTTTGTCATATTTTGTTGCGCCATCAGCTCTGAGATTTCCTTCATCAATACAGATGAATATCTTGGTGGTCAATACAATGTAATGATGAGCATTGATAATTCTGCTTTCAGCTCAAGAGCAAGCTTCTACCAGTGCAGCTGAACATTGACAAATTTCAGATTACTGAGACAGGTTCCAGATGGTCTGTGATTGCTAAAATGTGTTTCACCAAGCCACAAGCTGTTACAGATCACTAGTATGAACCTCTTCAGTACCAGGCCTATTTTGTCTGCCTCTTCTCCCAAATGACCTACCCAAAATAGAGTATATCTTCACAACTACAAGGGCTGTATGAATAATCTTGGTCTCAAAGAAAGCTAAGACCTGTGAGATTACTACAGAAGTGTCAAATTCAAAATATATGTTACTATGTCAGAGTAAATTAATCTTGAACACAGTAGAAATTATTAATTAAAAAACAACATTATTTTGAGTAAAAACCACTTTTAAATCATGTGATGAAGGCCAAATTCTTCTACAAATTAGTAGTCATATCTGATGAGTAATTGTGCAAAAGTACATGCCAAAATAATGAACCTGAGCAGTTTTATAGAGGTTTTCCCACAGGCGCTTGTCTGAGCGAGTACCGTTATCTCTCTGAAGGCTCTCTACCAATCTTCTCTGTAGCGCCATTTTCTTTTTTCTGTTGTTTTTACTCTCATGAAAGGACGAAATACAAATAAAAGTAAAATAACACCTCGGTCTGCTTAGCAGGGCCGTCTGTGAGCCTCTGTAAGCGCTCTGCCTATTCACTTGTGAATGACACTTACTGCGCACTTACAGTAGTCAGTAGCCCCCCCCACCATTTGGTCATTGGGGGGCAAGACCCAAGTTCACCATAGAAACACCAATGACGATACAGAAGGAAGTAAGCCCAAAGATAGGGTATACACACACACACACACACACACACACACACACAGACACACTCTTGAAACCCCCTCCTCTTTATGTAAACAACCGGGACCCTCGCGGTGTATCGTAAACTAACGCAGAGTCATAGGAGCAGATTGTAGCAGCGTTTTTTCGAGCTGGAATATAACTTTTGACCATAAAACAGCAAAGGTAAGACATACTGTATGCTTTTGAGAAATATTTTTCTGCTACTCTTTGGCTGATGGCTCGCCGAGTTTTGGTCGCACAGTGAGGAGGCAGACATTGTCGTGATCGTCAGACTCTCTGCTTTCATATGATATCAGGCTTTTGTGGTTTGTATAAAGTGGTGAACACAGCAGACGCTCTAAACTGGACGTACGCTGTTTTCGTGTTTTCCTTATATGCCCATATAATTTATTGCAGTATGAATTAGGTTTTGTTTTGGTGGCAATGCTTGGTAGAGGCTTTTAGCTGAGGTTCTCCCCTTATTCTGGTATGCTATAAGTTAGGACTGGTGCTCGCGAGTGTGACCTTCAATCATCGACGTGCGCACGCATCCCAGGTTGCCCCCTGTACAGGGGGCACCGTACTGAAGAGGTTACAGAAGTGGCATGGCGTATGACTCATTTCTGATGGACATCTGAGTGATGATGGCCGTAGTTACCGTTGATTAATAGTTCACCAATTTAACTTAGCTTCAGTCAGCAGCTTTCACTAACTCCTTAATAGGGGATTGTTGATGTTGAGACTGGACCGTGGAGAAAGAGATGGTGGTGGAGAGAGGGACAAGTGGTGTTGGGAACCCATAACTGGGACAGAGACATCCTCTGGATGCCTTGGTTGATGTGAAGCAGGGGGTCGGGTGAGGCTTTCTACCTGTGCAGGCTGATCCTGGCACTTTTCTGTGAATTCTTGTTTTGGTACAGCATGCCAACGGTATGACGCACATTGGTGCAGAGCAGTCTGCAACCAGTGATGTTTGGGTGTACTCCATCAGGCCTTAAACATTCTTTGCAGTTCCTAGAGATATTGAAGTTGTCAATAAACCTTATCCCATTATTGAGGCATTCCAATGTCAGCCATGTGTTCAGGGCGATAAGTCTGCTGAAAGATTTGATGCTATTCCCCAAGGTTGGAATGGGGCTCAATATGAATACATGTTTTGACTGACAATCACTCAGGCAAAAGTCTTTTTTCAGGACCTCAGGGCTACTTTTCCTTCACAGAATGTCAAAAGATCCAACATGAATGTGTATGTGTATATACACACACACACACACACACACACACACACACACACACACACACATATATATACACACACCCTTTACACATCGGACCTCAGACACAACACCAACAGCTGCCACATCCAGAAGTTCTCCGCTGATGCAGCCATTGTTGGATGTGTACCACAGAGGAACAAATTGGAATAGAGGGAGGTTGTCACCAACTTCGTCAACTTGTGTGGACTGAACCATGTGCACATAAACGCCAGCAAGACGAAGGAGATGGTAATTGATTTTTTGTACCACAGACTACACCAGTGAACATCCAGGGCTTGGACACTGACTCCTTCAGTAGCAAACTACTGCATCCAGTCTGTAAGAAAGTACGCTACCGCAGGTCCTTCATTCCTACGTCTGTCAGACTGTTTAACTCCAGCATCATGTGATGTAGCACTGTGTTGACACTGTCCTTCTTTCTTAATTTCTACATCATAAACTTGTTTCTGAATTTGCACTCGTGAACAAGATCCCAAGATACTTAAACTCCTCCACTTGAGGCAGGAACTCTCCCCCAATCTTGGGATCTTGTTCACAAGTGAGGGAAAGATGGAGCGTGAGATTGACAGGCGGATATATATGTTGTTGTTGTTGTTGTCTTGACCCTTCAGTTAGCCTCAGAAGCTTGTTCAAACTGTTAAGCCTTACCATGTGACATCAGCTGGTTATGATGACCACATCACAAAGTATGGCAACACAGAAGGGTCCTAAATGACCTAGGCTTTGTTTGTTTTGTAAACATATTCAGTGCAACCTCAGCCCGTGTCTGCATTGATTTGAATGGTGAGGTGTGTGATGTTATGGGAGCAGATTACACATCAACTGTCACCACAAATCAGCCATTAGCAGCAAGTAATTGCATTCAGTTAGTGGAGTGTATACTACTACTACTACTCCACATACATTATGGATACATAGAGGCATACATGCAACTATAGCCAGCAGTCCGCTGATAACCTGAGTCAAAACAATTACCTCAGTGATCAAGAAGACAGGGCTGTGAGAGCGCTGCTGGCAAAAGCGTAAGTCAGCAACATGCATTAAAGGAGTGCATTAAAAAGTCATTGCAGCCAGGCTGCTTTGCTGCACATATGTAAAGAACACACACTTTGGCTTGCAAGCACACATACTACCCACACACACACACACACACATAGCAGGTGTGTATCTAAATGCTGGAAGGTGATGTAATTGTGTGTGTACTCTGAAGGATACACCACTAAACCTGATTGATTATGTGCTTTTCGATGGGAACTTTGCTCAACATATAACACACTTGGCAGCTAGTGGGATATCAGTTGCACTCAATTACATCACACAGTGTGTACAGCGAGAGAGAGAGAGAGAGAGAGAGAGAGAGAGAGAGAGAGAACCAAGACACACTGTTCCTGTAGGTCTAGTTTTCTGAGACCTGTTTGGATTTTACACCTTTTGAGTTGGGACACTTTGTCTAAGTAAAGTTGCCAAACATTAACACTTCAGTGGAACCAACTGAGGTGTCATAAATCCTGCCTGATCTCTCTATTATTCAGTCATTCCACCATTTTTTTTCCCTGTTACTAAATCTCTTGTTTAGGGAAAGTATCATTTATTTGTTTTACGCTCATTTGGGACACCACCTCCACAGTTTAAAGTTATTAATCAAGATAATTCTGTGAACCTGCTTAATCAGTCTGACATCAAAAGTCACAACTTCTCCAATAAATTGATCATTGACTCCACTTCAAAGCAATACAAAGGCCACCAACTTGGTCTAAAAGAGAATTTATTATCCTACAGACAGGACAGATTAAATGGCTGACAATCAGACTCTAAAGGTTAAAGTGGAACAAAAAACAGTATTGATCTGTGGGTGATATGTGTATGTAATGAATTGGGCAATGATGAAAGAGAGGATATAATTAGCTTATAGGTGCACTAATAACTAATACTAGGATATCTATGGTGAAATTTGAAGATTAGAACAACTATTGCAACACCATCCCACTCATGAGCAAAAAGAAAGATAGTTTTGCCTACTTTGAGCTGAATTGGCTGTTGCTGGATTCTCTTTTGGTCAGAACCCACAGCAGTGGTGTAGGAGCCAAAATGTATGGTTTCCTTTTGAGTGTGATTTATTTTTGTCCACTGGGTGGTGCATGTTAATTAGCGATTTACCTTGTATATAGCTAGGAACTATGTGTTGCTGGTTAGGTGTCCTACCCAGAAGTGCAAAGGGTTTTGACCGCTACGCAACGCTACGCGCTGAACGCTAATCGCAAACGTTATTCACTGTGCTTGCTCATGCCTCATGTGGAATAAATGGATTACCGTTGATTGAGAAGACCGTTTACAAGCGTTTTGCTTTAGATCACAGTAAGTCAATAGAGTAGTTAGCAAGTAACTTTAGGTAACATCTAGTGCGTCAGCCTAGCCACCACCCGCGTCAGTGACACCTCAGTAGTTATATTAGAACAGAACTCCTATAATAAGTGTTTTTTTCAGCCAAGAACCTCTGAGATGAACTCCAGGCTTTACCTGGGGCAACGTGTGGTTGGTTAGTTACTTGGCCTGTAAGAATAAAGAAAACAAGTTGCAAGATGCAAGATGGCACAAGATGCAAGATGGTGCTGTGTTAGGTGGCCGCCTGTTGCAGTAGTTCCATTGTTTTCATTCTTTTTTTGTCCAATTAGTGTGTTTTTTTCCGTTCTTTTTAATTCTATCTTTTAACTGTGCTGTTGGTAACTGTGTTGCAATGTTTGTGTGCAGTTTTACAACTTTTTTGGTGGCCCTCCTGTTACTTTTTGCATTCTTTGTAATGGAGGGCCGTACAGAGAGGAGTGGGAGCATTGTCTGCATATGTGAACAGCTGATCGTGTTGTGTACACTCACACTGCTGCCGAAACCAAACACAGGGCCAAGGCACGGAGATACAGACCGTCCGTTTTGGTGATCATCACGTGGAACGTGAGGTCCTTGGCAAACAACACGTACGAGCTCGTCGCACTGGTCAGGATTCAGTGGGAAGTCATGGCTTCACTCAGATGTCTTTGACTGAAGCATTGAGGTACCCCGGCTTCAGCTGTGTGCAGACGGACAGAGACGTGGCTTGGAGCGGTAAGAAGAGGAAAGGAGGGATTGCATTGTTTGTGAATGAGAAGTGGTGTAATCCTGGACATGTTACATAAACAAACGTTTTGGTGGCCCGGACACTGAGCTTCTAGCTGTGGGGATGTGGCCTTACTTACTGTTACTGTTTTTTGGGTTGGCCCCCCATTATTTAGCAGACCTCATTCAGGTCCACAAACCTATTAAAGAACTGAGGTCGTCCAGTCAAGTGGTCCTGGAGGTCCCCAGATCCAGACTCAGGACTAAAGGTGACCGAGCCTTTTCAGTGGCAGCCCCTAAACTCTGGAACAGCCTGCCACTGGACATTAGGGATGCTCTGACTACAGAATCTTTTAAGTCCCGGGTGAAGACCCATCTTTATCAGTGGCTTTCAGTTCGGTTGGGCACTGACATCCGGCTATATTGTTTTTCATGGTATGTTCATGTTCTTTTTGCAATCCTTAGAAGTCTGTAAAGCACTTTGGTCAACTTTGATTGTTTTTAAATGTGCCATCTAAATAAAATTGACCTTGACCTTGACCTTACTAGTTGCCTCGTGAATTCATGTCCGCATCCCTCAGAAGGTTAATGGGGAAGCAGTGCATGGCGTCATCCACTCCACCCTAGTGGAGCTACAAACGCAGCAACCAAACGCATTTGTAGTCATTACTGGGGACTTCAATCACAACTCTTTGGACAAAAATCTGCCAACATTCCACCAATTTATTAACTGCCCCACCAGAGGCAACACCACACTGGACCTGCTGTATGCTATTGTAAAGCATACATATAGTGCCACAGTCTTCCTCCCCTTAGGCAGTGCTGATCACAGCCTGGTGTAGTTAACACCTCAGTATGTCCCTCTTGTCCAGAGGCAGTCTGTGTCCACGAGAACAGTGAGGAGGTGGACTCAGGAGGCTAATGAGTCACTCTAGGAGTGCTTTGAGACAACAGTGCTGTGTGAGCCACATGGGGACGACATCAACAGCCTGACAGAGTGTATCAAGGAGTGCATCAAATTCTGTGAACAGACCATACTGTTAACCCGGACTGTACGCTGCTTTTCCAACAACAAGCCTTGGATCACCAGTGACCTGAAAAGTCTGCTAAATAGGATGAAACAAGCCTTCAGGAAAAAAAAGGACGAGGAGTGTTCAGCACAAGCTGAAAGAAAAGCTGAGGCAGAGCAGACATGCCTCCAGGAGGAAGGATGTGTGGATAGGAATGAAGGAGATCACAGGGCTCAAGGCAAGCGACAGACCAGTAGCCACAGCCTTGAGTGGGCCAATGAGCTAAACCACTTTTTCAACAGGTTTTATTGATGGCATTAGTTCAAGTCCAAGAGGACTTGTGCCAGCCAGCTGTCCGTGATTGTGGGACACCTCTTCAATCTGAGCCTGAGCCTGCAGAGAGTCCTGGTGCGGTGGAAGACATCCTGGATGGTGGATTATTGCCTACCTGACAGACAGACCTCAGTTTGTTCAACAGGGTAATGTTCTGTCTGAGACCATGGAAAGTAGTAAAGGAGTGCCACAGGGGACTGTTTTGTCTCATTTTCTCTTCACCTTTGACATCGCAGACTTCAAGTACAACTCATCATTGTGCCACCCACAGAAGTTCTCAGACAAGTCAAGGGTGGTTGGGTGCATAAAGGATGGATGAGAGGAGGAATAGAGTGCAGTGGTGGACGGTTTTGTGGAATGGTCGTGTAGAACTCACCTGCTGCTTAACATGGCCAAGACCAAGGAGATGGTGATTGATTTCAGAAGGAACAGGATGACCACACAACCACAGTGTATTCTGGGAGAGAATGTCACAGTTAGTGGAGGATTACAAATACCTCAGAGTGCACCTTGACAACTGACTGAACTGGAAAACTAACATCAACTCTGTTTGCAAGAAGGGGATGAGCAGACTCTATTTTGTGAGGATGCTCAGATTATTCAACATGTGCAGCAAGATGTTGGAGATCTTCTACCAATCTGTCGTTGCCAGTGCACTCTTCTTTGCTGAGTGATATCATTCAGGATATCAGTCATGCCATAAGCCATCACACTATACAACAGTAATGTAAACAGTTAATCTACCAACCTCACAAACCCCAATATTTCAGTGTTACATATTATTTGCACAACTGCAATATTGCACAACACTTTTTATGGTTTACATTCATAAATCATCTGCAACTTGCACTTTTTTACTGGTACACAGTTTATAGCTGTGGCTCGCTCTCTCTCTTAAGAACTGCTGTTAATACTTGTTTATATACTTAATCACACTTTATTTTTATTATATGTATTATATGTTGGGGCTGCACGGTGGCGCAGCAGGTAGTGCGTGTGCCTCACAGCAAGAGGGTTGCCGGTTCGATTCCTGGGTCAGGCGGGGCCTTTCTGTGTGAAGTTTGCATGTTCTTCCCGTGCATGCGTGGGTTCTCTGCAGGTACTCCGGCTTCCTCCCACAGACCAAAAACATGCTGATTAGGTTAATTGATGACTCTAAATTGTCCGTAGGTGTGAGTGTGAGTGTGAATGGTTGTTTGTCCTTGCATGTGGCCCTGGAATCGGCTGGCGACCGGTTCAGGGTGTACCCTGCCTCTCACCCATTGTAGCTGGGATAGGCTCCAGCCCCCCGCAACCCCGAAAGGGATAGGCGGTACAGATAATGGATGGATGTATTATATGTTATAATACATATTGTATAACTATATATTAAGTTATACTTAGTTATATTTGTAACAATTGCTTTTCTATGTAAATATACTTTTTTTTTATATTTTAAGAATTGCTGTTGCTGTTGAATTCCATGTTTATACGCTTTGTGAGAACATTCTTTTTCTCTTAGCTTTATTCTCATCCTTATTCTAGTCGTCTTTATTGTATGTATTTTATGTTTATGTGTATGTGTATATTTAACCTGCTGCTACAACAAAAGAATTTCCCAAATTAGGATCAATAAAGTAACATTCTGAAGTCTAAAGTTGATGTGTGGGAGTTCAGGCATTATCGGCGTCCTGCAATTATCTCCATGAGTTTTTAGACTCCGCATTTTCTTGCTTCTGGTTGTCAGGTGTCTTGGCAACCTTGGTCTCCTGAATTCTGCTTGTGATCTCTGTTTCCTGTATCATCAATCCTGGTGAGGTTTGCACTGCTGCGCAGCTGCTGCTTCTTCCTGTGCCTGTTAATAGATTAATATTTCTGCCTGCCTGCCTCTGTAGTTGTGTACTATTTTGTTTTTGGGACTTTCTTAGCTTGTGATTTTTGTGCTTTTTTCCTCCTGTGGATAGATTTTGGTTGATTGTTACTGAAAGCTCCAGTTGGCAACTTGAATAATGTCATATTTGCTAAAACTGTCCCTATGTTCAGACAGCAGTACATAACACAAGAAAAAAACGGCTCCATGGTCCCACCTACTGCACCTACTGCGATTTGCAAGGAACCACCGCAACCAAGACAAAACAACCAATCAGAGCCAGAGGAGCGTCTGAGGGAGTGTCTGACGTGTCAATCACTACTCACACACACTGCAAACTGCCCGCTCCCTCCACTCATGCTGCTGCCTGCCGCTCAGTCTCAGTGAGCAGCGTCAGGAGGCTAGTGAAAGCTATGGCGGAGCATCAGCCACCCGCAAAGGAGAAACTGCCCGTATCGCCACTGCCAATAACAGCATATATGGCCAAGACAACAAAAAAGAAGATGACTGGGGAAGACAAACAAGCAAACACATCATGAGGTTGGTTGGATCGAGGTCTTTCAGTACTCCACTGGTGACAACAGTGACAAAATGGAACCACAAAGAAAGAAGAACTGCAAGGGAGGTGATTTTTGTATCGCTCCAGGCTGTAGCAATGAATTCTACAGAGTAAAAAACCAAGGCAAGACTGTACATTTTCATGTTTTGTCTGTTCTTCGTCGCTGGCTAGCTGCTCTCAAATGCCAGAGTCCCCCTCTCAGTCCCGCAGCTAGGGTTTGCAGCGAGCGCTTTCTAAATCAGGACTACATTGAAGAGAAGGCTTTTGAATCAGGTGTCCTGGTGACTCGTAAAACAAAGCCAGAAGCTGCTCCATCTGTGTTTGATTTTTCATTTTACAGTGTAGACTGCCCAACACAGTCCAGCGCAGCAAAGAGGCAGCTGTGCGCCGTAAGGCAAGAGCACAACACCGTGCCGTTGTGGCAGAGCAGAGAGAGATAGGTTAGCTGGTGGAGATCGCTAGTACTATGCACAACTGATCAAATTGTAGTCATACATTTAGGTCATTAAAACAGAAACTGGCTGCAGTGGCTAGAGCATACACTCTTTTGTGTGTGTGCGGTTTGTGCCCTGACGACACTATCTATTAGTCAGAACCATAACATCGTCAACCGTAGAGCCGATGCATTTACGCAGCATGGCTAACAACAAAAAAAAAAAATAGAAAAGAAAAAAACTTGCTATCTACAATATGATTTGTCTTTTATTCCTGCTAACACTGTGTAATTTAAATGGACCGTGGATACAAGCAACACATTTTTCAATGATGGCAGGCTTAAAAAAATACTGTGGCATAGTTATTACATAATAATTACAATGATAATTTCGATTAATTTTCTACAATAATAAACATCAATCAATTCATATAATTAATAAACACTCATTCAAGATTCTAGATTACTTTATTCTTCCCATACACATAAAACAACAGTTAAAAACTATTTTCAATCCATGTTAAAAATCTCTTGTGAAATTCGCAAATAGTTAGAGACCCACTCAGTCTGCGATCAGTGTACACTGCCTCATCGTCTCAACCATCACATCATCTGCAGCCGCAGGATCCACATTTCCAATTTGCCATCCATGTAGTTGATTCCACACCATTCTTCAATGTTGAGTGACAGGACACTGCCAAGGACACAAAGTACTGCAGTATCATGGGAAAAAAAACCACAGGTGCGCCTCCTCTGCATCCTAGAAGGATGAGAAATTAAGCTAAGCTTAGCTAGATTGTGCTCTTTTTAGCTAGTAAGTTAGTTCGTTTATTAATGTGGCGCTAGCAAGGTAACACCACAATAAAACTAATGTTACCACACTGGCAAACTTACTGGTGTGACATTAGCCAGCCGGTTCACTCGCTACTTAGTGTGTGGCGTTACGCTACATGAGTTCACTGTGGCATTACGGCTACATGAGTAAGCTAACTAACCAGTGAGCTGGTTGGCTAATGACACGCTAGCAGGTTTACTATTGTGGCACACAAGTAAGTTCCTAGCTGGCATTCGACTGACATTAAACATTTAAATGTTGTTGAAATAATGTCAGTTTATGAAAAAAAAAAACATTAATTCAACGTCAAAACAATGTTGAACACCAAATAGTTGAAGTGGTGTTGTTAACTCACTACGGATTCAACATTGAAATATCAACAATTTTTGAGTTGTATGTCAAATCAACATTATTTTTATAACCATGAGTTTTAAAAATTTTGTTGAAATATATCAGTTGAAAAATAATGTTGTTCCAACATCCAAACAATGCTGATCAATGAACTGTTGAAAAAGTGTTGATCCATGAATAATGATACAATGTTGAAAGATCAACTCTGAATTAAACGTTGGTTGAGTCATGATAAAAGCGCTATCTACATACCCCAGTATACTTAAGGAGCAGACTGGTTTTTAAACATAGTTCAAGGGCTTGATTGGAGGACAGTGGTTGTCCATCACACATGTCCTCCTGTAAATTTATTTATTCTATTTTATTGACTTTTTGTTTTTGTATCTGTGAAACAGCTCTCATGTATTGTGTTATGTGTTAGTGTTTTCTCATAATTTGTAAATTGAATATTTAAATAAATTTTTTTTAAAAAGACACTTACTGACAACACCCGCTTGCGCATGCGCAAAGTGGGTCTGTGTCGTCATCGTCAGGCTACAGGTTTTGAAAACAGGTTTTGACCGGCGGTAAACAAAATTTTTGAAGTCGCATTTTATAATAAATCTGTGACGTCGTGTACGCTTTGGTTAATGGTTAGTTTTGGGCATACAGCCAAAAGCAGCATTCGCCAAGACTAGCAGTGCTAACTAAGTTAGCTAGCGGATAGCATGCATTCTAGCTCTTGCTAATACCCGGCCCATGGGCCAAATTTGGCCCACCATGTCATTTTATTATGTAGCCCACAAGGGCTGGCATGACTGCTGCTTTTGGGGGGTGTTGTGGCTGCCCAGTGCCTGGTTTAAAAAAATTAAACCAGGTTTGCCTGGTTTAATTTTTTTTTTTTTTTTTTTAACCAACATACAGCAGTAACGGGTCTATTTTCATCTGCTAACACAGCTGGAACGCATGCCTGACACCGGTGCTCACATCATTTTTATAGGTACAATTATTGAAATAGTTAGCATTCTTGCGTGGACAGCCTTTCACTTTTACCTATAATCATAATCATATCTAGATCCAACCTCTCTCTGAATTTTACTAGTGAATAGGATCCACCGGTGTGTAAGATGCACATCACTTTTCAATGAAAAAAGGGTACATTTTATACACCGGTATTTACGGTATGTTGTAATAACACAGCAATGGATTTACACGTTTTTATATTTTTTGTAAAAACCTGCACAATATTTGTATGTGGGTAAATAAATATTAATAATCAAATGCAGAGAGTTATTAAACGAAATGTTAATGAGTAGTTACATTTATACAGTCTTACAGTTCCAGCCGGCCCTTCAAGGACAACCATAATGCTAATGTGGCCTGGAGTGAAAATGACTTTGATACCCCTGCATTAAAGTAACTTCTGTCGACCTCTAACGAAGTGCTGATTATAAAAACGTTACTGCAACTTATGTCTCGCAGTTTTGGCTGTGGTCACACAAGCATAACGTTAATGTAACATGAATGAGGCACTGGCAAGAGCGGTAACACTAATCTTCTGCTGATGGTGAGTGTGGCTGCAAAGGCCCCGAACTCGCACAGCACACTTTACAGATGTGTGTTGAAACAGGAACCTTTGTTACTATGTCTCTGTTGATCCAACGTGGCATATTGACACGCTTTCCATCCACAAACTTTAAAAATAAGGTTGAGACTTCACATTCTTCTGCCTTCTCTTTTCCAGAGATTTGGAAGAACACGACCTGAAAGTCTCCTTCAATGGTGAGTTGTCCATCCATCCATCCATTTTCTATGCCGCTTATCCCTTTCGGGGTTGCGGGGGGGCCGGAGCCTATCTCGGCTGTCAACGGGCGAGAGGCAGGGTACACCCTGGACCGGTCGCCAGTCGATCGCAGGGCACATACACACAACCATTCACACTCACACTCACACCTAGGGACAATTTAGAGTCACCAGTCAAGCTAATGAGCATGTTTTTGGTCTGTGGGAGGAAGCCGGAGTGCCCGGAGAGAACCCACGCATGCATGGGAAGAACATGCAAACTTCACACAGAAAGGCCCGACCCGGGAATCGAACCGGCAAACTTCTTGCTGTGAGGCACGTGCACTACCTGCTGCTCCACCACGCAGCCAAATACAGGTTGTTGTGGAAGATATTATTAAAAAAAATAAAATAAAAAAAGATGAGCACAGCCTATTTGATTGAATGTTTTTATTATTTTCAAATTGAATGATTTTCTTTATAAAACAGTTAGGCTTATAAATATTTATTTTGTTTAATTTTCACTTCCAGATGTATCACAAAAAATGGAGATGACAAAATGCACAATTATGTGCATTGGTGGAGTCTAGTGACTCAGATGGGAATCCAGGTCCCTCTTTTGCTGTTCAACAGACCTACAGACACAGGAGCAGTCTGATATAGGAGAAGATGAGTATCGAGATGATCACCACCCGCCAGACAGTGATGATGAAAGTGATTCAGAAATTGGAACTTTGTCTGAGGAGGAATCAAGTGATCTAAGAAGTGATTTGGCAAAATGGGCTGTAAAAAATAAGGCAACGTGCATGTCCGTTGATGAGCTGCTCTTGGTGTTACGTAAACATGGCCACCGGCTGCCAAAAGATACCAGAACTCTGTTAGTAACTCCATCTCAAATAAAAGTCAGGGATCTATGTGGTGGCCAGTTCCTCTACTTCGGTGTGGAGACGGGACTTTTGAAAATGTGCTCACAGTATCCAGATTTCTTTTCAACAGAAAATGAGATATTGCTAAATTTCAGTGTAGATGGTGTGCCATTGTTTAAATCATCCAATGTACAAATGTGGCCGATTCTCTGTAGTGTGAAAAAGTTTGAGCCATTTATCGTTGCACTATTTTGTGGAACTGCAAAGCCAAACAGCAGTACTGATTACACGTCTAGTTTTTTAACAGAACTGAAGGCACTCCAACAACATGGGGTTGAGTTCCAAAATGGAACATTAAATGTAAAAGTGAATGCTTTCATTTGTGATGCCCCAGGGAGGGCATTCCTAAAATGCATCAAGTCCCACAATGCCTACAACAGCTGTGAACGGTGCACCATTGAAGGACAGTATGTAAGTCACAGGGTTGTATTCAACTACCAGTCGCAGGAGAAGATTGATGCCAGAACAGAAGATGACTTCAGTAAACAGGCATATCCCATCCACCAAACTGGTGTTTCACCCCTGATCACTGCAGGCTTGCAGTGCATAAAACCGTTTGTGCTGGACTATATTATATATATATATATATTTTGACGCTGTCAGTTGCCATGTCTGTGTTGTTGGACTCCAATGACATTACACGGATGTCATCCATTGACTACACTGAAGAGCTTCTAGTATATTTTTATAGAACATCTACCAAGCTCTACAGCCCAGTCTTTCCATCCTATAATGTTCATGCCGTGATCCACTTGGCTAAAAATGCAAGGCACTTTGAAACATCTTTGAATGACATCTCTGTCTTTCATTTTGAAAACCACCTGCAAAAACTCAAAAAAAGTGTCAGAAATGCAAAAAACCCAATTGTGAAACTATCAAAGAGGATAGCAGAAATGGACAATGCAAAAATTCATGTCTCACCTGCAGCACTTGGGACATTTGTGTCAACTAAGAAGAAGGACTGTTTTTTTTTCGGACATGCCTTTGCCTTGGTAAAGGAAAGAAGACCAGAAAAGACGTGTGTGATGTGTACAGTCTCGACACTTTGGACAGTTTCTTCACTGGTCCATGTGACTCAAAACTGATTAACATTGCTGTACTGCGTGATGAAAGAGGGAACAGAAAATGACAACTGGTTGAGGAGAACAAACTGAAGCACAAAGCAGTTTGTCCTGTACCATACAAAAGTGGCTACATATTAATGCCATTGCTTCATGGTGGTGAAAGAAACTAACCAACCTAGGATAGGTGACAGAAGAAGATGAGAGTCCACTAATAGCTGTTAATCTTTCAATGGTAGAAGTTTTTATAGTTGTTTTAAAGTTGTTATAATGTAATGATGGTTATTCACTTTAACTGTTGGATAGCATTGTTCTGTTTTCTCTCTTGTTTTTTCTATAGACCAGAACAATGTGGACCAGAGTGGTGTAGAGAGAGGAGACCATGGAGATGAAGGAGGTGATACCATCATGTTGGGTTAAGAACGGTGATGTATTGTGGCCTACACAAGGAGCTGCAAGAGCGTTGAAGGCCTGCAAAGAACCAGAAGAGTCATGGACGAAATTCCCGTTAATAAAAATTAAGAGTCAGTCAGGTATGTGTTTTGTAAGGCAAAGACTTATGTCATATATGGACGTAAGGCAAATTTCAAACTGTTGACACATACATATTGACATTTCTTAATTTTTCTGTTTTACATGAACTTTTAAGTATATCTGCCTCTTATGTATCTTTGGTAATTTCTGGCCTGCTATAATGTCAGTTTTGTTGTGTGTATATTGTTTGGTTTTATCTTGAACAATAACAACAAATCACCATAAAATTCAAAATAACTAAGGCACAACACAAATAAACAGTCTCATCCAGAAAAAACAACAAAATAATATGCTTGAGAGGGAACAGGAGGAAGCAAAAAACTTGTTTAGTCCTGCCCCTTCCTCACAAAATCATATCATATGCAATAAAAAACAATATTGTCATTCAATAGCCTCAGTTTATTGTTGACTGTTGGCATGCAAGATCATATCCGCTTATATAACAAGTCATTTATAATAGCCAAACCCGCATTTTTAGCCAGTTACTGTTATATAGTAAGACTTACTCATTTGTATGCATTTTACCATTGCTTTATGTACTTTCAGATGACAAGAATGAATGCGAGAAGTATGATGTTACAACAACTGCAGAATTGAGTGGCTCAGAAGAGGAGTTACCAACAAAGAGGAGGCCAAAAAATATGTTATCCTGACTACCAAATGGGTATGTTGTGCACTTTTACTACTCTGATCATTTGTAACATTTTCAATGTTGTAGAATACTGAAACATTTGCAATTTTCTATCAAAGATTTATTGATTTTTTCCTTTTTTAGATGAACAATCTGTCAATGAAGACAGTCAAAAAGAATCTGCTCCAGGTCTTATGATAAAGAGTACAGGTATGTAATAAATTACATTTTTTGGTTTTCACATTTATTGTCATACATCTATCACAGCAATGTGGTTGGAGTAGGGTTTTCCAACCTTTTTTGTCAATTCAAACTGAGACAGTCAACACAGGTATGTCTAATTGTTTGAAAGATGACTACTGTCTTACAGAATGCAAATTACCAATTTTAAAGAAAAACAGTGAAATAGACCACCGCATGCTGAAAAACTTTACAGAATCTTTGTGAGCAAGCAACATGTTTTGCCTGTAGCTCTCTCTGATTGTTGCTCACTCAGAACAAAGATTCATGAAAGTTTTTCAGTGTGCGGAGGTCAAATTAGCAGTTTTGCTTTCATTGTATTTTCAGAGTTTGTAATAACATTATAGTCTTTGTTGGAGCCACAATGGGTGCTTTTGGGATATGCCACACCTAAAGGGGGCAGTGACACCTTGGTGGTGGGTCATGTCACACAATCATGTCATATGAAGACACGGTTGGGCTCAGTATGCTTGAATCATAGGAGAGATGTAATGGTTCTTACTGCAAACTCACAACTAAGTCACACTTTTCAGTAAATATTGTATTGCCTCCCTAACTGGCTAGCCAGGGAGGCGGCAAGTCCGTGGTCTTGCCTGTGGTGAGAATAAAAGGAGATACACATTGTGCCGGTGTTAACTTCACGGTAGCAAGATTTATTCTTCCTGTTCACATGGAAATCCTAAACTTCAGGTATCAACATCTCGACAGAATCATAAAATCTATTGGCCTGAGCTTCACTCCCACTGTTGTATCCAATGGCCATTTTTATAGCATTGTCAACACAACAGATATTCACATATTCATCTGTGAATATCTTTCCAACACTCAGTTGTTCAACACATACACATTAAGTAAACAGATTTTTAACCAATAATCAGAGACCTTTTACCATGTTCTCTAATCCCTATCTTTTTATCATCATGAACTAATAAATGAAAATGTTTTGAATTGAATTACTTTTTAATCAACATATTCTTCAAAATCATGTAATTACCCTTTTTTCACTTGAGCAATGACACTGCATTTTGACTTCAGAATAGTGTTTCCTGGTTTTGGCAATAACACACAAATATCCATTTGGCTAGAGATAAAACCAGAAAAAAAAAACACATATTGCATGAGAACAGATTCAGTAATAACGTGCAAGTCGTCTTCCTTCACACACTACTATACAGGTCCGCTTAGCAATAGCCAGTTAGCATACACGGCCGTCTCTCAATTCACATCAAACTCTCTCTAAAACTCGTTGCTTTGGCTTGCATGTACACGACTAATCTTCGAGTCACATGTTTAAGTCTTCACACATGTCATGTACACCTGATTACATGTATATTTACTGACCTGTGGTGAGAATAAAAGGAGATACACGTTGTGCTGGTGTTAACGTCAGGGCAGCAGGATTTAAAAATAAAAAGGAATGTTAAAAATGTTAATGTTAACTGTTAATATTGCTTAGGTTGACTTACCAAATACGTGTAAAGTAATTTTGAATTATTGACATATTAACCCTTCCCAGTGTCTAAACCCTCTAAAAACACAGAAAGAACCCTGATGGACACCCCCTCAAGCCCTCAATCTCGATCCTTGGCACACAGTGGTAGCAGGAGTCCCTCTGAGTCTCCTTCTAATGGTCGAAGGTATTTAATTGAAATATGATAAAAAGTGCAATATTTCAGTGCAAATGAAGCACTGTTATTCTTATTGTTGTTGTTGTTGTTGTTATTATTATTATTATTAGATTTTATTTGGTATGGACATCACAATTACACTGGACAAACCAGATGCACTGATTGAGTGCTTTAGCATACATGCTAATTATCAACACTTGTCCACAGGAGGCTTTTAAAAAAGTACAGGCAATAAAATAATACACTGTAAAGCTGCAGTGTCTGAACTACAAACCTTCCAGATGCAAGAAAATGTTTGTTATACTGACCTCAGCAAATGTCACATGTTCATGATATTACTTCTTTTCTAGTAAAAATACAAATTGCGACACAAAATGATCATTCCCAATAATTTGAATTATATTTCATTTGCTACACCTGCCGTAGAAATTTCCCTTATTTTATTTTTTTCAACCAGATCATTCAGCCCTGGCCAAGAGAGTCTGTCCGAATCACTTTCTCAGAGTTAGCGTAGCAGTTCCTCACAGTCTTCCACTTGTGGACGGAGGTATTTAATTTAAATATGATCAAAATAACAATATTGTCAGTACATATAAAGCACTGTAAAGCTGCAGAGTCTGAACGACAAATCTTCCAGATGTAAGAAGATGTTTGTTATACTGACCTCAGCAAATGTCACATGTTCATGGTATTACTTTTCCAGTAAAATTACAAATCGCGACACAAAATTATCATTCCCACTAATTTGAATTATACTTCATTTGCAATACCTGCTGTAGCAATTTCCCTTCTTTATTTTTTAAAGCAGATCATTCAGCCCTGGTCAAAAGAGTCTGTCCGAATCCCTTTCTCAGAGACAGCGTGGCGGTTCCTCAGGGTCTTCCACTCATGGACGGAGGTATTTAATTTAAATATGATCAAATTTACAATATTGTCAGTATAAATGAAGCATTGTAAAGCTGCAGAGTCTGAACTACAAATCTTCCAGATGTAAGAAAATGTTTGTTATACTGACCACAGCAAATGTCATGATATATATATTTTATAAAAACTGCAATGCATTAACGGTCATAGCAATTTCCTTTTTAATTTATATATTTTTTTAATCATATCATTTAGCTGTAGCCGAAGGAGTCGGTTCAAGCCACTTTTGCAGAAACGTGGGCGGAGTTCCTCAGAGTCCTTCTCACGGCTGCAGAAGGCTTCTGAACCCACAAGGAGCAGTAAGAGGTGAGGGTGTTGTGAGGAACATATCCTGGCACCCAAGACAGATACTTGTATCTGTCTTCAGTGTATGCTTGTACATGATCGCAATGGGTTGCATAGTATCTAACCCATTCTCCCATCAGTGACACCCCAAGAACGACTATTGACCAGAGACTCAGGCAGCCTCCTGAGAAGTCTATGAGAGCTGAAAGTGATCCTCCAAATGCAGCTGAGGCAATGTCCACGCATGCACACTCAAACAGATTGAGGAAGGAAGACTTCCCGATGTCCCAAAAAAGTAATGTTATTGTCTTATTTTTGCTGACAAATAATTAGGAGTCATCCAGTGTCCCTAGCTGTCCCAAAAGTTTCAGTTGAATCAGATTCAGCAGTTCAACATGACACTTTGCTGATTCTTCAAATGAACCTGGCACTCCACTGGCAGATTTTTCTACTTATTTCAAGTGAAAATTGATATTTTGAGTGTATGAGATTTATTTTGACTAGAAATGAGATATTTTATCTAGATATAGCACAAATATTTTTGGTAAGATTTTGTTGCAGTGCGTTTTATTGGGCAAATGAAAAAACAATGATTTTGTGGTGTAGAGCGTACTCACTACGTTTTAACAATAATAATCGGTCACTTCTTTCTTGGCTAGAATTCCAGAGGAGAGTTCTTCAGCTCCTTCTCGAAATCAAGGATACAATTCACGTTGCCATCTCATCTGCTGGAACACGCTATGAAGTGAAGCCAGCAATTCAATTCAATATACCTTTATTAGTCCCACGAGGGGAAATTCCAATATACAGCAGCATCAATAAAGTGTATAAAGTATTAGAACAAGTGCAATGCAAATTCAAAACAAGTATATATACAAGAGTGGGATAAAAGAATAACGTCATCCTAAGAAATTGTAAATAGTACTTACAGATTGTTATGCACTGATTATTGCACATTATTGAATTATTTCACAGGTTATTCCACAGATTGTAAACATATTATTGTACTGATTACTTGGAGCAATTTCTGTTGTACAGTCTGACGGCTGCAGGAAGGAATGACCTGCGATACCTCTCCTTCACACACTTTGGATGTAGCATCCTGTCACTGATGGAGCTCCTCAGTGCAGTGAGTGTGTGTTGGAGGGGGTGGGAGTCATTGTCTGTCATGGAGGACAGCTTGGCTGTCATCCTCCTCTCCCCCACCTCCTCCAACTGTTCCAGAGGGCATCCCAGGACAGAGCTGGCCTTCCTGATGAGTTTGTCCAGCCTCTTCCTGTCAGCTGCTGTGATGCTGCTCCCCCAGCAGACTACTCCATAGAATAAGGCAGAGGCCACAACAGAGTCATAGAAGGTCTTCAGGAGTGCCCCACGCACCCCAAAAGACCTCAGCCTCCTGAGCAGATAGAGTCTGCTCTGTCCTTTTTTATAAAGTGCAGCGGTGTTATGAGTCCAGTCCAGTTTGTTGTTCAGATGAACACCCAGGTACTTATAAGATGTCACCATCTCAATGTCCCTTCCCTGGATGTTCACTGGTGATGGGGGAGAGTGCGGGCGGCGACGGAAGTCCACAACCAGCTCCTTGGTTTTATCCGCATTAATCAGCAGGTGGTTCTGCTGACACCAGTCCACAAAGTCCTGAATGAGTCCTCTGTATGACCTATCGTCCCCATCTGTGATGAGGCCGACAATGGCAGAGTCATCAGAGAACTTCTGCAGGTGGGTGACAGGTGGGAAAAGTCAGCTGTGTAGAGGGTGAAGAGGAACGGTGCCAGCACTGTTTCCTGGGGGGCCCCCACACTGCAGAGGACAGTCCCTGACACACAGTCCCGTGTCCTCACATACTGTGGGCGGTTGGAAAGGTAGTCCACTATCCAGCATGTGAGTGTTGGTCCACTCCTGAAAGCTCCAGCTTGTTCCTCAGGATGGCTGGCCTGATGGTGTTTAAAGCACTGCTGAGATCTAGGAAAAGGACCCGAACAGAGCTCCCCGGCAACTCCAGGTGAGACAGGGCTCGATGGAGGAGGAAGATGAGGGCATCGTCCACTCCGATGCCAGGCTGATACGCGAACTGCAGCGGGTCCATGGACGAGCTCACCAGGGGACGCAGGTGGGTAAGGACCAGCTGCTCCAGGGCCTTCATGAGGTCTGTAGCAGCTAGGGTCCTTAGGATGTGGGGTCTTTGGCACAGGTACCACGCAGGACGTCTTCCAGAGTCGCGGCACCTTTCCCAGTCTCAGACTCAGGTTGAACAGATGTCCAATAATCCCGCTCAGCTGATCAGAGCAGGATCTGAGGAGCCTTGGACTGAGGCCGTCCGGTCCTGCAGCCTTCCTGGTCTTTAATCTCTTGAGCTGATCTCTCACCTGGAGAGGTGTGAGAGACAAGTTGGAGCATGGGAGCTGAGTGTCTTGTGAAGTGGATGGGGGGCTGGGAGGAACAGTGGGGGGTGGCGTTGGAGGTGGTGAGCTGAATACTGTGTGTGGGGGGGTACTTGGGCAGAGTGCTGGCAGAACAAAGGAGGGCTGCTGCAGTGCTGGTACAGCTGGGGGAGGGGCAGATGTTTCCTCAAACCTGCAGAAGTAGCTGTTCAGCTCATCTGCCCACTTTGAATCCCCGGCTGCCTGGGAGTTTGGCTTCTGGTGGCCTGAAATGGTTTTCAGGCCTCTCCAGACTCCCCTGGTGTTGTTCTCCTGCAGCTGTTCCTCCATTCTCCTCCTGTATTTGTCCTTCCCCTCCCTGATTTTCCTTCTGAGCTCCCTCTGAACAGTTTTCAGCTCCTCTTGGTTTCCTGACTTGAAGGTCCTCTTCTTCTCCTTTAAAAGAGCCTTAATGTCAGGATTAATCCAGGGTTTGTTGTTGGAGTGACACCGTACAGTCCTGGTGGGTACAGTGGTCTCCACACAAAAGTTTATGTAGTCCATGATGTTGTCTGTCAAACTGTCGATGTCCTCCTCATGAGAGTCACTGAATATATCCCACACGGTTGTCTCGAAGCAGTCCTTCTGAGCCTCCTCAGCCTCGTCAGACCACCTCTTCACTATGTGGGACACAGCTGGTTGCCTGTTAACAAGGGGTTTGTAGACAGGCAGGAGATGAACCAGGTTGTGATCAGCTCTTCCCAGAGGAGGGAGGGGTGAAGATTCATATGCTTCCTTGGTAATACTAAAGAAGAGCTCAGAGCTTTAGAGAATCACCTGGAGGACAAGAATGAGGAAGCAGAACTGGTATGTTTTAACCCTCAGGTGGTATTGGGGTCTGAGTATCAGGCTTTCACAACTCTAATGTACATGGGGCTAATGAAGAGGGCTCCATTCTTAATTTCAGGCAAAGAACACTTTTAAATTAATTCAATACATTGTGCACATTTCCTGCTGGACAGCTTCTCAGGCCTCAAATCTTTTCTTGCTTTAAGTCCTGAATTTCAAAGTTAAATGTTTGTAGAGATATTCCGATGCCTCTCCCTGAATGGGTACAAGACAAAAACAATCAGACTGATCTAATAAGTACAACTTCATGGGACATTTCACATTTTGATCAGAGACAGCAGCAGAGACCAATAAGACGAAGACTTATGGGGCCTACAGAGCGTGCACAGTATATTTTCATCCAGGTAATGTTTTTACAGCAAGAAGCGCCTTTTACGGCTTCTTACACCACTAAGGTGTGTGTGTGTGTGTGTGTGTGTGTGTGTGTGTGTGTGTGTGTGTGTGTGTGTGTGTGTGTGTGTGTGTGTAGCTAATGTACCTGGGAGGACAACAAGTGCTATAAAAAAGCAAAGACAACAAAATGGTTCAATAATGAATCTTGTAAAGTGCTGGCAAAGTTTCATTATGACTATAGGTTTCTTCACCTTGGTGACCGCTGCAAACCCCTCATCCTTATCATGTGCTTGTTTTGTAGAGGTCTGGACTCCACTGACCACTTTTTCTGGTTATATTTTTAATTTCTTGTTGCTCCTTTTCAGAGTAAACATCTGAAGAGGTTGGGAGGCGTTGATGCTGCAGACCTTGTTAAGAAGTCAATGGCTGCGTAAATAATTTTATGTTCCTTTTTTGCATTAGATTATTGTGGTCCAGGTAATATATGACAACACAAACATGATCCAGTAGTCTGGATAAGTTGGAGAAAATTCATGGAAATGGATTTTACTTCTGTGTGAAGTTTGCATGTTCTTCCCGTGCATGCGTGGGTTCTTCCCGGGTACTCTGGCTTCCTCCCACAGACCAAAAACATGCTCATTAGGTTGATTGGTGACTCTAAATTGCCCCTAGGTGTGAGTGTGAGTGTGGATGGTTGTGTGCTTGTGCCCTGCGATGGGCTGGCGACCGGTCCAGGGTGTACCCCGCCCGTTGACAGCCGAGATAGGCTCCGGCCCCCCGCGACCCCGAAAGCTCGGCATAGAAAATGGATGGATGGATGGATTTTACTTAACAAAAAAATGTTCCCCCCTGTCATATACTGTCATGCACTCCCCCAACACACCCACTTACTCGCTCTCTGCTACATTTTCGTAATGAACTTCATTGCACTATAATATTCTAATATAAATCTGATCTACCATGGCAGAACTATGACAAATAAAATGATGGCCAAAATGAGCCTCAGAGGAAGAAGTGGGAAGGTTGCCTTCATGAAGACTCATCTGTGCAAGACAATCTGTGGTGAGTTTGCTTTAACATAGTAGTTTTGTGACAATGTTAAAAATAATTTAATATAGTAAGCAGAATAATAATTCATATGCAAAATCATTTTTAGTTGGATGACAGATCATGCTCTAATATTATATGTCATATTCCTTTCTGGGCTCTAGACTAACTTCTCTACCGGCAGCACTGGTACTACCAACTGCCTTTGTTGGTCGCACAAGCACATGATAATCATTGACCTTGCATGTTAATAAATACTAATTTATATACTTGAGACATTGGCAAAACTTGTTACGTGTAAAATATTTTAACACGTTTTAATATTTGAATATTAATTTTCTCTGCCACGAACAGTGATAAACAAAACTGACCACTTCAGAGTTGATGTCACAAATGTGACTTGGTAAAACTTTAGATCGCACATTTATGTAGTTGCATTCTAGAGCCCTGCCCCATCACCTTTTGCACAATATGCTTTGATAGATAATGCAATAACATAAGGCAATTTTGTGCGTGTTAGTATTTTGTTGTAATTGAGAGGTTAGTATTTGCTAATACTGATCTGCTGTTTTTTTCTCCCCTCCACAGACGCTGTCTTCAGCTCATTTAATACAACAACAACCAAAGTAGAAGAATATATGTCCAAATACTTGAAATATGCACCAGAGAGGATGGGTGGTGGTGGCAGAAAGAAGTAGCACAAGAAGGGAAGATGTAACCAAAGCCCTGCTGTGTTCAGTATTGGCCAATGTTCGGGCTATTTTTCTTATGTTCAACTTCAACATATGATTTAAAAAAATGTTGGAAAAAACAAAACAAAACTGTGTGTGTGAAATGTTGGCACACTTGATTTTTCACCATGTTAGCTATTAAAGCAGACAGTTTCTTACGTCATTGAAATGTCTTTATTGATCTTCTTCCTGGTCTTGCTTTGGCTTCTTCCTAGCTGACTGTCCATGTTGTGAACATTTAAATGACAGTGTATTTGGTGCTTTCCATGTAATGTAGATGAGATCTCTTCAAGATGATTAGTAATCACAAAAAAGATTCTTATTATGATCGCTATAGCTTACTTGTCTAGTAAAGATAGAATTATGTCCAATAAGAGAGCCATGCTCTTATTAACGGTGAGATTTAGTACATCAGTTGATAAAATTGTAAACTTGGGTCAAATACAAAATAAAGATTGTACAAATGACCATTTTGTTTAGGGTTGCACTGTAGGGCAGTCACAGATATAATGTTCTACAAACTCTGCAAAGTGTAACAAAAATACATATTTAGTGGGTTGAAAATCAGGACTTTATAGTGACGTTGAAATTTCAGCGTTGATTGGATTTGCAAAATCTAAACTAAAATCAATATTGATTCAATGTTGGCAAATTCACCTATGTTGAGAAACGTGACGTAGAAATGACATTGCTATTTCAACGTTGATTAGATTTGCAAAATCTAAACAAAATTCAACAGTTATCCAACACTGGCACCTGACGTTGATTCAACAGTGACTCCATGCTAAAATGCCAGCTGGGTTAGCATGATTAACCTGCAATTTTGATGAGGACATTAGCCAGTGAACTATAATGCTGGCTAGGGCAGACTATATTCTGGACATAATGATCTTTCAATCAGTCAAGCCTTTCCAGCAACTAACATTACCGTTAAATTACCTGCCGTTAATGGGGCGCACCACAGTCTCGGCACAGACGTCTTTCAATGAAAGCATGGCCACTTCCAACACTTGCCTCTCACAGCAGAGCATCTGGTAGGTGCAGAATAAAGTGATGCAGGAAAATCCCCCAGAAGAAGGCCATGTTTGCCTCCCGACAACAAATACACTCAGTCGGGATGCACATTTTCCTGCAGTTGCCACACCACGCTGTGTTGCCCACTCTCTCAGCACCTGCAGAAACCATTAGCTGCTCTTCCTCCAAAACAAACCGTGGCTGTGTTTGAGATGTTTGTCTCCTCAGTGGCTCCATGGGGTATGCCATGGGGTGTGATGGCATCGCTTTGAAATTCCGCTCAATTTCCTCCTCTTTCATTCTTTCTTCGTACTGCCATGCTAGGTACGTATCCAACCTGATCCAACCAACCAACCTTATGACGTAGCTAATGACGCAAGAACAACATGGTGTTCTTATTGCTGAAGCAGTTGATCAGCACAAACAAAAACCTCTTCTAATTTTATGTAAAAGCACTTTACATCTTAAAAAAATCACAGCCACATTCCCACACACTTAATTCTGTGTGAAATAAATAAGAATCGGAGTGTTTCATGTCCTCTTTAAAACCAATTCGGAGATGGCCATGTTTCTGCTTGACAGGTAAATTACCCCTGCTTGATTTCTATTTGTTTTGATTTTCGGGGGGAAATAACCATAAAGCTAATATGGTAATTGTTACAGTAACACTCCGCAGCACGTAGCGATTGTGATGTAGCTGCTGGGTAGAGTTAGCTTTTCTGATGCTAAGGCTAATATTACTGGTTGTCTTGTTTAATTAGAAATCAGCAGATAATACCTTTATAAAGTGACCAGGCTCAGTTTGGTGTTTGTCCTCATAATATGTATGTGGAGTGTCATCTGTGCTCTCACAGCTGATTTTGTCCTATGTGGTTTGTTGGCCAGCAATGTTGACTTTTCAAAACAGTAATGTTGTCTTACTTCGGTGGTCTATATGCCTGCTCTTTATGAACTTACAATAATGTTAACCCCCAGCTGACATGTCAGGAAGATATTACTTGAGTTAGATCTATTTTTTTTGTATAATTTTAAAACAGACAGACAAATTTTATACTGTATATTCTCTTGCAGATATCATGCAGGTTCTTTGGTGACAACATCAACATCAACCAAACAGCAGATGGCCACAAATCCTCGCTTCGCCTCAGCAGAGTATCTTTGGTCAGTAATGTGTCCGTCGCGAAACGGCGCTTGTGAACAATCGGAGCCGGCTCCTGCCTGGGAGCCGGAGCGAGAGCCATTTTTCTTCCGTTCAAGCCGCATGTGATACATACATATATACATACATATATACATATATATATGCACACACACACACACACACACATATATATATATATATATATATGTGTGTGTGTGTGTGTGTATGCATGTATATGTATATATATGTGTGTGTATATATATGTGTGTGTGTGTGTGTGTGTGTGTGTATATATATATATATATATATATATATATATATATATATATATATATATATATATATATATATATATATACACATACATACATACATACATACATACATACATATTCACGATATTCACGTATGGTCATGAACTTTGGGTAATGACATAGAGAACAAGATTGCGAATACAGGCAGCCGAAATGATTTTCCTCCTCAGGCTGTCTGGGTTCAGCCTTAGAGATAGGGTGAGTAGCTCAGTTATCCAGGAGGAGCTCGGAGTAGAGCCACTGATTGTTCACGTCGAGAGGAACCAGTTGAGGTGGTTCGGGCATTTGGTGAGAATGCCTCCTGGACGTCTCCCCAGAGAGGTGTTCCAGGGTTGTCCATCAGGGAGGAGACCTCGGTGCCAACCCAGGATACGCTGGAGGGGTTATGACTCTCAGCTGGCGTGGGAATGCCTCAGGATCCCTCAGCAGGAGCTGGTGGAAGCAGCTGCGAAGAGGGCTGTCTGGGCTTTATTGCTGAGGCTGCTGCCCCCGCAACCCAGACCTGGATAAGCCGAAGATGATGAGTACAAGTACTGTTTCATTTGGCTTCAGTGATAAATTTAATTGAGTATCATCTGCATAGTAATGAAAATGTATGCTGTGTTTCCTAATAATACTCCCTGAAGGAAGTAAATACAGGTGCTTGTCATAAAATTAGAATATCATGGAAAAGTTGATTTTTTTCAGTAATTCCATTCAAAAAAAGTGAAACTTGTATAATGCATACATTCATTTCACACAGACCGACATATTTCAAGTATTTACTTCTTTTAATATTGATGATTATACCTGACAACTAATGAAAACCCCCAATTGAGTATCTCAGAAAATTAGAATATTGTGGAAAAGGTCAATATTGAAGATATCTGGTGCCACACTCTAATCAGCTAATTAACTCAAAACTCCTGCAAAGGCCTTTAAATGGTCTCTCAGTCTAGTTCTGTAAGCTACACAATCATGGGGAAGACTGCTGACCTGACAGTTGTCCAAAAGACGATCATTGACACCTTGCACAAGGAGGGCAAGTCCCAAAAGGTCATTGCTAAAGAGGCTGGATGTTCACAGAGCTCTGTGTCCAAGCACATTAGTAGAAAGGCAAAGGGAAGGAAAAGATGTGGTAGAAAAAAGTGTACAAGCAATAGGGATAACTGCGGGGGAGATTCACAAAGAGTGGACTGCAGCTGGAGTCAGTGCTTCAAGAACCACCACTCACAGACGTATGCAAGACATGGGTTTCAGCTGTCGCATTCCTTGTGTCAAGCCACTCTTGAACAAGAGACAGCGTCAGAAGCGTCTCACCTGGGCTAAAGACAAAAAGGACTGGACTGCTGCTGAGTGGTCCAAAGTCATGTTCTCGGATGAAAGTAAATTTTGTATGTCCTTTGGTAATCAAGGTCCCAGAGTCTGGAGGAAGAGAGGAGAGGCACAGAATCCACGTTGCCTGAGGTCGAGTGTCAAGTTTCCACAGTCAGTGATGGTTTGGGGTGCCATGTCATCTGCTGGTGTTGGTCCACTGTGTTTCCTTAGGTCCAAGGTCAATGCAGCTGTCTATCAGGAAGTTTTGGAGCACTTCATGCTTCCTGCTGCTGAGCAACTTTATGGAGATGCAGATTTCATTTTTCAACAGGACTTGGCACCTGCTCACAGTGCCAAAGCTACCAGTACCTGGTTTAAGGACCATGGTATCCCTGTTCTTGATTGGCCAGCAGACTCCCCTGACCTTAACCCCATAGAAAATCTATGGGGTATTGTGAAGAGGAACATGCGAGATGCCAGACTCAACAACGCAGAAGAGCTGAAGGCCACCATCAAAGCAACCTGGGCTCTCATAACACCTGAGCAGTGCCACAGCCTGATTGACTCCATGCCACGCCGCATTGCTGCAGTAATTCAGGCAAAAGGAGCCCCAACTAAGTATTGAGTGCTGTACATGCTCATACTTTTCATGTTTATACTTTTCAGTTGGACAACATTTTTAGAAATCCTTTTTTTGTATCAGTCTTAAGTGATATTCTAATTTTCTGAGATACTGAAATTTGGATTTTCATTAGTTGTTAGTTTAAAATCATCAAAATTAAAGAACTAAACATTTGAAATATATCAGTCTAGTGTGTAATGAATGAATATAATATACAGTCTTCACTTTTTGAATGGAATCACTGAAATAAATCAACTTTTCCGTGATATTCTAATTTTATGACCAGCACCTATATAGGGTGAATAGTATTAGTCCAAGCATAGCCTGTGATTAACTTTGGTGTGCACAGAGACAAGTCCTTTGTCTGATGCAATTAGAATGTCATTTGTAACTTTAACCAGTGTTGTCTCTGTTATATGCTACACTCTAAATGTTGATTGAAAATCCTCAAATAAACTCATGTTATTCAGAGTCACACAATTAATTAGTGACTGCTTTCTCTAGGACTGTAGATATAGGTCTATGGTTGGCTAAAACCATGCATCAAGAGCAGGCTTTTTAAGAAGAGATTTAATTACTGCAGCACTATTAATGATCAAGATAATCAATTTAGGAGGGACTTCAGTTAGCATCGGAGTCCTCTGTTCTAATGAGACATTGCATTGAATTAAACGCAGATGGAATCACTTCCTTAAATGCAGCTACAGCACTATCAGATAGACTCGTAGATTTTTGCTTAATGGCATTTAGTCTGGTGAAAGGAATTCAAAAGTTATTAAATGATGGATAAAAGAAGATGCTGTGAAAAGACTACTAAATGTTCAATTTCAATGCCATATGTCAGAACAAGGTTGGGTGGTCCTGCAGTTCCCCTTACTTTTCCCCCTCTGTGTCCTGTGTTTTCTCCGCTCCCCCTGTTTCTTGTCTGTCTGTCTCTTATCTGCTGTCACAGTGTAACAGAATGAGAAAAATGCAGCACTAAGGCTATATTATTGGTGTGCGGGTGAATATTAAAATCACCTACAAGAATTACTTTATCAATTCTAAGAACTAAACTTAATCAAAAACTCAGATAAAGATAAAAATTCAGATAAAAATTCAGAATACGGACCAGGAGCATGGTACAATATAACAATTAAAATCGGCTTTAGTGTTTTCCAGGTTTGGTGTCAAACACTAGGAACAAATATGGGGTGGCTGTGTCTCAGGAGGTTGAGGTCATCCACTTAACAAAAGGTCGGCGGTGCTGCCCTACATCAAAACAATTGCTAAACATAAGCTGAGTGAATTTTTCAAGTCTGCTACTAATTTGCATGTAGGCTGCTTCACACACAACAAACTATGGCCAAACTATATTTTACTGTCATTCACAGCATGCTGAATCTGGATACCTCGTTTGTCTGCTAAAAATGCTAGCCATTCAAAGGACATGTTTAAGATGGACTTGTATTGGTTTGTGAAAGACCATGGGTAAGTCAACGTGCATGTTCGTGCATGTTTTCTGTAGCAAGACGACATCAATGGCACCACATTCTGCACATGCAATTCTTTCTGAAATTAAAATGTTTTGTTATATAGGGAGTCATATCAGACAAGGTTTTCATCAGACAACAGCACAGTGGGTTGTCTGCCCAAAGAGTGACCTTCCTGAGAAATAAAGTTAGAACTGTTTTCACCTTAAGGCTCTGATCATGTTCACCGATATTGTCCTTCAGTAATGTAATTTTACAACACCTTGGTAGAAAGCTGCTGACTAAAAGTAAGGCTGGAAGTTCCAGGACCCATAGAGGCAGACCCGTCGCCAGGCGTCAGTCTTAAGGGGGACATATGAAATGTATGGATGGGCACAATTATTATCAGCCTACAGTATCTATATTTGTAATAATCCTATACTCTATTCGCGCAGCACGTAATCATCACGCTAAACATAACAAACGGCAATATGATCAGGTATAGCCTACCATATCAATCGTCATAATTTAAAGCAATACAGCACATAGAAGTTATATCCATAAAACACTTGACTATTAAACATATTAGATAACACCAGAATCATCTCTCAAATATTTCATTTCAAAGCAGTCAATAGAGGGATATGCATTGCCACTAGACACACACACATACGCACGCACTCACATACACACGCACTGAGACTTTGAACCTACCGGAACTTTTAGTGGAGGCAGTGCTGTCCTCTCTCCAGTCCCTCCTGTCAGTACAGTGGGAGGCGGCGTTTCTCCGAGCTGAATCTCCTCATCAATGTATCCTTCCACTCGGACTTAAACTTGTGAGTGAGGTCCTTTTCAAAAGCAAGCTGAATCAGCTGGGCCTTGCGTCTGTGCAGCATACTGCGCCGATGCTCTGAGAAGACGCTTTTCAGCGTGGAAAATGGGTTTTCACACATTGCTGTGGAAGCTCCTAAAGTTAGGGCAAGGGTGTAGGCTGTGACAACCGTCGGCATAGCCTGGAGAGCACAGTTGAAAGTGCTAAGGATGTTGGCTATTGTCCATTTTCCATCTTCGGGGGGGACCGGCGTGTCAGTCATTTTCTTCACCAGGAACTCACGAGCCACAGTATATTCAGATTCAGCCACATCAGTTCCAGCTAATACCAGGAGAGGGGATACCTTTAATGGGTCCAGAAAATTATCCTCGGCCTCTGGGTTCAAAGCAGCCAGTGCGCCAATGAGCTCGCTACTGCGCTCTCCAAAACGCGCATCCATCTCTCCTTGCACAGCATCGATAACACTGTAAAATAATCTCTTGAACTCAGTGTTTTCGTTTATGTCATTTTGTGGCTGACCAACTGTTTCCTCGACTGCAAATCCGCGGAGGTTCTTATTAATTATGCGTCTTCTCTTGCTTGGAGCGGGGTCGGTCACCGGCACAGCCTCGGTGGCCGTGGCTGGAGGAGCGCAGAGATCCCACAGTGCAGAAAACTCCTTGTCTGTACGCAGTGTCTTAACGCAGTCAGAAGCGCTGTTTACAAGTGTCACCGCAGTGAACAAGTCCATATCTTCGGCTTGTAGCAGTCTGTTAGGCGGCTCGAAAAGTGACAACAGTTTCAAAACAAGGTGCGCAATGAAAAGAAAAGAGCGCTGCGTAATGGCACGAAGCAGCCCTGTAGCACTTGACCTGCTAGCCTCCGCTCCGTGGCCGCTGCAGCTCCTGCCAGGCCCAGGCTCCATCAAGTTGCTAGCAACCGGCTCGGGCTCAGGCTCAGACTGTCTTCCAGGGTCTCCTTCTCCAATGACAACATCAGGAGGCGTTGGTGTCCTGTCTGATTTGGCAGAGGAGACTGTTGGTGGGATTTTCAACCACTTTCGAATATCCATTGTGAGCCAGAAACGAAACAGTAAGCTGCTGAAAACTTTTCTAGCTTTGCTTTAAAAAAATGCGCGGTAACTGTAGAGCGGCTACGCTGACGGTAGGCTACGTCAGTATGTAGCCTGACTGTCTTCTCAGTAAGGCCGTCATAGGCTGTTGCAGTGTAGATTTCCATCAATCAAACAAAATCACTCAATCAATCAAAATGTTTTAATGATAAAGAAGCAACATTAGTATTTCTCAACACAAAATTGGCTACTATCATAATATAAAATAAAAATTAAATCTTTTTTTTTTTTTAAGAGAGAGAGGTGGGAGAGGGGGCACAAGCATTTTGGGGGGCGGGCCAGGCCCCCTATGGCCCGCCCATAGCGACGGGTATGCATGGAGGTCTGGGGCTCTGAGGCAACTGTCCAGTTGTTTGCTCAATTTGTAACCTTACAAAATAAGGTAAGATAGAGCTGTACTAATCCTGTAGGAAATTTGTTGTGCCAAAGGAATTTGGAATTTTGGAAAGGATAACATACACTAGCATACAAATAGAAAAACAGAAGAAGAAAAAAAACATCTAGAACAAAGGAAAATATCTGTACAGAAATGTGCAAATGTGCAATATGTTTGATTTTACAAATTAAACTAAAATGAAGCATTGAAATAGGGTGTATGAATTGGAAGACAAAAGAATCTTGTTCTCTTGGCTGCTCCTTTTAGCCATAGCCTCAATGGAGTATCTGCCACAGTGAATCATCTGAGCTCAATGGCAAACAGGGCTTCTGATTGTTATGATTCGCATATTTGATTTGGCATCAGCTTTTTACACTGGATACCCTTCCTGACACAGCCATCCCCATTCATATGGGATTGGGGTGGGCACTTAGGAATGCATTGGCTTGTGCATCCCCACTGGCTGGGGAGCAACCTGGGATTCAGTGTCTTGCCCCTAATAAAAAGACATAACAATACAACAAATATCAGAACATCAATTTCCTGCATATGTAATAATCTCAACATGATGACCATGAGTTGGATAAAAGTTAAGGTTTATCTGAGCAAGGAATGTTAAGGTTTATCTGAGCAAGTTGTGTGTGTGTGTGTGTGTGTGTGTGTGTGTGTGTGTGTGTGTGTGTGTGTGTGTGTGTGTGTGTGTGTGTGTGTGAACACACCAGAACAAGGTGTGGGTACAGTTTGCCCAGGACACGACATATCACATCCAATCTGTGCTGTGATGCCTGTGTTCCAGAGAAAGCTTTCATCAACTTACTCACTGCCTTCTCACCAACACCAGCTAAAGCTCTGCCTGCCACGACACTCTTATTGATAGCATGTATTGCAATATTAATTAAAATCACTTCAGCAAAAACACTGCAATAACAGATTGATTTATATCAGGGATGTTGCCCAGTTATATGCTAAAGGGGGAAGGTTCTGCCTGATATTAGGCTGTAATGAACATATTCAGTCACCCAGGACCTGGAGGCCAGGCTGAAGAGGGATGTGTGTGTGGGGGGGGGGGGGGGGCAGTTGGAGGAGGTCAGGGGAGCAGTCAGGCCCAAAGATGGGAGCCATACGCGGGGTAGTGAAGAGAGTCTCCATCCACTTTAGAGAGCCTGAGGCAGCTGCAGCAGTGGAAGGATTTCCCTGAAGTCTGAATAAAACAAGACTTAACTCTGACCTTCAGCCAAGGACACAGGCACCCCAGACCTGCAGACATTGCCTCCACACACTCCGTAGGGCTTAGAGTGGAAGCATGACCGAAAGACAGAGTGACAGAAACATACGCAGGGAGAGAGGAGAGACAGAGGAGGGGAGAGAGGGTAAGGAGTGGGTGGTGGAAAATATAACACTTTGTTTCCTGCACGAATGCACAGCAGTGCAGCCTGCCATCTTTCCCTCCCCTCAACTTATACACTAAGAGGCAAAGTCAAAGAGAAGGACTCCAGAGCAAAGTCACAGCAGTCTTAAAAGTCAAGTGGTATATGAAGGGCTGCAGAGGCTAAAGTCAAATCAGACCAACACATACATAAACACAGAAACACACACACACACACACACACACACACACACACACACACACACACACACACTGGTATCCAGAAATTAACACATGGAGAACACAAGAAAAAGAAAGAACAGCATGTAGACAAACCAGCTAATATGAAAAGTGTGACATGAAACAGACCAACACAGCTAACACTGATACATTTTGTAGAAATATGGAGCCAATCCCAAGTTTTATTTTCTTTGTTCTGTGTAACATACTGTAGTGATTCACAATTTTGGGGCTTGTTTTGGGGACCATAGGAAACCCCTGGCCTGAGACAGCGATAGGGGCCTGGGCCCACCCTAAATAACTTGGACAATTTTCTTAACATTTATTTTTAATAATAAAAATCAGCATTTTAATAAAACCCTTAAAACAAAAACGTTTCCATTTGGGGGAAAATGGCATCAAAACTATGAATGAACACAGGTGGAATTATGTACCCCTAACCCAAAAAAAGGTGAAATAACTGAAAACATGTTTTATATTCTAGTTTCTTCAAAATAGCCACTCTTTGCTCTGATTACTGCTTTGCATACTTTTGGCATTCTCTCGATGAGCTTCAAGAGGTAGTCACCTGAGATGGTTTTCACTTCACAGGTGTGCCTTTTCAGGGTAAATTAGTGGAATTTCTTGCTTTATCAATGGGGTTGGGACCATCAGTTGTGTTGTGCAGAAGTCAGGTTAATACACAGCCAACAGCCCTATTGGACAACTGTTCAAATTCATATTATGGCAAGAACCAATCAGCTAACTAAAGAAAAACGAGTGGCCATCATTACTTACTAACTTACTGACCTATATGACCTAATATTCTATATTGTAGGCACAGGCTGCTACAGTGAAATGAATGCATCGCTATGGCACAACAGTGTCATGCATTTTTAGTGGGGCTTTCGCCCTCTGTTTTATGTTGAATACAATAACACGACATTTTCCAACTATGTACAGTAGAAGCGGTGTATTTAGGAAATCATATCATTGCTCTTCTTATATACCTGCAAATGCATTTCCTATCGAAACTAGAACTTGTAGAAAATGTAGACAATATGGGAGATAGAGCTAAATACTCCTGCCTGACTTGACTGTCTTCAGATTACCTTCACAGACAGTTAAGGTCATGAATGAACAGTGCAGCGCACCACGCTCTCTCTCCTGTTAAAAATCATTGTAGCTCACCCAGTACTCTGATCGCTCCTTGCAATCAATTTAAAGAATAATCCAGTCAGATCAAACAAAAATGAATTAACAGGCATTAAAATGTCTGTTTTCGTAACGAATTGATGTATTGATCCACTTGATCCATACTGGAAATATAGATAACGAGATAAGCCGTGTGTGCCACTTGTAATAAATACAAACTGTCACGGTGAAATAATAAGCTACGGCATTGAAAATAGTTTTTAAAAAGATTTTGAACATGTCATAATCAGCTAGACATACTAGTCGCCCTCCACAGCATGATACCAGTCATTTTTGTTTAAGTGAGACTACCAGTTGGAAACAGTGTTAACTTTTGTAATTTAGAGGCCCACCCAAAGTAACTGTGGCCTACCCAAAATTGAAATCCTGGCACACGAAACTAATTAAAAACTATTTGCACACCTCCATGTCACAGGACAGACTGTGAGCTTGCCCTGCCATCAGTTGAAAAGGACATTGCATCCAAACTGGATTATAAAGATCCTATTGCTGAGTTTGCGGCCAAGAAGGCAAGGAAAGTGACTCTGACATGATCAGTTTCTGCGCAATTTATGCAGGTGAGTCTGTCTTATTTGTTAGTGTTACAGTGCAGTAAATATGTTGTGTATAGTTGTAATGAAAATGAAAGATTATTATGAATGAAAAATGTCCTAATCTACTTCTTTAAAATGTCAAGATGCCAAAAATAAAGTGACTGAGCTGACTTGATGTACAGCCACTCATTGCACAGTTGATTTTCCTCCCTTTGAAATAAATAGCAAAAAGTCATAGCTGAGACTATGTGTATGATTATACTGTATTATTCTACTTGGTAAAAATGTATTGCAGCGGGATTATGCGTGCAGTAGAACAAGAATAGCTCTGTCTGTGTGACTGTTATTCATGCGCAATTGCGCATCCATGTCAAAGAGGAGGGCCTCGCATTTCAAGTTCGCACAGGGCCTCACACCCCCCCTGCGATGGCCCTGACCATTTTGTCAGTTGGTACAGAATAAATCAATTTAAATTACTGTTTTGTAATGCAACGACAGTGAATTAACATGACAAATGACATTTGACTGTTGCAAAATTCAGTTTTGAAAATAGCAAAATAGCTAGTAAATCTTTTTTCTAATAACTTAACATTGAAGTTATTAATTCAATTTTACAGACTTTGCAAACCTGAGTTTATTTATGAGACACATTTGTCCCATCAATGAGTCTCATGACGTACTGCAATGTACAGTCAGTGCATGTTTAACAAAGTGTAATGATAGCAGTTTTGAGTCTTGTTTATGGGTTGTGCCACGATTTACTTTCTTTCCACTCTTTTATGAATTTATGTATTTATTTATTTTCAATCCAGCACTCATCAAGATGAAATCCATAGCTGTGGTCTGAGCCCTTTGCATATGAGCAGTGTCTGTGTAACATGGGGAAACAAAATGCACAACCATACATGACCTGTCCTGGTTAAGGTTTCTGTTGTTTACCAATAGGCTAGCAAGCCATTGTATTACACATTAACCCTAGGGCCTTGCCAATGAGCTTTTGCCCTGCACCGCTCTCCAGCCTAATTAAGGAAATTAAGGAAACACTACACAACACAACTACTGTGGGATGGCACCTGAGACTGATAATAAATTCTACCTACTACCATGCATGCAGCCTGCCAGCTAACATACACTCTCCTTTCCTCCTCAAGTAATAAATTAAGACAGTTTACGAAGGTTAAGACAAGTATGGGGAGGAGGTCAGAAGAAGATAAAAAAGACAATTTCCAATCCTGGGTTCAATACCCATCAGGAGAAGTAGTTTGCTGTGAGGCAGAAGTGTTACAAGTACCGGATGGTGCTCACATTGGCCACTGCTGACATTGTTAATGCATGTTCCTCATGTTGTGGTTTGCAGTTTAGATGTGCTATGCGCCATTATGTTCTTAGTATAGCCCTGGCCTCTTCTGGCTCTTTCCTCCAAAACAAACAGCTCTGATTTACTTTGCCTACCGTCATCTACTTGTACCTTTAGTCTTTGTTTACACAGCAATCACCATCTATTACAGCTTCTGTAGCTGCCCTGGCTGTGAAAAAGGAGCTTAGTGCAGTCCAATAGCTCCAGGGGCTCCTTGCAATGCGACTCCTGAGATAAGCTAAGCTATATCGACTGCAGAAGACTATTCACAGAATGCGCTATGTTAATCTTTTGGACTTTTTCAGTGGAGGGGATCAAGCCAAGCAGCCTTGGAGATGTTAAAAATGAGCCTGGCATTAGAAATGGCATATACTCAGAGGTAATGTGTTTGGTAGTTAAGGCAACGACAGTAACTTATTCCCCCTCTGCCTTTAGTGAGCCAGAGCATCTTCCCGCACTGCAAATGGACCATCTGGACTGCCCGTTATAGCTCTCACACAATACGACTTGACCATAATTTTTTTTAAAGGGCTTTTGTATTTTTATATGGAGAAAAATGCAATTTGCTCATTAAGGCTGGAGGAAATGGAAAAGTACAGGGTTATAAACAGATGTAATGGGCAAAATTTAATGAACTTTTGGAATCTGGAAGGACAAAATTCTGACAGCTCAGTTGTGAAATATAGATCTGTGCAGGTAGTTTGGAGCTGATTCCCCCCCCCCTTCCATTCCCCTTTTCCCTTCACTCTGCTTCCTTTCAAGTTTTTTTTTGGCATATGTGAGGGGTATTTGGTTTCATTCTGCATAGCTCCAAATGTGTGCCATCTAATATTAGTATTTGTATTAATTATTTTAAATTAACTGTCAAAGTGCTTAATTAGCAATATTAATGTTGTGTGGCATAAGCACTGAGTAGTGGCTAAAAAATGAGCCAAATAAATTAGATCCAACTTCATAGTAAGTTGTCACAGAGTTAATTCCACTAATTAATAAAACTTTGGGGGAGAGACTCATTTAACAAAAACGGAGTGAGGCACAAGTCTGCTGAAATATCTCCATTGTCTGGAGTGAGAGGATGCATCATCAGCATTTTGCATTTATCCATTTGCAAGATTTTAACTAGCTTACTCTATAGATGCGTGATTCCAAAAATGCTTGTTTCATTTGTATTACATGAAATCATATCAAGTAATATTTCACTTGTTAAATGTGATGAATTGTAAAGCGTGTTCCTGTTGCATCTTTACAAAATGTTTCTGGTTTCATATTTCATTTCCTGTCCTATCAAATTGCATCTTCGTCATTGTCATTTCAATACAATTTCAAAATGGTCAGCAAAGTAGAAGTGCTTACTAACACAGATTGAGACAGATTTGTGAACAATATTTGAGAGATATGGTCTTTTGTGTATATAGAAAATGTTTTAACAGCTCATGAAAAATGGGAGCAAAAACAAGTGTTGCGTTTCTATTTTTGTATGTGTGTGTGTGTGTGTGTGTGTGTGTGTGTGTATATATATATATATTTTTTTTTTTTTTTTTTTGTTGTTGTTGAATCTTACCTGTCCAAAGTAAAATAAAATAAATTACAAAACTCTAATCCTCCCTAACCAAAACAGGAGAAAAATCAAGTAAACTTACACGGCTTCCCTCCCCAACAGCTACTATACGACTCACCTTGTTAGGATAATATTAATAGTATATTAATAGTATTTACAATAATAACAATAACAATTGACGAACACAGACAATCTCAGCCACCGATCACAGTGGCAGCAACACCATCTGACACGGCCCTCTCTTGGAAGCGGAAGGAGAAGCAGGAGAGGGAGATGGTCCACCGACCTCCCCCTTGAGTAGAACACACACACACACACACACACACACACGCGCACGCACACGCACACGCACACACACACACACACACACACACACACACACACACACACACACACACACCCTCTTGTGCCCGGGATGACACACAGCATCCAGGATACGCCAAAATAAATGCAACAAATCATAACAATCACAACAATATATATATACACACACACACACACACACACACACACCCTCTTGTGCCCGGGATGACACACAGCATCCAGGATACGCCAAAATAAATGCAACAAATCATAACAATCACAACAATATATATATACATACAAACATACACACACATATATATTATGGCATGCCAATCAGGAAATTAATGTATATATAAAATGAAGTTTGAATATATAGATTGAAACTCTGAATATATGGATTGAAACTCTGAATATATGGAAAGAACTGTGAATATCTGACGTCACCAAGGCACTAGCGCCACCTTGTGTTTCCTCTGTATGCTTGTATTGGATGAGAACACAGTCTAAATGAGTCGGCGAGGGACATAATGGCAGCAATTTTGAGCAATGAAGACATTGGGCTCTATTTTCGACTCTGCCGCCGGCACAGTGAGGCACAGCGCAAAGTCAGGTCCGCTTCGCTGATGGGGCGTGGCGGCACAGACTTTGGTATTTTCGTGCACTGTGCTGCCGGCGCATCTCCTCCCCCTTTTCATCTCAGTACCACCCAGCGGCGCAACTCGGAGGGAGGGAGGGAAGAAGGCGTGGAGTGAGTTTGACACAACCGAGTCAAATCTTCACCAATCACAGCAGCTCCTTGCCTCACGTTTAACAATGCCGCTGGTGAGGCGCATGGCAAGTTTCCAGGATGACTGAGCCTGCACAGGAAAGTGTCCAACGCCCAAACTTCTCCCAGGAGGAGACTGACATCACTCATGTCTAAATATGAGGTCCTTAGATGGTAAATCCTCGGCCTCCTCCTCCTCCTTCTCCTCAAAGCAATGATGTACTCCATCTTTGTAGATAACGTTAAGCATTACTATGATTACATTTGTATTTGGAATGAAATGACGTGGGTAATAGCGGACAATGATCATCACTTACATTTTTCCATGTGTCTGTCTCTCTCTGTCTCTCAGCGCTCTGAGATAGATGCAGTATATATGCTCTGTAGGATGTCACGGCTGTTTCTGGTTGGCACAGCGACGTTAACCGATTAGTTCACATCCCTGTTTCACCTGTGTACATTCGGTCAGGGTGAGTGACCATTACGTGTGCCGAACGTGCTTGCAATGTGGTCAGATGAGATACTGATCAAAATATATAAATTTAGGTCTGACTGTATGTGCTGACTCAGATAGTTGCATTGAATCGTGGCTGTTGCTAATTATTGATCACAGTGAAATGCCAGACACTGTGGAAACCTGCCTGTGAGGTGTTGGTGACGTGAGCGCACAACTCCGCCGGTTTATGAAAATCCACTTGCCCTGCGGTGGGCCGCTGGCGCACAGAGTTGACCAGGTCTGAGGTGGCGAGCTTTCAGTGCGCTTTTGCGCAGCTGATTATACCAACACCTCCCCCTACTGCGCTGCAACGCCCATCCTGGCGCACCACTGTATGCCTCGGTTTACCAAAATACCAAATGCACCTGCCTGTGCTGCATGAAAATAACACTGTGCGAGGTGGCAGCAGAGTCGGAGATAGAGCCCATAATATCCACTTTGGCTAATGCACGTGGTAGTGTTAACAATACTCAAATACCGCAGTACGGAGGAGGAAGTCGCTGCAATTTTTCACAGAGGGAGACTGAGGGCAGCCGCAGGTCAGGCCGTGCCTGCATATCAGGCCATGGCCTCGGTAAATGCACAGGAGGCTCCCACCACAGCCCCTATCCTTCGTCCTTTCACGTGAAGGGGCCCAAGACACAGATCATAAAAACCCTCATTTATGTTCAGTCTTGTCGCCACAGAGGAGTGTGGATTTGTAAAGTGTCATTTGAACATATTTTCTATCAGCAATTAAGTGTATTGAAGTTAAAAGCGTGCGGGTGTGTGCCGCACTTGTCAAAGGCGTGCGCACACACATTTCCACAATCAAAAACACACTTTTCATTAATGGTAAACAAAGTGCGTGTGTGGAAAATGACTCTCAATAATAAAGAATGAGGAATTATTATTTTCGTTATGAAGCCTATTACATTGCAACAGACCTGCTAAGCGCACATGGGACGTGATCACAACTGTCAGATCGTCTTTAACAGATCAGCCACATGACAACTGGAGCAGCTGTAGTGTTTTTATTGGGATCCAGAAGAACAACTTGAGCAGCTTGTATGTTGTACCTTTAAGGAGGAAAATAAAATAAAAAACAAATGTGTTACTTCACATTGCGTGAATACATTTTCCTTACACCTTTAATAATCATGTTTGTAACTTCTTATTGTAGCATCTACTAAATAGAGGTTATGTATTTTTATGGTGCTTAATCCTCCATCCCCATACATTTATTTCCATTTTTATTACTTACGTCGGCCTTCCTCTCTGAGATGCAGAGTGTATATCGATACCGTGTACCATATATGCTTCTACGTGAACTGTTATTTCATCTCTCAACTTGACTTGTAAATTCCTTCAAGAATTATCTATAATATTCTTGCTGCAACTCCATATATTCAGATGTTCATTCCATATATTCAAGGTTCATTCAATACATTCGGGCTTTCATTCCATATATTCAGAGGTTCAATCCATATATTCATTCATATATATATACACAAAGGTATATATATACGGATGTATGTGTGTGTGTGTGTGTGTGTGTGTGTGTGTGTGTGTGTGTGTGTGTATATACACACACACACACACACACACACACACATACAGAGCCGTCGCATGGACTGTGCAAACTGTGCAACCGCACCGGGCCTCGCGCCACTAGGGGGCCTTGCGCCTGAAATCCTGCTTTTTTTTATCATTATTATTATTATCTTTTAATAAATACATTAGTTATATATGATTTTGTCTCTCTCTGTCAAGGTCACATTATAAACAAACAGATAAATAAAACACAAATCCAACAAATTAAGCGGGTTTTTCACTGTTGCTATGTCATTAGGCCTCACTGAAGCACATCTGAGCACGTCCTCAGGATGCACCAGACCTCTTCGCAGAGTTAAGGATACTTCGAGAGATCCTTAATAATCCTTTCATAATCCCAAAGGTAACAACTACAGCACTTAAAACAATTCAATACCTCAAAGGGATCGAAGGAACTTTCCCTAAGTGTGAGATTGCGCTCAGGATCCAATTGACTTTTCCAGTAACGGTGGTATCGAGTGAGCAAAGCTTTTCAAAGTTGAAACTAATTAAACTATTTGCGCACCTCCATGTCACAGGACAGACTGTGTGGGCTTGCCCTGCTATCAGTTGAAAAGGAGATTGCATCCAAACTGGATTATAAAGATTATAGACTCTGACATGATCGGTTTTTGCACAATTTATGCATGGTGAGTCCGTCTCAATTGTTAGTGTTACAGTGCAGTAAATATGTTGTGTATAGTTATAATGAACATCAACGTATATCATGAATGAAATGTGTCCTAATCTACTTCTTTAAAATGTCAAGATGCCAAAAATAAAGTGACTGAGCTGACTTGATGTAAAGCCACTCATTGCACAATTGATTTTTCCTCCCTTTGAAATAAATAGCAAAAAGTCATAGCTGAGACTATGTGTATGATTACGCTGTATTATTTTACTTGATAAAAACGGATTGCAGCGGGATTTTGCGTGCAATAGAACAAGAATAGCTCTGTCTGTGTGACTTTTATTCATGTCAAAGAGCAGGGCCTCGCATTTCAAGTTCGCACAGGGCCTCACACCCCCCCACGCCCTGTATATATGTGTGTATATATAAAGGCTCGTAACTGTGACCTGGCCCATAGGTACAGAAGCCACCCATTTTTAACTCACTCTAAAATTCACTTTTTTGACCTCAGCAAAAAAAAAAAAAAAAAAAAAAAAAAAAGTGATCAGCATGTACAGCAAAGCCTTGTAGCTTTGATGGTGAAGAAATTTCGCCAATAGGAGTTTTGTTGTTTGTGTGAGAAGCCTTTGTTTGAAGGGTGCGCCAAGGCCAAATTCAGACGTTTCTCAGACCCTCACAGAACCAAAAGGGCCCATCACCACGGCGACCGCTGGCCTAGGAGAGCGAGCCCAAGGGTGGGGGCCACTATCATGCCTTTAGTCTCTCCAGGCAGAAAGGAATGGAACCTAAACTTTATTTGTATGAGAGTGGGGACATTTACAAGGATCTTATGCAGCCAGTTGTAGGGTCTTCAGGCCTTAGGGTGTGCTTCACTGTGTAAAGTGTTCTTGGTATTAGTGATCCGCCCTGCCCATATTCATTGCTTAGCACAGAACACATACAGAAAGCACAGAACACCGACCTCTATGGCATTTACAAGGATCTCATGCAGTGTTGTCTGTGGTGTTTACTAACACAAACAGAAGCACACACAGCTGAGATGTGTGTGTTTCTGTTTGTGTTTTTAATAGCACTGCAGTGCTATAGAGGTCAGTGTTCTGTCTTAAGTACTGGACACTGACCTCTATAGCACTAGCCACACACCCCGGAATTTGCGCACTGTATCACTCTCAAAATTTCCCGCCGGGGGGAAATTTTCTAGTTATTATTCATCTTCCATAAAACTTCGGTTCGCTACTCATCAAAAACAATGACGTTTATATTTAACCTTTTGCTGTGATTATTTTTTTTATCATATTTGATTGTAATTATATTGATTTACATGTTAGCAGCATAACTCTAGGAATGGCAAAGTTGGCCAGTCAATCACTTGGTCAACTGGTTTGGTTCAACAAGTTATTGATGGATTGACATGAAACTTCATACATATATTCACGATGCCCAGGGGAAGCTAATCCTGCTAATCCTCATGACTTTGTTGATCACATAACTTTTAATGCAGCACTACCATGAGGTTGACAGGTCAAATCAGACTTTATTTATATAGTACTTTTCATACACGTAAAATGCAACACAAGTGCTTTGCAACAGTTAAAAACATTGTAAAGGAAAAACAGAGAAAACCCGTCCCTCCCACCCTTCATATATACATACACACATACAACTATACACACATACACAAGCATCCACACACTCACACACACATACATACACACAGACACACATTCTCACTACCCTCTTTCTGCATGACTCCAGGAGGCTGAAGGGGGCTTTAAAATCCCTCTTTGTTAACTGGGACTGTTGCTATTGTAGCTGGCAGGAGGAGAGGCGGCCTCCCAGGCAGGGAGGCAGGGATACTGCTGTTGCTGCTTGGGCTACTTTTTTGGGCTAGCTTTGGTTTTGAGTGAAATACCTCAACCACCACTGGAAGAATTATCATGAAATTACAGGCATCCAAGGTCAACAGGATGTGAACTTTTTTGATGCACTGACTTTTAGTCTGGTGCCAGCAGAAGGTAAGTTTTCACGGTAACACTTTACTTGAAGGTACCGTCATAAGAGTGACATGACACAGTTATAAACATGTCATAAACATTATGTCAATTAAACGTTTATGACTGTTGTCATTATGTGTCATTCGATTTGGTAATCAAGGTGACATAACCAGAATTTGTCTTTGTCATGACAACTTGACATTAAATTTGTTTGAGATGTCCTTATTATGACAACGTGACATTATTCAAAGTGACATTACTAGAAAATGTCTCTGTCACAACAACCTGACATTAACGAAATATCATGAAGGATAAACTGACTGTCATGACTTCATTCTGACAATGTGATGAAGAAATTCTTTGACCTAAAGTAAAGTGGTAGCATTTTGATCTGTCATTAACAGACATATTTAAGGGTTTGAGTAAAGACAGCCATGACAAAATCTCCACCTTCACAGAGAGGTGCAGGGAAGCCATAACAGCAGAAATGGCGAGCACACTGACGCACCAAAAAAATGCAGGTGAACTACTGCCGATCACTTACAAAATGACCTAGTCATTAGACAATTAGTCTATAGTTTTTATTGTTGTTCATGTCTTGTTAAGAAACTTTTTTCCAGTATTTGTGTTTGCTTGTTTTGTAGCAATGTTGCAGTTATTGCAGGCCCAGAAGTCACAATGTATTCCAGCAATAGCTGGTTAAGTTTGATTTGAGTCATTAGATCTCTAGATTTTGAGTTAAGATTGATATTGTTGATAGCTACTGGTCAGGAACAGCAAAGCATTCTGTAAGGGTGAACAAAAGCAGCTTTTACCCATTAGTTCGAGTAAAAATGGTAAGGGAAATACATGCAACATTTTCATGGTCAGTAATCATTACATGAGTGTTGAGCAGAAGAGGTTTCTAAGCACATTGTAACGTGTATAGTACAATGTTGTGACCTTGTGTTGTGATAATAATGATGACAGCCAGTTCATATGTTCATGAGAAAATAAAATTGTCAATGATATTATAATAAAAACATTGTTATAATGATGTCATAACAGTCAATTTATCCTTCATGATATGTTAATGACAGATCAAAATGCTACCACTTTACTTTAGGTCAAAGAATTTCTTCATTACATTGTCATAATGATGTCATGACAGTCACTTTTTGGTATTCTGTCAAACATCAATGACCAAGTGCTAGAATTGGTCTTTAACCTTGAACAGCTTTTTCTATTTTCTAGTAATGTCACTTTGAATAATGTCACGTTGTCATAATAAGGACATCTCAAACAAATTTAATGTCAAGTTGTCATGACAAAGACAAATTCTGGTTAAGTCACCTTGATTAATGTCAAGTTGTCATAATGAAGACAAACAAAATAATGTCAACTTGTCATTACCAAATCGAATGACACTTAATGACAACAGTCATAAACGTTTAATGACATTGACATAATGTTTATGACATGTTTATAACTGTGTCATGTCACTCTTATGACGGTACCTTCAAGTAAAGTGTTACCGTTTTGATTTATCCAGTAATTTATCCCCATATCCATTTTCATTTCAGACATTCATGTTCATTTCAGGATCAGTGGTAATAAACTTTACTGATCCTGATTTTTTTTTTTTTTTTAATACTTTGGTTTATTACCTAATACCTGTAAAACTAATGATATTCATATTTACCTCAGCTGTACTTTAGGTTTGGTGAAGATCCTACCCCATACAATATTCTTTGACATATACAGTGTGTGAGACTTTCTGATGTATGATGTATGTAGTTGTTTTTCTATACACATTATGAAACAAAGGCATGCAATAGTAGTAAAGAAGCTGCCAGACACAGTGATAAACAGGTGAAGCTGGCAGCTACAGTGCAGGAAAATCGTGGCAAGGATGACGAGGAATACAGTAAATAAAAGTAAGAACAGAGTAAGTAAAAGTTGAAAAGCATATTGAATGTCAGCTTTGCTTTTCTTAATTGCAGATCCATTCCACTCACCGTCTGCTGTTTGAGTTGCACAGATGCTGTTAGTTCAGCCTCAGAGTAGATGACAGCTCATCAAGATGAGTGTCAGGTGTTGGAATGCATACATGGTGAAATGAGGGAGAAGAGGTCGAGACTGACAATAAGCTTCCTTCTTCAAGGAGAAAAGATGCATATTGTCACTTTTTAATAACTTCCCATATTTGCATGTTTATTTCAGAAATTATTTGCCACACTACTGATCTCAGAGTGACCACAGAAGCTGCTCTCGGCAGGCAAATACCGCATCCTCTAAATCAGTGCTGACAAGTTTGTCACGTCTCATGTCCTCCTCAGGTTCTTTACATTTGTTCTCCAATTCCAAACATCTTGACTCCTCTGAGTTAAATATTCATGAAATAGTAATGTTGAGTTGATGAGATGCTGCAAAGAGAGTCAGAACGACTTGCTCCCATGAGTTGGACCCCCACATGGTCTGATGGGGCAGAGAGGTCCATGAATATTCAGAGGCTGGATTCACTTTATTTTCTCTCTAAAGCACTAATAACTTTCCATCTTTAGCTTGAGCAGCTAAACATTCTTAGATAACATGCTGCAATAATATTCCTAGAGGAAGATTTAGACAGTTGACAGCCTATATTGTATTTGTACTCATTCCTAGTGATAGAGTAAAAACAAAAGATAAAACTGAAAAGGATAAGACTCGTGACATTACATAACCTTCCCTATGCAGCTAACATCATCAGTTTACATTCTTAGGATACTGGTGCACTGGGGTACTTGTTTTCATAGCTTGCACAAACCCGAAGAAAACAATGCTGAGATTTTAGCATAGTGGACAGACTTGGCATTGCAGGATCACATTATGCATGCTGGCAAATAAGATTACAAAAGAATGATCTGCTTCACTGTAAATAATAAAGTAAAGTAAATTAAGTTTTTTACAAAGTGTGTCACAAAAAAATTTACTCTGTTAACAGGAATTGATCAATCAGAATCTAGAAGAGCCATATCACTAAATTATTTATGCAATACACAACATTACGTTCATTTTTTATCCTAAGTGACAATAAATACATTTACCATGTGGACACAACCCCCCCAAAATTAAGAAGTACATCAACTTTATTAAATATGATAAACTGGTACTACATTTAGACACAGAGAAAGAGTTTTTTCTCTGGGTCAAAGTGCAGTCTGAAGAGATAAATTTCAATTTCTGCTATCCAGATATCAATGAGATATCAACAGCTGGCTGCTGGACTCTGGAGCGGAGCTGCAGAGGTCAGATGGCACATGCAGGCATGCAAGCCAGCAGTGAGCTGCAGTCGTCTCTGTGGGAGATGACAAAAGCCTGGACCAGAGCCCGTGACAACTCCTAAGGAACAGAGATATCCTCCTGGGTGTCACAACCAAATTCCTACAGTCCAAGGGGACACCACAGAGCTCCCAGTGGTAATAGAGAGGTCATGGACAGCAGATTCCTCCTGTGGAGGGAAGAGCAGCTCATACTTTGCTGAGCTTCATGTGATGTGCAGACAACCACTGACAGATATCAGCCAGACATCCAGATATTCATGCTGCCACTTGGGTTTCAGACTGGGAAGAAAAGACGTAATTAGTTGAGTGTCATCTGTGTGTCTGTGGTAGGAAAAGCTCTGTTAGTGAACAGAGCCAAGTGACAGAGTGCAAAGCTGGAGACTTATACTTCCTTTTGGAATGATTAGGGCACTGTCAGGAGCACAGTTTCCAGTTCCACTTAATTGTTGTGGCCGTGGTTGGTGATCTGCTCTGACTCTGTTTTGTGTGTTTTTTCAGGGCTGGAACAAGGCAGGGGCAGGGCTGATCTTTGCTGGGGTTGAGCAGCTCCTGACACACCTGTCACCTATCTCCCCTAATCAGGACTCTCCTTCTTAAGCATACTTCTCCCACACTCTGATGCCAGATGGTCACTTTGCTCATGCTAGTGTTTCACGCCTCAGCATTGATCTCCAGGTTCCTGCCTTGTGTTCTCCAGCCATCTTGCCTTCGTGCACGCTGTGATTTTGTGAGTTTTGTTTTCCTGCCTGTGTGCTAACCCGTTACGGAGTTTTTTGTTCTTGTGCCTGTCGAGCACTTGTGCTTCTTTTGTTTTGCCTGTGTGCTTTTTCCCCCAGCGGAGCTTTTATTTCCATACCAGTGACTGTCGAGTTTTCTCCAGCACCTGAGTTTCATCCTACCTGTGAGTTTTTCCCCGAGTGGAGATTTTTGTTTTTTGTGTGGTGGCTGTCGAGTTTTCTCCAGCGTTTATTTTTTGGACTTTTGCCTGTGTGCTTTCCCTTAATGGAGTTTTGTGTTTTTCATTAGAAGCTGTCGAGTGTCCTCCAGCAGAGACTGACTTCTCCGTTCCCGTTATATCGGCTCCCTCAGTTGTTACTTCTTTTGTTGTTACTTTTTCGAAATAAACTGTGATTACCGTCTCTGCATCTGAGTCCTACTTCCAGAGTCCGTAACATTAATACATGCATGGTTTGTCTCAGCTGTTACTGTTTCTTGTCAAGTTTTCAGTGGGATTTTCAGTTGTACTCCAGAGTTGAATCTTGTCAATAGATCTGCCACATTTTTCCCTCCAAAAATGTTAGGTACAATTAAGGAGACAATGTTTATGAAATGCAAAATCCCGCTTAGCTGTGCAACAGGTGATGATGACAGGTAACAGGGAGGTATTTTCGGGCAGAGGAGCATACTGTTTTTTTAGGAGCTGAAAATAAATTTTTCGACAAATGCATGCAGGCTGTTGAATAAGACTTAGTATAGTTTAGATTTGTTGACAAAAATTGAAATAGAGTTTGTCATGATTTTCATTTTAAAAGATTACTTTTCATTTATATGGTAACAGTTTACAAGACGCAACACTAAAATGTGAGTAGTTACTCAAGGACAAGTAAGGTATGAATCAGAAATGACCTGATAACTAATGAAGCATTACTGACTAATTCCTGACTACCTGTGATTCGAGGACTACAGTGTAGATAATGATGAGTCACTAGAGAAAGGACTTGCAGATGCTGTATTAATGAATCATCAGCTAATGATTATGTGGCGGTACGAGGGCTAATACAATATTATGGTAAAGATCTAAGTATATGAATTTGACAGGAAAACCGACAACGCCACCCTGTGAATTTCACCCAGGGAATTTTGGATGAATAGAAGTTGTAGTAGACAAGGCACACAGGTAAGTAATACAAAGTAGGGCAGGAGATGTGGTTCAATGTTAACCAATACTCAAATTTATTAAACTGATGACACTTCAAATAAAAAAAAAAGAACGTTAAAGGAAACTAAAGTGGCAACACTCTGCTCCAATAGTGAGGCTTACCGACAGTGCGGGGAGGGGACCTGGGGGAGGGAACCCGACTTAAAGGAGGAGCCCCCCACTCATACGTGCCACCCAGCCAAACGTGAAATACACCGCAAACTAAACTCCAGAATCACACGACACACGAAGGACACCGCCACCCAGGACACCACCACCACCGTCGGCTCCCAAACAACTAAAAGGAGAGGGGAGAACACAATTAGTCACAGTACTGTTGGTTGTTTTGATTAAAAGTCACAGAGGACAAACAAAAAGAAATAACCAACAAACAGAAAAAAGGAAACAAAGAACCAGGTCTCTGGCCAGAGAAACAAAAACAAATGTACATTACCCTTAATTTGAAATGAAAACTAAATAATAACTAACCAACCAATGGATTCAAAATAATACACTATACTCAAAAGAAACACGTGAGATCCCCTAACCCCATCTCACCCCCCCAGTACGCACTCACTCCTCCACACACGCACACAGGCGCTTACGCACACACACATGCGCATACACACAATCCTCAGTGGGGTGCAACCACTGCTGGAGTCCAATATTAAGAAATAAGCTGGGTTGGAGTACCAGGGGCTATAGCAGCCACCTAAATTCACTCCCTGAACGAAGCAGTAGCAAGCGAAGCGGGCAGTGGCAAGCAAAGCAGAAGCGGCATGCACAGACACTACAGTCAATGAGGGTCGGTGAGACAGCAGGGCGAAGCAGCAGGGCGAAGCAGCAGTGTTCCTGCACTCATCTTAATGTCCAGATCAGCAGGTGTGCTCTCGTCTCTCGTGTGAGGAGGGAGCGTCTGTGGTGCGCCGGTGCTGCATTCGGATCCGCTGGTCTTCTTAGTGTTTATAGCAAACAAAGGAGATCGCTGCCCTCCCCTTGAGCACGATGGACCACCGCATGGCGAACGGAGGAGGAAACAGAGGGCTGGAAGCAGAGGGGTCTTCGGGCCAGGAAGAGAGAGAGAGTGAGGGAGGAACCCAGCCTCCTTTTTATACCCTCGCTCTCTGCGCCGATAGGGTAATGTGCCAGGTAGAGTACAGAGCAGTAGACCCACCTGGATTCAGCCAAAGCAGCACATCGTACTGCTACAATTAGTTCATAAATTTTTGTGAATCACCATACTGACCTCATACTTCATGAGTATTTCCTGATTAGCTCTGTACCAGTGGCACAATCTAGTGCCAACTCAATCTACCAATTACTTAAAGATTAATCTTGAATTATAAGTGACTAGCAAATCAATGACGACTCAGATTTCCTCAGTACTCTGTTTTGCTAATGCCTCAGTAAAACTAAAAACATATCCTCATAATGGCTGCCTGCACACTGTCCAAGGGAAGAGAGGTTACATTGTGCATTTCAGTTGTCATTCTAGACTTACTGTACACTACTTGTTGCATTGCACCTTGGGACTTGCTTGTTGATCCAATCATCTAAAGTGTACGCCATGCAAGAGAGCCAATACAAACAAATGGAATGGTCAAAGTTGTCATATTGACATTTAAGGTGTATGTATTGATTCACACCATTAAAATCATGCATTGAGTAACAAGAAGCAAGAAAACATCATTTGCTGTTGGCAGCTGCTGGAAGCCTTTGAGTGCCACAGTGAATTAATTTTTTTCTCCCCTGTCGAAATCTAACTAATGATAATTAGTTATAATTAATAATTAAAATAATTAATTAGTAAAGATGAAATGACAGAAAAAAGCATCCTTTGATTTATCATTTACTCTTCTGGTGGTTTCTTTATTTGTAGTGCACTTGCAAAGAAAAATTAAAAAGCCAACTTGTTAAACTTGACCATCGTGTGCAGCATCCACAGTGCCCACAGGAAATGAAAGCTTGCTTAACTATGTTACAGCAACATAGAGCAGCTACATAGCCAATTAGATGAGCTTGATCTCTGCCTGCACTGCGGTCAAAAGGACCTCAGTCTTCTGAGCAGGTGCAGATGACTTTGGTCCCTCCTGTGTAGGGCATCTGTGTTATTTGTCCAGTTCAATTTGTTGTTGAGGTGAATGCCTTGGTATTTGTAATCCCCCACAATCTCAATGTCCAAGCCCTAGATGTTCACTGATGTAGTCTGTGGTACATTCCTTCAGAAATCAATTACCATCTCCTTTGTCTCGCTGGCATTTATGTGCAGGTGGTTCAGTCCACACCAGTTGACAAAGTTGGTTACAACCATCCTGTATTCGTTCCCCTGTGATACACATTCAATGATGGCTGTATCATCAGAGAACTTCTGGATGTGGCAGCTGTTGGTGTTGCCTCTGAAGTCCGATGTGTAGAGGGTGAAGAGGACAGGAAAGAGCACTGTCCCCTGTGCAGCCCCTGTGCTGCAAACTACCACATTGGACACACAGTCATGAAGCATCACATACTGTGGTCTGTTGGTGAGGTAATCGATGGTCCACGCAGCCAGGTGGCAGTCAATGGCAGCTCCTTCCAGCTTCCCCCTTAACGGTTGCAGTGTACGGTATTTTTTACTCTCCTGGGGGCTGGCGCAAAGCTAAGTTACCCCAGTCAGTTGTGCTTATTCAGTGTGTTAATCAGTTGCTCTGTGAGTAGGCTGAGCTGCTGCAGCTAAGCTGCTGTCCCTCGCTATTTTCATTCATGTTGTTCTTAAACAGAGAGCTATTCAACCTAAGCATGGCATACAGACCTCACTATTTCCTGTTCAATAATATTAATGGGGTAATATTTTTTTCTTTACTTCCCCCCATCCCCAGACTTGTGCTAGTAGTGCCAGGCCAGGACTCAAGACTCACTGGACTACTATATACATACATACATACACACACACACACACACACACACACACACACACACACACACACACACACATATATATACACACACATATATATATATGTGTGTGTGTGTGTGTGTATGTATGTATGTGTGTATGTACTAGTACACACACTAGTACACACTTACACACACACACACACACACACACACACACACACACACACACACACACACACACACGTGTATGACTCTGTTGCAGCTCAGAGAACTTTGTTTGATAAGTTTAAAACCAAGTCTAACTTTTGAAGATTCTCACTTAATACTTAATTACTTGCTCAGACAACTGAAGCCTCATAATATTTTCATTAACAAAAAAAAAAAAAAAAAAAAAAAAAAAATATATATATATATATATATATATATATATATATATATATATATATATATATATATATATATATATATATATATATATATATATTAGGACTGTCAGTTTAACGTGTTAATTAGATTAATTAATTACGCTGCAAATTAACGCGCTATAAAAATTAACACAATTAATCATGAGTGGCAAGTCAATGCGCAAGCATTTTAAATTTGGCCCTTTGAGTGACCCGTAGGCTGCAGTGGCAGGTCACATCCTACCTGTGCCACTAGTCAAAAGCAGGGTGACAACAGACATGGATGCAACACCGGAGAGCGAGGCAAGCCTACTTGGACCTTTGAACGGCAAGTTTATTTATAAAAAGAACAAAGACGGGACTATTAACAAGAATGCAATGATTTGTACCTTGTGTAAAAAAGAATTTTCCTATCACCGTAGCAGCTCCAGCCTGAATTATCATTTAAACGCTAAACATGTAGTTGCTGCTAGTGCCGCTAGTGCTACCGTGAGCTCACTCCGCCAACCCACACTTGCTGAGTTAGGAAAACGAATGAGCAAAGCCACGACAGAAAAACTGACAAACTCAATCGCAAAGTGGGTTGCTGCTGATTGCAGGCCGATTTCAATTGTGGAAGACGAGGGCCTAAAAGAGACGTTTCAGCGTCATCTGACTCTAATTTCCAGCTACCGTCGAGAACTACAGTGATGAAAAGAATTCACCAGCTGTAATGTGAATGTCAGTGAATTGTAATGTCCTAGAATTCAAATTCTTTATTTGGGGACCTTTAGCAGATATGAGATTAAAATGCGATTAATTAGATTAATTAATTACAAATCCTGTAATTAATTAGATTAATTTTTTTAATCGCCTGACAGCACTAATATATATATATATATATATATATATATATATATATATATATATATATATATATATATAGTTAGAAACATTACATGGCTCTGTTGTCCCTGCGTCAGGTATGTTGAAATCACTTAACATATTACAAATATGCAGTGTGGACAGAAGGAACAATTGCAGCAATAACAATAACATTATCAATTAACATCTAGGGATGTTTTAAGGACCTTAAAACTGTGACCTTTTCATTCTTTAGCAATTGACTTTTGTGTTGAACTGCATCAAATCATCTCGTGTTTTCCTGGAAGTGTTTACACTCAGAAAGATTTTGGTAATAAATTCCAACTCTTGCTTTTTCAGTGTTGCACTTCATGTGGAGATGCAAAGACTGTGACACAACATTTAAAAGAAGATCTGAACTGCTCAAGCACTATAAACTGAATCATAGGTATTATGGACGGGGCCTTTCATATCCCTACACCTATTTAAGTTGTCCAAGTAGATTCAAGACCTGGAATGCTTTACTGAGCCATTTATCAAGAAATCATCCTACCCAACGAACAGTTGCCAGAGACTTAAACATATTCTTATGTCATAGTTGTGGGCATCACATCATCAACTCTCCACAGAAAGAGAATATTTTCAGCATATCTTTCAGCATCTTAAAAATAAGGAGACACATGTCACATGTGTGTTTCAGAACTGTGCGTATAAAACAAAAAATTATGAGAACTACAAAAGTCATAAATACAGAAAACATTCTAGCACAGTGAATGAATTTAAGCTTGGGACAGTTGAAACTGAAAACATACATTCTGCTGAAGAATCTTGTGCCCAAGTTGCTAGAGATAATCCAGATGAAGAAAGTACTGTAGAATGTAATGCTAAAGGATACCTTTGGATTAGAGGACAACACAAGACTGCAATACATGGATCCAGATTTTGGCAAAAGTTAGAAAGTGTCTTTCTTGTGTCAAATGCAGCTTTAGATGAGCTCTTGCATGAGTTTAACTATTTGATTGGATCTCTGTCTCTTCCAGTTACTGAAAAGACAATTAGGCAAATATTGCAAGACCACCAATGTCAAATTGACCCCTCAGTTGTTGAAAAACTAGCCAGTACCCTCTGCGAAACAAACCCTGTTCAAAAAGCTATTGGAGACAAAGGTTCACTTTCCAGTGCTTGGAGGTGAAAGGCATACTATAAGACCCACTTTGACGTAGTAGAACCTGTAGAATATATAGTTGATCGAAGAAATAAGTCATTCCAGTTTATTTCGATTTTACAGTCTTTGCAGAAAATTCTTGACTGTCAGACAATCTTAGATCAGGCTTGTAATTTAAATACTATTGATTAACAACTACAGAGGACTTGTGTGCACATATACAAATCTTTCTTTGATGGTGCCTTTTTCAGAGAAAATGGGCTCCTGTCTAAGCAGGAAAGCATTTCACTAATATTATACATTGATGAATTTGAAATATGTAATCCTCTCAGTACATCGAAAAGGAAGCATAAAATTTGTGGTTTGTATAGGATTCTGGGTAATTTACCACCGGGTTGTAACTGTTATGGCTGTGGTTCCAGGCTATGTTTTGTTTTCTCCTTTTTCCCCGATGTGCGTCTAGGGCCGGAGCGTGGCAGGGGCGGAGCTGATCTCTTCCGCGGTGAGCGGCGAGTTGACACACCTGTCTCTAATCTCCCTCATTAGGGTCCGCCTTCTTAAGAAGGCTTCTCCCATACTCTGGTGCCAGATGATCCTTTGTTCTAGCCTTTGTGTCTCGCCAGAATCGATCTCTCGGCCTCTGCCACGTGTCCTGTTGTCCGGGCGTCTGCACACTGTTCTCCTGTGTTTTCTTGTGAGTTTCTGTTTCAGCCTGTGAGCTTTTTCCCATTTGGAGTTTTTTGTTACTTACCAGAGTCTGTTGAGTTTCTCCAGTACTTGTCGTTTTTGGTTTGCCTGAGAGCCTTTTCCCCGAAGAGGAGTTTTGTGTTTCGTCCTGCGCTGACCGGCTCACTCCTGCTTCAGCCTCTCTCAGGAGGTGACTCACCCGGTGACTGTTGAGTTTTCCCTCCAGCACCTGCGGATTGCTATAGCCTGAGTGCTTTCCCGTTTAACGGTGTTTTTGTTTGTTCTCCAGAAGCTGTCGAGGGATCTCCAGCTAGACTGTCACCTTTGGTTCTGATTTTCGCCATCAGGCTGATTATCATTTTTTCCTTATTGATTTGTTCAATAAACTGTTATCTCTGTTCTCCGCAACTGAGTCCAGTTTCTCAGCCCCGGCCATAACAGTAACTCCACTTTGTCCTCCATTTATTTGGCTGCTTTAATCAAAAGTAATGACCTAAAGTGCTATGGTTATGAGAAATTGTTAGAACCTTTACTCAATGAGCTTGTAATTTTGGAACGAACTGGAATATTTGTGAAAAAGTTGGGCAGAACAGTAAAAGGAACAGTTCAGTGTGTGGTTGCTGACAACCTTGGTGCCCACAGCATCACTGGATTTGTTGAAAATTTCACAGGGTCGTATGTTTGTAGGTTTTGCACTGCAGAAAGATCAATATTTTAAACTACAGAAGTTAGAAGAGGAGCTTTTACTCTGAGAACTAAAAACATTCATTCATTCAGATCACTTGCGTTTTCTTGAGGAAAGTGAATTGTCCAGTTATTATGGTGTGAAATCAAATTGTGTTTTATCACAGAACCATATATTTTATATATTTATATATTCATATTTTGACATTACCACAGGGTTTCCTCCAGATATTGTGCCCAATCTTTTTGAAGGAATTGTTCCTTCCGAACTTGCTTTAGGCCCCAGTGTATTTATTAAAAAATATATATTTCACATTATCTGCATTGAATGAAGCAATATCATCATTCAACTTTAAGTGGACTGACAAAACTAAAAGACCTCATCCAGTAGCTGTTAGTTTTGTTGGGGGACATGCACATGAAAACTGGAGTCTAATCAGATTTTTGCCTTTGTTGATTGGGCAAAGGGTTCCCTGTGAGAAGCCAGCTTGGCAAATCTTAGCAGACCTGAAGGACATTGTTGATCTGGTTGTCAGTCCTGTTCATACGGAGGAATCTATTGCATATCTTGACTTTAAGATTTCAGAGCACAGAATTAGATTTCAAGAGATTTTTCCTGACTGTGATCTCAAACCCAAACACCATTTCTTGTAGCATTATCCACACTTGATCCATAAGTATGGTCCACGTGTAGCCCTATGGTCAATGCGCTTTGAGGCAAAACATTGTTTGTTTGTTTGTTTGTTTTAAAAAAAGTTGCAAGGAATATCAGGTGCTTCAAAAATATGCTCTTTTCACTTTCAGAGAGGCATCAATTTCAGATGGCACTTAATTTACATTCATGTAGAATTCCCAAGCCTGCTTTGGAAGTGGCAAATCTTTCCATTGTTAAGACTGAGTTCTCAACAAGGAAATTGCAAATGCTCTAAGTCAGAAGTCTTCAAACGTAGACACATTGTGCCTAAAAAAGTGTGCTAAAAGTGTGACATATAATGGGCTAAACTACAAGAATGGGATGATCTTGATCTATGGCTCACTGGGAGGATTACCAGAGTTCTGTGAAATTATCCAAATTGTGATACTGCAAGACAAGTTGATCTTCATAGTCCAGAAGCTCAGTGGGTGGTATATCGAACATTACAGATCTTATGATCTCAAAACATCACCAGGCAAGGAAGTGGAACTTATTGAGCCACAAGAACTACAAGATACATACCCACTGGCAGACAAAATGGGAGGAATGCGTCTTGTCACATTGAAAAGATATATCCATGTTTAAAGGGTGAGATGATAACTTATTTTATTACACAAAAAACAAAGACACACTCTCCCATTATGCACTATTTGCCTCTTTGCCGTGCTCCCTTTAAGAAATTATTTTGAGGAACATGATTGCACCCTAACACAAATGTCACTAGATTATCCGGGCAGAAATGAACTTCAAAAAGCCCAACAGTGTCCCTTTCAGCACTGCTTTTTGAGACATGGTTAATGGTATCACAAGAGGGGAATTGCCTTATATGTTGTACCTGTAATGTCTTGGATAAAAAAGTTCAAAAAGTCTGTGTCCTGTCAATCAACCATAAATGATTGTTACTAACTGTATCTGTGTTCTCTTCACAGATTGCCATGGCATACCAGAGTCAGTACATGAACTTCTCACCAAGGTAAAGGATACTTTTGGATTAGAGGACAACATAAGACTGCAATACATGGATCCAAATTTTGGCATTGACTTCTTCAACCTCAATTCAACTACTGACCTTCAAGATTTGGGAACAATCAATGTCATCCATCCAGAAAAAAATCCATCTTTGATTAGTGCTACTGAGACGGCATCATCACATCCTTATTCACTTGACTCAGGTGACTGTGGTTCATTGGCATCAAATGACACACTACTCCTTTCATCCCCTGAGTCTGTGTCATCTTGAACACACCAGTGGCCGAAAGACTTTCCAATTCCCAGATTTTCATATGACACAGAGCTCCAGTTAGAGAAGGGAAATTCTGATTATCAGGTATCAGCCACAAAATGATGACTGTCAGCTCCCGAATGAAGTGATATCTTAAATAGACTAGCAGAAGACATTTTCAAATACAAAGCCTACCCAGAGGATGCACATTTCTGTGCAGTTGCAGAGGCTTTAATCAAAAAGCACCCTTGTTTGAAAGAACCGGGCTCATTCAATGGCTGCTATGGTTGGAAACAGAGACTAAAGTACAAAATGGGAAACTACAGGACCCAGCTCAAATTGCAGGGCTGTCTGGAATTGTCAGTAAACTCTCTGAAATCCAAAGCAACTACAGATGTTTTCCCTGCAAAAAAAAGGTTAAAAAGCCAAGGCGAGCTGAAGCTAACTTTTATCCATCCCTTCCAATTGGTGCAAATCGGGAAAGTCTTGAACAAGAGAGACTTGAACTTCTGAACAACGTCAAGAAAAGAAACAACGGAAGGGTTATTGGAGACAAAATGGCTCGCACGTTTGCCTGCAGACGGCAGGAGGTGGTGAACCAAGAACCCAGCATCAAGGATTTCAAGGACAGATGGCCTGGGCTGTTTCAGCAGAAAGAGGTAGTAATTAAAATTAAGTGATTGACATCTGTATCTTGCTACTATTACTGTGAAAATATTGGATTAGTCATATTATTTTAATGCAACATGCTATGTCTGTTTCAGATCAATGCAGAGTTCCAGAGGCTTGTGGCTCTTCCCCTTGAGGAGAAATTTATGGCCCAACTAGACAAGTACTCCAGTCAGATGATCAAAGTCATCTGGGCCAAAGGAGGAGTAACACGTGAAAAAAAAGCTGACATCTTTCAAACACTGGACCAGGTATGTACACAACCAGGGGGGACCCTAATTTGGCTAGGCTGTACCAGTGTTTTTGTATCCTTATAGAGACATTAAGACCAGTGTCTTTATTGTTCTTAGGTTAACAAGTGCATTTTTCCTGCAGATCAAACTGTTATGGATACATGTTTTCAGAGATTCAGGAAAATAGGCAGGATTATGTTGTCCTAGGTTGAAGACGTAAATCTTTGGAGGGAGTGTCTCCTGAAGGCCCTCATCATATTCTTGGGAGAGGATGCAAATGACCTTATTAAGGAGTATGTGGTAAGTTTCCAACATTTAATTTCCACACATTTTGTCAATGGGACACACTCCAATAATGTCAAATTGATTGTATTTTACCATTTATAGTAATTCTGCCAGGAGAATTAATTACAAACACATAATGTATTTCATAGCAACAATAAACATATAGAGTCAAATGCCTATTTTTAAAATGAAAAAGATTTTCCTGACTTGGAAGACTTCAACAGTTTTCCATTTTTTAAAAAACATCCACCTTTCTTAGATTGAGGTGTACTAGTTTAATGGATGTTTGCTCAAGTCTCTGCTGGTTGCCAGGTAAGCACAAACACTCAATCCTGAACAGAGGTTTTACATTGAAGAATAAAATAGAATACCCTTTTAAATTGATTATGACCCTTTTACAATATGTTAGTATTATATTGTGCCATCACAAGCTGTATATCTGTCTCAGTCCAAGAGCTGTGGTGTTTTTTTATTTATTTATGTTTACTTACTGAAATTTTGTTTTTGTTATGCACCCTACTGTAGGACAGTAGCACAGATGCTACTCTGGAGCAGCTCACCATGGCTGTGTTTGTCATTTGTAAAGAGGACGGAGGACTGAAAGAGCCTCCAGAAGACATTGGCATTGTCATCGAGTGGAGGTGTTGCATGACCCGACCTCAGTCACCTCAGCTTGTGCCCTGCTTCTAGGTTTGATATATGTACTCAACCTGGCCTATCCAAAGCCTCTTCGTTTCACATTTGAAGTGTTCCAGAAAATCGTCATGCAGCTTGAGCATCACAAGATGTCCCCCAAAGTTCAAAACAGGATCCCTATTAGTTATAGGTCCTGTAATGTGGTTAAAGTAGGAGATGTGATCGAACCATTTGGCCTCTTGGCAGCAGAGGCACCCCCACCATCTTTCAGAGGCAGTATGAAATGTTGTGACATCATAAATCAAACTGCTTGCTATTGGCAGAAGAATCAAGAATCTGGATTCCAGCTGTGAAGTGTCAGGGGGCTGCCATAAAATATTGACTAAATATTGACCATTGGCTATATGATGGCACGATATTCAGAACCACTGGTTGTTATGAGTGTTATGAGTTATTAGTACATTATCAGAAATTGTCATTATTTGGAATCCTGCTCAGGACAAAATGTTTGATGGCTCTACTGTGCAAATTTGGGATATATTATAATAAAGATTATCCAACTGCATGTAGTGTGAACCACAACAGCTCATATTTTACAGGAAGTGATTCAAATTCAACAAGGATTTGATTCATATCTCTAATCAGACTGGTTTGTATCAAAAATGATCCCACCATGTGTTCAGAATCAGAAGTTGAGCCGTTATCACCACCATCATCACCATCACCACCATCATCGCTACAGAGAGGAGAGACACCAATAGCTATTATTAGTTAAGAGAAGTACTGGATTTAAATTAGTTTCTGTGAAAGGGAAAGGATTTAGAAGTTGATATACAGTATTTATACAAAACCATCATATTGATAATGATGATGATGAATTCAATTCAATTCAATTCAATTTTATTTGTATAGCGCCAAATCACAACAGAAGTTGTCTCAGGACACTTTCCATATAGAGCTGGTACAGACCAAGCTCTTTTATCTACAAAGAAACCAACAATTCCCCCATGAGCAAGCACTTGGCGACAGTGGCGAGGAAAAACTTCCTTTTAACAGGCAGAAACCTTGAGCAGAACCAGACTCTGGGTGGGCGGCCATCTGCCTCGACCGGTTGGGTGAGAGAGGAAGAGCAAGAGAGGGAGAGTGAGACAGACAGACAGACAGACAGAAATGCAGTCAGAGAGAGAGAGAGAGAGAGAGACAGAGAGACAGACATGCAGTCACAGTAACAGTGACAGTGGATGTAATAACAGCAGTAGCAGTTGCAGTGGATGTCAGGCAGGGCCAAGGCAGGAGATGCAGCTGAAATCCACAATCCAGATTCAGCCACTGTCCATGGGAACCTGCAAGACGACAAAGCACAGAGACTCCGGGGAAGGAGCTAAGTTAGTAACACGCCATGGTAGGACATGAAAGCGTGCAGATGGAGAGGGACAGAAGGACAGAGGAGCTCGGTGTATCTTTGGATGTCCCCCGACAGTCTAATCCTATAGCAGCATAACTAGGGGCTGGTCCAAGACAAGCCTGAGCCAGCCCTAACTATAAGCTTTATCAAAAAGGAAAGTTTTAAGCCTACTCTTAAATGTAGAGACAGTGTCTGCCTCCCGGACAAAGACTGGAAGATGGTTCCACAGGAGAGGAGCTTGATAGCTAAATGCTCTGACTCCTGTTCTGCTTTTTGAGACTTTAGGAACCATAAGTAGACCTGCATTCTGGGAACGCAGTGTTCGAGTAGGGCAATAAGGTACTATGAGCTCTTTAAGATAAGAAGGTGCCTGGCCATTTATGGCTTTGTAAGTAAGGAGGAGAATTTTAAACTCTATTCTAAACTTTACAGGGAGCCAGTGCAAAGTGGCGAGTATTGGAGAAATATGATCTTGCTTCCTGGTTTTTGTCAGAACACGTGCTGCAGCGTTCTGGAGCAACTGGAGAATATTCAGCAACGAATTTGGGCAGCCTGATAGTAAAGAATTGCAATAATCCAGCCTGGAAGTTACAAATGCATGGACTAGTTTTTCTGCATCATTTTGAGACAAAATATGCCTGATTTTTGCGATATTACGTAGGTGAAAAAAGGCAGTCCTTGAAATTTGTTTTACATGGGAGTGAAAGGACATGTCTTGGTCAAAGATGACTCCCAGATTCTTTACAGTGGTGCTGGAGGCCAGCGCAATGCCATCCATAGCTGCTATGTCATCAGAAAGTGACTTTCTAAGATGTTTAGGGCCTACTACTATAACTTCAGTTTTGTCCGAGTTTAGCATCAGAAAATTGCAGGTCATCCAGGTCTTTATGTCATGAAGACATGCTTGTAGTCTAGTTAACTGACTGGTTTCTTCCGGTTTCATTGCTAAATATAGCTGGGTATCATCTGCATAGCAATGAAAATTTATTGAGTGCTTCCTGATAATCTTACCTAAAGGAAGCATATATAAGGTGAATAGAATTGGTCCAAGCACAGAACCCTGCGGAACTCCATAGCTGACTTTAGTGAGCACAGAGGAGTCGTCATTAACGCGTACAAACTGAGAGCGATCTGACAGGTAGGATTTAAACCAGCTTAGCGCAGTTCCCTTAATGCCAATGAAATGTTCCAGTGTCTGCAATAGGATGCCATGGTCAATGGTGTCAAATGCAGCACTAAGATCCAATAAGACTAGTACAGAGACAAATCCTTTATCAGATGCAATTAGAAGGTCATTTGTAACTTTAACCAGTGCTGTCTCTGTGCTATGATGCACTCTAAATCCTGACTGGAAATCCTCAAATAAACTGTTATTGTTTAGAAAGTCGCACAGCTGATTGGCAATTGCTTTCTCAAGAGTTTTTGAGAGAAAGGGAAGGTTGGATATCGGTCTATAGTTGGCTAAAAGGGAGTCGATGAATTCTGTCTCTAATAGTTAGAATTTTATCATTTAAGAAGCTCATGAAGTCATTACTGTTCAGAGCTAAAGGAATACATGGTTCAACAGAATTATGGCTCTCTGTCAGCCTGGCTACAGTGCTGAAGGGAAACCTGGGATTGTTCTTATTTTCCTCTATTAGTGCAGAGTAATAGGCTGCCCTGGCACTGCGGAGGGCTTTCCTGTATATTTTAAGACTGTCTTGCCAGGCGGACCGAAATTCTTCCAAATTGGTAGAACGCCATTTCCTTTCTATTTTCCGTGAAGTTTGCTTTAATTTGCGGGTTTGAGGAGTATACCATGGAGCTCCTCTGTTTAATTTTCTTCTTTTTTAGGGGAGCAACAGAGTCAAGTGTCATACGCAACGATCCTGTAGCACTATCAACCAGGAAGTCAATCTGGGAGGGACTAACGTTAGCATAAGACTCCTCTGTTGTATTGAGACATGGCATTGAATTAAATACTGATGGGATCATATCCTTAAATTTAGCTACAGCACTATCAGACAGGAGTCTGGTATAAGAATTTTTGCCTACTGGCTGGTAGTCTGGTAATATGAATTCGAAAGTTATTAAATGATGGTCTGATAAAAGAGGATTCTGTGAGGAGACTATTAAGTCTTCGATTTCAATGCCATATGTCAGAACAAGGTCGAGGGTGTGGTTAAAACAGTGAGTCGGTTCATGTACATTCTGGCGGAAGCCAACTGAGTCTAATACTGAGATAAACGCAGTGCTAAGGCTGTCATTATCAACGTCGACATGTACATTAAAGTCACCTACAATAATTACTTTATCTGCTTCAAGAACTAAACTTGATAGAAACTCTGAGAACTCAGCTATAAATTCGGAGTAAGGACCAGGAGAGCGGTATACTACAACAAATAAAAGTGGCTGCACTGTTTTCCATTTCTCATGAGAAAGAGTGAGAACAATTTCAAATGAGTTATAGTCGAGTTTAGGTTTAGGGTTGATCAAAAGGCTTGAGTCAAAAATGGCTGCAACTCCACCTCCTCTGCCGCTGCCTCGAGGAATGTGGGTATTAATATGGCTCGGAGGAGTAGCTTCATTTAGGCTCACATACTCTTCAGGACACAGCCAGGTTTCAGTCAGACAAAATAAATCAACATTATGGTCTGATATTAACTCATTTACTAGAACAGCTTTAGAGGACAGAGATCTGATGTTAAGGAGTCCACATTTAATTCTCCTATCTTGTTGTACTATTGCAGAGGTTGTTCTAAATTTAATTAGATTCTTATGTTTAACTCCTCTTCTCTGTACTTTTGGTTTACTTAGTTTACGTGGTCGGGGGGCAGACACAGTCTCTATGGAGTGTTGGGTGGGTAACTGCTCTAATGGAGGCGCAGAGAAGCGTGTAGGACTGCAGCTCTGCCTCCTGGTCTCAACTCTGAGTTGTCAGGGGTTAGGTTCATAAATAAAATCGGTCAGATTTCTAGAGATGAGAGCTGCTCCCTCCAAAGTGGGATGGATGCCGTCTCTCCTAATCAGACCAGGTCTTCCCCAGAAAGTCTGCCAATTATCAATGAAGCCCACACCGTTTGCTGGACACCACCTCGACAGCCAGCGATTGAACGATGACATGCGGCTAAACATATCATCACTGGTCAGATTTGGCAGGGGTCCAGAGAAAACTACGGAGTCCGACATCGTTTTAGCATATGTACACACCGATTCCACATTAATTTTAGTGACCTCCGATTGGCGTAACCGGGTGTCATTACCGCCGACGTGAATAACAATCTTACGGTATTTACGCTTATCCTTAGCCAGCAGTTTCAAATTTGATTTGATGTCGCCCGCTCTGGCCCCCGGCAGGCATTTGACTATGGTCGCTGGTGTCGCTAACTTCACATTTCTCAAAATGGAGCTGCCAATAATCAGAGTTGGTTTCTCAGCGGGTGTGTCACCGAGTGGGGAGAACCTGTTAGAAACATGAAGCGGTTGGTGGTGACCTGTGGGCTTCAGCTTGGGACTATGCTTCCTTCGAACAGTCACCCAGCCTCCCTGGTTTCCCAGCTGCTCAGGAGCTGTCGAGGGACGGCTAGCCGGAGCTGCACTTGGTCGGTCCGCACCGACTACGGGGGCCTGGCTAACTATAGCTAATGGTTTTGTTTCCATGGTGCGGAGCCGCACTTCCAATTCACTAAGCCTCGCCTCCAACTCACCAAATAAACTACATTTATTACACGTAGCAGTATCACTAAAGGAGGCAGAGGAGTAGCTAAACATGTGACACACCAAGCAGGAGAGAGCTGGAGAGGGACAGAGAGAAGCCATCGCTAGCTGCTAGGCTAAGTTGGTATAGCTAGCAGAGCAGACAAGCGCATAGACAAATAAAATTGACGGTCGCTAAATAAACAGACTTATGGGTGCTTGAGCAGAACTAATGTTACTCTAGAGCGCGGATAAAAGGCCGCTGTAACAAAACACAGAGCAAATTACACTCAGAGGAACAAGAGCGACAAACGCACACTACTCGTAAGGCAGCAACAGGAAGTGAGACGATACGCTTACCTCAGCACGTCAGCACGTCAACACCACAATGACAAGACGGATGAATAAATACAGTAAATCAATTTCTAGCCCCGTTAGCACAACTACTACTCATGTTTTCTGTCCTTGGTTCTGAGAGGTCCCCCAGAACATCACGTTTGATTACTCCGCTTTTAAAGTGAAAACTTAAAATACAAACTTACCTCGAAGTCAGAGTCCAGACTTGCGGCCGTGCCATTGCTGTCTCTGTCCCTGTGGTAATCAAGGGACTGCTAGAAGAAGACAATAGGTAGCATTATTTCAAAGTTGGGCTAAGTCTTAATCATTATGAGAATACACATGAAATAAAGAATGAGTGAACCTACTTTTTCAGGTTCATTGTTCATCCTTCCCTGTTCCTCGTCGCTAACATCTACAGCGTGTCCACTGGGTTGCTTAAAAAAAAAAAGAAAAATAAACATTTTATAACCCCTCATGACTCATGTTAGATAACATGACTAGGCTGACCTCTCAGAGCAATGGCAAAAGCCATGAGGTGTGCTTATGAGGCCAAAGTGATTTCTGAGCTGTTAAGCTGTTTAAAATGCAAATTCACCTCGAAGTCAGAGTCCAAACTTGCGCCTGTCCCATCACTGTCAGTGTTGTCATCAAAGGACTGCTGTATAAGAGGAGAAACAATTCTGTTAAATCACCACACGGCCATCTTGCTAGAAGCTAGAGATGACGCATGTGGAGACTTTGCAAGCCCGCCGAAAAATCTGATTGGCTCTGCTTTTACTGTCAGTTGCTGAGGCAAAGCTAAGTAGACCAGAGGTATAAGCTATGTTAGCAAAGGGACAAGAAAGCTATGTATGTGCTAATAAAGTGGATAGAAGAAAACAAAGTAAGTATGGGATTAGAGAGAAATGTGAAAGACAAAAAAATGTTAAGTGACCCAAAGAGGATTGGCCTGGTGGAACATGGGGCGGTTGGAGTAAAGCCACCTAAAGGCGGCTGGAAAGCTTTTCTGGCCCAGATACTCAGTGTAAAAGGTGTGTGAATTCAATTATGAATAATTTAACGTGAGCGCTATAAGTATTTATGATCAATTGCACCCATCTTCTTATTACTTACCATTAAGTCAAGCAACAAAATGGTAACGTAAAGTAGTGGTCTGTAGGGAAAAGTTAATGTTGCATCTCCATTAGGTTGGCTAACAAACTTAGCTAGCAAGATACTGTGTCCGCTAACCTAGCTACAACGTACAGATCACAGCACAACCTTACACTATCATATTACTAACAGCTGCTTAGGCATTATTGCATGTGTTAGCTAACCTCGCTATAAAATAACCCCGAACATTGCAATTTTCTGATTCATTATTTTGTTATTGTGTTCAACTTTACCCTTTATTATGGCCATCTCACAGCTTTCAAGAGACAACAAGGCCTGTTCAAGAATCTGGCAATTAAGTTCTACATTGGTTAAGGTATCGGCAAACAAAAAAAAACAAATAATTTTATATATGTGTGTGTGTGTGTGTGTGTGTGTGTGTGTGTATATGTGTGTGTGTGTGTGTGTGTGTGTGTGTGTGTGTGTGTGTGTGTGTATGTGCATATCTGATGCATTCTGGGAAAACCCATTGGATGTCGCGCTGGCACTTTTCCAGGAAAACATGAAAATAGGTCGAAAGTCAAAATATTGGTGAAATTGGGTTTTCATTAAATTCTTATTCTACAGCATGAAAATATCTCATTATATTTCGCTTGTTTAATGTGTTAAAAACTTCATTTAAATTAGGCACTGTTTGTTGTTATCAGATAATGTGGCCCATCGCAAGTCGCGCTGGCACTTTTCCAGGAGAACGTAATAGATCGAAAGTCAAAATATTCGTAAAACTGGGTTTTCATTAAATTATTATTTTACAAGATCTTGTCTATAATTCCTGAAAATATCTTATTATATTTCGCTTGTTAAAAATGTTAAAAACGTTATTTAAATTAAGCACTCTGTTTGTTGTTATCTCCTACGAATGAAAAACGAACAACGCATGAAATCCGGCCCTAACTGTTTAGTCTACATAGCCTATGAAGACGGTTTATCTATCATAGTAAACCGCATAACATCAAGACGAAGTCATGTTAATGCGCATTTTCGCGCCAGTCTTATGTGAGCTACGCATCAAAATATTATTTTGATTTGTCAGTCAGAGAGAGAGAGAGAGAGAAAGAGAGAGATGTCCAAGTTTCAGAGACGGAGAGACTTTGAGGCAGCTGGTCAGTTAAATGAGTTGGCGAAGATCAACCTGCTCAATCCTGGAGATGCCACTGCCTTGAACGATGTCATCATGGATTATTTCACATCCAGAGAGGATGAATTTGATGAAGATGACAATGATGAATTTAGCACTACCGAAGACGTGCAAGAGGAATCGATGAAGGTAAGCTATTTTTTCAGATCCTAAGCTAGTTTTCCGTCTAGTTGTCAGCCTAGCAAAATCTGAAACTAAGGTGAAATCAGTGATGCACAGTGAAAACATCGAGGCTGCACTGCAAAGTACAAACCAGAGCCTGGTTCTGCCTGAGGTTTCTGCCTGTTAAAAGGAAGTTTTTCCTCGCCACTGTCGCCAAGTGCTTTCTCATGGGGGAATTGTTGGGTCTCTGTAGATAAAAAAGCTCGGCCTGTACCAGCTCTGTATGGAAAGTGTCCTTAGACAACTTCTGTTGTGATTTGGCGCTATACAAATAAAACTGAATTGAATTGAATTGAATTGAATTGAATTGAATTGAAGTGTCGGTCGTGAATGAAACGGCTCTTAGAGCCGCTCTTTGAAGTGAACGATCGGAGCGGGCTCCTGCCTGTTATCATCAATACTTATTAAATTAATTGGTGGTGCCATAAGTGGTCCCAGCCCAACACAAAACATGTTGCACATCCTCTGAAGTCTGCATATTCCAAAAATATTAGTATATTCACTCAATGATCTTCCTGTCATCAGTAATGTTTGCCAAAGTTCAGGTTTCCATTCAGTTTGAATGAACAAGTGTGCAATTTTTCAGACCTGGTTTTGGTGTTGCACTTGTTTGTTTAATGACATAAAGAAAGCAATTTGCTTGAAAACATTTCAGCAGGATTACAACACACCTTCTCCACTTGTACCAACCAGAGCAACAGATAACAGAGAATCACAGATTTTGGGCTTACAGTACATCACGAGATACTACCAAAGTTCTCCATCCATTTAAGCCTCTTCTTTCTTTATCTTCTCTTTCTCTTTCTCTCCTGATAGAGGGACTACAAAAATGACCTAAAGGAGCTTGAGGAGTGGATAAATGACAAGGATTAGGAGATCAGGTGGTTGCGAAGGTTGAACCTTCAACTGCAAGAGGGTAAGTTTGGAGGGGAGCCCTTGCAGTAACCTTGAACCTATTTCCATGACAATATTATAATAATAATGTTACAACTATAATAAGTGACAACTCAATTAGTGATTTTGAATAGGTAAGTGTTCCCTCTTTGATTTAATTGTAGGGCTAGCAGATACAATCACAAAAACTGTGAAAGATGCTATACAGGCAGCTCAGCCTGCCCCCAGCCACCTGGTGCCTTCTAGCAGCCACCCAGCCCCTCTTCACAACCAAATAGGAGAGACAAAGGTATCACTTACGTAGTCAGAAGTGATTTCATTTGTGGACCATGCAGTGTTTCTCATACATTCATGATATTTGGCCTGTCCAAATCCTCTTGTAAGCAATGAATTGATCACAAAGAACACAGATGACAGAAACATTTTGAAAAAGTCTTTAATGAAATTGTGGCAAATAAACACAAATCAATAAGGATCAACCAAATAAAATCAGTGACTGCTGGGGGAAAAAAAAAGCAAGGAGGGCAGAGGGGTTCACTGATAAGAGTCTCTGGGTTGGTCCATGGTGCATGAAAAAAAGAGTACAGATGTAGCGGCCTCGAAATTCCCCTGATCTCATGCTGGGGCCCTGGCGGGTCCGTGACCGGTCCCTGCTCTGCGGTAGGTGGGTTCGTGACTGTAACGAGATCCCCCGCGATTACGTCATCGGCACGGGGCCAACTCGTAACGCCCCCAAGCTCCATTTGCGGAAACTACCTGCATTCGCTTGATCAGTCCACCAGGAGGAGCAGTCATTAGAATTGGTTACCATGTCAGCTTTGCTGAGTCGTTCATTAGATCTGCACATAGCCTCCACTGTTGTAAGAAAAACTGCTTGTCTAGTAGAGCACCCTGTGCAGTTTTTTAAATATAATTATGCTTAATCATCCACATTATTGTAGTGCTCGTTCACAAACTTCTTGGATCTGCTCATCTGTCCATCCTGCCTTTTCCTCCACATCTCTCTCCACCTTTGGAGAGGCTCCCAGCGCATCTCCGGGTGCCGAGTGATTTGTGCCCAGAAAATTAATCATGAATAACAGAAGTTGTGCGTCGCGTTTTTCTAGCATTCTGAACTGCTAAACAGTTAAATGTTTAATACTCTGCCTGATTCGCGGAGCCACTCAGCTTTTCAGTTGGTGGGTTTCCTGTTTGTAGCGCATTTTAGATTTGCGGGTCGCTATTTGATGTGGTGACCAGCAATACGCAGAGTCCTGTATGTGTGTGTACAGTATATTACTGGACAGAAATCATTTACAGTGCGCTGAAGAGGGAGGGACGGGAGGATGAAATGCCAATTTCAGCCTGTGATCTGTTAATGTCTGACTGAACAGCCTCACGGAAGTGATATTTTACAGTTCTACATATTTTAATCTAACGAAATTTGTTAAAACAAGTCACTTGGTGCTTTCAAAGTCATGTCATTGAGCTGAAAGGTTCCAGATTTCGTTCGCCTTCACAGGCGGCTGCGGAGCGCAGCAGACGGCTCGCACTGCGCACTGCGATGTTCAACATCATAGGCTTAATATACTGTAGTTAATTATCACTGATCTTTTTCATCACTCTGTCTGTGTGACTGTCTGTGTCCTCCTCTCTGTGTCTCTGTCTCTTTTTTCAGACTGTTCACGCAATGAATATAAACAGTAACTATTGAAAAAAAAGTTATAGTCGCGGGTAAACATAGTGCTCAGAAGCGCACCAAGAATGCGTTTTTTTACGTCAGGCGTTGTGCACGCGTGTTTGATATTAATATTGTGCCGCTGCACCTCAAATAAATGTTTTTTTGGGAAACGGAAAAAATGTTCAACATGACTTCATCATGTTTGACCAGGCAGACAGGTTCTTACTACAACATCAACTCTCCCTCCGCAGCCAGCGAGCCTCATCCCCCGCAGGACACCTACATTCAATCATGAATAATCCTAATGGGCCAATCAGACCAAAAAAAAAACAATGTTGTGGGGCATAAAGGGCCAATGGGCCGATGTAGATGGGCCAATCTACTTGTTTTTATTGACCAATCAGTTAACACACACACATGAAAACGGCCAATAAACAGTGAAATCAGTATCATGAGTATTTCTCAGATGATGATTTCTGTATCTATCTAATCCGTGGCATGCAATATTTCACCCCGATTTTGGATAAAGTATAAATCCAATTGTTTCATTGTTTCATATTTTGAAGTATTTCCACACAAGCTGGTGGCAGACAGCCCGTTATGCACGTAAATAAATAAAGAAGTTACATTTCAGCTGTCGTGGCCAAATCTCTTGTTAACTTATTAAGCTCTTCCGCACAGTGTGACATCTATTTTAATTATTAGAGAGCTGCTCTAATGGCCACTGATAGACAGTCCATCCTATTCTATAAACTGTTGGTGGTTAGTGAACTTCACTGCATTTGTGCATTTGAAGCGATTAACTCCCGGCACATTTCAGAGCTGAGTAAACCTGTAGTTTTACTGACACATCGCGCATCATCACCACGGGCGTCATGATGTTCTCCTGTCTGTCACTCTGTCAGGCATGTGTAGTGTCGAGCCGGCCGCGTTGTTGGCTGAAAAGTCATTATTTGCATTACAGTGTATCCTTTGTTCTAACTCAATGGATGGTCGCCAGCCAAACAGGCTCCCAGCCCCCACTGTCCCACAGACTAGCTATGGCCAGTAAAATAGGTGGAGGGCTGAGGGGAGCACGTACCTCCAGTAATTAAAAATCAATTTGTGCCACAGATATTAATATTGTGTCGCTGGCTACTTTATAGACTTCACTAAATGTTTCCATTACACTTAATTACATTTATGGATAAGCCAACTTTCCCACCTCCCTCATGCATCAAAATGTATATTATCAGTCCGACCAGGAAATCTTGCGATCGCAAAAATTTGCGCATATTCAACCAATACTAATATGACTGTCTACTGGCCGCTTCCTGGTCTATTTTTGCCGAGAGCCGCGCGCCTGTTGCAGAAAACATTGGCGCGCCCTGGAATCTCCAGATGACGCGCTCTGCTCCTGCAGCTCTGTCTCTGTTCCAGCGCATGTAAAGTAAAATTAGGTCATCATTTTTGTTGATAATTATCAAAAGCAAACTCTATGTAAACAGATGGAGCCTGTTTATTCTTGGAGTCACAGGCTGTTTTGTAAAGCTACATCACTTTTATGACTCAGGAATGATTTTGTAACTTTTTTTTTTTCGAAGAAGAAGATAACATGCAGCAAAGGGCTGAAAGAGGGAATCGAACCCGTAGCCGCTGCAGAGAACTCTACCAACTGCGCCAAATCCCCACCACATGATTTCGTAACTTTGAGCTGATGCTTCGTATTCTCAACTTAAAACTTGTTTTTTTTTAAGATGGGAACTGAATCTTTTCGACTGTTTCTGTAATGTGAAGTTTGCTTATTATCATATAGGAAGTGATTATATACAACTTTTTTACATGAGTTTGTTTTTTTTGATCGCAACAATCACAAGAAAATATATATTCGTATAAGACAGGCTTCAGTAAAAACAACAACAACAACAACAACAACAAAAATAAATAACAGAAATGGGTTAAAACAAAAACAAAAAAAACAAACTTACATAAAAGGACTCCTCTGTCCACACCATCCATGTCTGGACCGCTTCGTTGTGGGACGAGTTTAGTCTGTAAAACACAAAAAGTACAGGTCATGCAACGTTTACATTTACTTATATTCTGCAGAATATTTCCTGTGTATTTCTGTGTATTTTATCACCCCTGCTCAGGTTCATATCGCCTGTCGTTTCCATCACTATTGTGCAGACGTCGCACCTTTTCCTTTAAAATACAAAATACATTGTAATGTTAAATGTAACGTGAACGGTTACCAAACGTTCGAAACGTAGTGCAATAAGAAGAATAAAGGTTTGGCGGCCTAAAAACTGCACAATGTAGTATTAAATGCTAACGTTACTTATGTAACTTACGCACCCATCTCTTCGTCTCCACAGCTGCCGTTCGGTCGGGGCTGCTCCTCCAGAGCCAGCAGTCTGGCTTTTATCATGGCTATTCTCCTCACCAATTGTGCGATTAGCTGCATTAGCAGCCGAGACAATCCACTGAAGGCCTCAGCAGTCTCTTCTCTAAATTGTTTGGCCTTTCTGGATATGGTTGCTCCGCAACCAGGCTGTCCGCTCGTCGCAGAGCAGTGCCTTCTGGGGTTTTGCAAGCTAATCACACAACCATTTTTCATCTGGTGTTGTGGTGGCAAAATGCAAAAAATTGTGAGGTGTCCAAGAACTGTAGATGCTTTAAGTTTCACAATTTGATTTAGTGGATTTAAGTGGAAAATGAAAGGCTTTTGAGAGTCAGGACACTTATCCTGTATGTAACCTATAAAATTATTTAAACACACTTTTAAATCCTCATGAAAAAAGAGGAAATCTTTGTCTGTATTCTGTAGGCACAGAACACACACACACACACACACACACACACACACACACACACACACACACACACACACACACACACACACAAACAATCCCAATTTGCATTTGTATAGCTTGCAGCATTTACATTTACATTTTAACGCCTCATGGCCACAGGGGCTGAGGGAGAACTTCCACGGCAATTTACAGTGAGGATAATTGACGGAAATGCTACTTTTCAGGCAGTGATGGCTTCTAAGGGGCCTGCTGTGGGTCTGCACAGGATCTGTGCTTTTTTAAAATATTTGACTACTCTACATAGACCAGTCATCACTTGAAAATAACCAGTCCTGTAATCCAGATAGAAAAGAAATTAACCTTTACTTTGATAGAATAAACTGGTGTTTGTACTGCCCTAATCTTAAATTTTGTCTTTCAATCCCAAAACAGGGAGTCTGCTGGAGGATACCTAGAGGACAGAGACAACACAAACACACAATGCACACACATCCTTTCCCCCGAAGACATTTTTTAGGGGCATTTTGATCCTTTTTATGGACAATTCTGTTCTTACTTTTCATTGCATGTTTACAAATAAACAGTATTTGTATCACTTACATTTGTCTTAACTACTTTATTTCTTGTAAAATTATTAAACTGAATATTAAACACTGGTTTGAAGTCTGCCTTTGTATGGATGGACAGATCATATCATGCACCCTCATTTTCCTCTTAGACGGCATCTACCAGGCACATCCAAGACTGCTTGCATTCCTGGTTTAGATTTGTGTTTTGTTGGTTTAAATTTTGTATAGAAAATGTAAGTACTAAGACTATGGTTTCACATGGGTACTTGAATCGGTTTCACATGGGAGTTTATGGGTTACACATGTAATAACATGGGTTGCACATGTAAAAACATGAGTTTCATATGTAATAATATGGGTTTCACATGGAATCCCATGGGTTTCACATAGGAATTTACATGGGTTTCACATGTAATCACATGGGTTTCACATGGGAGTCTACAAGGGTTACACATGTAATAACATGAGTTTCACATGTGATCACATGGGTTTCAAATAGGAATTTCCATGGGTTTCACACATTACACCATGAAAAATGTTCCAAAACCACATGTTTCCCATGTTTAACATGTGCAAATCCCATGTGTTCCACATTTTTCACATGTGGATTTAACATGTTTTCACATGTGCAAAATCACATGTCCATATAATCACATGTGACCACATGTGATTTGCACATGTGACATTCATGTGGTTTTTCTGTAAGGGAAGCTTTAGCTTTATCCAAGCTATATCTGGCAGCTCATCCAGTTCAGCTTGTTTCAAGCAGTAATGGCACTTGACATTTGCCTTTTTCATCACTGGAGGTGGGTCTCCACAAACCTGCTTAGGAAACTGGCTTGCCTCTGTTATGATTGGTGCGATATTTATGTTTTGTTAGTTTCCTTTTATAGTGTGTGGGGCTGGTCTTTGGTGTGTGTAGTCCTTTTTCGGCTGAGGTTGGGCGGAGTTTTGGGGAGCTGGCACTTCGCAGCTGATTCCCATCTCTCTCCCGGACGGGATAAAACCGGCGTTCAGCGGAGGGCTCGTCGCCAGATTATTTCCGCCTCTCAGTGGTATAGTCGGCCCTCTACGAGACTTTCAGTGAATACTGCACTCGTGTGATAGTTCGTTATTTCGTGTTTGCTCATCAGTACTCTCTTCATTCTCCACCCCGCAGAGGTTCCTCCGCTTCCCACTACCGGCATCCTGTTCCCTGCTTACTCAACCTTGCCTCCTCGCCGCTGGCCCCCGCTCGGCCACCTGCCTCTAGCCACACCACCTTCTACGTTCTCTCCTGCACTGCATCACCACGTGGCATCCCAACAGACAAACACTCCTGTGCACTACGCCGCATTCACCACTCTACCATCCTCCATACCATCAACTCGAGAGTCAGCCTGAACTCTGGTTTCAATAAACCCTTTACCGGTCACTCCACACTTGAGTCTGCATCTGAGTCCAAATCATTACTTCGGTCATCACAGAATAATCTGGCCAAACAAAACATGGACCCAGCAGACTCAGACCAGATCCACCAGGCTCTGAGCAATCAGGTTGCTATAGTTGAACGCCATGAACAAATGTTAAGAGAGGTGATGGGCACCCTCCAGGATTTAAATGCCAGCATGAGTCGCATTAACACTCACCTCTCGCAGCTCTCTCCTCAGATGGCGTCTCCATCGGCTTCTCAGAGTCATCCGGTTCCGCTCACCTCCTGCTCCGCTTCTCCTCCGCCCTCCAGAGAGCCCTTCGTCCCTCCTCCTGAGCAGTATTCCGGGGATCCGGGGTCCTGTAGCCGTTTCCTGCTGCAGTGTTCGTTGGTTTTTGACCAACAGCCGACCACCTATCCAAGTGATCGGGCTAAGATAGCTTATGTTATCAATTTATTACGGTGGGCGACCGCCCTGTGGGAGAGCAAGTCATGGGTGCTGGAGTCTTTTGATAGTTTCAGTTCCGAGCTCCGCAGGGTTTTTGATCATCCCGTGCGTGGTCAGGAGGCAGCCAAGCGACTTCTGTCTATCCGGCAGGGCGCTGATCCGGCCACCATGTACTCCCAGGATTTCCGCATCCTAGCTGCAGAGAGTGGCTTAAACGAGAAAGGCCTCCTTACATTATTTTTAAATGGGTTATCCGAGGAGTTAAAAGATGAGCTCACCACACGGGAAGAGCCAGACTCGTTTGAGGAACTGGTGTCTTTAGTTATTAAATTAGATAACCAACTGAGGGAGAGAGTCAGGGAGAAGTCGGGCAGGTCTAAGACCATCACCTCTGCTCTACCGAGGTCTGTTCTTCCATCTCCTTCCCTTCCCAGAACCGCTCTACCCGGACCTACAGGAGCGCCCCCGGCAGGAGAGGGGGAGCCGATGCAACTGGGTCGTGCACGGTTAACCCCCAGCGAGAGACAACGGCGGATGTGGATGAGACTCTGCCTCTTCTGTGGTCAAGCTGGACACTACATCTCATCCTGCTCTCTCACGCCAAAAGACGAGGCTCACCAGTGAACGGGGGAACTCTGGTGAGCCGAACAGTTTCTCAACCCAGCCCTCCTCTTCGCGTAAGTTTACCGGCCAGTGTTCAGAGTCATCATAGTCTAGTGCCGCTCACGGCATTGGTAGATTCTGGTGCCGATGATAATTTTATGGACCAGGATTTAGTGGACCAGCTCGGGATTGAGACTGAAGCGCTAGAGGCACCTAGGGATGCTAGTGCTTTAAATGGTAGGTTAACTGCCACTGTAACCCACCGCACCATTCCCGTAACTCTTATCTTATCTGGTAATCATCGAGAGCAGATTCGGTTTTGTGTTCTCCCCACCTCCACCTCCCCTGTGGTTCTTGGGCTTCCCTGGTTACATGTCCACAACCCTAATATTGACTGGCAAACTGCTAGTGTAACGAGTTGGAGCTCGTTCTGTCACGCCCACTGTCTTCGTTCGGCCTCACCTATCCCTGAATCACTGCCGGTGGTCTCCCAAGGGTCTCCTGATTTATCCTCTGTACCTCCTGAATATCACCATCTGTCTCGAGTCTTTAGCAAGGATTTAGCTCTTTGCCTGCCACCCCACAGACCATACGATATGGCCATAGATCTCCTCCCGGGGGCCAAGCTCCCCGCCAGTAGAATGTTTAAAATCTCTCTTCCTGAGAAGGAGGCTATGGAAAAATATTTTACAGAGTCGCTGGCGGCTGGCATAATCCGACCATCATCATCCCCTCTGGGAGCTGGATTTTTCTTTGTTGAAAAGAGAGATAAGACACTCCACCCTTGCATTGATTTCCGTGGTCTTAACGAGATCACCATCAAGAACAAATATCCCTTGCCTCTCATAGATCCCTCGTTCGAGCCTTTATGCAAAGCCACTGTGTTCACGAAGCTGGATCTCCGCAACGCGTATCACCTTATCCGGATAAGAGAGGGAGATGAATGGAAAACAGCCTTCAACACCCCTCAAGGCCACTTTGAATACCTCGTGATGCCTTTTGGTCTAACAAACGCTCCCGCTGTTTTCCAAAATCTTATCAATGATGTGTTACGGGATATGCTTAACCGGTTTGTATTCGTCTACCTAGACGATATTCTCATTTTCTCTCAATCACAGGAGGAGCATACTCGACAAGTTCAACAGGTTCTACAGCGTCTCCTGGAGAATCGTCTGTATGTTAAACCCGAGAAATGTGAGTTTCACGTAACCTCTGTCAACTTTCTGGGTTATGTCATCGCTCAGGGACAGCTTCAACCGGATCCTGCCAAAATAAGAGTTGTGGCAGAGTGGCCCACTCCCACTTCCCGTAAGCAACTTCAGCGGTTTTTAGGGTTCTCTAACTTTTACAGGAGATTCATTCGTGATTACAGCAAAGTAGCAGCCCCTCTTACTAGACTCACCTCAGTGAAAGATTCCTACCGCTGGACTCCGGAGGCCAAAGGAGCGTTTCGGAGGCTTAAAGACTTGTTCATTCACACTCCGGTGCTCCTCCACCCCAATCCCGAGCGACAATTTGTGGTGGAGGTGGATGCTTCCGAGTCGGGCGTGGGAGCTGTCCTCTCTCAACGGGGTGCTGAAACCAACAAGATCCATCCATGTGCTTTCTTTTCCAGGCGTTTATCGGCGGCGGAGAGAAATTACGATGTTGGTAACCGTGAGCTTCTGGCGGTGGTGTTGGCACTCCAGGAATGGCGACACTGGCTGGAAGGCGCTGTTCACCCCTTTCTGGTTTGGACCGATCATAAGAATTTAGCTTACCTGCGTACAGCGAGGAGATTAAATTCTTGTCAAGCACGGTGGGCTTTATTTCTCAGCAGATTCAACTTTTCACTTTCCTACCGCCAAGCTCAGGCAATATCAAACCTGATGCTCTTTCTCGTCAGTTTTCTCCCGATTTTCCCAACATAGAGCCGGAAACTATCCTTCCTCCTTCCTGCGTCATTGGGGCAGCTTCGTGGGAGATCGAGAGAGTAGTCCGAGAGGCTCAGAGGAGTGAACCGGATCCTGGAGATGGACCAGCCGGCCGCATGTTTGTCCCGAACTCGGTTCGCTCACAAGTCCTTCAGTGGGGACATTCATCCAAATTAGCATGTCACCCTGGTATCTATCGCACCCTCAAGTTTATTCAACAATCTTTCTGGTGGCCCACTATCACACAAGACACTAGAGAATTTGTGACAGCGTGCACAGTGTGTGCACGCAGTAAGGCCAATCATCGCCCACCGGCGGGGCTGTTACTCCCTCTTCCTATTCCTAGTAGACCATGGTCGCATATAGCCGTGGATTTTGTGACGGGGTTACCCCCCTCCGAGGGCCACACCGTTATATTGACTATTGTTGACCGATTCTCCAAATCGGTACATTTTGTGCCCTTACCTAAGCTCCCTTCAGCCTTAGAGACTGCCAACATCTTAGTAGCCGAAGTCTTCCGAGTGCACAGCATCCCTGTGGACATAGTGTCTGATAGAGGTCCTCAGTTTTCCTCTCAGGTGTGGCAAGCCTTTTGCACGGCTATCGGTGCTTCACCCAGTTTAACCTCCGGCTACCACCCGCAGTCGAATGGCCAAACAGAGAGAGCTAACCAAGACCTGGAATCTGCCCTCCGCTGCGTTACGGCTCGTCACCCAGCATCCTGGAGCACACACCTGCCGTGGATTGAATATGCCCACAACTCCCTCACCAGCTCGGCTACTGGTATGTCTCCTTTTATGGCCGCTAACGGTTTTCAGCCTCCCCTTTTTCCCACACAGGAAAGACAGGCTGCGGTTCCGTCAGTGCAGGCTCATCTTCGCCGTGTCCACAGCGTCTGGAGGGCGGCTCGGGCGGCTCGGGCGGCCTTAGCACGCTCGTCGGAGAGGAATCAACGCCTGGCGGATAAGCACAGGACCCCTTCTCCTCAGTATCAGCCGGGACAGCAGGTGTGGCTCTCCTCGCGCGACCTCCCTCTCATGATGGACTCACGTAAATTGGCACCACGTTACATTGGTCCTTTCGAGATTATTAAAATCATCAATCCCTCTGCTGTCCATTTAAGGTTGCCTAAATCCATTAATGTGCACCCCACTTTTCATGTGTTTTTGCTGAAGCCTGTCTCCTCCAGTGCGCTGTGCCCTCCGGCTGAACTCCCTCCGCCCGCCCGCCCGTCTCGTGGATGACCATCCCGCCTTCACGGTCCGTAAGATCTTGGATATTAGACGGCGTGGGCGTGGCTTTCAATATCTGGTGGACTGGGAAGGATACGGTCCGGAGGAGCGGTCCTGGATCGGCAGGAGGCTTATTTTGGATCCCGACCTCCTCCGGCAGTTTTATCACGAGTACCCAGACAAGCCTGGGAGAACGTCAGGAGACGTTCGTTAGAGGGGGGATACTGTTATGATTGGTGCGATATTTATGTTCTGTTAGTTTCCTTTTATAGTGTGTGGGGCTGGTCTTTGGTGTGTGTAGTCCTTTTTCGGCTGAGGTTGGGCAGAGTTTTGGGGAGCTGGCACTTCGCAGCTGATTCCCATCTCTCTCCCGGACGGGATAAAACCGGCGTTCAGCGGAGGGCACGTCGCCAGATTATTTCCACCTCTCAGTGGTATAGTCGGCCCTCTACGAGACTTTCAGTGAATACTGCACTCGTGTGATAGTTCGTTATTTCGTGTTTGCTCATCAGTACTCTCTTCATTCTCCACCCCGCAGAGGTTCCTCCGCTTCCCGCTACCGGCATCCTGCTCCCTGCTTATTCAACCTTGCCTCCTCGCCGCTGGACCCCGCTCGGCCACCTGCCTCTAGCCACACCACCTTCTACGTTCTCTCCTGCACTGCATCACCACATGGCATCCCAACAGACAAAGACTCCTGTGCACTACGCCGCATTCACCACTCTACCATCCTCCATACCATCAACTTGAGAGTCAGCCTGAACTCTGGTTTCAATAAACCCTTTACCGGTCACTCCACACTTGAGTCTGCATCTGAGTCCAAATCATTACTTCGGTCATCACAGCCTCTTCCTTAAACAAAGAATAACTGTTGGTCCATTTCTCTTGGAAAGTGCAACACTCAACCACTACTTTACATTTAAAACTTACTCAGAAGGATATTAGTCTATTATTTTGTTATTGTCTTTTATCACTTAAAGTGAAGTATTTTATATATATATATATATATATATACACACACACACACACACACACACACACACACACACACATATATATATACATACACACACACACACACACATATATATATATTTTTATATATATTTTTCCATTACACCCCACAATCCTAACCTCAAGGGATCCAATGATTTCCCTTGATTTCTAGTCCTTCTTTCACCTAAGTCTCCAAGAGTCTACTCTATTTTCCATGACTCTGATGTGTGAAGACAGGCAGCTTAGCAGCTCAGCAGAGGAGACAGCCTCTCCGGCTTCATGTCATTTGTCTTATCACAGACATTTTTCTATTTACCTTCAATACATTTCAAGTCGGGCGGCACAGTGGCACAGCAGGTGGTGCACGTGCCTCACAGCAAGAAGGTTGCTGGTTCGATCCCGGGGTTGGGCAGGGCCTTTCTGTGTGAAGTTTGCATGTTCTTCCCATGCATGTGTGGGTTCTCTTTGGGCACTCCGACTTCCTCCCACAGACCAAAAACATACTCATTAGGTTAATTGGTGACTCTAAAATGGTGAATGGTGGGATAGGCTCCAGCCCCCCCGCAACCCTTCTCCTCCTTACTTACAAAGCCATAAGTGGCCAGGCACCTTCTTATCTTAAAGAGCTCATAGTACCTTATTGCCCTACTCGAACACTGCGTTCCCAGAATGCAGGTCTACTTATGGTTCCTAAAGTCTCAAAAAGCAGAACAGGAGTCAGAGCATTTAGCTATCAAGCTCCTCTCCTGTGGAACCATCTTCCAGTCTTTGTCCGGGAGGCAGACACTGTCTCTACATTTAAGAGTAGGCTTAAAACTTTCCTTTTTGATAAAGCTTATAGTTAGGGCTGGCTCAGGCTGGTCCTGGACCAGCCCCTAGTTATGCTGCTATAGGATTAGACTGTTGGGGGACATCCAAAGATACACCGAGCTCCTCCGTCCTTCTGTCCCTCTCCATCCGCACGCTCTCATGTCCTACCACGGCGTCTTACTAACTTAGCTCCTTCCCCGGAGTCTCTGTGCTTTGTCGTCTTGCAGGTTCCCATGGACAGTGGCTGAATCTGGATTGTGGATTTCAGCTGCGTCTCCTGCCTTGGCCCTGCCTGACATCCACTGCAACTGCTACTGCTGTTATTACATCCACTGTCACTGTTACTGTGACTGCATGTCTGTCTCTCTGTCTCTGTCTCTGTCTCTCTCTCTCTCTCTCTCTGACTGCTTTTCTGTCTGTCTGTCTGTCTGTCTGTCTGTCTGTCTGTCTGTCTGTCTGTCTGTCTGTCTGTCTCACTCTCTCTCTCTTGCTCTTCCTCTCTCACCCAACCGGTCGAGGCAGATGGCCGCCCACCCAGAGTCTGGTTCTGCTCGAGGTTTCTGCCTGTTAAAAGGAAGTTTTTCCTCGCCACTGTCGCCAAGTGCTTGCTCATGGGGGAATTGTTGGTTTCTTTGTAGATAAAAGAGCTTGGTCTGTACCAGCTCTATATGGAAAGTGTCCTGAGACAACTTCTGTTGTGATTTGGCGCTATACAAATAAAATTGAATTGAATTGAATTGAACCCTGAAAAGGAATAGTTGGGTATAGACAATGGATGGATGGATGGACATTTCAAGTCAAATTTCATTTCAACATTTACAAAAAAAATGAAGAGCAACATGGAGGCAATCATATTGGGGCACATAATGGCTCTTTCACATGCAGGTTATGCTCGGCTCTGTTGTCTGAGTGACTGCAGGCCACAGGTACTGGCTCTGAGTGTGTGTGCCTGTGTTAATGAGTGTACACAAGCGTGTGCCTGTGAGTGTGAAAACACTCAGTGACACAATGCAGATCTTACATATCCACACACCTCAAACTTATTAAGTCAGTGAGTGTTTTTATTTGTGTGTTGGGCTGCCGGGACATGTAGGCAAGAGGTAGAGGGGACTGAAAAAGGACTGAAAGCAATCACTTTAACCTTTGCACACACAATGTGGTGTTTTTGAATCAGATGGGAATAATAGGCTTACAAACTCTAAACCCGTGTCCAAATAGATTTAGGTCTATGCCCCTGGGGTTATACATGGTGATCATTTAACAAACAGCCTTCCCTCACTAATTCCAGACTTCTTAAGCTCTTAATGACAAATATCCAAATGAATGAAAAATAATTTCAAAAAAGCATCAGTTAACAGTTCAGAAATGTGCTGAAAACGCCACAGAGGAAGCAAAACAATAACACAGAGAGAGGATGAATACTAGAAAGGGCCTGGCTTTGTGTGATTTGTCTGCCTGGCAGAAATCTGACTCTGCCTCTCTCCCACAAGGTCCTGTCTCCAGAGACTCAACTGGTTCAATGACTTGGAATATGTAATTAATATCCAGACAACACTCTCTGCACCCCAAATCATCTCGCCAGTGTTCACCTGTTGTGACAGCAGTTTGTTTTTGCTGGTTAAACAGAAAAAAAAACTTGTTTTCAACCTCATAGTCTGAGATGCCAATTCAATTGAATCACTCTCAGAGTTTGTATGACACTCTAATGTTATCAACTGTGACAACACCAAAACCGCTGACCATGTAGACAATACTCTACGGAATACTTTATATTATTAATATTAGAGTGTGTTTTACTAGATAGATACATAGACTTTCACACTGATTCCACCAGGGAAATATTTTATGTAACAACAGCATGATCATCAACCGTCACCAGGTTAACTGGTGTACGATAAAAACAGTGTACAGATGGTATTGCAGTAGTGTGCTCACCTGTCACAGAGAGGTGAGCTGTTTACCTTCCCTTTATCTCCAAAATACTTGAAAAAATAGTTGCCACTCAACTCCATTTCCATCTTACCCAAAATAGCTGTTACGAACAATTCCTGTCTGGTTTCCGCCCTCGCCATAGTACCGAAACTGCTCTCATTAAAATAACCAATGGCCTCCTCATGGCAGCTGATTCCAGTCTACTCACTATCCTCATCCTCCTTGATCTTGATCTTCTGGTGTGGCTCCAGGGCTCTATCCTGTGGCCCCTCCTCTTCATTACATACCTCCTTCCCCTGGGCAGCATTTTCTGTAAATTTAACGTCCTCTTCCACTGCTTCGCGGATGACACCCAGCTCTACCTCTTCACCAAACCCAACTCCTCACTCCCACCCTCTGCCCTCATGAACTGCCTATCTGAAATAAAATCCTGGTTCACCTCAAACTTTCTAAAATTAAACAGTGACAAAACTGAAGTACTCCTCATCAGCACCAAGTCCACACTCTCTAAGGCTGAATCCCATTTCACCCCTTGGCCCTCCCCCTTGGCCCTACCCCTCTGTTTTGCGCGTTCACATGGAGGGGTAGGGGTGTCCCAATTCCCATTATGACGGAGGGGTAGGGGGAAGTGGTAGGGCTATGTACTCCTCCAAATGGAAATTTTTCCGAGGCACACTCCAAACGGAGGGATACGACAGATTTCTCAGAATGCCTTGCAAGACCGGTATTTTCCCCATGAATGAAGTTTTAAAATGTACGAAAACCACTTTATAGTCTATTTTAACGTTGTTTCAATGTGTAGTGGTCATTTTCCTCGTAAAAAAAACCCCCGAAAAAAATCGATAGTAGTCAAGGCTTCAGTTACGTGGTTACCGTTGCCAGGCTGAATGCCACTAGCGGTGCTCTGTGGGCAGACCTGATGATAATCTGCAATGATAACGTTATCAACAATAACTTTGGCAACCTCGCTGCTGGTATTCAGTTACATTGATAGCGTTGTGGGATACAACATGCAGGAATGTCATACACAAATCGAATGTGACGGTAGCATTAGCTTGTCGCATCTGCCTACGTAAGAGGCAGCGGCGACTACTGATGACGTATGCGATTGTCGAAGGGGTGTCCCAATTCGGAGGGGTTGACTTTCAGCCCTACCCCTTGGCACTCCATTTCAAGGGGCAAGGGACAAGGGGTAGGGCTAAGGGGTAGGGGTAGAAAAGAGAAATGGGATTCACCCTAAGTCTGCCAGCTTCTCCCTTACAATCGACAGCTCTTCAGTCTTCCCCTCCCCTCAGGTAAAGAGTCTGGGTGTCATCCTGGATAGCTCGCTTTCATTTCAATCTCACATTAATAACATTTCCCGGTCTGCATATTTCCATCTACCCAACATTAATCGTCTCTGTCCCTCCCTCATCCCCCGTACTACTTCTGTCCTCGTTCATAGCCTCGTCACCTCCCGTATCGATTACTGTAATTCTCTCCTCTTTGGTCTTCCTCACAAATCCCTCCATAAGCTCCAACTCGTACAGACCACATCACCCCAGTCCTTCTGCAACTCTATTGGCTCCCGGTCAAATTCAGAATCGAATTCAAAATCCTCCTGTGTGCATTCAAAGCCATCCACAGCCATCCTCGCCCCTCCCTATCTGTCAGATCTCCTCCATGTTGCCACCCCCTCCCGCTCCCTCAGGTCCTCCTCCTCCATCCATCTTACCATGCTCCCTGCCTGCCTCAGCACCATGGGGAGCCGAGCTTTCAGCCACTCTGCTCCCCAACTCTGGAAATCTTTGTCACCGGACATCCATAACATCGACTCTCTTCCTCACTTCAAATCCAGACTAAGAATCCACCTGTTCAAGAAAGCATACTCCCTCTGATTGCACTGTCCAATTTTATAGCTCTTATCTGTATATAGCTTTAGTTTTACTGTACTTGCTTTATCTTTGTAAAGTGTCCTTGAGTGTCTAGAAAGGCGCTTTTAAATAAAATGTATTATTATTATTTACTGTCCAGTCTATTGTTAAGTGGACACACAAGTACTTGTATTGCTCAGTAATTTCAGCGTCCTCAACGATGCAGTTTGTAGGTTTGGGTTCTCCTGTAATCCACCACACTCTCAAGGACACGAACTTTAAGCAAGGTACTGAACACCGCATGTAATTAAGACAGGTAATGTTATGGGTTGTTTCAAGAAAAACAAGCATGCATCCTAGACACACTACATTTTTGTTGTGAGAATTTCTGAGTGAGTGCATAAATATCGCATTTTGATGTTGGACACAATTATGGGCATTTACCAGGCATGAGTGGTCTAACCAAACAAGCTACTAAATAGCACTGTGGGAAGTGTAGGATACAGTTATTTTTGAGGTTTGACCCATGCAAGGGACAAAAAGTCAGGATATCTCAAACGCAGTTTCAAGCTGTTGTTTTATTTTTCCCCATAGAAAATTTCACATTGATTGGCAGTTGCCTGGCAGCATAATTGCTCGCTAATGTAGAAACACATCTTGTACCATCCTAAGGGTAGGCAAGGGACTGACTTTTGTAATCTTAAAATTAGTTAGTCCCTGTTGTGCTATTGTCATTATGTTGAAAAGGTGTCCAGGAAAATCAGAATTTGAACCCAAAATGCAGGCCAAACAAAAAGGTGGAGCTGGAGCAGTTAATTTATTAACAAAAGCAAACCAAACAAAGACAGGTGGGCAAGGCTGCTGAGAGTCAAAACCAAAGCAAGATGTCCATAAATCAAAGAAAATCAATTGAAAGGGCAGTAGAGTCCAAATGTCAAAAAAAAAAAAAAAAAGGGGGAAAAACAAGGCAAAGGTCCAACAACCAGGAAATCCAGGGAAAAAACACTCAAAAACTGACAGGAAACTTAAAGGTAGGGCAATGCAAATTTATTTGTATAGCACAATTCATATACTAGGCAATTCAAAGTGCTTTACAGAAGCATAAAAATATATTAAAATCATACATTTCAAAGAAAGAAAGAAATAAAGAGATTAGAAGAGAATAGAAAAATAAAAAATACAATTAAAGGAAAATTAAAAACAGAAGTCAGTATTTTTCAATTCAATTCAATTTTATTTGTATAGCGCCAAATCACAACAGAAGTTGTCTCAGGACACTTTCCATATAGAGCTGGTACAGACCAAGCTCTTTTATCTGCAAAGAAACCAACAATTCCCCCATGAGCAAGCACTTGGCGACAGTGGCGAGGAAAAACTTCCTTTTAACAGGCAGAAACCTCGAGCAGAACCAGACTCTGGGTGGGCGGCCATCTGCCTCGACCGGTTGGGTGAGAGAGGAAGAGCAAGAGAGAGAGAGTGAGACAGACAGACAGACAGACAGACAGACAGACAGACAGACAGACAGACAGAAAGAAAAGCAGTCAGAGAGAGAGAGAGAGACAGAGACAGAGACAGAGACAGAGACAGAGAGAGAGACAGAGACAGAGAGACAGACATGCAGTCACAGTAACAGTGACAGTGGATGTAATAATAGCAGTAGCTGTTGCAGTGGATGTCAGGCAGGGCCAAGGCAGGAGACGCAGCTGAAATCCACAATCCAGATTCAGCCACTGTCCATGGGAACCTGCAAGACGACAAAGCACAGAGACTCCGGGGAAGGAGCTAAGTTAGTAACACGCCGTGGTAGGAAATGAGAGCGTGCGGATGGAGAGGGACAGAAGGACAGAGGAGCTCGGTGTATCTTTGGATGTCCCCCGACAGTCTAATCCTATAGCAGCATAACTAGGGGCTGGTCCAGGACCAGCCTGAGCCAGCCCTAACTATAAGCTTTATCAAAGAGGAAAGTTTTAAGCCTACTCTTAAATGTAGAGACAGTGTCTGCCTCCCGGACAAAGACTGGAAGATGGTTCCACAGGAGAGGAGCTTGATAGCTAAATGCTCTGACTCCTGTTCTGCTTTTTGAGACTTTAGGAACCATAAGTAGACCTGCATTCTGGGAATGCAGTGTTCGAGTAGGGCAATAAGGTACTATGAGCTCTTTAAGATAAGAAGGTGCCTGGCCACTTATGGCTTTGTAAGTAAGGAGGAGAATTTTAAACTCTATTCTAAACTTTACAGGGAGCCAGTGCAAAGTGGCGAGTATTGGAGAAATATGATCTCGCTTCCTGGTTTTTGTCAGAACACGTGCTGCAGCGTTCTGGAGCAACTGGAGAATATTCAGCAGCGAATTTGGGCAGCCTGATAGTAAAGAATTGCAATAATCCAGCCTGGAAGTTACGAATGCATGGACTAGTTTTTCTGCATCATTTTGAGACAAAATATGCCTGATTTTTGCGATATTACGTAGGTGAAAAAAGGCAGTCCTTGAAATTTGTTTTACATGGGAGTGAAAGGACATGTCTTGGTCAAAGATAACTCCCAGATTCTTTACAGTGGTGCTGGAGGCCAGCGCAATGCCATCCATAACTGCTATGTCATCAGAAAGTGACCTTCTAAGATGTTTAGGGCCTACTACTATAACTTCAGTTTTGTCCGAGTTTAGCATCAGAAAATTGCAGGTCATCCAGGTCTTTATGTCATGAAGACATGCTTGTAGTCTAGTTAACTGACTGGTTTCTTCCGGTTTCATTGATAAATATAGCTGGGTATCATCTGCATAGCAATGAAAATTTATTGAGTGCTTCCTGATAATCTTACCTAAAGGAAGCATATATAAGGTGAATAGAATTGGTCCAAGCACAGAACCCTGCGGAACTCCATAGCTGACTTTAGTGAGCACAGAGGAGTCGTCATTAACGCGTACAAACTGAGAGCGATCTGACAAGTAGGATTTAAACCAGCTTAGCGCAGTTCCCTTAATGCCAATGAAATGTTCCAGTGTCTGCAATAGGATGCCATGGTCAATGGTGTCAAATGCAGCACTAAGATCCAGTAAGACTAGTACAGAGACAAATCCTTTATCAGATGCAATTAGAAGGTCATTTGTAACTTTAACCAGTGCTGTCTCTGTGCTATGATGCACTCTAAATCCTGACTGGAAATCCTCGAATAAACTATTATTGTTTAGAAAGTCGCACAGCTGATTGGCAACTGCTTTCTCAAGAGTTTTTGAGAGAAAGGGAAGGTTGGATATCGGTCTATAGTTGGCTAAAACCCCTGGATCAAGAGTAGGCTTTTTCAGTAGCGGTTTTATCACAGCTACTTTAGACTCCTGCCTGCCCTCCTGAGTGGTTCCATCCTCTGCCTGAGGTTACCTGCTCCACCATTTACCAGTCCTCAGGCTACCTGCCTGAGGTTTCCCACTCTGCCCTGGTCAGTCCCCTGGCTACCAGTCTGAGGTTTCCTGCTCCAGACCCTCTCCACCCACCCTGCTCTGTTTTGGACATTTGATTTTTGGGACGTTGGGAGCCATCCCTTGGGGGGATGCTGCCATTGTTTCCGCATCTGCTTACCAGTGCCCTCTGTATTTTTCCACTCTCACCACACCCACCTGCCTGCTCACCTGATCACACACCTGAGACTCATTGCAATCAGTGCAGTATATAAGCTTATCTGCCACACTCACTGGTTGCCAGATTGGCATTGTCCTCATGCAAGACTCTCCAGCTTGCCTTTTGGTGGTTCTGCACTCGGACCCAAAAACCTGCCCTGTGACAGCTGAAGTAAAAGGTAGGCCAGTGCGCCTCATTTGTTTGGATTTGTGTGCATTGATGAAAAAGGCCAATCTTGAGTGTCATTACAACTTGAAATATGCTAAACTGGATGAGTTGCAAGGACAAATGCACTCAGATTAAGTGTCAGCTGAATTGGGTATCCAACAAGCAGCTTTCACAAGACTGCATTCTGTCAGAAACAATATTACGCAAACAAGTCTTGGGACAAGCAAGCTAATAGTTAAGAAGAAAGAAACCTCATTTAGAATGAGAATTGGTGTAATTTAGAGATGGCAGTTAACAGGAACAGTGGAGGTCAAGTTGAGGTCTGGAGGACCTAAACCAAAATTTTCAGATTTGACTGCTCGTGAGATTGCTAGAATGCTAGGTGGATCACAACCCCTGTTTGCCATCAAAAGATCATGAAGATTGATCAGACACTGGAAAGGTGGTGCACTGTTCTACTATGTAGCAACACCTGCACAAACATGACCTTCATGGAAGAGTCATCAGAGGAAATGTTTCCTCCATCCTCACTACAAAAGTCAGAAATTTGGCTGATGTTGGCTGATGAACTGTGGACCAGGCTACATTTTTGTTGTTGTTGTTGTTGTTGTTGTTGTTGTTGTTGTTGTTGTGAACCTCACCCTTGTAAAGACTCGGTTCTACCAAAGTATGACTGACTGACTGCAAGTAGCATCATTATCAGTACCATTTGATATCAGGCAACACAAGTCTGCATTCACCCATTTATACACACTCACACAGTGATGGCACAGCATCAAGGGCAATTTGGAGTTCAGAATCAGTATCCTAAGGATACTTTCACATGCAGACTGCTGAGACCAGGGATCAAACTACCAAACTAGCTTCTGACAAATAATAAATGAGAAACCCCTTTACCTCCTGAGCCACAGCCCCCCTCTGGTGACAGTGTAATAAACAAGTTAACATTTTCGCAAAATGGGTTGGCATGAAGTCAGAATTGTTTCATCATTTAATCTTAAGGAAGTAGGTTAATAATAATAATAAGAAGAAGAATACATTCTACTTATATAGTGCTCTTCAGGACACACAAAGATACTTCACAAAAATAAATAAAGAAGAAAATAATGACAAAAAAAGAATAAATAGGACATGAGTAGAAGAGACTGTCAGAGATGAAAAGCAGCATTGAACAGTTGAGTCTTAAGTGATTTTTTAAAAAGGAGAGTGAGGAGTCTCTGATGGCTTTTGTAAGTGAGTTCCAGTGGGTAGAAGCAGGAGAATGTTGAGGTTTCCGACATCAGAGGAAGGGAGGAGGTCATTGGTGATTTTAAGGAGGGCAGTTTCAGTACTGTGATTTGAGCAGAATCTGGATTGAAATGTTTCGTACATGTTATTGGTGGAGATGTGGTCTTTTAGTTGAGAGGCCACATCATGTTCCAGTACTTGGATGTGGTCTATTTTAGTTTGAAAAAAATGAGAGAAAGGAGGTGCATTAGTCGATTGTAAACTGCTGGGACGGAGAAGTTTGTTGATTGTGGAGAAGAGTGCTTTTGGGTTTGCAGGCTGGTCAAGGCAGGAGAAAAGAGTATGGTTGTAGGAGTCAGTGGGGTCGGATGGGCTGTGAAAGTCAGTGAAGGGACAAGTAAACATTTTTTGAGACAGGGAGGATGAGTGAGGTAGGGGAAAACAGAGTTGAGTTTACGGAAGGTAATATAATATAGATCTATGACTGACTGGATAGCACCGACTTGGATGTTGCCTGGTCCAACAAGGTCTGCGTTAGGTGTTGGGGGTCCAGGACACGCTAACAAGAAGTTAGCTACTGGGACACGACATGCATGGAGCAGGACAGAGAACAAAACACTGCTAGAATGCTACTACACCAGCAACCCCAGTGAGAGAGGGTATATGAAGAGGATGTGGGACCTACGGGTGCTTCAAAACCCCACATCTATGAAGACTGCAAAGCAACTTGTGACCCAGTGCTCTAATATCCGTAAGAACAACCTACTGTCGCAATTATAGATCGATGAGGTACAATGTGCCTCATCCATGGCACAAAGATGCTACGACAAGGGGCAGCCAGGACAACAGGTCAGTGCACAGATGACATCTGCATTCCTGAATAACGAGATTGGGTACCAAGCCCCAAGAAGCACAGACACCCTGAACACAAGGGCAGCTGACCTGAGAGAACAGATAACAAAATCCTGGGGGAACACAACTACCTACCTGCCAAGGCTAAGAGATAAAGTACCAGATGAATCTCTACTGGAAGACGTAAACATGGCACTGATGACTATATCCACAGAAACCATCACTGAGACCAATCAGCTGATGTATGCAGCAGTAGCCATAAGGAGCAGGGGAACCCTCCATGGAAGAGGAGACTGAAGAGCAAGATCAACAAGCACAAAGAGCGAGGTTAGCTTGCTAACTGAGCTACAGAAAGGTGTAAAGATCAGGAAGGAAGTGCCAAGGAGAAACAACTCGCTGTCCATAGATGAAGCTCTGGAGACTGCCAAGCAGAGGCTCACAGCTTTGGTTACCCGCCTTAAGAGATACAGCAGAGAAGTTGAGACCAGGAGAATAAATAGACTGTTCTCCAACAACCCAGCTAAGGTCTACTCTCAATGGCAGGAAGTAAGAAGACCCAGATAGACCCGCCAAAGTCTGAAACCGAGCTCTACTGGAAGAGTATCTGGGGGAGAGAGGCATCACATAACACCACTGCCCAGGGGTTGCTTGAATTGAGAGCAGACCACAGTAGCCTCCCAGAACAGAAACCAGTAGAAATTACCACTGCAGAAATCCAAGAAAGAGTGTCTTAGATGAAGAGCTGGGCAGCACCTGGACCTGACATGATCCATGCCTACTGGCTCAAAAAGCTAACCGCACTCCATGAATGATTGGCAGCACAGATGAATCAGCTGCTAAGATCGGGAACCCACCCAGAGTGGCTGACCCAAGGCCATGCAGTCCTCATCATGAAGGACCCACAGATGGGCCCGGTACCATCCAACTACCGGCCCATAACCTGCCTGAGTACAACATGGAAGCTCCTGTCATGCATCATAGCGGCAAAGGTGAGTAGGCACATGGATCAGTACATGGGTAGAGCACAGAAAGGAATTGAAAACAACACCAGAGGAAGCAAACACCAACTACTGGTTGACAGGGCAGTCACCCAGGACTGTAAGACCAGAAGTACCAACCTATGCACTGCCTGGATTGCCTATGACTCGATGCCACACACATGGATACTGGAGTGCCTAGACCTGTATAAGATCAACAGGACACTTAGAGCCTTCATCAAGAACTCAGTGGGGTTGTGGAAGACAACTCTGGAAGCCAACTCACAGCCAACTGCAGAAGTGAGCATCAAATGTGGTATATACCAAGGAGAAGCATTGTCCCCCTGCTGTTCTGCATAGGCCTAAACCCCCTCAGCCAGATCATCACCAAGAGTGGCTTTGGATACCGATTCCGAAGTGGGACAACAATCAGGCACCTCCTCTACATGGATGACATCAAGCTGTATGCCAAGAGTGAGTGTGACATTGACTTCCTCACTCACCTCACCAGGATATACAGCAATGACATCGGCATGTCATTCAGAGTGGATAAGTGTTGACGGATGGTGTGCAGAAGAGGGAAGATGATCACCACTGAAGGGGTTGAACTACCTGAAGGCAACATAGCAGATGTTCGGGACAGCTACAAATACCTAGGGATCCCACAGGCAAATGGCAATGATGAGGAGGCAACATGGAGATCAGCCACAGCCAAATACCTTCAGAGGGTGAGGCAGGTCCTGAAAAGTCAGCTGAATGATCCAGGCAATAAACACCTACACCCTGCCAGTAATTGGATACCCTGCTGGTATAATATCCTGGCCACTGGAAGAAATGGAAGCCACTGTTATCAAGTCAAGGAAGCGCCTTATGATGCATGGAGGGTTTCACCCTAAGTCCAGCGTCCTCAGGCTATACACTAAGCAGAAGACAGGAGGCCGCAGACTAGTGAGCGTCAGAGCCATCCAAGAGATGACCCCAATGATGACCTGCTGAGTGAATGCCTCAGGCAGCAGAAGCCCAGTAAGGAGGAGCCCGAAGGGTTGGCATGGACAGACAAGCCCCTGCATGGCAGGTACCATGAACAGCTAGAGGAAGTGGCTGACATAGCGAAAACATACCAGTGGCTGGAAAAGGCTGGACTGAAAGACAGCACAGAGGCACTGATCATGGCCGCACAAGAGCAAGCCTTGAACACAAGGTCAATAGAGGCCAGGATCTACCACAGCAGACAAGATCCCAGGTGCAGGCTGTGCAAAGATGCCCCCGAGACAATCCAGCACATAACAGCGGGGTGTAAGATGCTGGCAGGGAAGGCATACCAATGGGTATGCAGGGAATGGCAAACCAACCAGACATAGTGGTGGTAGACAAAGAACAGAAGACATTCACAGTGGTGGATGTAGCGATCCCAAGTGACACTAACATCAGGAAGAAAGAGCATGAGAAGCTGGAGAAATACCAGGGTCTCAATGAGGAGTTGGAGAAGAGGTAGGACATAAAGGCAGTCCCAGTGGTCCCAGTAGTGATCAGGGCACTCGGAGTGGTAACCCCCAAGCTGGGAGAATGGCTCCAGCAGATACCAGGAGGAACATCTGAGATCTCTGTCCAGAGGAGCAAACTCCTGGGAACAGCCAAGGTCCTGTGCAGAACCTTCAAGCTCCCAGGCCTTTCCCAGAAAGGGATATATATATATATATATATATATATATATAATTTATTTATTTTTATTTTTAACTATTTTCAATCCTGAGTCTGCTGCAATAGAAATTTTGTACACCTGCTGTTCACTGAATGACAATAAAGTTTGTCTATGTCTATGTCTAAAACACTTGGCCACTGTAGTTTTTAACAAACATTACTCAAACTAAATAGCAGTTGTTGGAGATTATTTTCAAAGGCTGATTAATACACATTTTTCTCTCTAATGAGTATGTGGGGCAGCAGAATGGTGTCTGAGGGTAAAAACTACAATGTGCATGTTCAATGAAGGAACATGTGACCTACTGCAACAGTATGCCTCACTATGTGTTTTCAATAGTTGTTGGACAACAATGAAGCTCTATGAGAGAAAGGGATATGACATACAGTATCTGTCATAAATCCCTTCAGATCTCTTTCATTCTGCCTGTTTGTTCAAAGTTATGAACTCTTCTGCCATTACAGACCCCACCACATCCTCCTGCTCTGAGTTAACCCCAGTCCTGCCATTTGACTTGTTCCACCCACTCTTTCACCTGCTCCCCATTCCCTCCAATTATCTCAGTAATCTATACCGGCTCTCCTCCACTAGTCCTCTGGCAGACTGAATTTTACATTTTGCAGGCATTCCAGCATTCACTGTCTCCTGTTTCCCTGCCTGATTGCCAGACTTTGATTTTTCACCTGCCCCTTACCTAACTTTGCCTTCCTGTTTGTCTACAATGTTTTGACCTATGCATGTTTAGGATTCAAATTTGGAAAGTTTGAGACATTGGGCTCTATTTTTGACTCCGCCGCCGGCGCAGTAGTATTTTCGAGCGGCGCAGGCAGGCGCACGGCGCATTTGGAATTTTGGTAAACCAAGGTGTACAGAGGTGCACCAGGATGGCCGTTGCAGTGCAGTAGGGGGTAGGTGTCGGCATAATGAGCCGGCGGCGCAAAAGTGTGCTGAAAGCTCACGTGGATTTTCGTAAACCGGCGGAGTTGTGCGCTCACGTCACCAACACCTCACAGTCAGGTTTCCACAGTGTCTGGCCTTTCACTGCGATCAATTATTAGCAACAGCCGCAATTCAATGCAACTATCTTAGTCAGCACATACAGTCAGAACTAAATTTATATATTTTGATCAGTATCTCATCTGACCAAATCGAAAGCGTGTTCGGCACGCGTAATGGTCACTCAACCTAACCGAATGTACACAGGTGAAACAGGGATGTCTGGTAATCTGTGACTCAAATTGCCTGGTGTCAAACGCATATCACTTTCCCCGGGTCGGCACATGACTTGTTCATCCTGGTGAATTCTAGCATCCCTACAGTCTTTCAGGGGGACACCCCTCTGGATGGGTGGCTGCTAGGTGATAACGGCTATCCACTGAAAACGTGGTTGATGACGCCATATATCACACCGTCAACAAGATGGCAGCACAGTTTAAATGTGTTTTCAGCAGTGCTCGGTCAGTCATCGAACCCACACTGCGTTCAATAATTAGTAACAGCGACGATTCAATGCAGCTATCTGAGTCAGCACATACAGTCAGACCTATATTTTGATCAGCATCTCATCTGACGACAACGCAAGCGCATTCGGCACACGTAATGGTCACTCACCCTGACCGAATATACACAGGTGAAACAGGGATGTGAATTAATCGGTTAACGTCGCTGTGCCAACCAGAAACAGCCGTGGCATCCTACAGAGCATATATACTGCATCTATCTCAGAGCACTCGAGAGACAGACATATGGAAAAAAAGTAAGTGATGATCGTTGTCCACTATTACCGACATCATTTCATTCCAAATACAAATGTAATCATAGTAATGCTTAACGTTATCTACAAAGATGTACAAAGAGTACATCATTGCTTTGAGGAGGATGAAGAGGAGGCCGAGGATTTACCATCTAAGGACCTCATATTTAGACATCAGAATCAGAATCACAAATCCTTTATTTATCCCCGAGGGGAAATTGTTTTTGTTGCAGTGCTCCTTTCAAGAATAGAATTAGAATAAAATTAGAAAAGAAAGAAAAAGAGAGAACTATATATATAAAAAGCAAATATAAAAACAAAATATTTATATTGAAAATATATATATATATATATATATATATATATATATATATATATATATATATATATTAACAAAACATACCACAAAATATAGAACAGAATATAAAACAATACACACACACACACACACACACACAGACACACACACACACACGAGTGACGTCAGTCTCCTCCTGGGAGAAGTTTAAGCGTCGGACTTGCCACTTGCCATGCGCCTGGCCAGCGGCGTTCTTAAAGGTGAGGCGAGGAGCTGCTGAGATTGGTGAAAATTTGACTCGGTTGTGTCAAACCCACTCCACGCCTTCTCACCTCCCTCTTTCTGAGTTGCGCCGCTGGCTGGGACTGAGATGAGAAGGACCGCACGAAAATACCAATGTCTGCGCCGCCACGCCAACGGACCTGACTTTGCACCGAGTCAAAAATAGAGCCCATCGCCTTTAACCTTTACTGTTTTGTGTCGTGCTTTTTGGTTCTTGCCCATTGTGGGCCAGTGGCGTTTCAGTACAATGGTAAATGGACTGTATTTATATAATGCTTTTTCTAACCTGTCTACAACTCAAAGTGGTTTTTACACAAGTCACAAGTCAAGTCAAGTCTGCATTCACTAAGTGGACAGACGCTCTACCTCCTGAGCCACAGTAGCCACCTTGGCTACAATCTGGCCAGAATGAACCCAGTTGACTGAGTCAGCTAGAAGGGGGCTTTCCTCCTAAAACGGAGCCATCCAGCAACACAGGTTGCAACTCACCTAACTCACAGGGGTTCTCCAAGCTAGCCACCAGCAGCACCATTGCAGCTCAGAAGTCCTTTTAGTTACTTCCATGTTCCAGCTCTACAGCTCAGATAACCAGAGGGATTCTCCAGAGTACCTGTTGAACACCAAAGGTTCCCTGATCCCTCGTCCTCTTTCTTTCCCTTCCAAGAGATCCCAGGTGGTATAGCTAATCATCCAACATAAGCAAGAAGGGGGAACCGCTGAAATGGAGAAGCTGTTACGCATCAACTCCTCAGCCTTCCAGCCATCATCATTTCCTGTTTACTTCTTTTTTTTGCCTGCTCCTTACCAGGTTAAGTTTGCCATCCTGCCTACCAAGTTTTGACTTTTGCTCATTTTGGATGAAAGAATTTGGACTTCTCTGTTAATCTGTACTGCCTTGTGTTGAGCTTGTTGGTTTCTGTCTGTTCTGAGCAAGCACTATTACAATATCAGGCCTTGAATACACATAGTACTTTATTAGAATGACTGACTGGGCAATATTTTATGAATAGATTAAAAAAAAATGAAAGATTACCTGACTAATCGCTAGGCTGAGCTACTACATCAGGGAATGTATATAAATATGAAAGAACAAACAAGCACAGCTAGACATACATTTTAATCAAATGATCCTAATTGACACAATGTTCTGTATAGTATAAACATCTGGTAAGAAAATATCATAAAAGACAGTATTCATGTTGTTAAAGGCTGGGTGTTGCTGGCTGAGTTATATTAAACAGATGAGAGTCATGTTAAATAGACAAACTTTCAGCTAATAGCTAAATTAGAGAAAACACATGTACACAGTACTGGAAATGCACTTTATTGAGAAATAATTGCTTAGATATATAAGATATATAAGTGTATGTGTATATATATGACATTTAAATATTTGTGTTATTGAATAGAAAACGCTCAGACCTAAATAGCGTGCAGTTCAGCATAAGAGTAAACTGTAAAAAGGATGAGAAAGTTGATATCCGAAATGCTTCATGTCTGATAAGGTCAGCATTAATATGATTTAGCGGGTAGATTTTGCATCATATCTCCCAGTGTTACTTCTAGATCAAGACAGTGGTATGTGAGGATGCAACAGCCTAGCTCTGTCCTGACCATATTGTTTTTACATGTGTAAATCATTGTCTTTGTCTTTGTCAAGACAGTTTCTGCTAGACATTAGCAGAAGGACATTTGACAACTTTGAAACACAAGCTGAGAAACTTTGGGGCCTTAGATTGCTTCACCTGCCCACCACATCATTAGCTTCAACTGTTGTTCCCCAATCAAAGAGGAGGCAACACAAGCAGTATGAGAGGAAGCAAAAGAAGGGTTAGCATAAAGGTATCAGGCTAGGCTAGCAGGCAATCCAAACAGATCGGCTATCCTAACCATTCTCCTTGCAAATGTACGCTCCCGGATGATATTTATCCTGACACTTTTTGTATGTCTTAGTACTTCTCAGTAATTTTGTACCCCTGTATTTATTTTCAAACACCTGTTTTCACTTTTTTTGATGTCTTGTTGTTGTTTTTATCTTTATAGTTCTGCACACACTGTGAGACTATGAGAAACAATATTTTGATCCATCTGTATGTCCGGTACATATGGCGTAATTGACAATAAAGTTGACTTTGACTTAAATTTGACTGTGTTTATTTTTTTTGTGTGTGTGCTTTAAACAGCTTTCACTTGGAATTTGAACCCTCAATGATTCAGCAAACCTTATGAAACCGAGAACTACTGCATTCAGCAGTCTTGCATGCTGTTCCTTTCTGCCTCGTAAATACCCACTTCTGCTGTGTGACTCATGCGTGGTGTTTAATTACCATGAGAGCTGAATCACTAACTGTAGCTTTCACTGACTCATTTATTGACACTATCATGTATGCGCAACAAGTGTGCAGATGAATACAGAAATGTCTCTGGTTTGAAGACAGTGTTTCATCTGTGTTTCAATTCAGTATGTCTGTTCAGTGTTCATTTTGATTTTCTCCACAGGACTTCATGTCGAGAATGCTTCATACACAACATTAGAGGGGCAGGAATAGTATTTTTTTAATCAGAGTTGGAAGAGAGTCCTAATTTGCAAAATATTGTAATAGTGTAATAGTGATGCATATTTGGTCCGAGGTAACGGGTGCTCATGAGATGTAATGAGTGTATACACCAACTAGAAAAACGTATATAGTCTAGCTGAAATCACATGTAGTCATGCTTTTTTTGTAGCCACAAATAATGTCATGTCAAGAGGTGTTTTTTAAAGGTAATATTGATGGCTTTATTATTATTATTATTATTATTATTATTATTATTATTATTAGAAAAGGGAAGATGTAGAGACAAAGTAAACGAATTTTAGCTGTAGCTTACATGTCGTGGACAGTCAACATGATGGATTTGAAGAAATCAGGTGTACTGTAGTTTACAAGACACTTTCACCACAGGGTCCATTTGGAAGCTATTTGGGAACTGTCAAAGCTTTCTTGAGCTCTGTAACAGGTGTCTTTTGGTGAGATTGCTTTGTCAATTTCTGTTTTCAAGGTCAAGAATGAACTTTTAATGTCAACATATTCAACTATTTTTCCTTTTCAATTTGTAGCAACATATATCTAAGATCAATTAGGCTGCCAACGAAAACTTTAATGTGGGGATCTATCTTGAATATTTCAGTTTTGTTAATCAGTTTAGTTAACTGAGAGTTAAAAAATTATGATTCTATTAGTGGATTTGATACAATGCTATTGAACTCCATTCATAGATGTGTTGGATGTTCCAGCTGTGCCATGTTCCAACTCACAAATAACCAATAATAATCCGCTGATTTACACATAGTACAAACACAATCTGCACAGTTCAACTGTCACACCCATTTTGTCACAAACTGACTGGGATTGCCAGTGGTCAGGGTATGTTGTTCTGTAGTTTTAGTCTCCTTTAAGCCTGAATGTACAAAACCCAAAACCAGTGAAGTTGGCACATTATGTAAATCGTAGATAAAAACAGAATACAATGATTTGCAAATCCTTTTCGACTTATATTCAATTGAATACACTGCAAAGACAAGATCTTTAATGTTCAAACTGAGAAACTTTTTTTTTTTTTTTGCAAATAATCATTAACTTAGAATTTAAAGGCAGCAACACATTGCAAAAAAGTTGGCACAGGGGCCTTTTTACCACTGTGTTACATCGCCTTTCCTTTTAACGACACTCAGTAAACGTTTGGGAACTGAGGAGACCAATTTTTTAAGCTTTTCAAGTCAAACTCTTTCCCATTCTTGCTTGATGTACAGTTGAAGTTGTTCAACAGTCCGGGGTCTCCGTTGTCGTATTTTAGGCTTCATAATGCGGCACACATTTTCAATGGGAGACAGGTCTGGACTACAGGCAGGCCAGTCTAGTACCCGCACTCTTTTACTATGGAGCCATGCTGTTGTAACACGTGCAGAATGTGGCTTGGCATTGTCTTGCTGAAATAAGCAGGGGCGTCCATGACAAAGACGTTGCTTGGATGGCAACATATGTTGCTCCAAAACCTGTATGTACCTTTCAGCATTAATGGTGCCTTCACATATGTGTAAGTTGCCTATGCCTTGGGCACTAATACACCCCCATACCATTACAGATGCTGGCTTTTGAACTTTGCGCCTATAACAGTCCGGATGGTTCTTTTACTCTTTGGTCCGGAGGACATGACGTCCACAGTTTCCAAAAACAATTTGAAATGTGGACTCATCAGACCACAGAACACTTTTCCACTTTGCATCAGTCCATCTTAGATGAGCTCGGGCCCAGCGAAGCCGGCGGCGTTTCTGGGTGCTGTTGATAAATGGCTTTCGCTTTGCATTGTAGAGTTTTAACTTGCACTTGCAGATGTAGCGACGAACTGTAGTTACTGACAGTGGTTTTCTGAAGTGTTCCTGAGCCCATGTGGTGATGTCCTTTACACACTGATGTCGGTTTTTGATGCAGTACTGCCTGAGGGATTGAAGGTCACGGGCATTCAATGTTTTCGGCCTTGCCGCTTACGTGCAGTGATTTCTCCAGATTCTCTGAAACTTTTGACAATATTACGGACTGTAGATGATGAAATCCCTAAATTTCTTGCAATAGCTCGTTGAGGAATGTTGTTCTTAAACTGTTTGACAAGCAGCTCACGCATTTGTTTACTAAGTGGTGACCCTCGCCCCATCCTTGTTTGTGAATGACTGAGCATTTCAGGGAAGCTGCTTTTATACCCAATCATGGCACCCACCTGTTCCCAATTAGCCCGTTCACCTGTGGGATGTTCCAAATAAGTGTTTGATGAGCATTCCTCAATTTTCTCAGTCTTTTTTGCCACTTGTGCCAGCTTTTTTGAAACATGTTGCAGGCATCAAATTCCAAATGAGCTAATATTTGCAAAAAATTACAAAAAATTTACCTGTTCGAACATTAAGTAACTTGTCTTTGCAGTGTATTCAATTGAATATAGGTTGAAAAGGATTTGCAAATCATTGTATTCTGTTTTTATTTACGATTTACACAACGTGCCAACTTCACTGGTTTTGGGTTTTGTATTATGGGCAGGGTTGCGGTCAGAGCTCAGCAGATATGAGTGGTTGAGGCCCATTAGTGATGTCTTATAGCTTAAGTCTCCAGTAATTGGATCTATATCTCAAAAGGCTTTAGCTGTAGCATCTATTGACGAGGAGCCATTCATTCAACCAGCAGCTGTCACTAAAATAAGAGGAAGATGGGTACCTGCCAAAAATGCTAAAAGTTTGTGCAAGAATCTCATCAAATGGGGAGGAGGCTTAACCGTACTGAATGAAGAGCAATCATGGTCCTGCTTTTTGTGAAATGTAGCATACAAATTTTAGTGTATCATATGGAGGGAAAAGTGATGTGAGCCAGCATGACAAATCTGAAAAGTATAAGTATGACAAGGATGTGCAGAAACATGCTCTACCAAAACTGCATTTATAAGATTTCTGCCATCCACTTTCATAATCACCTCTCCTACCAATTATCACGTTTGCTATTAGCCTCCCCAAAAATCAAAACTGAAGCATAATGTTTTAGTGATGTGTACATACCCTTCAAGTGATACATAAAGAAACTAAGTGCTTAAGTGTTTTCATTTAAAAATGCAGAGATGTTCACAATCACAATCACCAGGTATCTGAGTCTGACCACCTCACTGAGGTCTCTTACTTAATATAGGAACAAGTAAACCTTCCCTTGTTACTCTGATATTGGGATGAGTGGACTGCAGTAACATTCTTTCTTACAGATTAGATGCAGCAGTCTGCTGCCAAAGTAGCTGCTTAAGCCCCCTGCTGTCTTATGCAGCGGGTGGGTATGTATAAAAGTGCAATGCTAAACTGATAGCAATGGACACTTTAAAAATATTTAGTGAGTTCATGTCTTTCTGCTGTGACCGTTTACAATAGCGTCAGATGCTCCAGCTGTGATCAATTCCAATTATGACCCCATTCATCACTTTTTCAGCCAAAAAGGTTTTTTTTTTTCACTCTCCTTCCTTCATTTCTCATGGAGGAGTCTTATGCACAGTACTATTTTCAATACTTTTGTTTGCTGCACATTTAACACATTTTATAGGAGCTTTTTTGTCATTAAATCTCAGTCAGAGATTTAATTATGAGCAGATATTAAGACAAATATTGGTATCAATAACTATATAAAAATATAAATAAAAATGACAATGCATCTCCTTGGGATCAGAGACCAATAACCAAACCATGGATACAATCTCATGAAATGGCTATTCATTAAAATTGGCACTCAAAGTGAAGCAAAAAGAGATCTAAATTGCTGTCTTTAATAATTTTAATAACTGTCTCTTTATTACCCATACAACACAGTAGGGCTTATACAACAATGAAGCTTATAGTAACACACCAGCATTAACTGCCTCTGCCCAGACAAAACATCTCACCTGAGATCATTTCGGGAGCGATTAATGTGTGTTCTGTCCATTCTGTCCAGTGCGTCTGGCATTTCCTCAAGATCAGATGGTGATGAGACTGTTGTGTCACTAGTAGGTAGTAGAGGAAAACAGCAGACAAATAAAGTGGGTGTGGCGAGGGTAGGGGGAGATAATTGATTACAATACTTTGTATGTCTGTACACCTTCAATAGTCTAAACAGTTGCACGACAACGCCACCTAGGGAATTTCACCCAGGGAAATCGACACACAGGTCCGTTTCACTCACGACCAGAGACGTGGTACCATGTTCAATAAAAGCCAATTTTATTAAATGATTGGTTTAAAAATCATCAAGCCATTCACACAGGGAAGGGGGAAAAATAACCTAATCAGGAGCTGAGGCTTCTGGGTGGACAAGTGCTAGTGAAGGGGGAAGTGAATCAAACAAAATATAAAGAAACAAAACTAACTTAATCACCCACACACACGTGATGGACAGTGAAGTAACCCAGGTCCCAGGGAGCACAGCACACAAAACCAGGAGGACACCACCACCAGTCACCAGCACTGCCACCACCACCAGCCTTCAGCAGCTGAAAAGGGGAAAAAATCAATTAGTGGGGGTGCAGCAACAAAAAGAAAGGAACAAAGTCACTCAAACTCAAACAAAAGTTCAAACTAAGTTAGAAACTTAGAAAATTATAACAATACAAAAGAAAAGACCCCTCAAATTAATTCAGTCAACAAAGGAGACAGTAAAAAAATCAAACTAAACTAAACTAAATAAACAAGATAACATAGGTAAATGATTCTAAGCTAACAACACAGGGGTAGGGAGGGGGATAAGCCCCCACTTCAACTCATTCATAAACAAAAAACGTGACTAAATCCCGGTGTAAAAGATTCAACTCCGCTGAGTCCAACCACCGTGGCGAATGCCTCGCAGAGCCAGAGCAACGGGAAAACTTCTCGTAGAGACAAAACAGCAGCGGCCCCAGTCAGCTGACTCCCCGTCAGCTGATTATCGCGGCCGATCGCAGTTTCACCTGATCAACGATAAGGTTAGCATTTCTAAGCTGAACAGTGACAATGTTGTGGCTACATGCTAAATTAAGTACGTACCTTTTAACAAAGGCGGACACACGCGCACACACACACCCACGAGGGAGGATGCGAGAGGGCTGCAGACAGTCACCAAGACTCCTACCTGTGACCACACTAGCATTAGCCACGTTTTAGCAAACACCATAATGCCAAGAGAGAGAGGACACTTACTACACAGATGCAACAGGCAGGAGCACAAACAGGCAGCGCGGAGCGTCACACAAGCAGTCGCTATAAAATACAGCAATATTTGTCAGCGTGAACAATGTAACCTGCCAGCCAGCAAGGAGAAGCAGTAAGTGGGCATATCTGTCGAGGGCAGACTCTGACCCGGAAATGATGAGTCAGGTGGAGTGCAAAGAGGGAGAGCCCAGGGCAAGGGCTGTTACTTATATACCTGGCTCTTTCCTCTGATTGGCCATCAGAAACGTCCATTGCATGCAGCAATGCATAGAACACTGAACCACATTTCTATGCTGCTACATGGGGCGAGAAGTTATCCTTTTCTTTCTTGAAGAAAACAGTTAATCCATGTCTTCCTTCTGCAGGTATAGTGAAATGACCAGATAAGTGAACAGTCATTGTATTTGAGGATCCAAACGTGTTCAGTGAGCACTAACTCACTGGACAAGTAACACACTGTTTCAGGACCATTGACTAGGTTAATTACAGTACAAAGATTTAATTAGGAAGGATACACCTACTGTAGCAACTTGATGTTGTGGTGGAAAGGTGAGGTGGAGCACATTGATTCTTATATACTTGAGGATGTCATGGCCATGTCTTGGAGACTGCCTTGAGTCCCAGTGGATCTCATCCAATGGGAAACTAATGAGTCTGTGTGATTTGCAAGGCCTGATGGATTTTAGTGGTAATCCCTTGTTCTTGTACATCCAAAACCTTTGGATGTCCTTATATTTTGTTTGTATAGTGATGCATAGTATTTTGGCTGTGTTGTTTTGGAAAACATTTGGACAGCCTCTTTCCTGGATAAAATACAAAATTTCAAATGGAGATGTCAAACAACAGCACCACTTTTTAGCATAAATAAGGCTTCTCTGAAATGTTTATTATGTCATGCTCAGATTTAAGATGAGCCATGTTGATGGGATAAACAGTATTGAAAGAAATTGCATGGTTTGGAAGACCATTAAGTTTTTTTGTTGTTGTTGTTTGTTTGTTTCATACTTTGGGTACTCCGAACAGATTGTATAATTTGTGCATGAAAGTTAATTCTTGAGTGCAGGGAGCTGATGATGTCTGTTTCTGGTTTCTTGTTTGGGGTCCTTGCTCTTTTACTGATGTAGTGTTCCCAACCACTGACACATGTTATGTCATGATGATGTTATTAACCACTCCAATGTCCAGCAGCAGAGATCTTAAGGTTTTAAATGATTTGTGGTGAATGTAGCCACGGAGTTATTTAGCTGCAGAATACAAGAGTCAAGTTATTTGTCACCTATACTGTTCACATTTTGTTGAATAGGCACTATTAAAACTCCTGTTACAGTAGCTTGTAGCTGTTCATGATTGCATTGTAACCATGGGTTTCACCAGACTTATGAAGAAAAACATTAACAAAATGCAAAAATTGCAGCATGTTTAGCACATCTCTGTGTTTAATGTTTTGGAGCAAATTTGTGCCAATGGAGTCCCAAGGGATAATGTTGGCATAATACAGTACAAATAGCTGGAGAAGAACTTTTGCCTGCTTGAAAATAGGATATAATTGAGGAAATGTCCCTGATTAAATATTGGGAACTTGGGCTGCTTAAACAAAATTCAGGCAAAACTCGGAGAATATGAGGTTTCATACATTTGATAAGGAATCTAGACCAAGAATCTGAAATCATGTTTTCCCGTCTTGTCCCCATTTAGACTCTGTATAAACGTATTGTCACGGTGATTGATAACAGCCACTGCAGAGCAGGCCCCTTTTGTTTCCACATGGAGAATTTCTCTAACTACCAATTTTAATATGTAAACGTCAGCAAGGATGGATTTTTAATCCAGAGATGGTGAAGTGGCTGATCATAGTGGAGGGAGGGAGGTCCCAGCATCAATCATGTCAAGACTTGGAGCAGAGCAAGCGTGACAAATGACCAGGCCTGCCATCAGCTTTCAAGCTCTGAATCTCCCATTACAGAATGAGAGGAGCCAGTCATTTATATACTACAAGGCAGCAGGGAAGGGACAGGGCGCCATACATCCATCCCTCTTATTAAGAATGCCTCTTGAATTATTTTTGCTGAGCCGTGTATACATTTGAAGATTGTGACACACATGAAACTCAGTCTGTAACTTAAATTAGCATGCTGTGCTAGCTCGTCTGCTGAAGCCACCAATAAAAGCATCAAGGTTCCATTTATTTTTAAGCTTCTGTTTCTGCAGTTACTGCAAGATAGTGTTTTCTTTGTCTAAAGGGAGGGGGAAAACACAGAAAACAAGAAAATAAAAAGCTCTTTCAGAAACAGATGATGTACAGGTGGGAGGTATTTTCTAGTCAAGCTGTTATTAGTGTCTTCAAATGCAGATCCATGCTCCCTGCATGAAAACAGAGAAAAGTTTGACCAGTATGAAAGAATTTCACAAAGGGAGCCTGACTACCTCTCCAGGAACCATCATCTTCCCATGGTGGAGAGGTTTGTGTGAACCTGAGGGCTATCTTATCTGGAACCTAGTGCTCCTGGTACAGTCTCCCCTGGCAGATTGGTCTCAGGCGAGGGTCCAAACAAAGAATGGTTCATACAGACCCCATGTCTGTATGGGGCTCCTGTCTGGAGCCAGGCCTGGACGGAGGGCCCTTCAGCGAGTGCCTGGTGGTCGGGCTTGCCACGGAGCCTGGCTGGGCACAGCCCAAAAAGATTACATGGCACCCTCATCTTCATCCTATGGGCCCACTACCTGCAAGAGAAACCGCTGGGGTCAGGTGCGCTGCCATATGGGTGGCAGTGAAGGCCGGGGATCTTGATGGACCAGACCTGGGCGGCAGAAGCTGGCTCTGGGGACATGGGACTGTAGGGTAAGAAGCCGGAGCTTGTGCATGAGATAGAGCGCTACCAGTTGGATCTGGTGGGGCTCACCTCTACGCACAGCATCTGCTCTGGAACCGTTCTCTTTTCTCCGGAGTCACCCAAGGTGTGAGGCGCCGGGTGGGTGTGGGGATACTCACAAATCTGCGGCTATGTTGGAGTTTACCCCAGTGGATGAGAGGGTCGCCTCCCTACGCCTTCAGGTTACGGGGGGGAAAACTCTTACTGTTGTTTGTGCATATGCACCAAACAGTAGATCAGAGTATTGAGCATTCTTGGAGACCATGAGTGGAGTCCTGCATGGGGCTCTGGTAGGGGACTCCATAGTCCTTCTGGGGGACTTCAAAGCACACATGGGCAACGATGAAGACACCTGGAGAGGCATGATTGGGAGGAATGGCCCCCCTGATCCGAACCCGAGCGGTTGTTTGTTATTGGACTTCTGTGCTAGTCATGGACTGTCCATAATGAACACCATGTTTGAACATAAGGACACTCATAAGTGTAAATGGTACCAGAACGCCCTAGGTCAAAGGTCGATGATCGATATCGTTATCGTATCATCTGCCCTGAGGCTGCATGTTAGACAGGCCCGACGGGCAGCAGCTTCCCACCGTAGGGGAGGCAAAGCAGCGGGTCTGGGAGGAGTTCGGAGCAGCCATGGAGAAGGATGTTTGGTTCGGCACCAAGGTGTTTCTGGAAAACCGTCCGGGACCTCAGGAGGAAGAAACGGGGAACCATCCAAGCTGTGTACAGTAAGGATGTGTTGACCTGTTGACCTCTACAGAGGAGGTAGTCGGGCGGTGGAAGGAGCACTTTGAGGAACTCCTGCATCAGACCGATACGCCCTCTATTGTAGAAGCAGAGCTGGAAGCTGATGGGGGATCATCATCAATTACCCTGGTGGAAGTCACTGAAGTAGTTAAACAACTCTGCAGTGGCAAAGCCCCGGGAATTGATGAGATCCGTCCAGAAATGCTGAAGGTTCTGGGTGTTGAGGGGCTGTCTTGGATGACACATCTATTCAACATTGCGTTGAAGTCTGGGACAGTGCCTAGGGAGTGGCAAATTGGGGTGGTGGTCCCCTTGTTCAAAAAAGGGGAGCAGCGAGTGTGTGCCAATTACGGGGCATCACACTACTCAGCCTCCCTGGTCAAGTTTAGTCCAAGGTTTTGGGAAGGAGGGTTCGGCCAATAGTCAAACCTCAGATTGAACAGGGACAATGCGGATTCCGTCCTGGCCGTGGAACAACGGACCAGCTCTTTACTCTCGCAAGGATCCTGGAGGGGGCCTAGGAGTATCCGGTCTACATGTGTTTTGTGGACTTGGAGAAGGCATATGACCCGGTCCCCTGGGAGATATTGTGGGAGGTGCTGCAGGCGCATGAGGTGAGGGGGTCACTTCTCAGGGCCATCCAATCTTTATATTCCCAAAGCAAGAGCTGTGTTCGGGTACTCGGCAGTAAGTCGGACTGGTTTCCGGTGGGGGTTGGCCTCCGTCAGGGCTGTGCCTTGTCACCAATCCTGTTCGTGATATTTATGGACAGGATATCAAGGCGTAGCCGGGGGGAGGAGGGTCTGCAGTTCTGTGTGCTGAGGGTCTCATCACTGCTTTTTGCAGATGATGTGGTCTTGTTGGCACCATCAGTCTGACCTCCGTCACTCAATGGATCGGTTTGCAGCCAAGTGTGAAGTGGCTAGGATGAGGATCAGCCCATCTAAATCTGAGGCCATGGTTCTCAGCAGGAAACTGATGGATTGCCTACTCTGGGTAGGGAATGAGTCCTTGCCCCAAGTGAAGGAGTTCAAGTACCTCAGGGTCTTGTTCACAAGTGAGGGGACAATGGAATGTGAGATTGGTCGGAGAATTGGAGCAGCGGGGGCGGTATTGTGTTCGCTCCACCGCACCGTTGTGACAAAAAGAGAGCTGAGCCAGAAGGCAAAGCTCTCAATCTACCGGTCAGTCTTCGTTCCAACTCTCACCTATGGTTATACGGGCTGGATCATGACCAAAAGAACTAGATCGTGGGTACAAGCAGCCAAAATGGGTTTCCTCAGGAGGGTGGCTGGCGTCTCCCTTAGAGATAGGATGAGAAGCTCAGTCATCCATGAGGGATTCAGAGTAGAGCCGCTGCTCCTTTGCGTGATGAGATGAGCCTGACTAGACACAGGTGGTTCTCTGATATTCAACAGCAGGTTGGTGAGGACATGGCATTGTTTGAAAGGTACATACAGTATAACAAGAATTTTGCTATGATGTGGGGGTGTCATAAGTGTTTTCTTATTTAAACGTACCCTGTTTTTGACTAGTAGTAGCACTGTGTAGCAGTGTGTTTATGAGTGATGAACATGGGAACGGAACACTACGCATTCATGCACTGGTTATTCTGCTTATTAACAGTTGATTCCAGCTGCACACACAAAAAATGCAGCCCTTATTTATTTATTTATTTATTTATTTATTTATTTATTCAGCTTGCAAGTCTTCTTTGAGTAATGAAATGCATTCAGCATGTCTGTTAGACATCAAGGATGCATAAAATTTCTTCTGGTAAGAAACACTGAATGTGAATATATGTAAATATACTCTACAGGGCACAATGAACCTAAACACACAAATTAGCAATTTGTTTTCTCAAATTAATAGGTTGTATGAACAATTTAGTTATGTGTGTTCTTAAACTAATAACTTGTGCTCCAAATTAGAAATTTTTACTTGTGAATTTGTATGAAGCATTTGTACTAATCACTTAGTACATACTAAAAACATATATAAACAATGTCAATCTCTAATTATCATCTGTTTATGTGTGTGAAAAAATTTTGTTATTTAGATGTTAATGACTGATTTGAAAGCATTAATCAATTTATGCACTGCTAATATGCTTCATTTACAAACATAACTGTTACATAATTTAAATCCACAATATGTGCTCAAGTTTCTTTAAGCAAAGATCTCAGATTTACTGCTGCAAGAAAATAGTACAGACTGAAGTAGGCAGGTTTGTATGTATAAAGGGTGGCCTGTATTTCCACACTAAACACCTGCACATTATCTTTATTGTGGCCACTGAAGAAAACCTTGCATTACCATTAGCCTTGGCATTAGGATGGAATAGAGACTGCAGTTTCTAAACTATTATTTTGAAATTGATAGCTATTCAATCCGTGTATCATTCGTTCATCCGTTTTTTAAAATAAAACCAAAACCAGAAAAACGAAATAACGACTTGTTTTTTCAATATTTGTTTCCAGACCCAAAACGAAAAAACGGATAACGAATCGTTTTTCCGATTTCCGATTTTGTGCACTATTGGAAAATGGATAAAATGGATAACAGGCGATTCTCCAATTTGGAGAGTTTAATTTGACGCAAGCCATGTGACCCGGAAGTGAACTTTGGCCTTGGAGATGAGAGAGAAGAACGGCGGCAATCAGAATGAACACGTTTGTGCTGTTTAGGGAGGGGAAAAGGGTTACACTAAAACCCGAAGACATGACCACCACCCATCATTTTTCAGGTAAGTCATTTTTGTGTAAAATTAGGGGCGCCTCTGCCAGATACTTAAAAATGTTTGCAAAGCTCTTCTACGTCAATGTCCGGGCGCTGTTGTCGGCTAATACATTATGTCGTGTTATTAAAACGCTTGTCTCAGTCCAAGTTACAGTTTAGGGTGTGTATCGTGTTTTTTAATTGCCGCAACGTCTTTCTGCTCTGCTAGTCACCACATGTCACAATTATTACCAAACCATAATGTTCGTATGTAAATGTTGTTGGTTACACGACTGTAGCCCTTTGATTATCCAGACATTATTTAAGCATCTACAGCTAAAACCATCAATAGGTGTTGGGGTTTTTTTGTAATTCTTTTTTTTAATCTTTATTAACAAATCTGTAAACAAACTGTGGCATGGTACAGTGAAGAATAAGCTGTCAAGGCAACAGACAAGCCTCAAATGGGTACACATAGTACAGCATGAGAGTATAATAGTAGACTAATAAAAATAAAATTACAGACATTAAGTAGGGTCAAGAAAACATACACAAAAGAAGAAGAAAAAATAAATAAATAAGGGAATAAAGCTAGGGATTCTCTTTAAGATTGAGGTCTTCTACTAGATTGTGCAGATTTATTGCATACTTCCTCTCCATATATTTCAGTGATGAGAAATACCAACAAAGCTCCTAATGGAAAGCATAAAAATTAGGTTTTGTTTTCCTGACTTTATTTTTATGTATAAAAAAAATGCCTAGAATAATAATCGTGGTAATGGACATTTCATGTATCGTATCCTTCACAGGTAAGCCAAATAAAACATTTTCTTTTGTAAGACTAGAGAAATTGGTAAATTTAGGAAATAACCAGTAAAGCAAATCTTCCCAGAAAACATGAGAAAAAATACATTCATAAAATAAATGTTATGTTGTTTCAATATGTGCGTCACAAAATTAACAATTATTATTATCTATTCCAAAACGGTGTCTTAAGAACTCAGCAGAGGAGTATATTTTATTAACAATTTTAAAGTGAACTTTCTTCACCTTTGGTGAAATAGGAAATTTGAAAAGTTTAGATCTCAGCTTCACAGCTTCTTCTTTAGAGAAAAAAAAAAATGTAGGATTGAATTTCTGTTAAAAACCATCAGTAGTATTGTAACCTATTTTTGGTGATGGCAGCCCTCAGAGCTTCAACAGGCATGGTTCGTCACACAGGATGTGAAGAGTTTTATTGTGAAAATTAAAAGTATTATAGTATAGTATAGTAGCATTATATGCAAAGGCTAAAAGTAACGCTACATTACACTACTTATTACATTTTGAACAAGAGCCATTCTAAAAGCAACATGAAATATTTATGTGTGTGTGTGTGTGTGTGTGTGTGTGTGTGTGTGTGTGTGTGTGTGTGTGTGTGTGTGTGTGTGTGTGTGTGTGTGTGTGTGTATGTGTGTGTATAAATGTGGGATATTTAAATTGTGTAGGTTAAAATGTGTGTTCAAATGTAAAAAGATGAATAAGAACAGTGTTTAAGCTTCTTTATCCTAAACACTTCCAGGTCCAAAAGGACAGCCTGTATTTGACGGATGACACAAATGTGGCCATATTTCCGCAAGCTGACGGCAACTTTATGTGCTTTGACCTTACTGATAAAGGTCATTATGAAGTGCATGGTAACAGCACCTCTCTGGAGAAGTCGTCTGGGGCACTTCCATCTGGCCAGCCGGTCAGATTTTCTTTTCACCGCCCATCTAGTGCAGCTGCAAGCTCCTCCTCTTCAGTACCAAGGAGCACCCCAACCAAAACCTTTGTGAGGTGATAAAGAAACTTTTTGCAAGAACATCCCTTTTCACAACAGATTTTCTTTCTTCTACATAATTTCTATAGGTGTGTCATCTATTTGTTGGTAATCTCTTGTCCTGCATATTTACCATTATCTTGCCTATCCACCCCACAACTCAGCAACATTAAACTTGTTTAGCCAAGAGCCTGATAACACCAGTCCTAAATTAAGTGGCAAATGAGATCATTGTATATTAAGACTGGACAGTCTACACCATTTCGAACAAGGTATGATTATCTATGATGTTATTGAGTTGTCTCTTTGTTTTTCTGCCAAAGCACATTGTAAAAATAATAAAATAATATTATTTAAATCGCTACAGTAAAAAGTTCTTTCCTTGTGAAAACAGTGTTTGACATAGCACCATGCATCATATAGCATATTGGTTATTTAGGAGATACTTTCCCGTGTGTTACAGAAAGTGTATGTTCCTATCAATGTTTAGGAATGTCTTCTATGCTTATGTCCTCAATGGAAAGCTGGAGAGCAGCAAGATGGTGACAGTTCGCTTCACAGAGTTTGAGGCTTGTGTGACAACAATCACTAGCAAGGTGAAAGAAGCCCTTGGAGAACAGGAGTCTGTTATTTTGACAGATAGTCAGGGGAATGAAATAATTGACTCTGAAGGAACTAGAGGTAAGTATGAGGAAGTTATTATTCTGTTGTAATTATTACTGTGTAAATGTGAGGTTTTCTGCACAAACAGTTCACATACTTAATAGTTAATGTTAGTGAAATAATAGCTGTGTGCTTCAGATCTGCTTTAAAAAAAATAACCCACCTATAAGATATAATTAATCCAAAAGACAGTAAATATATGGTTGAAAGTTAATAAACCTAAAATTATAACTTAATTAACTTAATTAATCCTATTTATTTTTATTGCAGGATCGGCATACTGGAAGCAAAATTCAAGGAAAGTGTTTGCAGTGCCTGAAGATCAAAGGGATCTGCTCCAGGTTAACAAGAGGCGGTGGCTGAGGTCAGGGATGACTATTTTACCTCTTTTCAGTTTTCAGTTAATGTTTTTGGGGTAACTTTCAGCTGATGTCCATAAGGCTTACATTGATTACTGTTTCTGTGTTTTTATTTCTTTCTTTATTTTTTTTTTTGTTTTATGAATTTCCTGGTGGGAGCCTTCCAGAGGAATCTATTGAGTGTCTGTCTATCTTAAACAATAAATGAAAATGTTTTTCAGTCGCAGAGAAGATAATGGCCTTCAAGAGGTTGTAGCAGACATCGAAGATGTTGTCGAGGCAGCCCAGGGACTAAAAGATGTATCGCAGATTATCAAAAATCTGAGTGGATTTGGACATGTCACACTGACAACAACCCTGTCTCTGTCAGAGGCTGAAGTAGCCTCTTTAAGAGAGGTCTTCAACTGTCTTGTCTGTAAAGGTTGGTACTCTTACTACTAGGTACTATGGATCAACATGAACATGGAATGTGAGATCAGAGGCACTAAACACTACACTGCTCTGTATATCCGGGTTCTTATACTTCCCAAAATGCTGTGAATTGTTAGTCGGATTACATAGCTTTCATCATTAATCTACTTAACACAATGAAAATTTGTGAAATACAAATTAGTTGTATTAGTTGTATAGTTGTTGTTTTTTCTATAAATTCACAGGTCTTTTAAATCGACCAATGTTCTCAACCTGCTGCAGAAACCTCATCGGGTGTAAGGTCTGTATTACAGAGTGGAGCACAAGCAGCAGTTACTGCCCCAAGTGTCGTGCTGAGGATTTGGAGGACAACATCCACGAAGTGGCTGGACTCGGTGAGGCGCTGGCACCACTGGAAAAGTTGCTCCTGTAGTATATGCATTCACTCTGCAAGTGGCAATGAGCACTTGTTCCTTCAGTGCATTAACAGTGTCCAATGTTCAAGATTAAAAGGATAGTTCATATTCAGGAATCTACCTCAAAAAACCTCCACTTTTAAAAAAATGTTACTGTTACTTTAAAGCAACACTGCACTGTATGTACTACTTCTTCATAACTCATCTTGCATAACTCCCAACAATAACCCGTGTTCTGGTCTTTGCATTGTTGCACCTCTATTCTATTTACTCACATCTGACAGCTAACCCTGAGTCCAACAATTTCTTCAAGCAGAGCACTGCAGCACTTTCCATGAGCACTATAGCACTTTATGTCTATGGTTTCGTTGTGTCTCTCAACCCATCTTAGCACAACTCCAACAAGAAACCCTGCTCTGGTCTTTGCACTGCTGCACCTTCATCTCAATTACTCATCCCTGACAGTTCATCTTGTTTTTAATGGCACCGCACATAATGGTTTTTGTTATGTATAACTGTCTGCTGTATCTGTCCCGGTAGTTTTGTATTGATTGTCTCTCTCTCAGTACCTTGATATGTTGTATTTTGACCTCAAATTCTATCTCTCCTATGTACTTGTTTTCTGTTCTGTTTTGTTTTTATTATGTATTATGACCCTTGTATGCCTCAATGGCTCTTAACACCATGCCGGAGGACTACAGTTGGAAACTAGCCTTTGGCTAACACTGGCACATTTACAGTAATGTATGATTGATGTGCGCTGTCCTCTTTAAATAAACTTAAGAAAAAAAAAAACAAACACAGTTGAGTATTGGAGAGGAGGCCGGTGTGATGGCCACTCAGGGTCACTGTTAAGATTGTTCTGCAGTATTTTATATTTTGTACTGTTTGTGGACTTCTGGATAGTTCATTTTAAGCACTTTACTGTGGCAGTCAGCTCTTTGTTTGTGTATTTTATATGTGTCATAATTTTGACAATAAAAGAAATATGCTTGTAAACAAACTTGATATTTATTTACAATTGAGCTCACTAAATAATTCCATCTTGCTGCACAACCACCAGCAGCGAGTTGGTTTGGTATCCCCCTGCCTAAAATATGTTAATCATTTTAGTTTGGGACAAAATTGTTTTGAGGTTCTACACATATAGTTATCATAACTTACCAGGGATCCTGTGGGCATTCCACGACTGAACAACTCTGCCAAGTCCAATCTGACTCACTTGACATGCCAGGTTGGAAATGCAAAATTTGGTCACATTATCCTGCATATCAAGTAACTCTTGATCCAGCAGGTGAACCAGAGCCTGTTTTAGGGGGTAGTTCACCCGATTATTGACCTCTGGCCAAATTCTTTCCACACGTAGCTTCTGTTGAAACACAAGAAGGGATTTCAGATTGATTGAAAAAGCTCATCAACTTATAAAACATTTGTTATAACCCAAAATCATAAAACGTTGGCCTTGCAGGTATGAGTTGCCAGCCCTGACTTGGTGGTCTGGTCTGCTTGCAAACTAACAGCATCACATCACCACTCAGTGCAATCATCACTTTTTCACACAATCAGTAATCCTAAATTGTCCCACTGCCCCCTTTTTATTTTGATATGACAGAAACAAGATAAAATTGAAGGGGAGAGACTGGGTCACATGCACCAAAGGACTAGGACTAGGTCCATAAAATAGGCACTCTGCCTGTAGAAACCACTGAAGAACCCCTTGTACCAACCATTTTTTTGGAGGCATTACAGACATGGATGGGTATTTATATGAAATGTCTCATCCTGATAGTGGCTGCAATGAAATGTGAGTTAAAGGGCATTTGCCAATTAATGATGTTAGCTTTTAAATGCATTTTTTCTTTTGCCAACTCATTCTGATTTGGGATAATAAATATATTTTTCACTGTAAATACATTTTGATTAACTGTGAAAGTTACTTATTATCTTTGCATATAACTAGAAGATCAAAATTCACCCTTTATGAAGTTGTCTGAACATAAAGCAGCCTGTTAGTGTTATGTCTGTGTTGAGACAACTTTTCTTGCATGTACAAGGTTAAGTAAAACTCCCTGCCATGATCAACTCGGAGTTGGTCCCACATGTTGGCAACTGTCGTCCTGCAATAGAAAAAAAAAAGTACATTAAATGGATATTTACAGAATGTAGATGAGATAGATTAAGATTAATTCCACATTCACGTGCACATAATACATGTAGCACATTCTGAAAGTTATGAAATAATACTGATATTGTAAGTGCTTATCATTTACTTTGGTTTAAACCTAGACATGACTTGCCTGTAAACTTCCTCATAAATAATGAGATTGTTCTTCACTGGCATTGTGAAATCAGCAACAGTTTTGCTGCTGAATCCATCAATAGCCAAGACATGTGTTACTCCAAACAAAACTTGTTTATTTCATTGTCTTAAGAGGTCATTTTATGCATATTTCATTGTACTGTTTCTTACTTTGTTGGCACTGTACTCATACATGCCAGTAGATGGCGCTTTGCAACTCAACTAGCCTGTTCATCACGAGGCCTATTTTTTGTGCCTCCTGTCCAAAATGACTTACCCAAAATAAATGGAGTACATTTTCACAACTACAAGGTCTATATGTATAATGGTCTCAAAAGAAAGGTTAGACATGTGAGATTACTACAGAAGTGTCAGAATCAAGATATGTGTTACTGTGACAGAGTAAATTCCCCTGGAACACAGTAGAAAATATGAATTTTTATCCTCGCCTGAAAAAAAAAAAAAACACACTGTTTAGAGTGAAAATCACTATTGAATCATAGGATAGTAGCCCAATTCATCTAGGAATTAGAAAAGTGATGTCTGATGAGTAACTGTGCAAAAGTAGATGCTAAAAAAGTTAATCTGAACTGTTATACAGATGTTTTAACACAGGTATGTCCAGGCGAAACCATTTGGACACATTTTGGCACCATGTGTGCCATTTGACCTTTCTCATGTACCAGAGTGGAGAACTAATTACATTTCACTGATATATCACTGTGACAATTCATTCCACCCAAATACAATTGTCCTTGACTCAGACTCAAACTCATCCAAACCTCTAAACATTTTCTCATTCAAATAAGACCATACAGCAGAGATGAAGTTTGACTCCAACTGGAGCAGATATATTACTAACAAGGAGAAATATACATAAACAACGTATAAAATCAATCAACAGAAACATCACAATAAATATTTACCGCAACTATTTACAGTGTAGCCCCCTGAGGAGCAGAAAGGGGGGTTTAACTACCCACCAACATATTGTGGGTCACTGCTCTGATCGTCACACTAACGCTTGGTATTGTGTTGTTAGTACATGTTAGCACCGCTTTGATTCAGACATTCACAGAACCTCCTCTGCTGTATATTTCTCCTGTTTTCTTCTTGCCACTGTTGATGAAAACTCCACGATCAGCCTCTGTGTTGCCTGCCGGCTGCGTCCTGTGCGTATGTGCGTAAACTCACTGGGTAGTCCGCAGGGGGATATCTCGGCAACCCATTGGTCAATTTTGATGATCGACACCTCTATCAACCAGTCAGAGTCATGAGATTTGGTCGCTACCACCAGTTACCTTAGAAACACCAATGACGATCCAGAAGGACGTGGAGCCAAAGAAAGTGTACTGTCGTAAGATGCACCACTTCGCTCTAAAAAGCCCCTAAGACTTTATGAAAACAACCAGGACCTTCGTGATTCACTTCAAACGACTGAAGAGCCACAGGAGTAGACATTAGCAGTGTTTTTTCAAGCTGGAATATAACTTTAGGCCACAAAACAGGAAGGGTTTTATGATTCTGTGAAGGGTTTTTTTTTGCGACTGTTTGCCTTCTAACTCTCTGAGTTTTTGTCGTTTTTGTCGATGAGATACACATCGTTGTAATCAGGAGGATCTCTGTTTTCATACAACACCTTGTCTGTCTGGTTTGCTTGAAGTGGTGAGATTAGTTGAAGCATTAAATTGGACATGCGCTATTTTCGTGTTTTTGTTAAATGCCCATATTACAGCTTGGGGTTTAAATTGTGTTTCTCCCCCATCATTTTGGTATGCAATATGTTGGGATTGGTGCTTCCTAGCGATGCCCATAGATCACCTGTAGCGCACGTATCTGACACTGCCCCTTGTAAAGGGGGCTCTCGTGATGAACAGGCTAGGAATGCTGTTACTTTTGCCTATATTCATATGAAGGACCAGCCACATATGCCTACACATCAGTTCTACGCACCTCAGAATTAATAACACAACAACCCAAATAAAACAGAGCAAAATAATAGAAGACTTACCTTATCGATTGAGGAAATGACTGCCATTTCCAATTCTGCATCGGAAACATGTCTTTTTCACCTAAGCTGGTGCTGGTTGCAGAATCTTCTGACTGACATTTCTGAACATCTCAGAACACCCATCTGCTGAAGCGCTCTGGAAATTTCAGCGTGCGTTTTTCCCTCCTCAAAAAGTTGAAAAACTATGTCAGCATTATCGTCCAGTCCAGCCATTTCGTTCTTGTTCTTCAACCTTGTGATTTGTTTTGACTTCATCTTCACTTCCGGGTCACACAGCTTGCATCAAATCTAACTCTCCAAATTGGAGAATCGCCCATTATCCGTTTTATCCATTTCCCAAAAGTGCACAAAATTGGAAATCGGGAAAACGATTCGTTATCTGTTTTTTCGTTTTGGGTCTGGAAACAAATATTGAAAAAACGAGTCGTTATTTCATGTTTCTGGTTTTGGTTTTATTTTGAAAAACGGATGAAGGAATGATACACGGATTCTATTCCCTTTGCTCCTCTACAGTACACATGTGTCTGTCCAAAGTCATAAACAAACACTCACTCAGCAGGCTGCACCAACACAATCACTGTGACTAGAATTTTTTTTTTAGTTATGCAAAGTTAGTACTATAGCCAACTAGGTCCATTGCAACCATATTGCACAGTAAGTATACCAACTACTCCAACTGCTACAGTATTTATATTAATATAATACTGATTGTTGTGTTTATTATAATACACACGTTGTGTTTACTGTTGATGTACAGCTACCTGCTATCCAGTATTAATCTGCACTCTATGACCAAGGGCATAATGATAGTCTTCCTGGTTGAACTTATGCTGAGTTTCATTTGTCAAATAAGGAGACAAAATGATCAAGCAATAAGTGAAGGAAGTAAGTGTGCCTCAAGAATCTAGACCATGAGTTGAGATTGCTTTGTCATGTGTGTGGCGAGGGGGAGGTAGGGTAGGTAGGTATAGATTGGGATTTAAACACAAGGGACAATGGAGGGTGAACCAACAATGCCACCTGGGGAATTTCACCCCAGGAAATACTTGAAATACCTTGAATGGTATGTAGAATAATTACTAAGGCCCACAGGTTCGTTACTGACAGAGGCGAGGACATGTAAGCAATCAAGGCAAAAATCTTTTTATTGATAAACAAAATAATCAAAGCAAATGGCAGGGGCTGGAGCTGCTGAAAAGGAGAAGAATAATATTAATAAACAAGAAACAACCAAGGATCAAGGTAGATAAAAATAGTTTATTACAATTTATACTAAAAAAGGCCTTGATAGCAATTCTAAAAATGAATGATATAATAGTTAAAAACTCAGCCCAAAGTAACCAAACTAAAGAAAATAAATGGAGCTGAAGCCACTTGGGAGAGGCAGACTACACAGAGGAGTGTCTAGGGGTGCTACCACTAACCACCACAGGTGGGCACAGCAACCAACACAGCAATCCTTAAAACAAAATGGTGCAGTCTATGGTGTCCCAGTGCAACTACTCACACACAACTGTGAAGGGACCTCGCCACGGGTGCCTAGCCTCTCACCAAAATGACTCTCCGCTCCTGAACTAAAGAAAAAAAAACTGGTAATTAACACAAACAAAAATGCATGTATCCCAGTTTGGTAAACAATATGAACTAACTCCAAAACTCAAACTAGGAGAACTCAAGATAACAAAATAGGCAAAACTAAACAAAATCAGCTAAATCACAAATCAATAATACAATAACTAAAGTAATAAGTAACAAAGGAACAAATTAATAACTTAGGGCAAAACAGGCAAAATAAAGGGACAAAGCAGATAAAACCAAGTAGGGCAAAGCAGCAGTGGTAAAGGGGCAGGAGGGCCTAAAGAAAAAAAGGGAAGAAACACAGTTAGCCCAGCTCTTCATACTTCATTTTAAAATTATGATGAAGTACCCTACTCACCACCTCAAGGTATCTAATCTAAGGGATGCAGCAAGGCAGGAGGGAAATCAGCTCGGTACCTAGCCAACCAGAACATTGCACATGCTAAATAAAAATAAGGCAGGTACCATTGCGCATGCCGAAGCTATTTTTCAGCACATACCTGGAGCAAGCAACAAGCAGCCACAGCAGGGACAGAGCATGAGGCAGGAAAAAGGGAAGAGGGAAGAGCTACAGGTGGCTTATATTGTCAGGCCCTGATTAGGAGGTGGGAACATAGGAGGAGTCAGGCCCAGGCTGCATTCACTCCCTCTCCTGCACTAGTCCACCACATGTGCTTAAAGCATCAAGCTCAACCAATACACAGCATTTATTTTTTTTGATCAGTGACAAGAGGCTGTTGTTGTGCATTATTTCCATAGCCACACAGCTCATCATGGACTATACATTAAACAGTTTCTTCATGAACTTATTTGGAAAATACACAAAAAAATCATATCACATTACACACAATGTCAAACCTACCTAAGGGAATTGCACACGTATAAGTTTTGAATAAATCCTTTATTACGCACTGTAAATCTGTGTTAAGCAATAACATGGATTTGTGAAAGAAATATCACTACAACACCATTTATTAGATGTTCTGGAAGTATCAGATGGTCTTCATCAGCAGATAGACTTTCCAAGCTGTTATGGCATCATATATATTCAAATTTCCTTTTTCTTCTCTTTTTTTTTTTTTTTTTTGCATCGTGAGGACTTATTAGCCATATTTGCTGAAAAGATGAAAATCATTCTTGACCTTGGAAAAACGTTTAGTAAACACTCTCAATTCTAGGTCCATTTATTTATTCATCTATTAGTAGAGCTTTTCAGTCATATTAGATGACGTGGTGTTATGATGCTGTTGCCAAGATCAAGAATGAATTTTGAACCTAAACTCTATTTTTATTGAGATAGAAGCAATCCAAACCCCAAATAGGCATGTGAAAATAATGCATTATCCATTTGGTAATGATTTCCAACTTGCTATGAAGTCAATGTAAACAAAAAAAAGGACCTTAATCTCAATATAGCCAAACAAATAAACTTCAAAAAAGTAGACAGTAGAATAAAAGCTATAGTTGGAGTATGGAGATTAACTCAAGTGGAAACAGAAAGCTGAGTCTGTGCAGTCTGATCATCAGTGTGTTTGTCCTGCTGAGGGTCATTTGTGGACCACAACATATCATGCACTGGTGGAGCCTCTCCTGGGGCCCACACAACATCTCTTTATGTCATATCTATACCGTGCTGTACATACACACACACACACAGAGTTATTTGTCAACATAATGATATATAGCTCCCCTCCTGTTTCTTTTATCCCTGTGTGAAACCAAGCTGAGGGCATCTATCTTCACGTCTGTCTTTCTGTCTCTGTAGCACTAAGTTTAATTCTGCACAATGCTGCCAAAATTACTTTTGCTGGTTTCAGCTGGGTCAACTTTTTGTCTTTGAAAGGAAAATTAATGCACAAATGCCTGAGTAATTGCCATTTTTTTAACTTTTATTTGTAATTTTCTTCTCTCCAAGCTGATGTTTTTCCCTCCCTGTTTTCTCAAGACCAATCAACCCTGTGGTGACTTGCTTTGAGAATGAGGCCAAGTGTTCTGCCAGCTAAAAAGAGGCTCAGCACATACACACACACACAAGCAAAGCCTTTGGATGTGTCGGTGAATTGAAAGCAGGAGACCTAAAGGACAAGAAAGCTGCCATAACCTATTTGCAAGGTAAATGCAGACTTGTTACAAGGGGAAGCATGAAAAGTAGTGCCTCCGCCACACATCACATGAAAAGCCACCACTGCTCTGCCACTACATGAAGACACTGTCTCTTCATTGTGGAAATAATAGAGAACCCTTGTTCTCTGAGCCTTTCATTTCAACAAAAGACAAACAGTGTCTGATTCAATGTCTTTTTCATGCAAGCCATTCCACACAAAGGGAAAGAGTAGAGAAACACATCACCTGCTGAAATATGTGATGCAGCTTTGAACTAATCAGGTAAAGGAAATCTTTTGAATTTGTGCATCATGCGATATGCTTTTCTCAGGGAACAACGTGTCAGAAAAATTTAATACAGCAGATAGTACCAGAGCTGCCTTGAAGAGGGGTGAGAGAGATAAAGCATGTTTTTATTATTTTAACATTATGTTTGGCTTGTACAGGTAATTATCTACATTATAAACCTGTGTTGCTGTCTGTCAGAGCGTGCCATGGTAATGTGGCAAGGCGAGCGGTATAGAGAGTTGCAGACAATGCCACCTGGGGGCTTTCACCCCAGGATATAAACAGGATTTCAAAGTTCCCAGCTTTCAGTTGAGACAAAGGCACACAGTTTGAAAAATCCCACAGGACAATAGCGTGATTTTCAATAGTAAAAATATTTGCTTATTAAACTGTTAATTTAAAATAAGCGATGGCTGACTAGATTAATGATAGCAATAACAATAATAATAATCAGGAGTGAGGTGAGGAGTTGCCGAGAGAAAGGGGGGACAGGGCTGGGACTTACCACGACAGCGGTAACAAAAAAAGGGAAGGATCCAAACCTACACTGCACCCGTGACACAGCAAACCGAAATAAGTGGAAAAGGAACCACCACCAGGGGAACCGCTGCCACTCTGGGCTTCAGCACCTGTCAAAGGAAAAAAACACCATTAAAACAAAGTCACGGCAACCCTCACACACACCATGACCAAATAACAAACACTCCAACCCCTAAAGAAACTATTTTAAGTCACAACTTATCAAAATACGAAATAACAAAATAATTCTAAGCAATAAATCAAATATAAGCCAGAAAACTAATCAGTAATAATTCACAAAAAAAACAAAAAACAATAACAAATGGAAAAGCAATAAACAGATAATTGCTCAAGGTCTGCCATGCTGATTGGACTAAAACCAGCCTCCGGGGAGGGGGAAGGCTCGGTGTCTATGAGAGGGTCGGGACGCCCTCTCCAGACGCACGTGGCACTTTAGGTCCCAGCTGTACGGCCGCAGCTTTGGCCACGGATAAGGAGAAAATCAAAGGTAAATACACAAACTGCAAAAAAAGAAAAAAAGGAAAAGAAAAAGAACCAAAACAGCAGCAAGGCTCACAGTGGCCAGTGACGGCCACGCACTGCAAAACAAACAAACTGACCTAATTAGAATTTGGTTGTAAAACACTACAAAAAGTAACAAAAGTCACAAATAACAATTCCTACCAGAGAGCAGGAGCATGAAGCCACACGCGGCACGAGGAGGACGCCCGCAGCCCAGACTCCACCAGTGACGGCTGAGAGATGACAATAATACACCTCACCTGACCATCGGCAGCTCAATATAAAAGGCAGACAACCAAGCGTCTTACCCACAGAAACCGCACCACGCACACGCAGGCCCCGGGGAAACAGCCCAGCTCTCTGTAACACCACACTGCTAGACGGAGCAAAACTGAAGTAAAAACGAGGCCCATAGCACTGAATGAATCGAGCAGGCGCAATTCTGTTGTGAAACCTGACCTGTGATCCAGCGAGACGCTGCCACACACGCGGCTGTCGGCTGCGTGAAGGAGGAAGAGGAAGCGGAAAGGGAGAGGGAGGGTCCGACCAGGACTATTTATGGGTGATCGCCCGCTAATTGCCAGCCACACTGCCCCGCACAGTGAGGAGTGCAGCGCTATCCTGTCACAGTAATTATAGACTTTCCATCAGCCAAATGAGAAAGTAAGACATGGGAATCTGAGGTTTTAAGGTTTTTAAGGCGTTTGTTTATGTGACAAACAGAAATGCAAAAGTTGGATCAGCCACTAACTCCTGGCTGATGACGTTTGACCACTTCCCTGTGGAAGCTGTTGGTGGTTTTGGTCTGGTGACACCAGACACCAGACAACCACGCCACTCTGTTTACACTGGACCAAAACTGGTCACAGCATCAAGGAAGATAATGAGACCATTACAACCAGGGAAAAACTCCTTTGCTGATGAAACGTGAGATGAGGTATAAGGACAAGGATGAGATAAGGCAGAAAAAAAGCTGGTAGGTGGTGAAAAAACCACCACAGAATGTGGAATAATTCACCACTTGACCAAATCAAAGTCAAAGAAATACTTCTAGCTCTTCAAAATACTACACACAAGAGCACATACGGAGGATTTTTAAGGGCTAGAAGCTGTGACATTTTGCATGACTTTAACTTTGATGAACTTTGAATATACTGTGCCCTGCGATAAGCTGGCGACCGGTCCAGGGTGAACCCCGCCTCCCGCCTGTTGACAGCCGAGATAGGCTCCGGCCCCCCGCGACCCCGAAAGGAATAAGCGGCATAGAAAATGGATGGATGGATGGATGAATATACTGTCACTGGCAATAGATTGTGGTCACTTAGAATGACGTGTGATGCAGCTGTTTGTCCTATTTTGCTTGTGCAACAACAAGCCAGAAGGCCACCAACAGACTACTGATGACAAACATACCAGATACCAGACATTGTGGCTATATGTGATTGCAGTGATTGCACTCCACTTCACTCCACTCTTCTGGTTTTAGACTTTCCACCAGATTTTAGAATGTGGGTGCAGTGATATGCTCCCATTCAGCCACATAAGCATTAGTGAGGTCTATGTTGGGTGATAGGGACTGGCACACAGCCAGCATTCCATCTGGGGTTGAGATCAGGGCTCTGTACAGGCCAGTCAAGTTCATCCACATTGAACTGGCATTGTCACTGTGAAACTTTAAAAAGACAATTACAAACTGTTGACCCAGCCATTGCCTAAAATATCAATGTTCTGCTACACAAGGATACATTGTTTTCATTGGGGCGAATTGGATGAAACCAAATCAGAAAAAAACAGACTCAGAACAGATGTTTTGACCAATTGATCTATCCAAAAGTGTGTCTGGATTAATCAATTTAAGATGAATCATTTCATGTCACCGTCTTGTGATGGGTCTATCAATATCATTTTGCTTATATGCATTATTACAAGGATTAGGTGATTAGAGGATGAGTATTCAAATACACTGAAGGATGATGGCACTTTTCCTTAATTAAATATACAACAGGATTTTATGGTCAGACTACAAAATTCACTGCAGTGTTCTATTCTTATACAGTACTGTGCAAGTTTTAGTCAGGTATGGAAAAAAATGCAAACTAAGAATGCTATCAAAATTATAAATACCAAATGTTTATTTTTTAGCAAAGTTTTTTTTTTAATGCAAAGTTCTTATAGGTACACTTGCACAAAGTCTGGGATTTTCTAGGATTATAGTCAGGTGTATGTTCAACCAATTCAACCAAACAGGTGCTAATGATCATCAATTTCACATATAGGTTGAAACACAGTCATTAACTGAAACAGAAACAGCTGTGTAGGAGGCTAATAGGTCATAAACCATGGCAAGACTGAGCACAGCGACAAGACACAAGGAAGTTATACTGCCTCAGCAAGGTCTGTCCCAGACAAAGATTTCAAAGCAGACTGGGGTTTCAAGATATGCTGTTCAAGCTCTTTTGAAGATGCACAATGAAATGGGCAACGTTGAGGATTGTAGACATGGTGATCGGCCAAGGAAACTTAGTGTGAGTTGGAGATTTTGTCAGGATGAATGGTGTCCTCAGTGCTGAGAAATACAGGTAGTGTTACGATCAGCTAACTGTCTGTTCCTAGTGTGCCTGGCACTCACATGGCTCCACCCCGTCAGCAGCTCACTAACTTTCTGCTGTGTTCTAATGGCTTCAGTTCATGTGGTTGACAACACGAAGATCAATGATGACCCATTTTTCAAGGTTAGGCTCATCTTCATCGAGCTCAATCAGTCATACAAACTTATGCCATTTCAGGAATAGCTGTCAGTGGATGAGAGCATGAACCCACACTATGGCCGACATGGATGTAAGCAATTCATAAGAGGTAAACCAACCCATATTGGTCAAAAGCTAAGGAGCCGTGCCTCATCTAGTGGCTATATGCATCACGTAGAGCCATATCCTGGATCCCACACTCTCCTTCCCGAGATTGGGTTGGGTCAGGGACCCAATGTCATTCACGGTCTTGCAGAGAAAGCTCAGGTGCTGCAAGGTTGCAAGTTAATTCATGACAATCTCTTTACTTCGTGCTGAGGTAAGTGGGACGTGCTGAGGTAAGTGTATCACTTCCTGTTTCCGGTTGCTGTGTTACTAGTAGCGTACGTCTGTGGGCTCTTGCTGGTCTAAGTGTAATTTGCTCTGTCTTTTGTTACAGCGGCTTATTACATGCTATTTAAAGTAACATTAGTTCTGCTCAAGCACCCATAAGTCTGTCTATTTAAGGACTGCTAATTTCACTCGTCTACATGCTTGTCTGCTCTGCTAGCTACACCAGTTTAGCCTCGCAGCTAGCGATGACTTCTCTCTTTCCCTCTCCAGCTCTCTCCTGCTCGGTGTGTCAGATGTTTAGCTACTCCTCTGCCTCCTTTAGTGATAGTGGTACATGTAATAAATGTAAGTTATTTGGTGAGTTGGAGGCGAGGCTTAGTGAATTGGAAGCATGGCTCTGCACCATGGAAACCAAACCATTAGCTGTAGTTAGCCAGGCCCCCGCGGCCGGTGTGGACCGACCAAGTGTAGCTCCAGCTAGCCGCCCCTCAACAGCTCCTGAGCAGCTGGGAAACCAGGGAGGCTGGGTGACTGTTTGAAGTAAGCATAGTCCTGGGCTGAAGCCCACGGGTCACCACCAACCACTTCATGTTTCTAACAGGTTCTTCCCACTCAGCAACACACCTGCTGAGAAACCAACTCTGACGTGAAGTTAGCGACACCAGCAATCATAGTCAAGTGCCTGTCAGGGGCCAGAGCAGGTGACATCAAATCAAATTTGAAACTGCTGGCTAAGGATAAGCATCAATACAGGAAGACTGTTATTCACGTGGGTGGTTATGACACCCAGTTACGCCAATCGGAGGTCACTAAAATTAATGTGGAATCGGTGTATACATATGCAGAGACGACGTCGGACTCCGTAGTTTTCTCTGGACACTTGCCAAATCTGACCAGTGATGACATGTTGACAGAGTTGAGACCAGGAGACAGAGGTGCAATCCTACATGCTCCTCTGTGCTTCCATTAGAGCAGTTACCCACCCAACGTTCCATAGAGACTGTGTCTGCCCCCCGGCCACATAAGCTAAGTAAACACACAGAAGAGGAGATCAACATAAAAATCAAATAAAAATTAAAACATCTACTACAATAGTACAATAAGAAGGAGAATTAAATGTGGACTCCTTGACCTCAAATCTCTGTCCTCTAAAGTTGTTTTAGTAAATGAGTTAATAATAGACCATAATATTGATTTATTTTGTCTGACTGAAACCTGACTGTCATGAAGAGTATGAGAGCCGAAATGAAGCTACTCCTCCGAGCCATATTAATACTCACATTCCTCGAGGAAGTGGCCAAGGAGGTGGAGTTGCAGCCATTTTTGACTCAAGCCTTTTGATCAACCCCAAACCTAAACTCAACTGTAACTCATTTGAAAGCCTCGTTCTTACTCACTTACTTCACATGAAAAATGGAAAACAGTGCAGCCAGTTTTATTTGTCATAGTGTACCGCTCTCCTGGTCCTTATTCAGAATTTATATCTGAGTTCTCTGAGTTTTTATCAGGTTTAGTCCTTAAAACTGATAAGGTAATTATTGTAGGTGACTTTAATGTACATGTCGATGTTGATAATGACAACCTTAGAACTGTGTTTATCCCAGTATTAGACTCAGTTGGCTTCTGTCAGAATGTACAAGAACCTACTCACTGTTTTAACCACACCCTCGACCTTGTTCTGACATGTGGCATTGAACTTGAAGACTTAATAGTCTCCTCACAGAATCCTCTTTTATCAGACCATCATTTAATAACTTCTGAATGCATATTACCAGACTACCTGCCAGAGGGCAAAAATTCTCATACCAGACTCCTGTCTGATAGTGCTGTAGCTAAATTTAAGGATATGATCCCATCAGCATTTAATTCAGTGCCATGTCTCAATACAACAGAGGACTCCTATGCTAACCTTAGTCCCTCCCAAATTGACTACCTAGTTGATAGTGCTACAGGTTCATTGCATATGACATTTGACTGTTGCCCCCCTAAAAAAGAAGGTAATAGAACAGAGGAGGTTAGCTCCATGGTATACCCCTCAAATTCACAAATTAAAGCAAACTTAACGGAAAATAGAAAGGTTCTACTAATTTGGAAGAATTTCGCATGACAAGACAGTCTTAAAATATACAAGAAAGCCCTCAGTGCCAGGGCAGCCTATTACTCTGCACAGGTGGTACGGTGGAACAAGTGGTAACACTGTCGCCTCACAGCTAGAAGGTCCCGGTTCGAATCCCGCTGTGGACACTGGTCTTCCACCATGCCTTCAGTGTCTGCTGCTCAAGGAAAAAGGGTCTTTCTGTTTGGAGTTTGCATGGTCTCTACGTGCTCACCTGGGGTATCCTCCATAAAAATACCCCCACTGAGAACATGCAAGATGATCACCAATGGTGACGAAAGAGATTGGGTCCCCAGGCACTGGTCGGATGGCAGCCCACTTCTCCTAGTCTGCCATGGAGGAAGGCGACCAGGATGGGTTCAAGGCGGAGGACAAATTTCACCAAATTGCATGGTGTGTGTTGCATGTATGTAATTGTGTGACAAATAAAGGGGATTGTGCTTCTGATTCTTCTTCTTCTAATAGAGGAAAATAAGAACAATCCCGGGTTTCTCTTCAGCACTGTAGCCAGGCTCTTCCTTATTAGACATCATCAATCTGTCTTTATCAGAACATATATCACAGATCACATAACATATATCCTTTAGTAGCTGTAGCTGTAATAAAACCTCTAGTTAAAAAGCCAACTTTTGATCCAGGGGTTTTAGCCAACTATAGACCAATATCCAACCTTCCCTTTCTCTCAAAAATTCTTGAGAAAGCAGTTGCTAATCAGCTGTGTGGCTTTCTACACAACAGTAGTTTATTTGAGGATTTCCAGTCAGGACGTAGAGTGCATCATAGCACAGAGACAGCACTGGTTATAGTTACAAATGACCTTCTAATTGCATCAGATAAAGGACTTGTCTTTGTACTAGTCTTATTAGATCTTAGTGCTGCATTCAACACCATTGACCATGGTATCCTATTGCAGAGACGAAAACTTCATTGGCATTAACGGTGCTACGCTAAGTTGGTTTAAATCCTACTTTTCAGATCACTCTCAGTTTGTACAAGTTAATGATGACTCCTCTGTGCTTGCTAATGTCAGCTATGGAGTTCTGCAGGGTTCTGTGCTTGGACCAATTCTATTAACCTTGTATATGCTTCCTTTAGGGAACATTAAAGAAGCACTCAATAAATTTCCATTGCTATTGCTATAATTTCCATGCAGATGGTACCCAGCTATATTTATCAATGAAGCCAGAAGAAACCAATCAGTTAACTAGACTACAAGAGTGTCTTCAGGACATAAAGACCTGGATGACCTGCAATTTTCTGATGCTAAACTCGGACAAAACTGAAGTTATAGTAGTAGGCCCTAAACACCCTAGAAATTCACTTTCTGATGACATAGTTATGGATGGCATTGCACTGGCCTCCAGCACCACTGTAAAGAATCTGGGAGTTATCTTTGATCAGGACATGTCCTTTCACTCCCATGTAAACAAATTTCAAGGACTTCACGTTTCTCAAAATGGAGCTGCCAATGATCAGAGTTGGTTTCGCAGCAGGTGTGTAGCTGAGTGGGGAGAACCTGTTAGAAACATGAAGTGGTTGGTGGTGAACCGTGGGCTTCAGCTCAGGACTATGCTTCCTTCAAACAGTCACCCAGCCTCCCTGGTTTCCCAGCTGCTCAGGAGTTGTCGAGGGACGGCTAGCTGGAGCTGCACTTCGTTGGTCCACACCAGCTGTGGGGGCCTGGCTAACTACAGCTAATGGTTTGGTTTCCATGGTGCGGAGCCATGCTTCCAATTCATTAAGCCTCGCCTCCAACTCACCAAATAACTTACATTTATTACAATGCATGAAAAACCACATTTTCGACCCGTAAATCCCCGCGAAGTTCATTGATTTTCGGCGATTTACGGCAAGTTTACGGGGAACTTCGCCGGCTCCGAAAATCGTCGGAAACGAACCATCTGTTGGCGGGGGGAGTGGTTAATTGCGCCTTCGCGAAGGTGCGAATAGCTCTAATTAGCACATGAATGCTACCAACGTTGATCTACTCAGGCTGGCCTGCTGACTTCACAAACAACCATTGGATGATTCCACAGGCATTTTAAAAGGAAACCATCATGTGATTGGATAGCAACTCCAATCACATGAGTGAGTGATCATGTGATTGGATGACAACTCTGCTGCTATTGGTCATCTGTGCGCCACAAATAATAATAATAATAATAAATATATATTAAATTCATATATCCATCCATCCATTATCTAGACCACCTATCCCTTTCGGAGTTGCGGGGGGCTGGAGCCTATCCCAGCTACAATGGGCGAGAGGCGGGGTACACCCTGAACCGGTCGCCAGCCGATTGCAGGGCTACATGCAAGGACAAACAAACATTCACTCACACTCACACCTACGGACAATTAACCTCATCAATTAACCTAATGAGCATGTTTTTGGTCTGTGGGAGGAAGCCGGAGTGCCCGGAGAGAACCCACGCATGCACAGGAAGAACATGCAAACTTCAAAATTAAAAATTAATTAAAAATAGTTATTATATTGTTATATTTATGTATATATAAAATATAAATGACATATATATTTTATTTGATTGATGATTCATTGATTTATTTGGCGATCCACCTTCTACACTACCACACAGTAGAATAGGAAGAACACAGTTGACAGAAACATTTTGAAAAAAAGTCTTTAATGAAATCATGACACACACATTAACAAGGATCAACCAAGGAAATTCAGTGACTACTGGGGAAAAAAAGCAAGGAAATGTGCAGAGGGGTTCACTGATAAGAGTCTCTGGGTTGGGCCATGCCGCTGGTCTATGGTGCATGAAAAAGAGTCTAAGGCCTTTGGAAATGCTTCTTTGCTGCTTCTGGGTCATACTGAGTTGGCGCCTGTCACTTTGAAGGGGACTCGATGCGAAGCCTCTTGCGGTGTGTCGCCACATACTTTGGGTCGCTCTCCAGCCGCTCTTGCAGTGTCTGGCAGAGTTTGGAGAGCTAGGACACTCCTTCTTGCTTCCAGCAGCTGTAAATACAGGTATTAATATAATATTAGTACTGCTAAGAAACAATAACACATGATAACATATGTGAGCATGTTTGTCAAAAACAATGCAGATAATAAATAAAATTCAGCCCATTTTTACATTGTTGTGAAAATAAAGCGGCATTCATGGGACTCTTACCCGCTTCCTTCTCTGTCTGCTGCGAGCTGAAATCTTCACAGTTGCTGCCTGAACTGAAAGAGCTGCCTGGGCATACCTGAAGCTCCTCCACACCATCTCATAATATGTCTTACAGGCCGCTGGAAGAAAATATATATTGGTTTGAAATAATTAAGACAGGCTTCAGTAAAAACAACAACAAGAAACAACAGAAAGGGTTTAAAAGACTGCTGTTCACACTATCCATGTCTGGACTCCCAGTTGAAGTCGCCATCAAATATGACGTCACCGTTTCGTTGTGGGGCGAGTTTAGTCTGTAAAACACAAAAAGCACAGGTCATGCAACGTTTACATTAACTTATATTCTGCAGAATATTTCCTGTGTATTTTATTAACTTACCCCTGCTCAGGTTCATATCGCCTGTCGTGTCCGTCACTATTGTGCAGACGTCCCACCTTTTCCTTTAAAATACAAAATACATTGTAATGTTAAATGTAACATGAACGATTACCAAACGTTCGGAACGTAGTGCAATAAGAATAATAAAGGATTGGCGCCCTAAAAACTGCACAATGTGGTACTAAATGCTAACGTTACTTACGTAACTTACGCACTCTTCGTCTCCGCAGCTGCAGTTCGGTCGGGCTGCTCCTCCAGAGCGAGCATTCTGGCTTTTATCACGGTCATTCTCCTTGCCAACTGCGCGATCAGCTGCGTTAGCAGCCGAGACAATCCACTGAAGGCGCTCAGTAGTTTCTGGATATGGTCGCTCCGCAGCCAGGCCGTCCACTCGTCGCAGAGGAGTGCCTTCTGGGATGAACTGAAGATGACGTCCGACCATTGCATGAACAGAGTTAAAGTTTAGCAGGACCCGAAATGTAACTGTTCTAATCCAAGCTCGATTCGCGTTCACAGACGCGCCAAGGTCGTTTTCTGCCGACGTCATTGCATCAGAGGAGGTGTCCAATCATATGCGAGGTCGCGCTCTCGGAATTTCTCGCGAGACCATTTTTGTTGCGTAAATGAAAAACATGCTGTGATTTTGTTAGGTACTTTGATTTTCTATTTTTGTACCTGAATATTTTATAAAACATGTAAACTTCTTTAAAGTGATATCATCGAAAATAAAAAAAAGAAAAGTTACGTTGGTGTGTTCCCTTTTTATTCCTACTTAAAGAATCATCAGTGGACTTACTCTGCTGGAATTTTGCAAGCTAATCACACAAGCATTGTTCATCTGGTGTTGTGGTGGCAAAATGCGAAAAATTGTGACTAGTGTCCAAGAACTGTAGATGCTTTAATTTTCACAATTTTGATTTAGCAATTTAAGTGGAAAATTAAAGACCTTTGAGAGTCAGGACACTTATCCTGTATGTAACCTATAAAATTATTTAAACACACTTTTAAATCCTCATGAAAAAAAAAAAAAATCTTTGTATTCTGTAGGCACAGAACACACACACACACACACACACAAAATCCCAATTTGCATTTGTATAGCTTTGCAGCATTTACATTTGCATTTTAACACCTCATGGTCACAGGGGCTCAGAGAGAACTTCCACGGCAATTTACAGTGACGGAAATTGACGGAAATGTGAAAAAAAGAGTAAATAAGAAGAAAAGGAAAAGAGAAAAAAACAACCAAATGACTGAAGTGTTTCTGAAAAAGGTCAATTGATTCAAGGGATGAGCTACTTGTATTAGTATTCATATTGGTGTCGTATTTTTGATAATGTGGGCCTGAGTCACACTAGAATGTCATAGAGCATTCTAGTGGTAATGCTGGCAACTACTAGTGACAGACTTGTATTTATGTTAACAAGTGGGACGGGATATTTAACAATTTTTATGACTGCATAGGGGTGGCACGGTGGCACAAGTAGGTAGTGCGCGCGCCTCACAGCAAGAAGGTTGCCGGTTCGATCCCTGGGCGGGGCCTTTCTGTGTGATGTTTGCATGTTCTTCATGTGCATGCGTGGGTTCCCACAGACCAAAAACATGCTCATTAGGTGAATTGTGAACTCTAAATTGCCCCTAGGTGTGAGTGTGAATGGTTGTCTGTCTTTGCCTGTCTTTGTCTGTCTTTGCATTGCCCTGCAATTGGCTGGCGACCAGTTCGGGGTGTACCTCTCGCCCGTAGAATATAGGATATATAGGATATATATATAGGAATATAGGATATATAGGATGGATAGGCTCCAGCCCCCCCGCAACCCCGAAAGGGATAGGCGGAATAGAAAATGGATGGATGGATGGATGACTATGGATGAGTAGGATGAATATGTTAATGTAGTCTATAAATGGTAGATACAACACTCCATCCCACCAAGGAAAGGCTCTCCCGCATTTCATAACAAAGGCACAAGAGTTAGTAACAAGAGTTACTAGATCCTTCGCCCCTTGAAGTGAGTGTAACTGAAAGATACAAGAAGTAGCAGCAGAAGTTTTAAAACTAAACAATAGTTTGGTTTGCTGGAACTGAACTTGGGATGAGAGCAAGATATATCATATCACATGATCATCTATATATATATGGACTTTAAAGAAACAGAAAGATCGGGTCACAACAGCTTCTAAATGGACATTTCTGACTGTTTTCTCAACTCTTCAATGTCAAGAATGTAGTTCTTTGAAGTTCAGGTTTATAAACTCTAACAAGCTCTTACTCATGCTATATAGATCAGTGATAAGTTATAGATTAAGAGCAGTTTTAGGTTTGCCATATTATAAATAAAAGTCATTTGGCTGCTTATCCAAAGGTGTATTCATAAATGTCTAGAAGCACTATGTTATGTCATTTTTACATGTGACCGAGAGCACAGGACTGACTGCTATAACTGTCCAGAGAAGAGAGAGCAGAAGAGAGAGAGATAGAGTGGTGGGTCTTCTTTGACTGAATTCAAATGGTTGATCATGCTCAGTTATTCTGAAGTAAGAAAGTAAACAGAAAGACAGTCCTTTCCAACAAACATGTTAAAAAAAAACTGGTGACATGTCTTTGATAAGGGCTCTGTTTATTGGAGGTATTTTGTTTTGATTCAGATCTTAATGAGATTGGCGGATTAAAAAGCTTCATGAGACATGAGCGTTTCACACAACAAACATGCACATTAGTGAGCATGATTTGAGTCTTGCAAAAACAAACAAAGAAACAGAACATTGTTGCTGTTTTGCTGATCTTATCGCGTTATACTACTACAGATGACAAGATGACTATGGTTGCTCTGTGTCATGTGACGATTCAATAATAAATGGTCTGCAGTGTTTTCACTCTGCCTTTTAGTTTTGACTCAGTTCTCTTACCTCAACCAAGGTGCTATCATAAAATTACAAACATAACAGAAGAGAAAATCTAGTTGAGCTGAGCTGTGCCGTGCAGTGGAAATTAGGTATAAACAATGGAAGGACCTCTCAGGAATGGCAACAAAAATGTGTGTGTGGGGGTGTGACACACATATAACAACTGCAATGGTATGCCAAGTCTCCAGGTCAGGAGGTCAGTAATAGTCTCTACAATATAGAGCTACTGGTGTGGTATTTCACTGATCGATCTTGCAACTGCCACAACTTTCCAAAGAACACCATCATCTCCCAGTCTGCCTGACATACATATTAAGTTTGTACAAGTTTACTTGTATTCTCCACACACAACCACCACACAATATATTCACCCAGGACCATATTTGGGCTACCACTGATAATCAAAATTGCACAAATCTATCAATTTGTTTGTATGTGTATGAGTGTACGAGAAAGGTATAGTAATATGTGTATGAACCACCACAGAGCCCACCAATAAACAGTAGCAAGCAGCCATTACTATCAGTGTCTTGTATTTAACACACAGGACAATAATTCAGGTCCAATGAATAGCAGCAGTGTCGTGGATAACTCTGCAGGAATATTACAAGACAATGATATTCCCATGCTGGAGGAAAGGGAGGGCAGCTCCGTTGGTTATCACCATGCTGATTGTCACTGTGTCTCTGTGTCTCACAGAGTTGGAAAACAGATTATAAATGTGGTCTTTCACAGATCACTGACTGAACTCTTCAAAGATATGCTCCATAATTATATAATAGAGCCCAAACGGAGCCCATATATATTAAGAAAAAAAATTCTACCAGCTCACTAGTGTTTTCAGTATTTAAAGGGTTAGTTCACTTATAGCCCAAATATAAGATACAAACACTAAATTTGAGAGAAAATTACTTAAAACTAGTGAAATTATCTGTCCATGCAGCAAGTAAATTTTACTTGGTAAGAATTCTTGAAATAAGATTTTTAAATCCAGAAATAAGTTGTCCCTGGTAAGTATCCAAATGGGTTAAAATAAGCCAAAAATGCAGTTTTTAGATCAAAATGCTTGAAATCAAACTTGATTACTGCCCAATAATAAGTGAAAAATACTAAATATAAGCAAATAATTTTTTTTTTAATTATTTTCTCATTTTTAGTAAATCAAGGTTTAAAAACAAGAAAAAAAAATACTAATTTAAGTAAAGATTACTCAGTATTAGTACAGTATGATTACACTGTGTCTTGATAGAAATTGGTTTATCTTGAAATAAACCTAAATCCATATTAAAACCAAACCCAAAAACTTAAAACCAGACCTTATTCTAACATTATCCTGGCTGACTCTACTGAAATAACAAGCAGGACATGCATGATAAGCATCAACATTTATTTAACTTTCAGGAGTAATAACTACACCATCAACACTGGGTAAGGGTTCTTCCACAATCTTAAAATCAAAATTAAAACATTTTAAGACTTTTTAGTAGCCCAAACAAAGACAAAATTAATTTGGCACATAAATCATGCATACACTGTAAATGCCAAAACAAGATGATCCACTGAAAACAAATAATACAAATCATAAAATGGTCAACCTGACTCAGTTAAAGTGCCATATAAAATTTGAGACGTCTAGAAAATACAAATAGAATCTTTTACGGATGTGTGGGACCCCTGGTGAGGTATTTCAGCAAATAACCATAACACGCTGGACAAAACATGCAGAGTAGTTTGCCAAGTCAGGAGCAAAACTACTGAAAGGTGCTGCAAACCAAAACAAGCACACCTGTCCTGACACTAATGCTGCTTGGCATTCACCTATTTTTCAATGAATGATTTCCATTCAGCTATTGCTTTCTTATATGTGCTGGTGGAATCCTGATCATGGATGGCATCACCAACTACCTCTGTTTGGATGACAGAGAGGAGTGTTGCAACACATTTTGGGTATGTCAAGTGCAAAGTGTAGTAGTATGCCATTAACACCAACATTCCTTCCCAAAAATCCTCCTGGGGGAGGGTGCTCACTGGCATGTTTCCAACAGCGACAATGCAGACTGTTCCATCGAAGAGCAGCACCGGTGAGAACAGACGCTGCTTTTCCAGGTATAGCACAGGGTCCTCACCTGGCTGGAATAGAATGACAAGGACAATATGGTGAAGAGTTTGAAGATAAGTAGTGCTGTGCATCAAAACTGCAACAAATGAACGGCATCAAGAGTGCTATCAACAGTTTATGGTTGGATTTACTGCTGGAACAGAAGAAATGAACATGAATTAGTTCACTAAAAGAAAAAAATTAAGTGTGCAGAATAAAACTCACTCTCATTGTCATCATGATATGAACATGCACGATAAACAAATCACAAAGATGGTGAATGAATGAATGAATGAATGAATGAATGAATGATAGTTAATTTTGCTTTCTATTATGTTTATTTTAGTATGAGATGTTGTGTCTATTGATCATGTTACTTGGTCATATTACCCGACCACTAATAATCACTGCACCTGTAATGTCAGCCTCATGCCCTGATGAAGGCTCCTCAGTGAGCTGCAATGCGCTGGCCTTACATCTTACCCAGTCACACTTGCAATACAATCTGACTCATGAAATGGAGGCATGTACCCTCAAAGGTTTTCATGTACAGAAACCAGTACTATGACAGCACACTTTTTTTCCCCACTTTAAGCACACACCTGCACTGGAGTTGTCCTCACTGATGTCATCATTACTCTCAAGAAGAATGGTATTAGCACTTGAGCCGCTTGTGTCGCCACTTATGTCACCATCTGACCCATCGTCTGTGTTGTCTAAGCTGATCAGAGTCTTCTTGCCCCTATCTCGTTGTGGTATGGAACCCTGCCTCTTCCTTGGGGACCTCATATTTTGGAGTCGCTTGTACATTTTTGTGTAGATAGTCAGCTGTGTTAAAAGAATGTTTTGTAAGTTATGTGTCTTGTTGCTGCCCACTCAAACTTTGTTTTTTTCTTTAAAAAAGCACTACTTACACAAGGCATAAATGTGTCTCCATCACGTAACATAGGGTAATAGTCGACAATCTTCTGTGCCATTGCTCTCATTTCGACTTTGGAGGGGTATTTTACGTGGTTCCCCATGAGACTAGTACGCAGGATGGCAACCATGCTAGTGACTGTGTTCGTTATGAGTCTGCAACAGAGCTCTTTAGACATCTTACAGTCTTCTCCCTTTCCATTGCAGAGCAATGTAAAGTACTGACTGTGCACCATTTCCAACTCTGTATCTGTGTACACCACATACTCTGGTGGGTCTGGCATTTTCATTGTTTTGTCAGCAGTTTGGGATATGGGAGTAGAAGCTTGAGGATGGCATGATGGCATGGCTGTAGCTGAGGGTATAATCTCACTTCCACTACAAGCGTTGGCATCTTGGTCAGTAGTACTTTCACACTATTGCAATTGTTGGGGATAGAAGTAAAATACAATTAAGGGCGTTAATCAAATGCTAAGTGTCACTTTTACTAATTGCCAACCTATCAAAAATAATTGAAAGCCTGTCATTTCGACACATCGCAAATAAAGATGAGGCTAGTTTATAGACAGAAAAAATAAACATGTGTTAAACTTATATTAAACTTGTATTTTGTTTATCTCACAATATAGAATAGAATAAATAAGCATTATGGGGATTCTATGTTTTTTTTTTCTCATAATTTTAACTTTTTTCTTGGGCTGTCAAACACTAATATATTTTATCCCCATTAATCTCATGATTGTCCATAGTTAACTTTTTTTTAAAAAAATCTGTTTTAAATTTACCTTAAATAGATATTTTTCAAGTTTTTGATATTCTTATCTACATGGGAGTGGACAAATATGCCGTCTTTGGGTGGATGTTTGTTTATTGTAATTGCAACAATCCCAAACAAAGACAAATATTGTCCAGAAATATCCAAAAATATGGTAAGAACATGACAAATCCAAACATGGCAAACCCAAGTGGTGGCCAACCAGGTGGTGAGTCCCCTCTCTCTCTCTCTCTGTCTGCCCCCCCCCCCCCCCCCCCGCTAATGCTGCTTAGCTCAGCTAATTTATGTAAAACATATCTTCTAACGTCTAACCTTCTAACATACCTTCTAACGTCGACCGTATGGTGTCATCAAACTCCTACATGCCGTGTTAACAGCCGTAACATGTAGCGCCTGACAAAAATCCACAGTTAATGTTAGCAAAAGATGGCAATGGCTAATGATAACGTTAGCTAGCTTGCTGACCAGCAGCCCTTATGGCCGACAATTAAAAAGCAGTTATATGTCTTAGTAACACCGTCGTTCTAGAGTGTTGTTTTTGCACATATAATTTACCAATTTAGAAAATGTTACCTACCTTCAATTAGGGCTGAACAATATATCGTTATCGTTTCTATATCTAGATATGAACATTCAAGATATTAATATCGAAAAAGCAATGATATAAACGACGTAGGGTGCTTTTCATTCCATAAATTGGTCTCCTCGTCTCCTCCACTTGCTTCCTCTCCTCGCGTCTTAGCTCCGCCCAGCGAGGACATGAAAGAGGGATGCGAGGAAGGGACGTGAGGACGGAGGAAACGAAACTCCAAAATGAAAAATCCTGGCTCTACAGCCTCAGTCCGAAGCGATGTCAATTACTGATGACGTTTGCACAGCTGTAAAAGCTGTAAAACATGATATTATGGTCAGATCTGCAGTCAGACTGTTCTACTCCTGATTGCTATTGATGAGGTTTCAATTATATGCCGTTAGAGGCATAACAGAGGACGGCTGTGTGGTAGATTAAACCAACAGCCTTGTAGCCTTGCTTTAAAAAAAACGTAATATACCAAGAATTTTCATTAATTTCTTGGTGACAGATAAAATTGTTAAAAGGACACAGTTGAAACAAGAATCAAGATTACATTTGTGAAGACCTGCTCCCGCCATGATTCAAACGCGTGCCACATATGACACGCCCCTTAAATAATAATAGACTTCCACGTAGAATACACCGGTGTGTCCTCACTCTGGTCTCCTTCAGAAGCCTCCTCTCTCCTCGTTTCTCGTCTCCTTCAGGTGCATTTAAGCAATTGGAAAATCCTTCATCACGGCGGAGGGGAAACTACTTCGGGGTCGACGAAGGAGAGAGGAGACGAGGAGGCACAATTCAACGTAATGAAAAACACCCGTAGACTTCCCCCGCGCTCGCCCTGCATGTACAACTCTGGAAGTCACAATAAATGAACTTAAAATGCGCAGGCGCAGAACATACTGAATGTCAAAAAAATATTCTTTGTAAATACGTTTACGTATTTACATTTTTAATCAGCTAAATCTATTTATTAAGACGTTGCGTTCAATAGAGTGATTTAATATTAAAACAGTTACTAGAAAATAATTGCTTAACTATCCCATAATGCCTCGGGCTAAAGAGGAAGAAGCAGGCAAAAGCACGCAAGAGGAGGAAGCAGGCAAAAGCGTGCAAACGGTGCACAATGGCAGCGTGGAAATGCATGATTTGTCTTGTCTTTGTTGCATTAAGTTTAAAGATGCTCCTCAGCCACATTAATGCAATTCACGGTCGCAGTCCGGATTTTTGGGTTTACTGTGGAATTGATGGCTGTGAGCAGGACTTCAGAGTTTTTAACTCGTTCTTTCGCCACATTAAAGGACGCACCCTCTGTATTTGACGGCTGGGTGCCCACCAAATGGATGGAGAACGACCTCCACATCCCACTCTTTGGGTCAGGAAAATTTTGGTGTGTCGGTTTTTGCCGGCCATATCATTCCTACCACAGCCAGCACTGTGGATACATCGCCTGAAGCATCTCGCCCTGCAGCACTGCAGCTTCATGTTGTTGGTGGCCCTGGCTCTGTAAGTGCCATTTAAATATCAACTAACTTAATGATATTTAAATGTTTTCTGCCCTATGATGGTTAAGTAAGCTAATTCTAACTCATTTTATTTTGACCCATTTTTATTTGTTTTTTCCCCTACAACGTGCAGACAAAGGCAATGCAAAATGAACAAAATTCGTCATTTTTATATGCAAAATGTTCTATGACAGCAAATAGTTAGATTACTCATATAAAATGTAAAAAAAAAAAAAAAAAAAAAGCTACAAGATTTAGATAATTAACAGTACACGCAAATCCGCCGCAAAAGTTCAATAATTTCAACTCGAGCGATGAAGCGATGGCGCGATGGGGCGACGATGAGAGCGATTTTCGCGGCCAACGCGTCTATCGCGCCGCGTAATCGCGGCCATCGCGTCGCCCGTCAAAATGACGCTTCACATCGCGTCTTTGCATTGACGTTGTATGTAATCTTGTGGCGCGATCTTGTTTCATCGCGTTTGGTGGGAACGTAGCCTCAGTCCCCATGTCTCCACTGCATCAACCAGTTTAGCTGTGAGGTTATCAGCTGTGTGTCTACCTGGCATGCTCTGCGTTAACAGGACGGCTCTCTCTTGTGAGCGCGGTCCAGCAGTCCGTTGTAATAGCCACGAACTTACGAACTCGACACGCCCCATGAGTTGATTGACTTATGTAGCTAAAAAACAAAATTGACCGTTAGTATTAATCGTTAACGTTTCTGTTATTGGTTAACGGTTAAACAGTTAACAATGTGCATCCCTAGTTTGTACCAATAAAATATAGTCTTTCTGATGTCATTGCTCAGAGAAATCAGCATGAGAATTAAGCATGCACGGGTGTGGTTGAACATAGGTATCTGCCAAGCCCTGTTGATGAACATTGGTTGCCAGCAAAAAAAACTTCTGTGTCAGTTGCTGATGTGTATCTGTTGTGCTACATCAATTTAATGCTGGAATGGAGCTAACAGCTGATTGTGAGAAAAGATTTCTACCTGCTTGTCAGTCACTGACAGTACAGTAAATAAAATATGTGAAAAACAGATACTAAAAATTACAAAGAGAACATGAAATACATACAGAATCAGCTAACTAAATATTTTAAGCCTGTTGCAACTATTGAAAATGTGTAATTGTATCATGAGTTGTGGGGAAGGTTGTATGGTTTTTCTTCTGAGTTGTTTGGCCATGTTTGAAGTCAGAGTCATTCTAATAAATTCTATTTTGAACAGATGCCTTTTGTATAATTCTTAATTCAAGCAACTTGACTTGTTACTCAATCTTGAAACAAGCTTTGTGAAAGGTAGTTTTGGTGAAACAACTATTTTTTCTTATTTTAACAGTTATTCACTCAGTTTTAAGATTTCCAGACTAAAGGAGACAATAAAGATGTATTCATGCTCAATTTAAGATTATACTGTAAAATCAAGGACAAAAAATATGTAAATAACTTTAAAAACAAGCCAAATTATCTATCATGGCTAAAAATAAGATTTTAAATCTTGGCAAGTGTCAAATAATTTGCAGTGTAGTCTAGTTGGGCATAGAAGAAAAAGGAGGATAAATAGACTGGATCCACTTACTTAATACACTTAGCAACACCTCTAGAGCAACAACTCATGGACTATATCTGTCAACTTGTAGTATAGCCAGAGAAACTGCACCGAAGTTCTGAGCAGATGAATACACTGTCATTCGACAATAGTAAATAGTTCAAGTATGTAACTTACACATTTCTATATGTGAAAATGAAACAATCAAGGCACAACATGTTTAATTAGTCAGCTTTAGAGTTGTTGGTAGGTCTATTTTTTAACTTTGGACAGAGACAGGCCAGAGCCAGGCTCAAACCCTGCATTATGGTTGCAACTTGGTTGGTTGTCTTTATTATGAGAGCCTTTTATGTCTCCAAAGGGAGCTGTGTGAAGTTTGATAAATGTCTTCAAGTGATATCACTTGAGCCAACATTGATTGGGTCTGAGTGAAGACTGAAAATGAAAAACAAAAATCTGGGGATGTAGACAAGAGGGCTAACCAAACATGTGTAGCCTGCTCCTCAGCTCTGAAGCAAGCTACCATTTTGAGGCTGCATTGCCTACTACTACCATGTTTGTGGTCGAGTCGCATTATGGGTAATGTCAGTGCCAGCTTTTGACAAGGAAATAGAATGTATAGAATAAAAAAAAAAGAAAAAGGCTGCTGCATTGATTTCCATCGTGAATTTGACAATGTTACAGGAGTGCAAAAAAATAAAAATAAAAAAAATAAAAAAATAAAGCTAATGTAAGCTTGTGTCAAATTAAAGTCAAATCAGCAATTATTTTCAGGGCCGTAATTTCCACTAGGTATAAGGAGGATATTTCCCCCTCATTTTTTAAAATTCTATTTTCATTCCCGTCACTTTAATGTTTCAGACTAACAGTCAGTTTAATAAGCACAGCATGTCATGACCACGAGTGGGATTCAAGTGCAGGAAGCAGATGACCAGTTGGTTTGGTGGGAAAAGAGTTTGTTTGGTAACACTTTCTATGAAGACCACATCTATAGTGCATTATGAGTGCATTCATAGTGAATTATGATGCTCATCATAATAAATCATAATGTATTATGGTGTACTATATCAACAGTTATGAATAACTATAAATCTAGCTTATAATGACTTATAAATACAAGGGTCTTATGAGTTAAAATGAATGCCACATGTTTGCACTTCAGTGTTAAGGTTTCTATTTTGAAGTTGAGAAACAGAGACTTAAAATGTGTTTTGTCTTTTTGTCACTTTTGCACATCCTACTTCAATTTGTGCACATCCAAATGCTCAGTATATGTATATATATTTGTTTTATTGCTGTACATTTTATTTTATTGTGTTGTATATTTCTTATTTATATATATCCTTATTATTAATAGTCTTTATATATATATATTCTAATTTCACTCTAATCTATAATTCTATTTTGTATGGAGCACTGCTACAAAAAACAATTTCCCCTCGGGGATCAATAAAGGAACTCTGAATCTCTGAATCTGAATCTGAAATGCATGCAAATGTGTTACCCTTTACTTAATACCAACAATGAAACATTACAATGAGATACGCTGCATTACAGATGCAACCACATGAACTTCACTTTACTTAAAGCATACATTGATAACTTATCCTATGAGCCCTTACAACAGTCTGTTGTTGAGGTGTGTGTATAGAGGGGTACAAGTAGTCAAAATGTATTATAAGCCCCATCAGCCAGTCTGTAGTTTATAATCTGTCAAGAGCACTCATAAGACCCTTGGATTTATAAGTCATTATAGGCTAGATTTATAGTTATTCATAACAGTTGATATAGTGCACCATAAAGCATTATGAGCGTAGTCATAATGTATTATGATTTATTGTGATGAGCATTATAATTCACTAGGAATGCGCTCAATATGCACTATAGATGTGGTCTTCATAGAAAGTGTTACCATTTGTTTTATTGTAACTGGGAATAAGGATGAGGGGCTGATGATGGTGAGTGAGGCCTAGAGGCAGCACGTAAGATAAGATAAGATGATGAAGAGTGGCTGGGCATGAGCAGGGGAGAGAGGAGGGCAATCGTGGATAGCAGAGATGGCATGAAGGCTGATGAGTGGTGATCCTGTGACACAAAGAAAGAACAGTTACATGTTGGAAAACACATTGAGAAATTACTGAATATGTGAACTAGCTTTGGTCTTGTTATGCGTATACTGCAGAGATGAAACAATAATCTGGCCAACAGCAGTTGGAGAGCCGGGGTAGATATGCTGCAGGCTGGTGGGCTGATGGGAGACAGGTGTGCAGACTGGGAGGACTGATAAGGTGACTGCAGACAGGTATAACAAATGACCAGAGCCAGGAGCCCAGAGAACCAGGAAGGTGGACTATGCCACACCACAGACACACAGACAAGACACAAGCAAAGAGAGAGACAGACAGGGGAGCACAAAAGTGGATACATGACATCTCACGTAAATCTCTGTTACTGGCAAAAGGATGTATGCATCCTGAAAAGAATACCTGCAGACATTATTTTAGACTGAAAAGAGGACTCGAAAAGTTGTTTTTCGGGTAAAAAACAAAACAAAACAAAACAAAAAACACTAGAAATCAATAAACGGTAAATCAGTCAAGCATAGAGGTCATGATCTATCTATAAGAGAGTTACTACATGTACAAAGATTTATATAGTATTTAAATTAAAATAATTAATGATTTATTTTCTGCTCATCAGGATCAAGTAATCCTCCACTGTCATTGCAGTCAAGCCAACATGCATTCTACAAACCAAAAATGATCAAACCAGGGCCCATCACTAAAATGAAACTGCAAGTGGTTTTTACATTAAAGAAACCATGATTAACCTGCATTTCCAATTACAGAGCTGAGTAATGTGGGACCATTTGATATCAAAACTAAAGAGCATGTGAAGTCATTTACACATAAAAATAAGGATATTTTGCTGGCTTAGCACCTGGCTGATAAGGCCACAAGGTTTGTCATCATTTCATTTCATGTTTCATGTGTTTAAAGGTCCCATATTATAAAGATTTTTCAACAAATTAACATAGGTCTATGAGTTCCAGAAAACATGTTTTTGAAGCTGTTTGCTGGAAATAGCATTTAGGAAAAGATTCTCGCCTCCCTCTATTTTCCGCTGTTTCAGTCCCTTTCAGAATGCACTGTTTCTGGTGTCTGTAGCTTTAAATGCAATGAACTGCCCATTACATACAAATGAGCTGCTGCTCATTTGACCATGCCCCACTCATAAACTGTTACCATAGTAACATGGAGAGTGTAGACTCTAGTGTAGCACTACCGTGTGAAAGTAGCAGACGTGGCGGCAATGAACCAATGAACTGAACTAGCTCTTCAGTCGCTCAACCGTACATGTTCAAACCTGAATTGGATCCTGAAGAAGGAGGGGAGGCTCCTACAGAACCTTAGACTTAGAGAATTCAGCAGGATGATTCTGAATGGTTAGTCAAAAAATGTCTTACTAGAAGTAACTAGAAGCAATTCAGAGGCTGAATTGTGCCTCTGCATCATTGCAAATGGGATCTAGATTCCAACGGGACATATCAGGTGAGATAGCGTAGTTTTTTTACCTGTCAGAGCTACGGCACTCATCACTCACCTGCCTCTCTAAGCGCAGTGTTTTTTGTTCTTTTCTTTGGATTTGGACTTCTGGGGGAGATCAATCTTTCTGGGTGTATGTTGTTTTTTAATTGTTTATAGGTTTATAGGTCTTTGCTGTCCCACAGCGGATGCGATTTAAATTTGTTTTCATTAATAAATTCTGGGAATCAGAAGTTTCTGAAGCACTTTCATTAATTACTAATTTCAACATTAATTTTGGTTGTGGTTTGGTTTATGTTTGTGCTTTGAATTTATGAGTATAACTTGTTCGATCAGGCTGTTACGGTGCCTAACTCACACACATCTAATTGGTGACCTATAGATTAGCACGTAGTAGCTTTTCCCCTTTGTTTTTTTTATGAATAAGGAGAATTGTTACAACCCCTCCTTTAGAAAAAGTCTCCCGGCTAATTCTGCCTTGTACTGACTAAGGTTAGAGAAACAGTTAGTCTCAAAGTGGTTTGCACACAGCAACATTTTTTTTTGACAACTGTAGCTGGGAATTTGCCTTCAAAAATGAATTCAATCCACGACGCTCTTCTGTCCTCGGTGGCTGGGAGCCAATGGAGCGATTTGTGCTCGTCTTTGCAGCCAACAACATAACACTGCGTGTGGCGCCTCAACATCATGATTCCTAACATGGTGCTTCAAAATGGCGGATCTCTGAGAAGGTAGCGCTGTATCTGTAGGGTGAAGAGACACTATATGTATGTTCTGATGGGAGGGGAGATGGGGAGGGGGGTGGTGAGTGTTGCGTGGGAATATTTAAATGTGCTGGCTAATTATGTCATTGCTCGCGCCAAATTTGATCAGCTCATTTGGAAACTGCAGGCAGGGTACTTTCAGAAATCTGTATCTCACTCAAAAAAGCATGGACAGTCTTATTTCACACTTAGTATGCGTGTGGCAGCACCAGAGACCCAAAATAACACTCCAAATCCCAGAAAAAGGGAGTTTCTCATAACATGGGGACCTTTAATGTCAAGTTATATATATATTAAGATTACTAACTTACTGCTGCACTAGCATCACTAGATGCATTTCTTTTTGCTCCCAAAGGCAGATATTTTGGTAGAGTATGCAAGTATTGAAGTGTGGAATTTGTGTATTTTTACAACAAGGTTAACTTATGGTTAAAGGTGTATAGGTGATTAAGATAGACAGATGTTTAAATATTTCATTTTGATTTAACATGTTTGTAGCAGAACTGGCATCTAACTGACTTTCTCTTACCCTCTCTGCATTCCTTCAGGAGAAATGGAGTTGTAAAGCATCCCAACTTTCAAGAGCTATTGACCATTTGAACTGTTTACAGGGAAGGTGTTCATTTCAGAGACAAGATGTCTGGCTCAGAGACATCCCCTCCACATGCTTTCGGAGGAGCAAGAGACACAGATATCTCAACATCAAAGGTTGCCTTTTTGCCTATGTTTCTCAAGGAAATGCTGATTCTTTCCTGATAGCCCCATGAGAGATCGGAACAATAAAACTGTCCAAATGAAAGGTGCCAGGCTTCAGAGGAACCTCCAAAAATCAGATAATGCTGATGGGTTGTAAATTAGACATTCCTGAAGCAAACTGTTTTGTATGTCTGTGTGCTTTTTCCTAATACACCAGGATAACCAAACCTCTATGTTGAACTTAACTTTTGATGTTTTCACATTACAGGGCCCACAATATGGATAATATTGATGTTTTTCCAGTTTCTCTAACTTGAAGAATGACAAAGTTGTGATTTTAACTGTTTTATAAAGTTTGTCTGAATTTCTACCGTGGAACCATACTGCCATCTAGAGGTTCATAACAGTCAGGTTGAATACGCTTGACGTGATACATTTATTGACAAGTAACCGTAATAGTGATAATCATTCTGGGCAAATATAGTCTGCCTTTCTTTATTTCTTTATTTTGTGTTAGTTATACCTTGAGTCATATATGTTAGGATGACTCTTAGAAATTGTTAATATGATTAGTGTTTAATGTTGTCATCTAATCATAGGAATTGCCGCATGTTGTGAACGATGTTGAAATGCCATTGAAAAATCATCCATTCAAAATATATGTGATTGACTATAGTGAGAAGCAGATGAGCCCCTCGTATGAATCATTAATTAATTCTAGCTCCATGAGGCGAAATCAAACCACGCGCCACAGACTGTCCCACGTGAGCGACGGCCTATCCATTACACACGCCCTGGAGCGACTTTTAAAACTGCTTGTAGAATGCAGCAGTCCTCAGTTAAGTTATGTTTTTGTCTTTAGTGGTTATGTTTTAGTTTCAGTTATGTTTCTGTTACATTGAGTATTTGTTAAGTTTTAGTTTAAGTTTTAGTTTTGTCTGTTACTTCTCAGTTGTCTTAGTCTTTTAAACTCTAAGTTTTTCTGTCTTCGAGCTACTCAAAAGCCATACCGAGTAGCGTGATTTACTTTTCAGAAGACATGTTTCTATAGTTTTGCCATAAACTTTCATTTTTCTACGTTTTGTTTTAGTGTCAGTAAATTTTAGTCAAATAATAATAATTTTGTAAGCCCTTTTCGACCGGCCATCGAAGAGACTATCAATTTTGTTATTATCAGTCTAAAATCATCCTTCATGGACTCAACTGAACCAAAACCCTGCAGCCAGCTGTTGATCCTTGGTCTGGATTAACAACCATCCAGAGCCGTCCCTCATCTGTAACCGACACTGTAGAACCCAGTTCGAGAGACATCACCGTCCAACATCAGCTCTTCACCTTGGTGTGCCTGGGCCTTCCACCGGACCACTGAGCAGATCGAGCCACGGACGAGCACCTGGGCATCTTCGAGTTAGTTCGGAGCAGAATTTACCGGGACGTCATCAACCAAGTAGGCGTGCTAAGCGGGTTTGAATAAGAGTTGGTCCGTGAGGTTATGATACTGATAATTTCTTCACATTCTCTCAACTATTTGTTTAATCGCTTAACTTTACATTCGCGTCCCTATTATCCCCTTACAACTACTTCTCACTATCGCCAAAATTGTTTTGCCATTGTGTTGCCATAAGTTTCTTTTGTGTTATGTCATATCACCTCATATATTCTGTCATACTATTCATGATACATTATTCATTACCCATAATTGTGCTTAATAAATGAAATTTTGATTTAAGTCCAGGTTAGACGGTGTCCTTTTGAGCTGAATATACGATCCCTGTATCCAGAGTTTACACTTCAGATTATCAGACTGGTTTATCGTCGGTTCATTCGTTAGTATTTTATCAGCATTATAGCAGTTAATTTCTGCAGTCCTTCTTAGCTGAGGAAGGTGGTGCCACGATAGTTTATCAACGAATGCAACATCAAATTAAGTTAGTTCCCCTACATGTTCAACTATAACCCTCTATTAGATGTTGTCACAGTGGTTAAAAGGTGATAATTTCATGATTGGAATATGAATATAAGTGTGACACGAGAAAACCAGCAACAAGTCGGCCCAGTGCAAGTTGTGTAAACAAAGAAAAATCCATCCATCCATCCATTGTCTATACCCAACTATCCCTTTCGGGGTTGCAGGGGGGCTGGAGCCTATCCCAGCTGTCAATGGGCGAGAGGTGGGGTACACTCTGAACCGGTCGCCAGTCAATTGCAGGGCACAAAGAAAAAATGAATTTTTTTTTTTTTTTAAAAATGAGTGATTTTCGTTTTTTTGCAGAATATGTAAGTTGAAATCATGAAGAAGCCACTCCATGTTTCGAATAACAGTATTGGGGGCCTTAAAACCATAAACTTTGTATTTGAATTTAGGTTGGTTTAGAGGAAATTCTCGGTCTTGTTTGGGGGTATGGCGATTCAACAGTAAATTAGCATAATGGCTTTCTTTGGCTATTCACGTGCTTCTGTTCTTTTTTCGGCCAATCAGCTGCAAGTTAAAAGGGAACCACATGGCTACTTATGCAGCTTCTGGTTATGCCGACAACAATCTCACTTCTGATTCTGGACCGAACTAGAAGATGAAACTGAAGATATCGACAAGAGCGACTGCATTACACTGGAGAACATCCCTAATCTACAGTTGACCTTAGCTGAAGATGAAGACGATGAAGAATACGACGAAGAGTAGTAGTAGTGATGGCGGCGCATGCGGATGCAGCGGCTCCTCTCTGTCCCGATAACGTGGTGTCTACATGTTTGTCTTCATCAGTGTGTTCAAGTGATTTTATGTTTTCGTTGTGCTTGTCTGTCCTAATGCGCACATACAGCCGTGGGACTCTTTGACATTGGCAACACAGCAATCTGCAAATTAAACCCGGCACACACGAAGGAGTTACTCGACCTTGGCCTACTCTGGTGGCCCATTTCGACACCAACCCCCACTACTGCAGCGCACCCACAGAGGACGCGCCGCAGGCGGTACAAGAGGAGGCGGAAGTGGGGAACGCGCGGGGGCTAGGCTAGCAGCAAATCCACACAAGCCAGCTATACCATCTATCGTACTCACCAATGTACGTTCCTTGGACAACAAACTGGACTATATACACCTTCTGAGATCGACCCAGCAGACCGTGAGGGAGTGCTGTGTTTTCATTTTTACGGAAACGTGGCTCAATAACAGCATATCGGACTCTGCCATCCAGCTGGACCGGCTAACATGCTACCGAGCAGACAGAGCGGGGTCTGTGTTTGTGTCAGGGATGCTTGGTGTCAAGACGCTGTGATGATTTGTGGATACTGTTCACCCCTTGTGGAGTTTATGATCGTCAAGTGCCGGCCTCTGTTAATGTCCTGTACATGTAGCAGCATTGACAATAAAGTTGACTTGACTTGACTCATTCAGCAACAGACTGATCCATCCTACTGCACCACAGAGTGATCGAATTTGTTTTATTTTTTTAATATTAGAAATAAGTATCCACATTTGCTCCTTCTAACTCTTAAGTAAATTACCTTACTTGTTTTTCATTTTTATTCAGGGGCTTCTTTTAACAAAAGAATTTCCATTTCCATTTGTTGTCTTGTTGGCGCCCTCTAGCCAGGACCTTCAGCATGCACTGGGGCGGTTCGCAGCCGAGTGTGAAGCAGCTGGGATGAGAGTCAGCACCTCCAAGTCCGAGGCCATGGTTCTCGACCGGAAAAAGGTGGCTTGCTCCCTTCAGGTTGGGGGAGAGTTCCTGCCTCAAGTGGAGGAGTTTAAGTATCTTAGGATCCTGTTCACGAGTGAGGGAAGGATGGAGCATGAGATTGACAGGTGGATCGGTGCAGCGGCTGCAGTAATGCGGTCGCTGTACCGGTCTGTCGTGGTGAAGAAGGAGCTGAGCCGAAAGGCGAAGCTCTCGATTTACTGGTCAATCTACGTTCCTACCCTCATCTATGGTCATGAACTTTGGGTCATGACCGAAAGAACGAGGATTGGATACAAGCGGCTGAAATGAGCTTCCTCCGCAGGGTGGCGGGGCGCTCCCTTAGAGATAAGGTGAGGAGCTCTGTCACCTGGGAGGAGCTCAGAGTAGGATTGCTGCTCCTCCACATCGAGAGGAGTCAGCTGAGGTGGCTCGGGCATCTATCAGATGCCCCCTGGACGCCTCCCTAGGGAGGTGTTCCAGGCATGTCCCACCGGGAGGAGACCCCGGGGAAGACCCAGGACATGCTGGGGTGACTATGTCACTCGGCTGGCCTGGGAACGCCTCGGGATCCCCCCGGAAGAGCTGGAGGAAGTGTCTAGGGAGAGGGAAGTCTGGGCGTCCCTGCTCAGACTGCTCCCCCCGCGAGAAAATGGATGGATGGATGGATGGATGTTCAGACTACTACAATAGTTTCTGTCCTGCGGGCTAATAGATGCCAGATGTCACTGATAGCTAGACCAGTAGGGGGTTGGACTGATGTAAATCTTTCAGGCTGGATTTCTCACTCAACTAGTTTGAGGAGTGCCTACATTCAAATGGCCACATCCATCCATCCATTTTCTCTACCACGTATCCCTTTCAGGGTTGCGGGGGGTGCTGGAGCCTATCCCAGCCGTCAACGGGCGAGGGGCGGGGTACACCCTAGACCGGTCACCAGTCGATCGCAGGGCACAAACACACAACCATTCACACTCACACTCACACCTAGGGGCAATTTTACGGTCACCAATTAACCTAATGAGCATGTTTTTGGTCTATGGGAGGAAGCCGGAGTGCCCGGAGAAAACCCACGCATGCACGGGAAGAACATGCAAACTTCACACAGAGAGGCCCGACCCGGGAATCAAACCGGCAACCTTGTTGCTGTGAGGATGGCCACATCTTCTTCAATTATTTTCAGAATTCCATGTGTTAGACATCGTTGGAAAGCTTAGAAACTACACTTTCAGAATCTGTAAATAATTCAGAATGCCCTCTGGGAGACTTGTTGGTTTTCTCGTGGCTGTTCGGAATTTCCCCTCGAGGGACGAATAAAGGAATATTGAATTGAATTGAAAAGGAATATTGAAATACCCTTTTAGTTTTGTTATATATTGTAAGGCAATACTGCAAAAGGCTATTCATCATATGTGAAAGGGTGGTAACACTTTTATTTATTTATTTTTTGTTTGTTTCTTCTGTAGCTCTTACAGTGCATTCATATGGTTTTTTCTTTGAGAGTGAATAAAACGAATTATCAGTTAAAGAGTCTGATCATCATTCAGCCAGGAATACTACAACACCATTGACTTAATTAACCAAGTTACCAAGTAGTTAAAAAAAAACTACCCCCCCCCCCCCAACCTTATGTTGAAATGGTTTGATGATTGGATGATTCATAGTAAAAATGTTCAGCATTAAATATTAAATTAAATTAAATATGGCAATATCTGATATAGGCTTTGCTCTCTCTCCTTTTTCTCTCAAAAGCTGTTGTGAATGTATACCCCACTCAAGGCCTTTTTTTAAGCATACACATTTAAACTTTACTGTTAGAAACATTAACTAACTTAATCTCCTCCTCCTTGTGTTGTCTAGACCACAATACTACATTTTGCTCTACAAGGGCCTGGTGTCCACATACAAGGACATTATACTGCTAATATAATAATAATAATAATAATAATAATAATTACTATTATTATTATTCTTAAGAAGAAGAATAGAAAATAGTAATAATATAAAAATAATAACAATAATAATACACTGATAATTAGTTGTTTTTACACTCATCAGTTCCCAATCACTCCAAATAGCAAGGGGAAATTAAAAATGCATTACATGCAAGACTTCAGCGGCTCGTTGCGCAAAACTAGGATTTAGACATCCAGGATAAGTGACTGAGCTGGGTTCAACCAATCCAAAACATGAGCGTCCAGGCTTAATCAGTTGCACAAAGACCAAGCCAGGATGAGCAGACACGGATTCAACAAGCCAGGTGAAACCTATCCTGGATAAGTGCGTGCACGCGGCTTCCTCAAATAGACCTCGCCATCGATCACAGATTCACCGATTCATTATGGCAAACAGAGCGGCGTACTTCTCCCCGTCGGAGGCAGAAGTCCTCATGGAGGCTTATGAGGAGGTGAAAGACCAAATTAAAAAAAGGTAACACCGCCACAGTTATAAAACAACGAGAGAAAGCGTGGCAAATCATTGCAGACTGCCTGAATGCGTAAGTAGCGCACAAATACCCACTCACTGCTCTGCTGAAACCATCACAATTACAATCCAAATAGTTGATTAACATCTCCGAAAACGTAGTTGTACTCTGATTATGAATCAGTTGAAATTTTAAGTGAAATTGTGTAAATGCAACTGCATCAGACTGTACAGCTCCTTGTTATACCATGGTCTGGATGAATACTCGATTCTGATTGGCTGCAGGGTGTCTGTTGAAAAGTGTTGTAGGACACCTATAAAAAAGTTCCGGTCAAATAGCCTGATTGTTCTAAATTATTGCGCTGGCTCAAACGCTAGCTGGTAACAGAAACTGTCGTGCTTACCCTACTCACTTGCTTGATACAGAGTGAATGGTGGATAGTATTTATAAAAACGATTTAGGATAGGCTAACTTGCTTGATACACATTTAATGATCAGAGTCAATGGTGGATAATATTTCTTGCAATAAAAACAATTTAGGAAACTATCTGTGGACTTTGATTCTTTGAAACAAATTGTCGCATCATCCTCTGGACACACACAAGGGGTAAGAGGTGCACTTGCCCTCTGACATGATACTTTGTATCACGTAACATAACGTTAAGCAATCATCTCACTTTCCTCCACTGATTAGGTCTAATATAACAGCTGCAGCCGACCGAGCTGCAGGTTCTGTGGCCAGAGCCGGTTACCTTGGCAACGCGTCACAACGAGAGATATTAAATAGTCCACTTCTTGTGGAAAAACTTACAATTTTAACGGTAAAAAACAACATTAATGTATTAATAATTGATTTAATATTTATTTCTTTCGTAAGTGATATAAGCGGAGCTTCGCGTTGGACAGTTCACACCTCCCCGTCATCCATTCATTTCTGATAATGGACACCTCGTCAGGCATTATCCTTTACATAATTTTTCTTTGGGATAAATAAAGTTGATCTTATCAAGTTAGACTGATTTGGCCTCTTATGTTTGTGCTGTATACAAGCTTACAGGCTCCTGCATCCATTCATTTGTCTGTTCATTTGTTGTGTATGGATTTGTGCTGCTCCTCCTTGAACTGCCACCTTATCGTGGTGGAGGAGTTTGAGTACCCGAATGATCCTAGAGGCTATGTTGTCCGGGGCTTAATGCCCCTGGTAGGGTCTCCCAAGGCAAACAGGTTCTAGGTGACGGGTCAGACTAAGAGCAGTTCAAGAAGCCCCTATGAAAGAAATTAAAGCAAGGAAGCGTACGTCGCCCGGATTGGCGTCACCGGGGCCCCGCCCTGGAGCCAGGCCTGGGGTTGGGGCTCGCAGGCGAGCGCCTGGTGGCCGGGTCTTTGCCCACGGGACCCGGCCGGGCACAGCCCGAGGGAGCGACGTGGGCCCGCCTTCCCGTAGGCCCACCACCCGCAGGAAGGATCAGAAGGGGCCGGTGCTATGTGGAATGGGTAGCAGTCGTGGGCGGGGGCCCCGACGACCCAAATCCTGGACAACGACTCTGGCTATGGGGACATGGAATGTCACCTCACTGTGGGGGAAAGAGCCTGAGCTAGTGCGGGAGGTTGAGCGGTACCGGCTAGAGATAGTCGGGCTCACCTCCACGCACAGTCTGGGCTCGGGAACCCAACTCCTTGAGAGAGGCTGGACTCTCTTCTACTCTGGAGTTGCCCGCGGTGAGAGGCGGCGAGCTGGTGTGGGCTTGCTTATAGCCCCCCAGCTCAGCCGCCATGTGTTGGAGTTCTCCCCGCTGAGCGAGAGGGTCGCTTCCCTGCGCCTTCGGGTTGGGGATAGGTCTCTCACTATTGTTTCGGCCTACGGGCCGAACAGTAGCGTAGAGTACCCGGCCTTCTTGGAGTCCCTGGGAGGGGTACTGGAAAGTGCTCCAACCGGGGACTCCATTGTTCTGCTGGGAGACTTCAATGCTCACGTGGGCAGCGACAGTGACACCTGGAGGGGAGTGATTGGGAGGAACGGCCTCCCCGATCTGAACCCGAGTGGTGTTCTGTTATTGGATTTCTGTGCTAGTCACAGTTTGTCCATAACGAACACCATGTTCAAGCATAAGGGTGTCCATCAGTGCACGTGGCACCAGGACACCCTAGGCCGGAGGTCAATGATCGACTTTGTAGTCGTATCATCTGACCTTCGGCGGTATGTCTTGGACACTCGGGTAAAGAGAGGGGCTGAGCTGTCAACTGATCACCACCTGGTGGTGAGTTGGATTCGCTGGCAAGGGAAGAAGCGGGACAGACTTGGCAGACCCAAACGTACCATGAGGGTCTGTTGGGAACGTCTGGCGGAACCCGCTGTCAGGGAAGTTTTCAACTCCCACCTCCGGGAGAGCTTCAACCAGATCCCGAGGGAGGTTGGAGACATTGAGTCCGAATGGACCATGTTCTCCACTTCCATTGTTGATGCAGCCGTCCATAGCTGTGGCCGTAAAGTCGGTGGTGCCTGTCGTGGCGGCAACCCCCGAACCCGGTGGTGGACACCGGAAGTAAGGGATGCCGTCAAGCTGAAGAAGGAGTCCTATCGGGCCTGGTTGGCTCATAGGACTCCTGAGGCAGCTGATGGGTACCGGCAGACCAAGCGTGCGGCAGCTCGGGCGGTTGTAGAAGCAAAAACTCGGGTCTGGGAGGAGTTCGGGGAGGCCATGGAGGAGGACTACCGGTTGGCCTCGAGGAAATTCTGGCAAACCATTCGGCGCCTCAGGAGGGGGAAGCAGCTTTCTGTCAACACTGTTTACAGTGGAGGTGGGGAGCTGTTGACCTCGACTGGGGATATTGTCGGGCGGTGGAAGGAATACTTCGAGGATCTCCTCAATCCCTCTGTCATGTCTTCCGTAGAGGAAGCAGAGACTGGGGACTTGGAGGTCGATTCATTCATCACCGGGGCTGAAGTCACTGAGGCAGTTCGCAAGCTCCTCGGTGGCAAAGCACCGGGGGTGGATGAGATCCGCCCTGAGTACCTCAAGTCTCTGGATGTTGTAGGACTGTCTTGGTTGACACGCCTCTGCAGCATCGCGTGGCAGACGGGGACAGTGCCTCTGGACTGGCAGACTGGGGTGGTGGTCCCTCTTTTTAAAAAGGGGGACCGGAGGGTGTGTTCCAACTATCGGGGGATCACACTCCTCAGCCTCCCTGGTAAAGTCTATTCCAGGGTACTGGAGAGGAGAATCCGGCCGATAGTCGAACCCCGGATTCAAGAGGAACAATGCGGTTTTCGTCCTGGCCGTGGAACACTGGACCAGCTCTATACCCTCCACAGGGTGCTTGAGGGTTCATGGGAGTTTGCCCAAACAGTCCACATGTGCTTCGTGGACTTGGAGAAGGCATTCGACCGTGTCCCTCGCGTCATTCTGTGGGAGGTGCTCCAGGAGTATGGGGTTGGAGGCCCTCTGTTGAGGGCTGTACAGTCCCTGTACAACCGGAGCAGGAGCTTGGTCCGCATTGCTGGCAGTAAGTCGGACCTGTTCCCAGTGCATGTTGGACTCTGGCAGGGCTGCCCTATGTCACCGGTTCTGTTCATCATTTTTTTGGACAGGATTTCTAGGCGCAGCCAGGGGCCGGAGGGGGTTCGGTTCGGGGGCCGGCAGATTTCGTCTCTGCTTTTCGCGGATGATGTTGTCTTGTTGGCTTCCTCGAGCCAGGACCTTCAGCATGCGCTGGGGCGGTTCGCAGCCGAGTGTGAAGCAGCTGGGATGAGAGTTAGCACCTCCAAGTCCGAGGCCATGGTTCTCGACCGGAAAAAGGTGGCTTGCTCCCTTCAGGTTGGAGGAGAGTTCCTGCCTCAAGTGGAGGAGTTTAAGTATCTTGGGATCCTGTTCACGAGTGAGGGAAGGATGGAACGTGAGATTGACAGGCGGATCGGTGCAGCGGCTGCAGTAATGCGGTCGCTGTATCGGTCTGTCGTGGTAAAGAAGGAGCTGAGCCGAAAGGCGAAGCTCTCGATTTACCGGTCAATCTACGTTCCTACCCTCACCTATGGTCATGAACTTTGGGTCATGACCGAAAGAACGAGGTCCCGGATACAAGCGGCTGAAATGAGTTTCCTCCGCAGGGTGGCGGAGCGCTCCCTTAGAGATAGGGTGAGGAGCTCTGTCACCCGGGAGGAGCTCAGAGTAGAGTCGCTGCTCCTCCGCATCGAGAGGAGTCAGCTGAGGTGGCTCGGGCATCTCTATCGGATGCCCCCTGGACGCCTCCCTAGGGAGGTGTTCCAGGCATGTCCCACCGGGAGGAGGCCCCGGGGAAGACCCAGGACACGCTGGGGTGACTACGTCACTCGGCTGGCCTGGGAACGCCTCGGGATCCCCCCGGAAGAGTTGGAGGAAGTGTCCGGGGAGAGGGAAGTCTGGGCGTCCCTGCTCAGACTGCTCCCCCCGCAACCCGGCCCCGGATAAGCGGAAGATAATGGATGGATGGATGGATGGATTTGTGCTGCATTTATTTCAGTATGCAGACATGTGGGATGTATTATATACAGACCTTTGAATGTGTATTTATTCTTGTGTTGTATAATATGCTTTGATTCTGTGCTTTCTATCTTGTAGAGTCACTATGGGGGACTCTACAAGAGTCGTCTTCTCAGTTTGGAAAGGAACTGATGCTTTGATTTATCCTTATTCAATAAAGGAACATCTTTGATGTGTATTTATATTTCTATATATCTTATATATAGTCTATGGGAAACTGTCTATCTGATGATTGCAGCATCATCTAAAATCATCATTTATCTACAATGATTGAAATTAATGAAAGTAATTAAAATTGTTATGTTTTGTGTCAATGTTTAAATAATGACAGTGGATCTAGTTGAATGTGATGACATTGTGTAGTGGTCAGTGGAATAACTATTGATTCCGTTTGTGATGAGTGCTGACTGAGATAAGGGATGAGATTAAATAGATCCTGGAATTTAGCCTGGTCTGGAGCAGGCTAGCTCCACAGAATAAATCTCCATGGTAACTTATCCCATAACATATCCCACTTTCAGCTATCCTGCTTTTGTGCAACCGGATCACAGATAAGTTGAGCCAGGATAACCAACATATCCCGGCTTAATCCCTTATCCTAGTTTTGTGCAACAGGCCCCAGGTCTTAGGAGGTTAATGTGTTTATGTGTTAATCCTCAAGATAGTGATTTTTTCAATTTTTTTTGTCTTAATGTCATGTATTCAAAGCTCAATACTGTAGTGTATTTGCATTTCCCAGTGATAAAATGAGTTTTTGAGTTCAGTCTCTCTCTTTTTTTCTATTTTTTTGGTAGTGGTAGTTATAATCACTAGCAGACATTATTATATGTTAATTTTCTAATCAGTACAGTATTAAACACATCACTTACTGTTAGTCTGGTCAGAGTTGAACTATGATTGTATTGCACCAATTAACACCATAGCCTGGCAAAGCAGACAGCTTGTTATTTTAAAATGAGCAGGCAGTTGATGAAAACGGCTACTGACAGGCTGCATCAACAAGACTGTAGCACAAACAGACTGACAGACAGACGGGCTCATGGATAGATTGAGAAACAGACAGACAGAAGTAACGCAAAACAGATGCTGACTGATCTTTTCTTGTCCCTAGGGCGATGGACAGATTGGTCTCACATGGATCCCGGATTAAAGCAGCATAAGACCATCCTGCTGTTAGGGCATGCATACGTGTGCGTATATGTTAGTTGGGTTGTGTGTGCGTGCGTGCGTGCGTCAAAAAGTATATGCATCAAAAAACATCAAAGTCTTTGCTGGGTATCATGAGTAATTGTCTAGGTTCAGACAATCATGGTCCCCAGACAATTAATCCTAGCAACGTTGGTGATCTTCTGGCATTGTCTATAGGGGCACCAGCAGATTGATATATATATATTAGTGCTGTCAATCGACTAAAATATTTAATCGCGATTGATTGCATGAATGTTATAGTTGACTCGTGATTAATCGCAAATTAATCACACATTTTTATCTATTCTAAATGTCCCTTGAATTATCATGTTAATACTGTTAGCAACATGGAAAAGTGGATAGGCTTGCTTTGTGTAAATGTTTTTTAATTGAAAACAACGTGTAGTGTTATATTTCAGACTAACATTCTCACTTTGAGCAGTCATTCACATTTGAATGAATCAAATCTCACACAATTTAGCACTGTCAGTAAACATGACAAAAAAAATAAATACTTGGTTACAAAAAAGACCCTTCAACAACCCTTTCTAAGGAATCAAAACAGGGTGATACAAAATAAAGTTACAAAGTGCACATCATTGTAAACTAGGACTCAGGCTCTGGTGCAGTTAAACCATGGCTTAAACTTTCCTTTTTTAAGTTTCCTTTGAACGTAATAGCATCCATATGCCTCTGTCAAAAGCCATCCACTGTTGCCTGGTTTTGACAAGGAGGCGGCGGAGAATTCACATTAGCTGTGTGTTTGGCCATCAAGTGGTATTTCAGACTGGATGTGCTACAGTGATAACTCAGTTCACACCGACAATACACACAGATAACTTTGCTCTTGTCAGTCGACCCATCTGGCAACTTTTTAAAACTAAACTTTGCATTCAGAATCTTGTTCACATGCATTTCGGCGTTTCGCGCTTGACATCCATACAAACAAGTAGCCTACTTTTTTTTACAGTTAGCGAGCAGGCAAGACCAAACACATGCGTGGGACGTGCCTATTGTTTTGTTTCCGGTTTACAACCGGATCCTGTAGTTTTTGTAACGTTACTAGCAGTGGCCACAGCTTATAAAAAACTACCAGTTCACTAGGTCACATAGAGCGTTAATGTCGTGTTAAAAAAATGACGCGGTTAAAATTGATTTGCGTTAACGCAATATTTTTGATAGCACTAATAAATAAATAAAATATATATATATATATATATATATTTGTGTGTGTGTGTGTGTGTGTGTGTGTGTGTGTGTGTGTGTGTGTGTGTGTTTTAACAACTATTGGATGGATTGCCATAAATAATAATAAAAATAAAAAAATTAAATAAAATTTGCCTGACGGTACAACTCTTCTTCGAGTAGACATCTGTCCCTTGTAGTTAGAATTGTTGAAACTATGTGCAGGACAGCTAAATTGTTAGGTTTTATCAGGATTTCTACCTCATTCCCAGTGTTCCTGCTGTTTTCTTTACCCGAGTGTGTCTCTTTTTATGTTTGTGTGTATGGGCTTTTCTGTTTCAATCAGGGTGTGCCACTTACTCTCCTGCACACCGGCTGCCAATCCACTCATCAACTATGTCTGTAGCCTACAGCATATAGACCCTGATACTTCACTCTGCTCTTTACCAGATTGTTCTGTGTGTCATACTGACTACCTGACAGACAGACCGCAGTTTGTCCAACTGCTGTCTGAGATCATGGAAGGTAGTACAGGAGCACCACAGGGGACTGTTCTGTCTCTGTTCTCTTTCTCTTCACCTTGTACACCTCAGACTTTCAGTACAACTCCTCATTGTGCCACCTACAGAAGTTTTTGGATGACTCAGCAGTGGAGTACATAAAGGATGGATGAGAGGAGGAATACAGAGCAGTGGTGGATGATTTTGTGGAATGGTCTTGTAGAAATCACCTGCTGCTTAACATGGCCAAGACCAAGGAGATTTTAAAAGGAACAGGAGGACCACTGTGCATTCAGGGGGAGAATGTCGCAGTGGTTGAGTATTACAAATACCTCAGAGTGCACCTTGACAACAGACTGAACTGGAATACTAACATCAACCCTGTTCACAAGAAGGGAATGAGCAGACTCTATATCCCGAGGAGGCTCAGATCATTCAATGTGTGCAGCAAGATGTTGGAGATCTTTTACCAGTCTGTTGTTGCTAGTGCACTCTTCTTTGCTGCAGTGTGCTGGGGGAGCAGCATCAGAGCCGGCGACACCAACAGACTGAATAAACTGATCAGGAAGGCTGGCTCTGTTATTGGCTACAAACTAGACACTGTTGAGGAGGTGGTGGAGAGTAGGACACGGGACAGACTGTTATCCTTTATGAATAACCTTGAACATCCTCTTCACCACCTCGTGGACAGAGAGTGGAGCCCCTTCTCCAATAGACTGCCTCAGCTCTGCTGTCATAAGGATCGCTTCAGGAAATCATTCCTGCCATAAGCCATCACACTTTACAATAGCACCTTAAACAGTTAATCCACCAACCTCACAACCCCAATACTTCACATTTTTATCTGCACTATTGCAATATTGCACAACACAACACATTTAGTTTTATCTTGTATTCACTGCTGCTTTTTCTGGATATGCTTTTGTCACTTTTTGTTTACTTTTTTGAATTCTTGTATGTATTCTATAGTCGTCTGTATGTTTTTGTTCATTGCTACTGCAACAAAACAATTTCCCAGATTGGGTTCAATAAAGAAGCAGTCTAAAGTCAAAGTCTAAGTCTAAAGTCTAGTGGTTCTATGTTCAGCCAACTCTCCTAGTTTGCAGCAATTTCCTTTTGCTGTCTTTGAACCTGCCAAATCCTATTTTACCTGTGCTTCAGGTCCATTGTTTCCTGTCTTCCTGATTTTCCTGCCTATCTCTTATCCCTGTCAGTCTCCAATGCCTGTCCTGCTCTGCTGTTTGCCTCTGATTCACAAAGAGATGCAAGCACCTACAGTCAAATTTGAAGTTGCTCATAAATCCCCTTTTCTGGCTGACGACAAAACCCAAGACTTGCTGATGTTTTAGCAAGTTCAATCTAGTTCTTTAAAGTTCTTTAAAATATCCTTAAGTGAAAAAACTTTCATGGTTGTGTTTGCAAAAGTGCACACAGTGTAAGATCAATTGTGTACATGCAAATCTCAAGCAGTTCCTCATGTTTCCAGATAGAAATAGAAATATATCAGTAGCTCATATTCATATTTCATGACCAAAACTGGAGTTTTGGAGGAATACACCTGGGCTTCCTAACATGAATATTATGTGGGACAATTGCATCATTTACTATCAATCATTTAGAAAACTTTTTCATTCCCAGTTCCTTTGTCATTTTAATCAAATGAGCATAAGAGCATCCTGACCAGTATCTTGGTAAATCGTAATAATTGTAATTTGATCCCCCAAGATCTACCAAAACACTTAGGGCAAAATATCCTACAGTAAGACTGTCTTGGTCTATTGTAACATCTGCATTTCCTTGAAATATATGGGTACCAGAATATTCTCCTCCATGTTCCATACATTCAGTCACTCGCAATGATATTTTAATCCTCTGGTCTTTAAATGATTATGGGGATTCACATCCTGATAAGGAAAACAGTAGGATGGTTTCTCAGTCGCAGCTGGCCAAAAGGCCTTGGTCTAATCCTAAAATCTGTTGGCTAAATTGGAATAAGAAGTAGAAAAATACAGAAGACATCCTTTATTAGTCACAAACAACACAACATGCAGAGTTTGGGAGGGAACTGCACACGCCATGCTCATGTGAAATTTTTCTCCTCTTTTGACCCATCTGTGGTCAGTCCTTCCTCTGCGGCAGACCAGGAGCTGTGGGCTGCCATCCGACCGGCGCCCAGGGACCAGTTCCTTTATCGTCACCATTGGTTAGGTGCTGATCTCCTTGCATGTTTTAAGTGTTTGGTTTTTTTATGGAAGATACCCCAGGTGAACAGGGGGAGAACATTCAAGCACCACACAGAAAGGCTCCTTTTCTTGAGCAGCAGGCATCGAAGGCATGGTGGAATCGAACCCAGGCCTTCTAGCTGTGAGGCGACAGTGTTACTCCTCCACTGTGCCGCCCAAAATGTGGAAATGCTTTAGCAGTATGCGCGTCATCCTTGCGCCCACCGAATAACTTTTATCGCTGATCGCTGTCCTATTTTTGTCCTTCTTTCAACGGCTCCTCATTGGCCTGTCTCACTTTGGCCAAAGTACAATCCTCCCAATTTTCTCGCAATGTCTGATTCGCTGTCCTACTTTCAATCTCTCGTTCTCTCATTGGTTGCTCACATGCCTTGACCCTCAGGCAACGCGACTCCTGACATTTCACGCATCTTTCACTGGAGAAGCAAAGGTGAGTAAAGCAGCATTTTGCTAACCAACATTAGCATGAAATTAATGGCAACAGACAGCCATTGCTAAGGCTGACCTTAGCAATGTCCTGTGTGCGACAATGGTGCCGATTAAAGGAACGAACGGCATAAAGGTTTCTGCGCTAATGCTAAATGCCATTTTTGCTTTCTTTCTTGGCCACGAAGTTATTGTTTTCACTTTTCTTGTTATTTGTATTGGTGTATCAATTAATACATGACATAATTGCCTCGTCTTTCACTGGTTATTGTGGTAGTAGTTCGGCCCACTGTACTGTTCATACCCAAGCAGACAAACATGTATTTGGGCTTATTGAAAGCGTTTCTTTATGGTTCAATGTGCTGTTTGTGTGCAGCAGCACAATGACAAGTTGGTCACATTAACACTTTAGTGACTGTGCTCTTACATGTAATAGCACAGTAAGATAGATATAGAAAGATGAAAGTGCTAGGAATTCCGTAAATCCTGTAAAATGCTTCCTTAATTCTGTAAAATGCAGCATTTTCAAATAAATGCTGCAGTAGCAGCAATGTGTGAGGGATCCCGATGCTCCGGATGGGACAGACGGGGTGGAAGCTGAGTGCAGAGAAGGAGAGGACGACAGCGACGACGACGAGGGGTTCCAGGAGGAGCTGGCAGACATGAGGTTTGCCCATGACCTCAACAGTCTCCTCCGCTCCACATAGCCTCAACCTGCTGCCGCCGCAGCTACCGTTGCAGCCTCCGTTGCCACCACCTCCTCATCCCAGTCGGGCCCGGACCCAGTGGAGCCTGTGGAGGTTGAGGAGGAGCAGGAGGAAGAGATAAGTGTGTGTACTCGCTGCTAAGACTTGACATTTCTGAACATCTCCCTGAGGAGCTGCTTTGTGTAATGAAAACCTCCCCCCTTCTCCTCTCTTTGTCAGGATATACATGGGCCAGATGGTCAGAGAGCATACCGGCGCGCTGTCAAATTGGCCCTGGCCCTCGTAGAGCAGCGTCACTGCGCCTTTGTGATGCAGAAGCAGGTGAGGGAGATAGCCGCGCTCTGGCAGAAGCTGTTAGACACGGACAAAGCACCTATCTCCTTCCCCCGGCGCCATCAGCAGCGTCTGGTCAAGGGCTACTTTAAGGCCGGCCACTCCAGACGTGCCCACACGCCAGGCGTGGACAGTGTGAAGCGGTAAGTGTGGCATGTACGCTGACATGTCAGATGCATTCTTCTTTGTGTGAGCTGTGAGTCCCTCTCCTGACTCAATCTGTCACTTGCTGTTGCTCTGTGTAGTTGAGATCGACAAGCCAGATTTCTTCCAGTCTTGATGCTCTCTGTCTGTGCAGTTCGTTCCTTGGGCAGGGCGCAGGTGCGGCACAGTCTCCTAAAGCCAGCAGGATGGTGGAGGCCATATTTTTGGAGCTGTACGGTACCGCATTCACTATGAGGGCCGTACCATCGTCGGGGTCCGGATCAACCGCTGGGGGTCTGTCATGAGGGACTACACACTGTTAACGATTGCTGTATATTTGCGGTGAAATTCTACAGCCCTCTCCCGTTTCTGTGGAATACGGCAACTTGCTGCAAGGAAAATTGCATTCTGGGAGCCTTGTGTGGACAACCCGCGCCGATATTTGAATCCACAGCAGAATGCTGTAATGAATTGCAACGTCACAGCTGCTGAAAGCCGTGTAGCCAATCCACTCTCAAGGAACGCATTTCCCTCCTCCCCTTTGCTTCGGCGTTCGGTCTCCAACCTGGCTCTACCTCCGACGGAGACACTTCCTTGCTCGAATAAAGATTCAATTCAGGTAAGAACCAGACTAATGTTAATAACAGCCAGCATAAAGGCGAGCCTTATGCTACGTTCATTCGGGAATGCAGGAAGCCGCTAGCCTTATGCTGGTTATTAGCATAAGGCTAGCGCGACTTCCCGCTTTATGCTAACGCTTTTACGCTCGCGACAGACTTTCTAGTGGCTTCGACGCTTCATTCACGTTGCGTCTCATTATACTGTAACGCCCGGGCCACACAGCCCGCCTGAGCAGAGCGTGTGCGTGGCGTTGCTGAGCTGCTGCGTCTCTCGCGCGTGTTCCTGTCCACATATCCATGGGTTTCAGTCACGTGACATTTTTGTTGCGGCGGCCATCTTTAGGACCGCTGCACTGTGCCTCCTCAGCACCTGTCAGCAGTGAACTGCTCACTCTGCTCTCATCTGCGGGAGTTTTGCCGAAACTGACGCTTTCATTTACATCTATCTAGTCCAGAATCCTTCTCTGTACACCGAGGAGTCCCTCAAGACATTCAAGAGCTCTGAAGCCTTCCGGTACGTCACCTCAGGATGTTTAATGATCCGAAAGTGTTTCATCTGTACGAGAAAAAAACGTTTCTCCATCACAGGAAGGTTCAGCGGCAGTTTGTTAATCAAGCGATATTACACCAAAGTGTATTGTTTTCTCCTTGTCCCGTTTGCTTGAAGTTACTGATTGAACTGCTAATAATGAGCCCTAAAGTAAAATAATTTTGTGATCAATCATACAACAGTTAACAACCAAATAGGAGATGAAATTCCTATTGTGAGGCAATTTACTCTCAAACTAAAGAGTAGATTTGCTGCCGTTATCTCCCTTTTCCTGGAAAGAAGTGGGGTTTGAGTCTGACTGCAACTAGTCATGTCAGAAAACTGACAAATGAAACTTAGTTTAACCGACTAAGTTGCATCAGTAATGTCAACATAATATTTTAATGTTGTGAGCTAGTGAAGCTATTATTTATTATTCGTGTCGCACCATGCAGGTGTAGCATTCACAAAGCCTCAGTGTCGCCCCAACACACCCCTGGATTACAGCGCATGAAGATGAGACTGTATATATGTCATATATGATACAACATACAGAATATAGGCGACCTGACGTTTGGTCCTAAAGATGGCGCCGCGACTGCTGTGTGACGTCACATGAAACCCATAGATACTGCGTCTCAGCTGCGTCTCAGCTGCGTGGCAGAGAAGCGCTGTGCCTGCAGAGCAGATCCTTTTACCGAAGTCTCCACTTGAAAATCACCACATTTATATAATATATCACTATAACCGTGATTTATATTTAATTTAGACATTTAATGGGTGTAGTAAATCCACACATAATTACAATTACTTTGCATCTTTATACTTATTTTGTGGGTCACAGACGTCAGGATTATTTTGGACCCCCACAATGAGTTTCGTATCGTCCATCTCTAAACTGTCTGTCAAATGAGGACAAGAGTCGGACCCTGGCAAAGTAGTCACGTGACCGAGACAAACAAACACAGACAGAGAGGAGAGAGATGGGAGAGAGTGTGGGGTCGGCAGGGAAGCACTGAAAGGTATTGGTCCTCATAGCATTTGCCCTTAAAATGAAATGAGCCCCATAAAATGGCTGTTGTTTGAAGCTTTCAAAGAATTCAGCACACATATTGGGAAATATTTCTACATTTTAAAGCCTTGTTGAAACAATTGAAGCAACTCAGTCCGTATTTACGAGGGCTTTTAATTTGAAAAGCATACCGGAAGTGTGTCAATGTTTGTAAACAAGATACGACGTTAATAAACGCTGATAATGTTGTTAAAATGACTGTATACGGGTCGTTTCCGGGTCTGTTTATGCCTGGAGCCACGCGTCTCGCGCGGAAAAAAATCGGCGAGACCTGGAATCTTTAGATGACGCCCCACAGCAGCCACGCAGGACTCGTGCGACTGTCGCGCTGCTCATGCCGGCTATGTGGACTGTTAGTATGGACGCCGAAATGAAAACCATGCCGTAACGCCACGCTCACGCTCACGCTCACGCTCTGCTCAGGCGTGCTGTGTGGCCCGGGCCTAACATCGTTATACTGATCAAAGCAAAGGCATGACTGGCACCCATATAGCTTGTTTCAATGTATTTCAGTGGGGTTAGGTATCTTTGGATTTTGTCAGATCATTCATTAACATGTTCCTTTTTTTCCCCAGGATGTAATGCCTGTGGTGTTTTGAGTGACTGTAAGTACACACACACTGCAGTTCAGTGTTGTCCAATCTTATGTAAATGTCCTGTGATGTTGGTCAAGTTTTTATCCTTTGTGTTTGTGTCTTCCCACAGAGCCTAATGGATCCTGTGTGAGCAACTATCCAAGACACTTCAAACAGAGAGCACAAGTTCACCAACATCCCATCAGTTTCAGTGTGTCAGACACTACTTTGGAGGCAGAGTGAGTACACATGGTACTGACATGGTGGTCATCACTCACTCACAATGACAAGTGCACTGTGTAGTGCACTTTTCTGTGATAAGGAACCAAGCTCCTGTATTGGTTTTTCTTGAGTGCTTAAACATCTTGATTAATTGACAAGATTAAACATCTTACCAACATGTTCCACTGCCAGTTTTGTGCACATGTAAGCAATGATATTCCAGGATTTTTAAGGCACATAAAACTCCACAGAAACATTGCAAACTCTCTTTACAAATGTGGTTTTCCTGATTGTAAGAGTGCTTTCAAACAGGTTACGGTTTTGAAGTCCCGTGTTTATAGACATCACAGACAGAAAGAAAAAGGACAAAGTGTGTGTTCTGACATAAGTTTAATATGTCATGTTGATTTTTGTGATGTCCAGTGTGATGGTTTGAGTAGTTTTTTCAGGCATTTGAAGACTCATATCACAGAGGGTGCAATGGTTACTTGCCCATTTAGATTGTGTGAGAAGACATTTACAGTGAAATCCACTTTTACATCACATTTGTCAAGAAATCATAAAAGCTGCACTGAGGGGAATCTACTTGGTTCCGTAATAGAGGCACCTGTTGTGAATCCAGGCAGCCCCCAACAGATCAATGAAAAGGACCAGCCCTCTGGTGGCTTATCTGAGTCTTTTCTTGATGATGCTGAAGAAATAGAGGTTTGCCCAGAGATTGCAGATGAAACCCTTTTCTTGCTAAATCTGTCACTGTTTTACCTGAAGTTGCAGGCAAAGTTTCTTCTGCCAGCCTCTGTCATTCAAATGATAATAGAAGATATTCAGGACATACATGATGTCAATCAGTCTCACTTGCTTTACAAACTCAATGAAAAGTTAGCGACTCTTGGGTTACCAGAAGCTGATGCTAAGAAAGTGATTGATGTGCTAAAAAATGAAGATCTATTTCGGGAAACCAATACTAATGCTTTGAAAACCGACCAGAGACGAAAAACTCTATTTAAGAAGAGCTTTAACTATGTAGAGCCAGTGCCCATATGTCTGGGACAAAATGAGTCTGGTAAAGAATGCTTTGCTCAATATGTTCCCATCAAAGACACTTTGGTTTCTCTTTTCCACTCAGAGTCAGTGAGGCAACAGCACGCACAAGTCCATGCCCACGTCCAAAACAAAGACTTCATTGAGGATGTTTGGGATGGTCGGACTGTTTCAGACAATCCATTGTTCAAAGCGGAGACCTCGTCATTAGGCTTAATCCTCTATCAGGATGCATTTGAAGTAGTGAATCCACTAGAATCTGGAAAGAGAAAACACAAAGTCCTTGGAGTCTATCTTAGCCTTGCAGATGTGTTGCCTCATAATCGCTCCAGGAGTGATCAAATGCAACTTGTGCTCCTTTGTAGAGAGCAGGATTTCAAGTACTTTGGCCAAGAATTGGTCTTTGGCAGGCTGGTCAATGACTTGAAGGACCTTGAGATCAACGGTGTTACAATGCCTGATGGTCAGGTGCGTAAAGGAACATTATGTGCCATTTGCGGTGACAATCTTGGATCACACAACATTGGGGGATTTGTGGAAAATTTCAGCAGAATTGTGCACTTTTGCAGATTCTGTGAAATTGATAGACAGACTTTTCAGTCAGAACGTCTTTCCAAAGCGCCGACCAGGACACCACAGTCTTAGAATGAACATTTACAGAACAAAGATGATGAATCAAATGTACAATTTGGAATCAAATTTGACTCTCTCTTTAATGACCTCACTTACTTTCATGTTGCTCAGCCAGGCTTACCACCATGCCTCGGTTATGACCTTTTTGAGGGTGTTGTTTCTTATGACCTGGCGCTATACCAAAAACATCTCGTCACCAAGGAGAAGCACTTCAGCTATTTAGAGTTAAACAGAAGGATAAATAAATTCAAATACCTTGATAATGATGCAAATGACAAACCTTGTGAGGTTAACCCTGGTAGTGAAAAGCTTAGTGGTCATGCTATACAGAACTGGTGTTTCCTTCGAGTTTTGCCTCTTTTAGTGGGAGACAGAATAGATTGCCCAGCTGAGAATGAGGTATGGCAACTGGTATTACAACTCCGCCAGATTATTGAGCTCATTTGCGCTCCAGCCATAACCACAGGTCAGATAGCCTACTTGAGGGTCCTGATTGAGGAATATTTACATATTAGAATGTTGACCTTTCCTGACCAGCCACTAAAACCCAAGCATCACTATATCATGCACTATCCAGAACTCATAGTCTGCTGTGGGCCCCTCATCCGTCTCTGGACGCTCAGGTTTGAGAGCAAGCACACATATTTCAAACAGTGTGCAAGAAAGTTACATAACTTTAAAAACTTGTGCTTAACTCTTGCAGAAAGACATCAGCTCCTCCAAGCTTTCTTGGGTGCGGGGAGCCTCTTCCCACCAGACGTGGTAGTGGAAAGGGGGACTGTGTTTTATTCAGTTGATTACAATGATGAAATCAGAGAGTCAGTTGCCCATTTTGACTTTCATTCTGAGAACACAGTCATGGCACATAGCGTCACCGTGAAGGGTATATGTTGAAGAAGAAAAACATGGTTGTCGCTATAGAAAGAGTAGATGAGGGTATTGTGTTTGGTAGAATCAAGATGATTCTTATTCATCAGGAATCCGCAGTGCATTTTATCACAGAGCGATGTCTATCAGTGTGCTTGCCTGATCAAGGTGTTTATTGTCTGGAATCCACAAAAAAATACCTCTGCATTAGTCAGGAAAAGCTATTAGACTATTACCCTTTACCAGAGTATTGCATGTGTGACTTACCTGTCGTGGTTCTTCACCACTCTTTCCCCTCACTAGAGTAATGTCCAGCATAGAGGAGCAGATCAGGGGAGATGTTCTACAGATTTTGCCAAATCTTCCCAGGGAGACAGTGGAGCAGTTATTGAGGAGGCTAATAGAACACTGTGGTGTGGAAAGTACAGAGGATCTACAATATGTAAGAGAGGAGGACATCTCAGAATTGCTCAGGCCAATTCAGTGCAGGAAAATCCTCCGTGCTTGGAAATTAGATAATGTGTCTAAGTACATGGACTCTTTGGAAGATGTTCATTAATGTCTCAGATCACTGATAGATCACTAAGATCAGATTAAGGCTAGTTGCCATTACTTGAAGGGGACTTATCCCTGATAGAAAGCTTAATTGTTACGTGGCAGATAAAAACAAGTGGAAACAACAGATCATAGTGTACACAAAAATAAGTAGTCCAAAATATGATGCTGTGTGTGCAAAAAGATAATAGTCTAGCAAAATTAATGAAAATATAAGAAAAAAAAAAACTGAGTATTAAGTAGGGAGGCCATGGTGTAGAATTTTCCCCACAGAGTAATAAACTTTTGACAACACCGGTAGAGAGTATACTGACTAAACATATTAAATACATTTTTAAACAGTCACTGCAAGTCGTAACCCATCAGTGCACTGCAGCCTTTTTAAGTGTACTCACTTTTGTTGCCAGTGGCTCTGAGTTATTTTCCAGGACAGTAAATTTGCCCTGTTACACTGTACCACTTCACATTGTTCCAAAGTGTCATTTCTTGTGTTTTCCCATGAAAGGACATACTAAAATATTAACAAATGTGACTGGTGTTGGACCGTGTACTTCAGGTGTGCCACTGTAGCTTAAAAAACATAGGCCAATTTCAATCAAGTTTTTTTTATTATTATTATTTTTTTAAGTAATTTGGGATCACTTTTCTGACCACCCTTAATGGACATGTGTAACAAATTTGGTTCTTTTATCTGCTGCGTAACAATTTTGCACAAAATCCACCTACTATTATACAGTAGGTCAAGGTTTGAACAAGAACTACTTGGACTTGTACTAGTATATATCCTTAGATATGTTTTGGAGAGCCAGTTTGCCTCGTGATATTTTTGTTCTATTAATATTTTGTGTACTTTTCTGTGCTTAGTGCCTTGTATTTCAGAGCCAGAGGGCTACACTCCAAACCGTTCAGTCCTGTCATCGAGCCCCGCCAATGACTCCAGCTCACTATCAAGCTCCTCAGCCTCAACCACATCAAGTTCCACCACGAGATCTCTCGCATCCATCACCTGGTCAGAGACATTTGAGGTTCAGTGGGGCAATATGCCAAAATTGGTCCTTGAAAAGGAACAGAGACCACTCCCTGCTCATCGCCGGCAAATGATTAGAATTCTTGCTGATGAAATACGAAAGATTGAGGCCAACCCCACCAGAGCACAGTGTCAATCAATCTGTCGTAACATAGTCAGGCAGTATCCAAAGAGCTTTGAAGATACATAAGGATCAGGTGTTAAGTACGCATCACTTCTGGCGCAGCTGAAAAGCTGCATAGAGCACCTGAATAGGGGCAACTACTTGGCACACCGCCGTTCTTCTAGAGCAGAAAGTAGCACACAAAAGACAGGGTACACTGACATGTACGGCTGTACAAGTTGGCAACCAGATAAGGAACAGGATGGTGGAGTTCTTCTTACAAGAGGGTGTAGCCGGTGGAGAAAGAGGAGAAGTGAATCAACTGATGAAGTCAACGTACAGTCTGCAACGTCACATGATAAATGCCACCCCAGCCCCTACCATTGGGGATTTGAAAAAAGCTTGGCCTTTTCTTTTCATTCCAAGCGGCATGCTGACACATTTCAAACTTTTGACGGAGAAAGATGCCCGCAGACAGCTGGAGCAGTCACTCGCTGAGTGGGATGCACCACTTGTTGAGTTGTTGAAGCGGAAGGCAAGCAACAAAGATGTCCAGTCTGCCCTGCCAGGAGAGGGAGTTGATGTAGCCTCCTCCACTGTGCCACTTCTCTTGGCCCACTTCAAGGAGGACAAGGAAGGACTTCTCCTTCAAGCTGATGTAAGTTCCTTTCTCTTAAGTGCACTTGTCTTTTATTAATGCTTGTTGTGTGACATTGCTTGCATTGCCTGTGTGTATTTCTGCTTGTAGGTCCTCAGTGATTGTCAATAATTGCTTCACCATGTTCATTTCTTAGGACATTCACAGCCAAGACACAGGCAATGGTCCAAAGACATGCTGGATGCATGTGGCTGACATCTTGCATGTGTGTCATGCTTTTTTAAGAGTCTGTTGCATTTAAGTCCAGGTGAAATGGTTGTGGAATCCTAGGGCAGGACAGTTTTTGTTTTGAATGTAATTGGAACATTATCAAACGGGCAGGTCATCAAATTAGTCAAATCAGGTGGGAAGATTTCTTTATTTTTTGACTTTTGTATCATGTTATTGTTTTTTTTATATCTGTAAGCTGATGAAATGGAATGGACTTTTCCTGTTCAGTAGGAAATGTGTCAGTTTGTGGGATTCCACAGCCATTTCTACTAGACTAGGTCAATGTTGTGAGCAAGGTAAGAATTCACAAATAATTGGGGTTTTTTTTCTGCAGGCAGGTGCATCAGCTGCTGATGTCGAAGAGGCACTTACCCTGCCTGCCAGTCCTCGGTTGATACTGGTTGGTATGTGCTCTAAGTATATTGTATCAAATGCTACCAGTCATAACCATTAATCTTTCATGGTTCTTTATTGGAAATATATGAAATCCTAAATTATTTGTTTCAGGTGATACTCGGCACTGGATGCTGAGCATTGAGGGCCAGGTGGTGAGTGAGGGGACCACCTTTGTGTCTGGCCTTGCAGTGCTTTTTGCGTCATATTACAACTTTAACCTGCAGTACCAGGATGAGGCGGCTTGTACGCTGGAGTTCATTCAAAGGTCAGCAGCTCTCACACTTTCACCTACATACAGATGGCACTACTTCCATGTTGCCTGTTTCATGCATGACTCTCAGGAGATTCACATGTGAATCCTGTGCCTTTTTAATGGAGGCTCAATTGCATTTTCTTGAGAAGCCGCAATGTGCTCAAACAGCCACCAGGTGGCATCTGTGAGCAGGAGGACATACAATATACAGTACTGTAGTAAACTCTAGGCTATTTAACTACTGTTCTTAAATCACATAACATAAACTGATTTGATGCACCCTGATGTAATCATCCTGATTAATAAAACTCAGTAACCAATGACACAAGCAGCTCCATGTCCCTGTGTGATGTAGACGGACAGGTCAGGACAGTCTGAGGACAGACAGCTTTAGGTTGAAGTTTATAATAATGAAATGCACCATGAGAAGGTGGCAAGTTTACAGTTGGCTATGTACAGTACGTCTTGACCACAGGAGGAAACTCCGCTGTTCTCAACTGTGCGGCAACGAACACCGTTTTTTTCACACCGGGTCATCCCTGACTCGTTACGCGTCGGTCAGCACCCGTCCCTTGTCTTTGATCGGAATCATGTAACACTGTGTCACGGTGAAGATTTTTAATTGTTTTATTTTCAAGGTATTATTTTTCTGTCGTTTTATTATGAAATTTGACTGGATTCTCACATTGTTTCTTTGTTTGATTTCCGCTCCAGTTTGACGCAATCGCTCGCGGCCGAGGCCGGCTCTACGTTGGGGCAGCGCCCCACAAATAAATTTCTTGTCCCCTGAAATCAAAATTTTACAGATTCTACAAGTTGACAAAATTATCTGCTGTAGCGGAAAAATCCACCGAAAAGCATACACAAAGTATCAGCCCTCTCATTTCTCTGCTCCTCTGCTCTGTGTATTCACCTAAGTCTATGTTATTCACAGGCTGCGCAGCACGCACACACCCCTCCCCCACCAGCATGCAAATGAGCCAAGATGCAGCCTGAGCTGGAAGCTGCATCGCTTTCTCTGTCACAACCACAAGCCGCGTTTCCCAGATTGGTTAAGAAGCTCTCAGTGCTAAGATCTTCTTAGGAGCCTCTTAAGAGCGATGTGAAAGAAGAATGTGTTTCCAAGAGTAACTCTTAGCTGAAGAAGATCTTTCACTAGCCGCATGAAAATTTATATAGGTACGACCTGGCAGTTGTGCTCATTCAAATTTTCTGGCGAAGTCCGCTCTCCTCTCCATCTTACTGACTCCAGCTTTAATTGGGAAAACAAACCCTGGCATTCTGCGCAGGCGTCAAAGCATGCACTTGTGACACGCTCATTTGATAGTTGTACACGCATTTTGATATGTATGGAACTTCATAACACACAATGTCAAAGGCAGTAGAGGATATCGGATTGCTAAGTGCATGTATTTATTTTGTGCATTTTTTGTGTTTTCCATCTAAAAATTTCAGGCGGTTCATCGATATAAATCCTGAGAGGGGTACGAGAGCCAAACAAGGAAAAGTGGTGTCAAAGAAGACTGGAAGAGAAGTGCAAAAGAAGCCACACAATGTCAATCCACACGTTGCCACACTTCTGCGCAAGCTTATGGATTACAAGTGGGACTTTGTAAATCAGTCAACACACGTACCCCTCTCTCTTTCACACACACACACACACACACACACACACACACACACACACACACACACACACACACACACATAGGGAAGGAGGTGAGAGGGACAGAGGAGCAGGAAAGGGGAGAGAAAGAAGAAAGGGATGGTGGTGTGAGGAATGTTTAGTTCGTCTAAAAATGTTCTAATAGAATGTTTTATATTAAAAGGGGCGGAGGAGCAGGAAAATGGAGAGAAAGATATCTTATAATAATATCTTAATATGTTCTAATAGAATGTTTTATTGTAAAAGGGACAGAGCAGCAGGAAAAGGTGGAGTGGGAAGAGAGGAGGAGAGGGACGTCAGTGTGAGGAATGTTTTGTTGGTCTAAATATGTCCCAGCTGAAATCCCTTTTTGCATTTGTTCTAAAATGCTAGAACATTGTCTGTTCAAAAAATGTTTGGTCAGTCAAATAAAATGTTTTATACTAAATTGCATTTGCTCTGTTTTTAAGTAGCTAGATCAAATGTAGTGCTGCCATTAGATTGCTATATTGAAAGCCAAATACTGTGAATTAAATTTACAAGACAGGGCTGTAAATGGAAATGAAAATCACTGAATAGTACTGTAATAAAAATTACAGTAATAGGAGATATTAACATGGAATTGCTGTAAATTGAAATGAAAATCACAGAATAGTACTGTAATTAAAACAGTACATTTTCAGTAATACTGCTGTAAATTTACAGCAATGGCTACTCTGCTGCCAGTAAATTACTGTAAATTTACAGTTAAATTTTTTACAGTGCAGCCAAATTTAAGATAACGTGTACAACTGCAAGGACCTCATGGCAGCTGCCCCCCTGCAGCTGTGCAGCATCAACCGACGAACCGTCCTGCAGTGGTAAGACTCTGTGTGTCATGTCATGTCATGTCATGCAGTGACTGTAAGAATGTCAGCGATGGACAGTGTGGTGTATTGAAACCAAAATCAAAGTTTCGACCGTGTTCAGTTGTTCAGAAAGAATCTTCTTGTGTTCAGTCATCACCTGTCTGTGTAGGAAAAAAATTATACTACTGTTGCGGAGAACATCTTGTTCTCTAGCATCTTGTTTTGTACTCTGGCATACAAATGTACTCTGGCATAGAAGGCCTGACTCTTAGCCCTGAGTCATAAATATCATATCCCCAGAGACAATCAGTAGTGGCAAACAAGATGTCCATGGCACCTCTACTCCTTATTTACGATGTCTGCAATATTATCCTCACGCCGGACACAACACATATACACACATATGGTTTACTTATCACATGTTTAGTGGTTAGTACTTGAAGATGTCTAGAATGTCCTGAACTGATTAATAAAAAGGAGTCAATCCCAACTCCTTAAATGTGAACGATGGTCTGTGAACGGTGCTCATTCTGGCTGAGATCCTGAGGGAGCTCTGTCAGTCTGAGTCCAGCGCTGCATTGCTTTACCTGTGACCTACAATAAATACTTTGACTGTGAACTGAAGACTTCTCCGGACCGTTCTTGAGCTTCCAATAAAGAACCGAGCTTCAAAGCTAACACTACAGCAGTTGATTTTTATCAGCGTGACATTGATCTGTCAATCTCCGCCCACCAGGCACAACCAGAAGAGCAAGGCAATGCTGACGAGCAGCGCATGCCTGAAGGTGCTGGGGCCCAGTGCTGAGCAGACCGCAGCAGAGCTGCTGCCGAGAGCCAGGGCTCTGCGGAAGGAGCCTTTGCAGCCTGACCAGCCTTTTACATTCCCTGTCCCTGAGGACGCCTCTGGTCTGGCTGTCACTCACTGTGGACCCCTGGCACCAGGCCTGTACAGAATTGCCACCGCTAGTGCTGCTGCAGGCTCCTCCTCTTCCTCCTCCTCCTCCTCCTCCTCCTCCTCCTCCTCCTCCACCCCCACCACCTCCACCGCTACTACTACTACCACCACCACCACCACCACCTCTGCTGCCAGCCCCAGTGTGCCCCACTCCACAGCCTGGCAGAGGAAGCTCAGGGAGGTGCAGCAGCGACCCTCAGCCTGTCGCTCGGCCTATCCCTCAGCCTGCCACAATGGCTTGTCCCTCAGTCTGCCACACGGCCCTTCCCTCAGCCTGTCGTTCGGCCCTTCCCTCAGCCTGCCACACGGCCTGTCCCTCGGCCTGCCCCACAGCCTGCTCCACGGCCTGCCCCACAGCCGGCCAAACAGCCTGCCAGCAAGCAGTAACTGTAAATATTAAATATTAATATATACTTATTATATATTATATTATATATACACATATATATTTATATAGTACTACATATATTAAGGCATTTTATATATTTTATTATGTAGATAATTTAAATGTATCAATAAATATTGTAAATATTGTTGCTCTGACTGTCCCAGCCTGCAGGGACTGATGAGCTTTGGAATCTTAAAATAAAACCAGGCCGGCTGTCTGTCTGCCTGCCTGTCTGTCTGCTTGTCTTTCTGCTGTCTGACAGCCCCCTCCCAATCCACAGAGGTGACAACGATCACCCAGAGACAAAATGCAGAGAAACAATGGTGATTGGTGAGGAATGCTGGTTGATAGGTGAGTGATCACAATTGTTCTGGAGGATTGCCCAAACATCAGCTATAAAGAAGTGGCTTGATGTCTGGACTTCTTCATTGTCACAGAGATCTACTCACAACCAACATCATCTTTTCTAAGGTAAGTGTTTGATGCCAGACTTTCTCACAGTGTCACTGTGCTGTATTTTACTGTACACTCTGTCTGAAACTGAAAGTTGATTTTTGCTTTTCTTTCTTTCTTTCTTTCTTTCTTTCTTTCTTTCTTTCTTTCTTTCTTTCTTTCTTTCTTTCTTTCTTTCTTTCTTTCTGTGCAGGATGGAGCACAACAAGGCAAAGGTCAAAAGCAAGCACCTGGAGAAGGAGGTCAGAACTAAACCGCTGCCTTCCTCCATTTCCACTACCATCTCTGCCTCACAGACATCTGCAGCATAAACATCACGTTTTGTCAGGTTAGTGTTTGATGACATACTTTATTTCAGTGTGACTGCGCTGTATTTTACTGTACACCCTGTCTGAAACTGAGAGTTGATTTTTGCTTGTGTCTCTTTCTTTACTACCACCTCTGCCTCCAATTCTGCCTCCACCTCCAGTGCGTTCATTTATTCATACATGTATTTATTTGCATTCAGTTAGTCAAATAAATCACCACAAAGAACCTGCAGACAGGACCGAGAGGGAAAAGGGCACCGTGTTTACCGACTGCATGGCTCATTTGAATAAAGGGCCGATGCCTGGTTCCTCCCAAAACCCACCCTCCCCAGAGGTGTCGTTCCGAGTGGGCTAGTGGAAATTTGGCAAAAATAGAAAAAGTCAGCGAAAGACGACAAACTCTGCGGTGAGCAACTGGGAAGAGTATTGACGAGGGGTTGGCGCGGGCGTTCAGTGAAACGGCCAACCGTGAAAATGTTTACTTTTTTTTATCACAAGATTAACATTCTTTGTGACCTAGTGAACTTGTATTTTTTTATAAGCTGTGGCCACTGCTAGTAACGTAAGAAAATCTACAGGAATCCGATTGGAAACCGGAAACAAAACAATAGGCACACCCCGCGCACGTGTTTGGTCTTGCCTGCTTGCTAGCTGTAAAAGAGTAGGCTACTGGTTTGTGTGGACGTCAAGAGTGAAACGCCGAAATGGATGGCAACAAGATTCTGAATGGAAAGTTTAGTTTCAAAAAGTTGCCAGATGGGTCAACTGACGAGACCAAAGTTATCTGTGTGTATTGTTGGTCCTAGTCCTAGTTTACAATGTTACAATGCACTTTGTAACTTTATCTTGTATCACCCTGTTTTGATCCCTTAGAAAGGGTTGTTGAAGGGGCTTTTTTGTAACCAAGTATTTATTTTTTTGTCATCTGTTTATTGACGGTATTAAATTGTGTGAGATTTTGCTTAAAATGTGAATGACTGCTCAAAGTGTGAATGTTAGTGTGAAATATAACACTACATGTTGTTGTTGTTGTTTTTTTTAAAAAAAAACATTTGCGCAAAGCAAACCTATCCACTTTTCCATGTTGATAAGAGTATTAAAATAATAATTAATGGGACATTTAGAATAGATAAAAATGTGCGATTAATTTGCGAATAATTGTGAGTTAACTATGACATTCATGAGATTAATCACGATTAAATATTTTAATCGATTGACAGCATTAGTCCTTTACCATGTAGGTCATCATTGCGTACCAGGTGTTACCCTTCACATCGACTGATTGTAAATAATTGTCATCATCATGTCACCATTGGCTCCAGTAACACAAATCTCTTGGATCTTCCATCAGATACTGTCTGTGCTGATTCCCCTAAGTATGTAGTTTTTCCTTCCACGGTCACATTGGAGGTCAGCAATCCTTGACAAGATGCAAAGGAACATTTCAGCACAGACACTAACACAAGCACAGTTTTGTCTTTTCTTCCTCATGGTATTGTTTTTTTCTTACAATGAGACATGTGGATCCAAGTTCCACAAGAGGTGACTTGTTTCCCTTTCCCTGAGAGGTGATAAAAGGACTATTTTCACCTGGGCAGAAATAGAAGTCACAATCTGGGTTAACTGGCTGCTGTAGGCCACTATGGCTTCATCTAAATAGGCATTACTCTGCCAAAGTTCAAAACTTTATGTAGTGATAAGCCTATAGTAATGGTGCCTGTTCCTCATATAAATTAGTGCTTAGGGGTGACAGGCAACCCAAACTGCTGTCACATGGATTGCACTCGCATGGTGCAATCCATGTGACAATTTAGCCATGTAGGGAAAGAGTTGCTTGGGTAAGCAGTCCTATCTTGGCCCCTTCCATACCACCTCTGCATCACAATGACCATGTTTCCTCCATTATTGTGCCATAATCATCACAAGCTCCAACAGTAATCGGTGTAAAATGCTATATATCCCAAGAGGCAAACGTTCAGTTCAGCATCTAGCATCTAGCTATCTTATTAGTGCCTGGGATTTTGATAAAGTGGTGGACAGTTTTACACAGAAAATGGTGAATAAGAAATGCCTGTTTTACAGTATGACAGCTCTCGCTGCTACTCTGTTTATGGCTGAATAATTTGTCAGGCTCCATGATCAGTGCAAACACAGCCACAATGTACAGGACTGACTAGTGTCAGAAATACCATCCAAGCCAATGACATGATCAGTGGACAAAATGCACTTAAGTAGGAGGCCTTCCAACCACAAATGACATTCCCATGTCATTTGTAGTTGGACTCATCTGTGCACCTGATCTACTGTTAACCAGGCATATAGTTTTTCC